>NC_062294.1:21042499-21717499 GCF_902655055.1 Lutra lutra
CCAGAAATACAGGCTAGTTCTTGACATCAATGATATTTTCAAGAGGGAGGAGTACTCAGGTCATTTCTGTTATGGTATTAGGCAGTTCTCTTTGTTTGCATAGGGCTTGAGTGTCAGTCATGGGGATAGATGTGTTTATAGGTAGTTCAAAGCTCTTGTCTTACTCCTTTCCTATCTCCCTCCCTTCCTATCTAGCTTTCCTCCTTCCTTACCTTCCTTACTTTCTTTGCTTCCTATTTTCATTTTTCCTTCTACAAATACCATAATCCTTCTACAAATACCATAATTTAGTGTGTGATGCACTTGGAATATGATAAAGAACAAGGGGGTCATGGCATTGCTACCTTGGAGCTTACATTTTTATGCAGAAAGTTTAAAAATAAAATTAATTCACTTAGTGGTAAATGCTATAAAAATCAAAAGTATAGGATCAAGTCAGATTTCTTTTTCATAGGAGTTCAAGGCAAAGGTTTTTGAGGGTTGATATTTAAACCAAGTCTTAAAGAGTGAAAATTAGCAATTGGACACTCATGCAAGATTTCAAAAATTTTTAAGAGGACCCTCAAGGCACCTACTTGTTCAGGCCTTAAATGATGGCTCCCCTATTCCTCTCTTCTTTCACAAAACCCATCAGGGAGTTGCTATCAGTCTAGGATCTAAGCAGGAAAATAATAACCATCATATTTACCTAGAGGAAAGGGAATTTGATCAGGAATTGATGACATTGCTGAGAGATAAACAGAAAGCTAAAGAAAACACTCCATTGGCAACCTGGGAAAACAGAAAGCTACTACCATACTTAGGCTGGTAGGAGAAAGCTGGGATCATTCTGCAGGGATGAAGCCCTGGAAGAGATACACAGCAGCCTCTGAGGATGGAGCTGGGAGGCTGAGAGATATCATATAAAACACCACCTGCTCTGTTTCATTCCTTTCAGATCTCTCACTTGTGCCTCTCATTGGTTGAGAATATAGATGACAATGAAGTTTGCTGAGATAACCTCTCAATATGAAGCAGAACAGTGCAAGTTTGAGGAGTGACTCTGAGGACAAAGTTCTTGTCTCTCACAGTTTTATCTCAAAATAATATGCCAAGCTAGTCCACTTCTCTCCGATTTCTAAACCACCACAACCATCATCATCATCATCATCATCATCATCATCACAACAGTTTCCTAACTCCCCTCCTTCATTGAGTCTGATGCCCTGGTAATGAAGTCTCCACAGAGCAATAAGGATGGATGGTTGGATGAATGGATGGATGGATGAATGGATGGATGGACAGATAGATGACATCATTGAAAGGTGAGGGAGGGTGGTATAATTCAATATTCTCTATTGTTCGCCTACTTACCAGCTTTCCTTTGACAAAATCACAGATTTCTCTGGACCTTTACTTTGTATTGATAAAATTCCCACAACAACTATCTCACAGGAATGATAGAATTACAATCTTAGGTAGATAAAAGTGTTTCATAAACTGAACACACAAGGAGGCACTTTGAAAAAACTCACAACTATTGGCCCTGGGAGAATCTATGGGTTTGAATCCTCATTTTGGATAATTGTTACCCTGAATTCCCTTTCTGACATACTGTTTATATCCATATCCAGTAGCTCTGATGGGGAAGGCACAGTCTCTCAATTTTTCCTCTGTTGGGCGTTCTTCCTCCTAGTCATTTTGATGAGAGGCGGTTGAGGAGATGTGTAGCTGAATATAACAACTGTGATCCAGGCTTCATTCTGACTTTTACTATTTACTTTCTTAACCTTTCTGAGCCTCAGCTTTTTCATGTTTACCGTGTGTCATTCACTACCTTTTGAACCCAGCTTGACTTCAGAACTTGGTCTGAGAAATAGAAAATGATGGAGGAGAAATTAGGTTTCCTCTGAGGCTGAGCCTTAAGAAGATATAGAACTTCTGTACCCTCTTGGAGCCCTGCCCTGAGCTTGCCATGTGAGAAAGCTGGTCTAAACAATTGGAGGGTGAGAGACCACATGGAGGAGATTGGAAATGCCTCAGCAGCACCACCATCCATTACTAGACATGCGAAAGAGGATCTAGAATCTTCTAGAATAGCCAGTCAATCAGATACATGTAATACAAGAATGAATCCAGGTGAAACCAGTGGAAGATCTAGCCACCCTACATAGTCAGGATAAATAACAAATTGCTATTTGTAGCCACTAAGTCTTGAGAGTGATTCATTATAAACAATAGTTAAAGCAGTGTGCATATGTATCAAATGGTTGAAGTTATTATTAAGAAAGCACTATTAAAAATGCTGTTATTATTAATGCTACTATTGACATAATAATAGCATTATCGTATCATAAACGTCAAAGTAAAGGTATCATTATGTCTTAAGATCTATTTCAAATGCATATGGCTTAAATTATGACTTCAACATTATATTGAAGGCAGGATGCCATTGCAGTTCTCAGCCTCTCTTCCCTTCCAGTCTGTAGCATGTTATCTCATTCATAGTGGGTACACATACATATTATTTGACTTAAAGGAATATAAAAAAAGCGTACTTCTCAGCAACTAAAATCTATTTTCTTTCCAACATTGGCAAACATTTCATGGACCATCCTTTGATTTAAGCTATTAAGAAAGAATTCAGGTGGTATAAGCCCCCTTGCTTATGTTTGGACCAAAGAATGGAACATTCAATTGAATGCTATTTTAAAGGACAAAGTTTGACCCCGCTTGCTCTGTGACCATCTCTTGTTCTTCTATGGAAGAAAGCTTTTTGAAAGTCTTTGTAGAGCCAAACTTAGAGCACTCTTATCTGAAAGGAGCTGCTTATCTCCATCTATGACTCAGATTATTTCTTTGCATATTAAATTACAAGAGACAGTTCCAGCTGGATCCATCAATGTATTTATAACTCAGCCACACAATTTTCCTCCAGGCGGAAAACTTGGCAAACACACTCCCAGCCTGGCTGCGACTTTCAAAGATGAGAACAGGAAAATAATCGTGGCAGTTTTTATATCAAACCTCTTGTCTAAATTCTGAATATAAAGGGAGAATTTCAATCCCCCAGCACACTACAAGTCACCATTTCCACCAAAAGAGTCAGTGAGTAGGGCAGTTGAGGAATTCATGAAGAGTCAATATAATTTCTTCTGCCTGTTTAGGATCTTGTTCTCAAGGAATGATCTTAGGGTAACTATAGTGAGAATGCCCCCTGAATTTTGTGAAAGAAAGGAGCATTGTCATTCACTGATGACCTGACACAGTATCTCCTACATCATCTAGACTCTGGCGCTCAGTGCTTTGGCACACTCTCTTATTAATCAGTAAGATAGATTTGATTTTCCTCATAAAAGAAAACTTAGGGTGTGCCTACATGGCTCAGTCTGTTAAGCGTCTGCCTTCAGGTCAGGTCATGATCTCAGGGTCCTGGGACTGAGCCCCACATCAGGCTCCCTGCCCATCTAGGAGCCTGCTTCTCCCTCTCCCTCTGCTCCCTCCCACCCCCTTATGCGCTCTTATTCTCTCTCTCTCTCTTCTCTCAAACAAATAGATGCCTTTAAGAAAAGGAGGGGGCACCTGGGTGGCTCAGTCAGGTTAAACATCTGCCTTCCACTCAGGTCATGATCCCAGGGTCCTGGGATCAAGCCCCACTTCGGGGTCCTTGCTTAATAGGCCGTCTATTTTCCCTCTCTCTGCCTGTCAGTTCCACTGCTCGTGCTCTCCCCCGACTCTGTTTCCCTGTCAGATTAAGAAATAAAATCTTTAAAAAAGAGAAAGAGAATAAGAAAACTTAGGTTGTGGCAAGTTATCATACTCAGGATCCAGATTCATCTCCTATAATTTATGTAGAGCTTTGTTTCCAAGGGCAACATATACACATATGACTTAATGTACTCTTATCTGAAATAAGTCATTTGTATATATTTATCAGTCACATATATCTGTATTTTTTTATTTAGCAAGTGATAGAAAATCAAATTCTTAGTAGTCTAAGTAAAAAGGTGATTTGTTTAGTGCTATAACTAAGAATTCAGGGATAGATCTTTATCAGTCAGTGCTATAATATGCTAATATCTTTAAGAATCTCTGTATATTGGCCACCTAAGTGGCTCAGTTGGTTAAGTGACTGCCTTCTGCTCAGGTAATGATCCTGGAGTCCCAGGATTGAGTCCCGCATCAGGCTCCCTGCTCACTCCCCCCTTGCATACTCTCCCTCTCTCATTTTCTCTCTTAAATAAATATAATATTTTTTTAAAAAATAATCTTCCTATATTTCTTGAGCCATCTTCTCCTCTCGTTGTTCCAAGATTGTCATTCTATATCTAGAAATTCTAGCACAAAAGAATCTCCTATTTCCCAATAAATTCTGTCAAAACACCTGATTGGAGGAGGGATTAGACTGAAAAGATGAACACAGATCATGTATCCTATAGCAAAATAGTAAGATCTATACATTCATATAATTGTATCAATGCTCACCTTCTGATTTTGATAATTATGCTATGACTAATTAAGATGTTTATTATTAGGGTGAGCAAGATGAGGATTATGTGGGAACCTACATTTTTTAAAACTCATTTGTTTAGAATTATTTCAAAAATTTAGAAATATAAATTGAACATAGTGGATTATATGACAGTAAAGACTTTTAAAGTATAAATATTTGTGAAAGACTTCATCTAGCAATGTCTTTCCATCATTAGAATTAGAACTGATTTGGGGTACCTGGGTGGCTCAGTGGGTTAAAGCCTCTGCCTTCAGCTCAGGTCATGATCTGAGGGTCCTGGGATTGAGCCCTCATCGGGCTCTCTGCTCAGCACGGAACCTGCTTCCCTTCCTCTCTCTCTGCCTGCCTCTGTGCCTACTTGTGGTCTCTGTCTGTCAAATAAATAAATAAAATCTTAAAAAAAAAAAGAATTAGAACTGATACATCAGTTGAATTTGAATTGGTCTCTATGCATGGCCTTTCCAGTATCCCATTGCTTTTTTTTTTTTAACTATTGTTTTTCTTTAGATTCACAGACCACTTCTTTGTTATAGATACTACTGATTACAGAAATATGTATTATAATTCATATTGAATATTTATCTTCTGAGCTAAATTATAAGCATCTTGTGGGCCAGGTCTGTAGGTTGTCTTTAAAATCTGAGAGCCAAGCAGAGAGCCCAGTATAGAACAGAAGTTCATTAAATGTTACTGGAATACATGGGCAGGTATACTAATTTGTTCATTCATATCAGCAGCTAGGATCACACACACTATTATTTTAACTAGCTAACGGTTTGGCTTTTAAATATTTATTTTTTTAAGGTTGTATTTATTTATTTGAGAGAGAGAGAATGCACACCCAAGAGCAGGGGGAGGGGCAGAGAGAGAGAGAAGAAGACTCCCCTGCTAAGCAGGGAGCCCTGACATGGGCTGAATCCTAGGTCCCTATGATCATGACCAGGCTAAAGACATATGCTTAACTGACTGAGCCACCCAGGCAACCCTTAAATAAATATTTAAATAGAATTTTAGTTTATAGTGTTCATTTAACTCTTCCCTTTCTTAGACACCAATGCTCAATACCATGTTATAGCTCAAGAAAATATATCCTGTATCTGTTTCTGAGGAAAAAAAAATTGAAAAAATGCTAATAGTACTGCTATTGTTACTTCTTTTTACATGTGGGGTAGGGGTTAAGGGGAAGGCACTGAGATTTCATTTATGCATTTATTCTACCAACATTTATTAAATATATTGATACATCCATTTATTCTACTGGTATTTATTAAGTGTATCAATGTTGTTTTAGGATATGGTCTACACCAGCCTATTTTAAAAGATTAGTGAATTCATTTGAAGAAGCAAGCAATTCAGTGAGGAGGAAAATCACCTTAAAGTGTAACATATCGAAAGTGAACTCATAGTTCCTACACCTCACCTCCTGCTATTGTCCCCTGCTGTCTTTGGAATGAGCCAGTTTTCAATCAGCTCTGGTGTTGTCGTATGATATACATCCATCAGCAAACATGCACTGAGCTCCTGCTGAGGACAAGTGTCATGGGATAAAATGATCTTGAAAATGCTCACCTATCTGAATATGCTTAGTGCTGATATTTCTTATACCTTATATTTTATATATATTTTTTTACTAATTACAGTTAAGATGGAATAAATATTAAGTATTAGGCAATGGAAATGTACCTTTTACCAAATAATATATAATCAATTCTATTTCAGTGAAATGTGTTTACATGTCTTACTATAGTAAGTATAATTAAAGCCCAGAGGTCTTGTATCTGGTGAAATTCAGGAAGAAGGGATCAGATATCCATTTATTGACCAAATATTACAGGCTGGAGATCCTTGTTCACCAAATGTTACAGCCTAGAGATATGGTATACTGGCAGTTTTCTGTGCATCAACATAAAGGAAGTCCAAAGTAGTTTCTGAAAACACATGATAACATTATAGGAATAAAGTTCCAAGGAGTTTTTCTAGTAATAAAGTAGTTCTACAAAGATTATAATCATTCAATTTACTGAAAATGGGAACTGACCTAATTCCTATCTGTGATGGACTGAAATGCATCCCCCAAAATCCTGTGTTAAAGTCCTAACTCCCCACATAATGGTATTTGGATATCAGGCCTTGGGGAAAGACAACAATGGACTTGTTCCCCTTCTCTTTCCCTGCCATTTGAGGATCCAGCAAGAAGATTGCTATCTACAGGCTAGATAGCTCTCTTCTAGAGAGAGCTCTCACTAGAAACTGACAATGCTGACACCTTAATCTTGGCCTTCTAGCCTCCCTAACTGTGAGAAAATACATTTCTGCTGCTTAAGCTGCCTGTCTATGGCATTTTGTTATGGTAGCCTGAGCTATGATTCTATCTTTCCTTCTCACCATATTTAATGATAGTTAGCAGTGCTGTGAACACATATTTAAGTGTGCTCACAAATATTTTTACCCTGAGTGTCCTTTGACTCTAAAGGATGCAAGATTGGGCTTGGTGGGGAATTTCAATAAGATATTGAGAGAATTGGAAGTAATCAGGATTACTTCAGAGAATGCTTCTGCTAATACTGAAATAGGTTATACTTCAGAAAACACATAATCCAAGAATAAGTGTCACCTGTTAGAAATATCCTGATCTATGTCTAAAACATGGAGAAAGAAATGGAGTATTATACCTTCTTTTCTGATTTGTTCACTGAAGTCCAAATAGAAGTAGATTCTGCCTAAGCTTCTGCATGTCAAAAGTACTTTGTTAAAATAGTCCATGTGGTTAGTTTAAGATGATGGAATGAGAAGTGTCTGTAAGTGATATGTTTATTCCCCTCCCATGAAATCTCTCAAAACCTATGTTGAATCTCTTGTTCAGTGTTCTAGGAAGCACTGCACCTTGACCAAACACAACGAAGAACTAAAGCTTATATGGCTAGGAAAGCTTATAATCCTCAGAGATTATGATTTTTTTTTTAAAGATTTTATTTATTTATTTGACAGACAGAGAAAACAGGTAGGCAGAGAGGCAGGCTCCCCGCTGAGCAGAGAGCCTTATGTGGGGCTCGATCCCAGGACCCTGAGTTCATGAACTGAGCCGAAGGCTGAGGCTTAACCCACTGAGCCACCCAGGAACCCTAAAGATTATGATTTTTAATGTATTAGTATTAGTAACTGAGTTGGGACTAGATTTCTGAAAACACATAATATGGAGAATTTTAAGTGTCTCATTTACCAGGTCCATAATCTCTTAGTGATGTATACTTGATCAATTTTCATGTCTTTTAGGGAAGGGACCTCTTTAATTCCCCCATTTTTAGCTATCTTGCTCATTTCCAAACAGCAAAAAATGTGAGACAAGGTACTGTGGCCAATTAAAAAGAAAAAAATTGAAATATATGACCCTTGTATATGAATAACTTGTATTTAATGGGAACAAAATAGTATGAATATAAAATGAAATATTTAAGCCATTTGGAAGAATGACCAATGACTTTTTGCTATTATTCCTGAAGGGGTAGGGATTGTGTTGTGCCATAGTAACCTAGAAACTGAAATGAGAATTAAGAATACATACAGGGTTGTGAGCTAAGATCCATGGGTCAGAAGCAAATGGAATATTTTAGGGAAAGGAAGGCAGCTATTTCAAGCAAAGTTCCCCTATCCCTACCTACCACAAGAGAATAATGAAGGTCAGTTGGGGCCAAACTGGAAATAATTTAGCATCACTATAAGAATATAAGCAGCATTTGGGGTGCCTGGGTGGCTCAGTGGGTTAAAGCCTCTGCCTTCAGCCCTGGTCATGATCCCAGGGTCCTGGGATCGAGCCCCACATCGGGCTCTCTGCTCAGCAGGGAGTCTGCTTCCTCCTTTCTCTCTCTGCCTGCCTCTCCGCCTACTTGTGTTATCTCTCTATGTCAAATAAATAAATAAAATCTTTAAAAAAAAAAAGAATATAAGCAGCATTCATTCATCCAGAAAACAGAATAAAATATGTTTTAGGAATACTGAGCCAGCAGCAATTTATTGTAGAGTGGAGGTACTGGGTGGGGGGGAGAATTAGAGATACAGAGGTAAATAATATAGGAAGATTTATAAATAATATATATATATATTATATATATTTTATATATATAATATAACTTAATATATAATATGTATATTATATATTATATTATATATAATATAATATATGATATATGATATATAATATAAATAATATATTATATTTTATATTATATATCTCATATATATATTATATATATATTATAAATAATATAGGAAGATTTGTGTGAAATCCCCTCTTCTCCCATCAACATTCTCTTGCTTACAGAATTTAACAGCATAAACTGATAACCTAATAGGAAGTAAAGTGTTATTTTTGCTAGCCTAGATTAGAGAAGGCAAGTCAGGCTCCTTGCTTCAACCTTGACCTCTGTGATGGTCAATTCCATAGATGCAATTTTGGTTCTCTTTCACTGACATTTTACATCCTAAAACAGACCATGCTCCTTCCAGCAACTGTGACTTTACACATTTATACATTCATCTCTTCTCCCTGGAGCACTTTCTCTTTCTTGTTGTGAATTTATACTCAGTTTTCAGATTTCTATGCAAATATAACTTCTTTAGAGGTATCTTTTTTATGATCCTTATACTTGGGCAAGCTTAGTCACTGTATTCATAGTTCATCTTCTTTCTGTCCCTTAGCTTATCTAATTTTATACTTACACAGTTGTTTGTGACCATATTGATTTGTGTTTATCCCCTTTGAAATGTAGGCTCTTTAAAAGCATGGGAAATATCTGTAAGTGCTGGGGATGCAGTGATGGACAGAAACAAAGTATTTGACCCATATTTAGCATTGAGTAAATATTTTTGAATTTATAAATCAGTAAGTCCTAAAATAACAGTTCATAGCCAGAACTGCATAGTCTAGACCTACAAGTGTGTCTCTCTGAAGAGATGAAAAATACTAAGATATTTCTCAGAGTGTAAATACTGATGAGTCTTGCCAAAACAGAGAAACAAACAAACAAAAATACACCAGGATTAAACCTACTTTGGTAGCACTGAGAGGAAATACCCTGTGCCAAGATTTGAAATACTTTACCCTTAAAGAAACATGACACACCAAAAGTAACATTTTACTCTTTGTGCAGACAATGTCAACTTTCTGACATACAAATTTGAAATAGAGATGCACAAAGACACCAGGGAAATGCTTGGAAGCCCTGAAGTGCTGAGAATTCTTTGGGCAGACTCCTTTCCACACAGATGAACACCATGAGCTTGCTGGAAGGGGTTCAAAGAACAGCCCACAGCAGCACTCAAGTTTTGCTAAAGTGACTGACTGTTGACTTCAGCCTGGATTCCAAAGGCGACAGCTGACAAGGAAAAGAGGAAGGGAAAGCAGAGGCGATATTTGAATTGTTGCAAAAGCCTGAGGCAGCAGAAGGCAAACATCTTCTGGGGTTATCATGTGTTCCTAGTCAGTTGCACTAGAGATCTTTCTAACAGAGTAACAGCTGGTGATTGGAGCAGCCAGCTCTAAAGAAATGCCCCCTCCCCCTGCATTGTAGGATCTGAAACAATAGTGGTGACATGAAGGGGTTGTCTTTTGATATCTCATTTATTCAACTCTGAGGGGAGGATTGTTATATTGACAGGCATTAAATAACAGTGTTTACTATCTGTCAGATATTATTCCAAGAGCTTTACTTACATTAACTAATCTAATAAGCTCAGCAATCCTGTCAGATAGGTACTATTATCAATCCCTCTTTTCAGATGGGGAATGGAGGTAGAAGCATTAAAATAATTTGTCCAAAGTTACACAGCTAGTATCAGCAGTGTAGCTCCTAAGAACATGTGCTTAACTCTGGTGCTACACTGCCCCTATATTACAGTATTGCACATAGTGGTCAACATTTATTGAATATTTGCCATGAGTGCTTCACACACCTGAGAGATAACCATATGAAATCTGCAATTCAAGCTCAGGAAAAATGTTTTCCATCATGACTTGACAAATGAGAGAACTGAGGCAGAGAAAATGTTATGTTGAGAGGCAGCATATTACAATGTAAATGATAAGGTGTAAAGTGATGAGCTCACACATAGAGGTGGATGCCCTGCCCATAAGGAGCTCATAGTTCAAGGGACCAAGGGTAGAGGAGTAATTCTAAATGATGGGAGGAAACATGTATTAGCCATCTACCCTGTTCCAGGTACTGTGCAGGGCAATTTACATATATTGTGCCATATAATGCTTATATCATATAATGCTTTTATCATGTGCAAGGTCCAATTCTAACCCAGTCTTTAATAACTATTCAGTTTTTACTATGTACATAGTTATAAACATCAATGAAGGAGCTGCAGAGTCTGCCTTAGCAAAGGCGTGTTTAACTGAGAAGGCTTTGCATCTATTATAGCCTACGTTCTCGGGGTCAATTCCATGCCACCTGGCTAGAGTTTCTGTAGGTCTCAGACTCTAGCCAGATCCACTTCTTTAATGCTTATCTTTTCATAGTAAGCATGCATGAGGAGCACAGTATTGATAAACAGTGTAACTGTAAACTGTTTAGAAAACAATCCATTCTGAGTGTTATTCTGAATGTTACTCAATAATTGATATAAATGACCACATGCTTCTTCCTCCCCCCTCTCCTTTTATTTTATTTTATTTTTGCAGAGTACTCTTAAAAAGGACAGATGGGAACAGACTGAGAAAAGAAAGAAAAATACATTTGCATAAAATACCAAAAAAACCCACAGACTTTTGCACTGTTTCAGATGCCTTTGTAGGCAGAAATAGTTCTTTTTAAGGGTAATTATGCATATTGTAGCAATGCATGGTATGGATTTAACCTTGGCAATGGAGTCATTAACTCATTGCATGGCCTTGAGTATATTCCAATACCTCTTTTGACCACAGTCTTCTTGATTTCCATTTCTTTATATAGGCCACAATGGTAAGATTTGAAAGAAACCCATTTGACCCGAGCTGAAAGAAAATAACTCCCAGGGTTCTGGAGGTTCCCCTTGCCTTGTAGGATAGATCCAAACTCTGCCACCTGAATTCCAAGACTCTGTATTGGCCCCCACTTTCTGTTTACCTGGTTCTCTTCTTTCCTTACCACTATCGCCACTGCCGCCATATACAGCCCTAACTCTAGGCATTATGACCTATCTGGTTTTATTTTAGAAAAATGTCATATTTTTTTTCAAAATTCAGTCCCTTTTCCAGATGTTGTTTCCTCTCTGTGGTATATATTTACATACCTTTACCTCTTAAGGGGTAGCTACTGATCCCTTAAGACCTGGAACTCCTGCTTGTGAACAATGGCTTCTAGAAGGCACAATTACTGTCTTTAAAATGTATGTATTTGCCCATGTGCTAGGTGTAAAATATCTTATTTTGCAATTCCCTAATTTCTCATGAAGTTCAGCTTTTTATTATTTGGAAAATTACTGTTTTCTAAGTTAAGTCTCTCTTTGTAAGTAGAACATTGTTTATGTGTGTTTAACTTGAATAGTTGTTTGTTCACTGCGGTAAGGGTATGTTTCTCCCTCTTATGTCTCACTTTTGAACATCTGGGTCTTTAAAATGTATTTGTCAGATGTTCAGTTATAGGGTATCTTGTGTAGATTTCCATGGCAAAGACATGTGAAGTTCTGTTGGGCTTCAGGGCTTCAGCAAGAATTTGTTCTGGTGCTTGTAACTGGTGATGTGTGGGGAGCAATAGCCTTGTGAGTCTCTTGACATCTCTACCTGATAGAATTTACGAATGAATGGAGGAGTTTAGGTTTTGTTTTTCCTTTATAAGTGGAAATCATTCATGGTTCTTTTCTATCTAGAAGAATGTATAAGGAAAGAAAATACCCACATCTCCTCCACTACCTGTTTCTCCCTATTTGCAAAATCTACCAGATGTCATATTTCAGAATGTAGCACCGAACCTTTACTCCTCTTCCACCCCCAGAGCTTAGTTTAGTAATTTCCATAATGAAGCAGACGGAAACGAGCAGTGTGTGTGTGTGCATGTATGTATGTGTGTGTGTGTGTGTGTGTGTGTGTTTCTGTTGGCTGGGTGGAAGGGACTAGTTTATTGACGGGTTTTCTGATTGGTGTGCTGTGGATCAGTTCAATCTCTGACTTCTCATCTGTATCTCTCCACACTGAAACTCAGGGTGGGTCCTTCAAATATATTTGAACAATTTGCATATCTCTCAGTGTTATTGTAAATTTGAGTCGCTCTTCCTTTCATGGGCATTTTATTGGAAAGCTTTTATGCAGTGAGAGTGAATGAGCCTTAGCTTACTGATCAGTGAGTCACATGAGTCATATCTAGCACTTAATTCTTTTAATTTATTGACACTTCCTTGAGAGCCCTAAGTCTAGCCTGCTACCTGATTATATAATAGGTGCTCAATAAAATGTTGATCAATAAATTTATTATTCCAATGTGCATTTGGGTAATATGGAATATGCTAAATTAAAGCCTTTCTTACTTAACCCAGCTACAAGTTTAAATATAATTCTGTCCCTATGGCAATTTCTCAAAAGAGAAAGGCCATTAACTCTGCTGACATGTGTAATCTCTAACTTGACTTAGTATCCCAACCCCACATTTCTCAAATGGGCTTAGTTGATTAAATGAAACTATGTGGGACTATTTGTCTCTCTGTCTGGTAGAATTCATGACTGAGTGGCCTCCTCAGATTTCAGTTCAGGCTTCAGTGGGTTTCTGAGGAAAATTGCCTTTTTTTTTTTTTTTTCTTGAGGCAAGAGGCTTAAATATTTCATTCTAAAAAAGTAAGAAGATGATTGAATGTACAACTTAATTGCAGTAGTTTGTATTCACTGAATATTTGAATTTCTTATTTTAAATTATCTAGTGTACTATAACTTTTCATTCACTTCCTCATACTTACTAAGCCTTAGAGAAAATACCCATACCAAGAATGACCTCAAAAATTATGTCAGAGTAGG
Organism: Lutra lutra; assembly: GCF_902655055.1. NCBI lineage: Eukaryota > Metazoa > Chordata > Mammalia > Carnivora > Mustelidae > Lutra > Lutra lutra. The sequence goes on from NC_062294.1 coordinate 21,055,975, forward strand.
ATTAATGTTGTGATCTTTGCTTTCTTATTAATTTTCAGTTTCTAAACATAGAAAAATTAGATTTCCTTTTTTTTTTAATTATTTATTTGACAGACAGAGATCACAAGCAGGCAGAGAGGCAGGCAGAGAGAGAGGAGGAAGCAGGCTCTCTGCTGAGCAGAGAGCCTGATGCGGGGCTCGATCCCAGGACCCTGAGATCATGACCTGAGCTGAAGCGGCTTAACCCACTGAGCCACCCAGGCGCCCCTAGATTTCCTTTTTTAAGCTTATTTTATCTTATCAGTACTTGAAAAAAATATACTGTGAGTTCCTCTGGCAGATGCACAATGTTTAGAGCAAATTGACTGATCATCATTATCATGGTCATCATTTTAAGAGGTGAAGAGAAGAAACAAAATTTCTGTCCCTCGGTTAGCTAGTTTTTCCACTAGAAGAAAAGGTATTGATTTTGATGTCTGGAAGTATATTATGTAAGTGGTATACTGGTTCATTACTTGTGTTGAGATACTGAAGCATAACTGTCAGATTCCTCTTCAAGAAAAGACTTATTGTCCATGCATGGAGTGTGGAAGCTGACAGTCTTTACCTAATAGCGTTGTCACGGTCTGTTTCAGTATTTTCTTCCCTAGATCACACTCCCTATGTGTATTGAACAAGGCAGTGGTAAAAAGTCTGATCATTTCCATTCAATATGGGATTCCTCTGATGGTAATCTTTGGTCTAGATTTTTTCTTTGTGTTGCAAGAGACTTTGCCAGTTCTGCCTTGCAATTTGATGGTACCTCTTTCCCAATCATGCTTCTTCCCATTTCCTTTCACTGGGTGACTCTCCAGTAAACCCTTTGGACCCCTACTTTGTCTCAGCATTTGCTTCTCAGAGAATTCAACCTTTGGGCCATGTGTTAAGAGGATCAATAAGAAGGTAAACCAAATGAGTGACACATCAAGAAGAGTTAGCTTTCTGATGGAGGCATAATACTCCATAGTGTATATGGACCACATCTTCCTTATCCATTTGTCCGTTGAAGGGCATTTTGGTTCTTTCCACAGTTTGGTGACCGTGGCCATTGCTGCTATAAACATTGGGGTACAGATGGCCCTTCTTTTCATCACAGGAACAGGATGGGCAGAAAGAACTGCTGTGATGGGGTTGTAAGAGGGGAGATAGGGAAAAGGGAGGTTTTCAAAAGAACTTTCATATGCTAAACACTCACAGAATACTGGAGGCCTTACCATTGTCAAGTTAAGGTCGGTTCCCCCCCCCTCCCCAGCAAGGTATTAACATTAAGATAGTTGGGGCTTCTGGGAGAAAAGTCACACAAATCCCACCCAAGAGTCCTTGGTGGGAGGTTTCAGGGTGCCCCCTTGTTCTTTGTCCTCAGCAAGACTTCTGCTCCGTCATCAGGGGCAGGGGTAGAGGGAGAAGGAAAAGGGGAAGCAGACTCCCCACTGAGGGTGGAGCCCCCAGAGGGCTTGATCCTTGGACCCCCGAGATCATGACTTGAGCCAAAGTAGACACTTCACTGACTAAGCCACCCAGGCACCCCCGGAATATTCTTATAACAAGGTCAGTGTATTAGGGTTTTTCAGAAAAGCAGAACCAATAGAAAATGAATCTAACTTCCTTTCTGCTTTATGTATATTTATACATATAAATGTTTCTCAAATATTTGGTTACATGTATTACATTATTACATTTAATTTACATTATATTATATTATTCTATTATAACATTTATACATTTATAAAATAAATAATAAATATATTTGTTTATATATTTTTTATGAAAAATTGGCTTATGTGGAGGCTGTGAAATCCCAAGATCTTTTGTCTGCAGCTAGAGATCCAGGAAAACTGGTGGTTTAGTTCTAGTGTGAGAGCAAAAACCTGAGCACTTACTAGCAGATTGTGCAAGTCCTAGTCCATGGACAGAAGACCAGTACCCTGGTTCAAGTGTCAGGTAGAAAGAGTGAATTTTTCCTTCCTTTGTCATCTTGTCCTATTCAGTCCCTCAGTGAATAGATGGGATGCTGCCCACTAACACTAACCAGTTCAAATGCTGATCTCAATATTTAAATTGTTTCTAGAGGTACAGGAATTGTATATGAAGAATGATTCTTAAAGTTCAGATGTCACTAGGAATCACCCAGGAGATTTGTTTAAAAATACAAATGCCTGGTGGCTCATTCGGTTAGTTAAGCATCTGACTCTTGATTTAGACTCAGGTCATGATCTCAGGGTTGTGAAATGGAGCCCTGAGTTGGGTGTGGAGCCTGCCTAAGATTCTCTCTCCCTCCCTCTCTCTGACCCTTCTCCCCTTCTTGCTCACTCACACTCTCAAAATAAATAAATAAATTAATTAATTAATTAATTAATTAAAAAATAAAGTAAAATAAAATAAAAAATGAAAATGCAAACACCCTAGCCAAACCACTAGAGACTCAGATGTTAGCTTGTGGTAGGCAAATGTTGGCTGCTTTGTCATTTTTTAGTTTCCTCTTCCTTTAGCAATGCTCCCTATAGTTAATTTTTTTTTTTAAAGATTTTATTTATTTGTCAGAGAGAGAGGGAGAGAGAGCGAGCACAGGCAGACAGAATGGCGGGCAGAGGCAGAGGGAGAAGCAGGCTCCCCGCCAAGCAAGGAGCCCCATGTGGGACTCGATCCCAGGACGCTGGGATCATGACCTGAGCCGAAGGCAGCTGCTTAACCAACTGAGCCACCCAGGCGTCCCCCTATAGTTAATTTTAAGGGACCAACCTTACCCTCAGCCATGCAGCTTGTTTGTAATTGACCTCATAGTTATTTCTACACTGGTTCATGGATGGATACACATCTCTAATATGGAGCAATGCTCACACTGGAAAATAACTTTACTTGCTTTTTCACTGAAACCCTCTGCTCTTTGAATGATGAGATCTGGAATTCTTGCAGATGAAATCTGGATATCTTATAGCCACTTGTGAGGAGTTGACCTGAGGATAAAACCATGTACATGAGCTTACTATGTGCATTTAGAATGAAAAATAATATATAGGATACATTTATGTTGAACATTTTAAGAATACATACATTTTACAATGAGCAGTATACCCAAATTCCCTTAATTTATTCTAAAGTGGATCTTACACTACTAGCATTTGATGTTAGAGTAGAAGGAAAGAAAAAAAAAAAGTACATATGTGCTGTGACTAAAACCCTCAAAATAGTTTATATTATGTTAGTACTTGACACTGTGCTTATGCTTATGTTGAAAAAATATGTTTGTGCCTATCAAATGTGTTTTATTTTTTAGCACATTTTCATATACATCAAAGTAGGATTTTGAACTAATGTTCATTACTGGGATTGAATCCCTGAGTTCAATTCCACTTTATATCTCAATCTGAAGAAATATTGAGCTTAAACAAGTCAGGATTCAGAGGTCAATCATTCTATTAAAATGAAAAGTACAAAATAATCTCTTCTGTGCATGATCCAATGATATTAAACTAGTATTGTATAATTGACGTTTTGGTACAATTTTAAACATCTTTTATTGCTGATAGGCAAATATTGCAATAAACTGAGAGGACCTTATTTAAACATATTATCAAAATTGTAAAGACATTTGTGACCTCAATTCAACCAGTACTAAATCAACCAATTCTAAATCAACCAGTTCTCTTTCACATTTAGTAATCTTAATTATTAAATCTGGTAATTTCTAGATATCCCTATGAATTTATTTGAAAATAGGTCCATTAATAAAATAAGATTTTACTGTACTACAGATATTCTATAAAATGCAGGCATATTCTGTGCTGTGCTGTGGAGACCAAAAAAAAAAAAAAAGAGAGAGAGCGAGAGGTAGAGAGAGAGAGAGAAGTAACCTGTAATGGGGACTGCAATTAAGAAGAATATCATTTTTGGGGCACCTGGGTGGCTCAGTGGATTAAGTGTCTGCCTTCGGCTCGGGTCATGATCTCAGGGTCCTGGGATCGAGCCCCACGTCGGGCTCTCTGCTCAGTGGGGAGCCTGCTTCCCTCTCTCTCTGCCTACCTCTCTGCCGACTTGTGATCTCTCTCTCTGTTAAATAAATAAAGAAAATCTATTACAAAATAAATAAATAATAAAATGAAAAATTTCAAAGTGAAAGAAGAAATCTCTAACCGTTCTCTACTGTCTTCCTACAAATACAAAACCTACGCATTATACCAAGAAAGTTATTTAAAAAGACGGCAGGACAATATCATTCAGTATCTCAAACTGCCTTAGAATTGAATAAAAAAAAAAATATCATTTTTGACTGTCTGATATATGCAAGTTGCTAGTAAGATGTATAGCCACCATATGCATTACAGTTTGTTTATAAGACACAATTGATTCCAAGTTTTAAAGGACCAAGTTATAAACAAACTTTTCTCACATGATGTGTAATTCAAGGAGCTTTACTGGGAAAGATTTGGCATACAGTAGTCTCAAGAAAGGCTGAATAATCTATCCTTCATGGTTTTTTGCTTCCTTGACAAATCTTCACAAAATCTGCAAAGGGTCAGTGAACTGGGAGTCATTTTTATGACCGTTAATATTAGGTCTCCCACCTCAACTCCCAGAGATGTTCCTGAATATTCATTCCCTCAAGCAATAACTCCTATTTGTTTGTATTTATTATTTATTTATTTTACTCTTGGAAGCTGGGCAATGCAGCAAAAAGCTATTCCTCACTGTCACACACATCACATAGACAAGACTCTACTGGCAGTCCAAGATAAGTAATATCTGTTGGAAGAGAGTCAAAGATGTAAATCCTCTCTGTGCTTATGTGCTGTAGACTGCTTTAGCACGAGAGTGTATGGATGCTAGGGAAGTTGATTTTTTCCAACTGACTTAGAAACTTCAAAACCACAGTGTTGGCGAGGATGTAGGGAGGTGATATCAGCGGCAGGAGGGGGGATTACTGCGGAGGAGACAAGAAGACTGTTTCCTTCATAGAATCAATGTGATGTAGGGACTCTAGCAGCAAACTTGATTCAGAAGTTATCAATTCTTTTTTGATCCTTCTATTTGGTTATATGACTTTAGATAAATCACTGAAGTAAGTGTGTAGTCCTTGGTGTCCTCATTTGTAAGGTAGAAATCATTACCTATGGAACCTGCTTCAGAGGGGTACATTCTAAAGGTTCAATTTTATAGATACAGCTTGCATTGCTGCAGCTCTGCCTCTGGCCATAATTCCTCTCCAAATGTTGTGTTTCTTTTCTTCTTATATTAGGATGTACATGGAAGGCAACTCTCAGAGCTATCCCTCTTGCAGTATAAAAAGACAAAATATAAGAGGAAAGAATAGTGTTGGTGCTGTGAAGATTAGTTTTATTATCTTTACCCAGGAGTTAAGAGCAAGTGGCAGCCAGAGTGGTTTGTTGTGAAATACTTGTACTCTGTAATCAGATAGACCTAGATTTGACATTGAATAAGTTACCACCTTGTTAAGCTTCATTGGAATTCTTCTGTAGAACAAGTGTGATGATAGCATCTATATCCTAGTGGTAGTGTATTAAATGAGATTATTTTTGACCCCAGGTCTGATATAGAAACGCTATCAAAGTTTTGTCGTTGTTGATCTTCTGTTGTTTTTGTTGTTATGCTTATCTGTTATTACCAGGAGTATTGTTAACTTATATTTAATAAGTACTGTGTACACTTACCCAGAAGAGCTCTATAGAGTTGTCTAGGTGAGAAGCAACCCAACAACATGTCAACATCAACAATTAGATATTCTTATCTTTTGGTTTGGGGCTTATATTTGGAAGTTCTTTTTGTTTTGTCTGTTCATGATGGTCTAATTCATAAGGACTACCTCTTCCAATGGAGAGTCACATGAGTACTTCATGCCTTACTTTCAGCTATTTTGGAGGATAATTAAAAGTTTCTTTGAAGCATCTTATTCACCCAGGCTTTACAAAGTGAAATCTTATGTGTGCCACCTTGTTTGCATTTTAAGTCGGGTAATCAACCCCAAATATACCTTTAACATGCGGTGATGTAGTATGAGCATGAAGGTAGAAATGTGCCTTTACTTACTTAGTTCAGGGCTCCAATTTATCTATTTATAAATATATAAATTAATAAAATCTATAAATAGATATAAATATATCTAATTAATTATTTAGTTCAGGGTTCAGCCCAATAGAAGATTCTGCCCAATAGAAGATTCCCCTTTTATGCTCCATGACTGTGGATGATCCTATTATGTAGTTCCTAGAGCTAAGAGGTGAGAGTACTGCCTTGGAAGGGGCTAAGGAGCTCTGGAATATGTCATAGTAAAAGTTTGATGATTGGACTCCATTCGTACTCTCTGTTTAATTTATTTCTTTTTAGAAGACCACCCCAAGAGGACAAAATTTGGCTCTTAGGGACAAAACATCTTAGATATTAGGAGGTCCTATGGTCCTCCCTAGGGCCAAAGAAGGGACTCTTACTTAGGTAATGAAAATAGGGTTGATAGGGGTGCCTGGGTGGCTCAGTGGGTTGGGCCTCTGCCTTCGGCTCAGGTCATGGTCTCAGGGTCCTGGGATCGAGCCCCACATCGGGCTCTCCGCTCGGCGGGGAGCCTGCTTCCCTCTCTCTGTCTCTCTGCCTGCCTCTCTGTCTACTTGTGATCTCTCTCTGTCAAATAAATAAATAAAAATATTAAAAAAAAATAGGGTTGATAAATACTGCCCTAAGACTACTAAAGTCTTCAAAATGTTTCATCTGTACTATCTTATCCAAACATACTATTTGAAAACAGCTGAGAGAAAAGTGCATGGTAATCTGTTAGGGACTGAATTGTGTCCCTGCAAAATTCATATGTGGAAGCCTTAAACTTCAGTGCTTTAGAATGTGACTGTATTTGGGGATAGGGCTTTTAAAGCACTGTTTAAAGTTAAATTACTTCTTAAGAGTAGGCCCCTAACTCAAAAGAACGGGTGTCCTTTTTTCTTTTTTTTAAAGGTTTTATTTATTTATTTGACAGAGAGAGATCACAAGTAGGCAGAAAGGAAAGCGGAAAATGAGGGCGAAGTAGGCTCCCCGCTGAGCAGAGAGTCCGATGTGCGGCTCGATCCCAGGACCCTGAGATCATGACCTGAGCTGAAGGCAGAGGCTTTAACCCACTAAGCCACCCAGGTGCCCCACGGGTATCCTTTTAAGAAGAGAAAGAGATACTAGGAATATGCATTCACAGAGAAAAGGTCATGTGAGGGTGGAGGGATAAGGTGGCTATCTGTAGGCCAAGGAGAGAGGGTCCAAGAAAAGCCAAACCTTCCAACACCTTAATCTTTGACTTGCAGCCTCCAGAATTGTGAGAAAATAAAATTTAGTTGTTTAAGTCACCCAATGTGACATTTTGTTATGGCAGCCATATCAAATAATACAGAGCCAAAATACCAGTTTTATATTAAACATTGCCAGGAAATCAACTTTCTAATATTGAAACTCAGAAGCAGGCAGGCCAATCCACCTAGTCCCAAGAAGTGATGTAAAACTGCTTACTTCCCTGTGAAAAGGCCTCATTGTAGAAATTTTAGTAGGGCACAGAAGGAAAAAGGGTATGCTGTATGTAGTAAGGACTAAAATAACTTTCAGGAGGTATGTGGCTAAAGTGACTAGGTTGTGTATGTCCCATTTCCTCTTCTATATGCATCGGTCAGATTAAGTAAGTTCTCTACTCATGCAAAGTAGTGAATGAGGAATAGAAAGAGGTTAGAAACTACAGGAGCTCCCTTCACACACACACAAAAAAAAACAGTGACCATCTCTATCACCAGTCTAGTAACTATCTCAGAGGTAAGGCTCATTAGCATTCTCTACATAAATCTGAAACAACTAAACCCAAGCACTGGGGGATCAGGAGGAATTAGCTTTTTTACGATTTTACCCGTGTTGCTGGAAATAAACAGCCATATAAAAGACTGAGTCATAGACTAAAACTCAGCTAGGTTAAAATGAATAATGAGTGAGATAATAATGCTGCTGCTGCTACTACTACTAATAATAATAATGGCAGTTAAGGTATATTGCTTATTTGCACTAAGTCAGATGCTATCTCAACTACTACACACTTACATACATTCTTTAATATAGTTTATACCATAACTCTATTGTAGGTGATATTATTATTTATATTTTAGACATGAGGAAACTGAGACTCAAAGAGATTAATTAACTTTCCTATGATCACTCAACTAGTATGTAAGAAAGCCTGAATGAACATACCTAGGAGCAAGGAAATAAAAGACAATATTCTGCCTCCCTTATTTTTGACTGGCTGGAGCTTGACTTTTCCTGGATGGACTTCTATAAAGTTTGTAGCTGGAATATAACTGTTACTGCCAAAGGGAACCAAGACCTCAGAGTCAGGGAAGCAAAACTAGAAAAACAATCGAGACTGGGAGAAATCAATCTGTGAAATTATTGAATTGAAGGCATCTGAGGTAGATAAGGCATAGAAGTATGGAGACAAGGATTTTGAATCTGGAAGGTAAGAGAAATTATCCTATGATGACAAGAGTGGATAGCTTATCAATGGTGATTTCTTAAAATTGGGTCTGGTGATCATTACTTTTCTGACATTCATGGATAGAAGATGGAGGAGACTCATCAGGGAGTCAGAGGCTAATTAGAAAGAGAAGGACCCAATGGAAACCTAAAGTCACATAAAAGCAAAAGAGTACGGTGAGATTATGGGCATAATGGCATTGCTTAAACATAGAAGGGCCCTCATCATAGCCAGGATAGTTCTGAACACCTGGTAGTTTGACCTGAAAGAATGAAAATGTCAGTTTCAGCAATAATTTATTTTTATACCTTACTTTTATTTATCATCCTTATAACCATACCATGAAATATAAAAATAATCATTAATGTATTTTATAAGAAAATAAGCTGAGAAGTGACTCATCTGAGGTTATACAATAAGTAAGTAAAGCCATGTCTCTGATCTAAGAAATAAATATATAACAAAAACAAAACAAAAAAACTGGGGTGCTCCTGTGTTAGGTACCTGCCAGTCACTGTTGCTTCCCATTTTCATTTCTTTTTTTTTTTTTAAAGATTTTATTTATTTATTTGACAGAGAGAGAGATCACAAGTAGGCAGACAGGCAGGCAGAGAGAGAGGATGAAGCAGGCTCCCTGCTGAGCAGAAAGCCTGATGCGGGACTTGATCCCAGGACCCTGAGATCATGACTGAGCCAAAGGTAGTGGCTTAACCCACTGCGCCACCCAGGCACCCTGCTTCCCATTTTCTTATAAAATAGTGGGCCTGAGGCTGATCTCTGGCTATACCTGAATGATTAGGTTAACATGACTCATTGTTGTAAAGGACAAAATCTGGCAAGGACCCTTCTTCTTTGATTTCATTTTTCTCTCGAGGAAAAAGACGGCATCAACTTGTAAGATGTTAATTAAGGCAAAATGAGATAATGAACTTACATGTGTCTTTCCCAAAAGAGAAACATCATACTTTTGACTGGACAATAGTATGAAAGGCTTTATCAATGACTTTGAAGCTTAGCTGTGCCATTTTGAATTGAGAGTACTGACAAAAACAATTGGACCAACAGCCACAAACATTCCAAGGAAGAGTGTTACATATTCTGTGACCTGAGATTCCATTCTCTAATGGGATATGCAATGAGTTAGCCAAGGACTTGATTCTCAATCAGCTCATGATCCAAGGATATTTATGTAAAAACATCTGGGTCATGTTGCAGCCATGATGTATCATTCCCAGATATTTGCAGAATATCATTGGGAGCATCTTTTGCACTATTGATAAAGAAGCAGCCTGGTTCTTTTATTTTTTTAAAGGTTCTTATTTATGTGTTAGAGAGCATGAGTGGGGGGGTAGGGCAAAAGAGAGGGACAAGCAGTATCCCCACTGAGGCAGGAGCCTAACTGAGCCACCCAGGGGCCCAAGAGCTAGTCCTTTTCTGATTCTGTTCTTACTGCACTTTAATTTGTGGGAAAGACAGAATGCCTCCCATACCAAGGAAGACTGTTGCAATGTATATGCATGACATTTGATCTTCAAACCTCCACCACTGTTCTCAATTGTAACTGTACTGAGTCTTCCTGCCTCAGAGTTGCTTAAGGATCAAGACCAAAAAGGCAAAAAAAAAAAAAAAAAAAAAAAAAAAAAAACAAATTTTCAAAAGGAAGTTGACCTCTTGAAAAGTATGTTCTTAACCATTAGCCTACGTGCCTCTTCCTACCACTCCTAATAACTCTTGCCCCAATCTACCCAAGACACTCTTCATTTTAATTAAGGTGGGGGAGGAAGATGAAAGGAAGAAGAGGAAAGAGAGGAAGAGGGAAAGAGAAGGGAAACAAAAAAGCTTATGCTAGAATTCTAGAAGATCATTAAGGTTTATATGCATATAATGGTCAAATATGAGTGCTCCATAAGAAATCTGAAGGGGAGAGTGTCTGAGAAGCATCTTTATTTTTCTCTGACTGGCTTTTTACCTCTTGATTTAGGTATAGGCTAACATGCACTGTTGACCATTTGCTTGGACTTCTTCCTACAGAAACATCCCTTATACTGTATAGTCCTGGCTTCCCTGACTTCTGTTTATTGTGAAATATCTTCCACAGTGGTTATAGGATAAATCACTGGACTTTTCTTGGCTCACCACATTTATAGATTTTATTTACTATTTCAGCTACTTTATTACCACATATTTTGTGCCCCAGTCTATGTTATACAACTATTTGCCCAATATTTTGGTTCATACAGTTCTCTTCTGTTGCATTAGAAAGTTCACATTTATTTTCTAGATATAAATGTATACATATATTTCCCTCATATAATTGTCACTGATATGCATCAAATTCTCCTCTGTCAAGAAAAAAATGCAATATTTTTAAAAACATCTTGAACTAGTAGCAGAGAATTAAAATACTGTTTTAAGATGAGATTGAGATTCTCCCCACCCCTCCCAACAAAACCTCTCCATTTCATCAATTGACCCAGCAAGAGAGCCCATCTATATTTTCTTGGATTTTCTTGGATAAGATAAAATTTTTAGACTTTCCCAGTATGTGATTTTTTTTTTTTTTCAAACAATTCAAGGAGGGAGTAGATTTATGTTTAGTACCCTTCTATTGTCCTTCTGTTTTTCTATTTATATGAGTAACTTAGTCTGGTTTATTTTTGTTTTTGTTTTGTTTTATTTTCCTTTTTCCCTACCTCTTCTTCAGTTAAATTTCCTTTGGATGTAATAACCTTTTCTCTCCTCACTACCTCACCAGTCCTTACCAAATACTCTCTACGCATAGCTGTTCATTTTCAATGTCCCTCTGAAAGTTTAAATGTCACATTTGCATTTCATTCAATGTTTAAAATACAAGAAGCTGAAAATGAAAAGAAACTATAGGAGAGGGCCTTTCAGTGAATGGAAAATAGTAATAAATCCAGTGTTCTGACCTCAGTTATGGGTGTTCAACCTTGAAGGCCCCTTTCATTTATCCTGCTCAGTGGGAAATGCTGACACAATCCCCTCAGTGGACCCTACACTTATCTCTCTCTGTTCCCAGCTGAGTTTCTGGTGTGGAATGATCACAGTGTTGAGTCATTTGCTCTCAGTTTATCTTTGTATTCCCTAAGATGAAGACTTGTAGCAAATCAAAACCTAAATCTTTCTGTGACTGCACTGGACTTTAAAACTGTAAGGCTAATAAGGGCATTGATAGTAGACTTGATTCAGGGAGAAGCATTTCTGCATTTCAAAAGCAGATACATTGCAATGGATAGTGTAGCAGTTTTCTTAGCCTTCTCATGGAATTAGAAAAATTATTTGTCATTGAAAAATAACAAGCCAGCATTGAGAAGAAAGCAGGTTGCTTCACAGACAAGACTTTACAAAGAATGTGTCTTTAGAGGCAGGTAAACCTGGATTCAAATATTGTTTCTATCACTTGCTGGCAGAGTGACTTTGGGATGCAGCTTTTCTGAGCCACAGAAAAGCTGTAGAACAGTCCTATTTGTCTGTAGAACAGTGGTGGAAATACCTGCTTCCAGCTTTGTTGTAAGGATCAAATGATAGGGCATATGTAAGTTATCCTAAACCACATTGGGTAATTGTTAAAAGTAAACGAATTGTAGCTATTGCTATTTTTACAAATAGTACTGTTTACTAGTATTAGTAAGGCAATGTCTTTTTTGCCTCTGCTTCTGTCTCTGAGAGTCATTCAAATGAAATCTTGTTCCATGGAAGTATCAACTTTGCAGGATATATATATATATATATAATTTATATTTATATGCATTTATATAGGCATATATTATATATGTGTATGTATATATATGTATATATATTCTTAAGTGGACTCTTAGGCTCAGAAAAGCTTCAGGGAGTAAAGGTAATTGAGTATTTCAACAAGTATTGATTGGAGGCCTAGTCCATATCTCATATTGTTCTGTAAGTTGCGTATTCAATAACAAGGTAGATGAACTTTCTAGAACTTATATTCTAGGGGAGAAAGACAGAAAAAAAATACACAATCAAATCAGATAATCTCACAGAGTGGTATGTGTTATATAGGAAGTAAAATAGAAGCATCGGACTGTTGGGGGAGATAATCTGGATTGTGTGGTCAGGGACAGGAGCAGTTTCACACTTGAGATGATTATGAGTTTATTTCTCAATTACAAGTAAGATCCAGTCATGGGAAGACCTGGGATATAAGAAAATAGTATTTTGGACTAACAAGGAAAGCCATTAAGCTGGCACTAGAAAGAAGACCAATGAGTCTGAGGACTACTGGCTTGGGCAAAAGGGATAGGGCATTGAGGTGAAGAGGAGTAATAGAGTAACATTGTGTCCACTTTTCTATGCCACAATAAGGGATTTGTATTGTTTTACCTGGAGAAGTGGGTAAAGGGCACCAGTGTGAGACTGTGAGTTGACTCTTGCTGATGACCAGTTGTGACGTGATAATGGCTTGGAGCAGGTGGTGTCTAGTAGTGTAGATGGGAAATACTGCATAGATCAGAATAAATTTTGGAACTAGAGCTGATACATTTTATTTTATGGAGATGAGCAATAGGGAAAGAGAAAAAATAATTATTTTTTCCTAAATTATTTCTAGTTACAGCAATAAATGAGACAGATGTGTAATCTCCAGGAAAAAAAAATAAATTCCAGTAATTATAAAATTACATCTGGATATGGAATTAGAATATTGGGAGTTGAATACCAACTATCAATTTACTATGTGGCCATAAGCAAATAATATAATCTGCTAACTTCCATCTTCTGTAAAATGATGATAATAAAACTGTATTTATGTGTCTGAAAGAGGTGTTTTGAAAGCCAAATAAAATAAAATCACTGTAATTTTATGGTAAAATATTACTGAGTGTTCAGTATATGCAATGCATTGCACTGAATGCTTTCATTTTATTCCTTAAACATTCATTACTAGTCCCACTTTACAGGTGATGAAATTTAGGAACAAAGAGATTTAAAAATGTACCCATAGTCCAAATGACAGAGTACAGAGTTAGGTCCCATGCATCCTTGAATCCAGGATTTGTATCATTAAGTGTTACCTAAAAGGCTGCCTATTAAGTCCCATAAAGGCTACTGATGCCTGGTAAATCCTATAAAGGTTCCTGAAGTTTACTCATGTAAACCATCTTTAATATTATTAGGAATGATAAAAGGGGGAAAACATGTTTTTATGGGGAAAATTTTAAAAATAAGAAGATAAACTATGAGTAAAAGTTCAACTTCTGCTGAAACAGGGCTACCTTGTAATGGGAAAGAAAACTGGAATGAAATTATGTGATAAGTTATCTTAATCCTTTCAATAAGAAAAAAAGATTTAGTCTGACAGCAGTGACAGTATCTGATGCTTATTTGCTATCTCTTACAGCAACTAGCATCTGGTAATAGGTCCCTAAATAGGTGTTTAGTAAACTCCTACAGAATACCTAAATAGATCTGTGGGGCAATAGTCTGTTTATTTCTCTAGTATAAATTTATGAGGTGAAGCCCTTGTCTTTTTTTTTCTTTTCTTGTCTTATTTTGCTTTCTCTCACAGTGTTCAGAATACTAGAGGTTCATTGAATTTATTTTTTATCAAATAAAATAAGCTCTTGCTGCTAGGCACTAATGAGAAAAAACATGAGCACAGATGGTACAAAAGTGCCAATAAGTCAATGACTATTTTCGTCACTATCCTGAGGCAAAGCAATCATCAAATTGTTGAAGCCTGGGGTCCAACTTTGGTCTGGGAGAAAAAAAAAAAAAGGTTTATTCTCATCTTTCTGTTGTTAGTTTGTTTTCATTTCCTAATTGGCTAAACTTTTGCTTAAAAACCTAAGATTCCAGAGCACATGGAACCTTGGAGATTTCACAATTTACATAATGGACTTTATGTCTAGCCACATCTCATGTTCTATCCTGTGGCTGAGCTTTGAAAATAGTCAGAGATATCCCAGAGATGTCAGGATATTACATTGGACATTTAGGGAATAAAGTTACCATCCTCCCTGCCCACAACCAGACAGTCCTATTTGTCCTATTTTCCTAGTATATGATCTTATTATATATTTTATTTTATCTGCATTAGTATTTTTCACTTTTGTGTCTTTATTTTATTTGCACCTAACATGTGTATCCCTCCTGTGCTCTATATATTCCAGAAGTGTAGAACTATGTGTGTTATACTACAAATCACCCTTTAGAAAAGTGTCGGTGGCAACATATACTTATTAATTAAATGAGAGGTACCTATGCTGCTGGGCAATTATACACATTTCCTGTCAGAGAAGAGTCTGAGTCTCAAAAAACAATGAGAAGTTGCAAGTTGATGCCTTGGGGGATGAATCAACCATTTATTTCTACACAAATTACCTCTAAACTTATTGTTTTATAACAATATGACCATCTTTCAATTCTTGAGGAATTTGGGGACCATTGGCTGGTGGTTCCAGTTGGGGACTGCTAATATGGTATAGTCAGACGGGGGCTGAAGGTGGAAGAGTAAGCAATTAGAGCAGATAGGGGCCAGCTGACTGGTTTGTCTCTTTTTATGTAGTCTCAGGTATTCTCCACGTGAATCTCAGCATGGGCT
Organism: Lutra lutra; assembly: GCF_902655055.1. Taxonomy (NCBI): domain Eukaryota; kingdom Metazoa; phylum Chordata; class Mammalia; order Carnivora; family Mustelidae; genus Lutra; species Lutra lutra. Next base: position 21,071,079 of record NC_062294.1, read on the forward strand.
AGTTTGAGCTTCCTCACAGTACAGTGGCCTCAGAGCAGTCATAATGATTCCATGGAGATTTCGTTCTCTTTCTGAGTCTTCTAGAAAATCAGGCAGGAGCTGCATCACCTTTATGACCTACACTTAGAAGTTACATGATACCATGTCTACCATACTCCTCAGCTGACTGTTGACTAAGGTCAGTCAGAATCAAAGGGAAGGTTTAAAAGCCCACCTTTGATGGGAGGAGTGTCAAAGAATTTATAGGCATGTTTTAAAGTTACTACAGTGGGTTATATAAAGTATATATTTTTCTTTTGGAGATTTTTCTGAAATCTCTATGACTGTATTCTCCCCTCTTCTATTCACATGGCAGTATCTGTGCTGTTAGGGAAACACAATTCATCAAACAAAAATTACCCTTTTTTGTAGTAGGAAGGAAGCCAGTTTCCATGGGTTTCTCTGTGAAGAGGAGAGGGAATTTGGAAATATGTCTGATGTCTTACTTGTTTTCCTCTTCTTTTGCCCACAAACCCTTAGGCTGGAGACTCCATCAGGCTGGTTATTTCAGGGGAGGCACAAATTCGCAGAACTATATGAGCTGTTTGGTAGAATGGGAAAGCCTCTCTGGGAATCCCATTGTGAGTGGGAGAAGACAGATGTGTTAGCAGCTGTTCTGGTAGATAATGAGTCAGCTCCCACTGCACGTGGATAATCTGCAAGACAGCTAATCCATTCACAGATAATCAAGAATTGACCATATGCCACAGCTGAACTGTGTGTGAAGGCAGCACATAAGGAAAGAGGAAAAACAGGAATTTTCAGGAATTTGACTGTTAAATAAATAAATAAATAAATAAATAAATAAATTATGGATAATAATTCTGGCCCATTCACATTTGTAGTATTTGTATTTATCAAAGCATTAACACAATCTCCCTTTAATTTTCTTTTTTGTGAAATAGGCAAGGTAGTTCTATTTCTTACTTTTTTTTAAATAAAATGCTTAACAAAAAAGGGAAGGAAAAAGAGAAGAAGGCTAACGTGTACCACTCACTAACCCCATGTTAGGCATAAGACATGCCCAGAACTACAAAAATAATTAGTGATGTGACAGAGAGAATATTGGTATTTTAACTAGCAGTCTATTTTCATGGACCAAAATATTATCTATTGCAAATCCAATAAAACACGCCTTTTAGTTGTAAGTATTTTTCACTTTGTATATCTGCAAGTCAGAAAAATATATGCTGACCTCATAGAATCTGTCTATCTTTACTCTGTCTCAGGACTGAGTTTCATTTTGTGATTATCTTATGGGGCATTTGCATATAAAACTTATAATTCCTCGGTCTCATCCAGAGTGCTTGTGAAAAATTCAGATTCCCAGAACGTCCTCCCTAGGGATCTTGATTCAATTAGCTGTGAGAGCGACCAGAGACCTTCACCTTTAAACAAATACTTTCAGTCAGTGGGGCTCTGAGAAAACATTTTGAGAAATACTGTTCTAGAGCATGTTTCTCAGCCTGGGGTGATTTTGCCCCACAGGGGTTATTTGGCAATGTCTGGAAATATTTTTAGTTATCATTTTCAGGGAATGGGTGGAACTGATACCTAGTAGGTAGAGGTTAGGGGTGATGGTAAATTCCTAGTGTAATTAGGGCAGCTTCCATAACAAATCTAGCCCCAAGTATCAATAGTGCTTTGGTTGAGAAATCTTGCTGTAGAGGAAGTACAAAAGTCAGTCACATGGAAACACAGTGGTTTAATCACTAAGGTGTGTGTGTGTATACACACACACACATATTTATACACATACATATATGCATATATTTTATAGATACACATATATTTATTAAACACATATATATTCATACATATACATATATAAAATATTTAATATTAAAGATCATTTGTCTCTATAAACTTCCTTAACCTTTATAGGACTTATTAAGAGACATTTAAGGGAATGATTCATGGCATAAACTGTTTTCAAGAATGCATGGAAACTATATATGGAGACAAAGAATTTTTTCCTAGAGCATATACAAAGATTTTTTCTGAACAAAATAAGGTGAGATTAATTTCCTTTTTTTAGCAAAAGCCTGTGTGATATGTCAAGAATTTTATCTGCTTCTATTCGTGCTTTGTTTGTTGGGTATTTTTAACTATAGGACAGAAAATGAAATATGCTTTTTATATGAAAGATAATTTTGAATTCTGTAAGTTTGGACAACTGATTCCAAGTTCAGTTCCTCAATCTACAGCCATAAATTGGATAATAACTTATAAGACTGAGAAAGTATAAAATGTGTCTTCAATAAACAAATAATCACATATTTAGAAAAAAATCAGTTTGAAGTATGCCCATATACATGTGACTGATTTGAAATTCTACTACCTGGGGCTGTGCCCCAATAGACATAAACTTTTCTGACATGTTCTCATTCCTTTTTAATTTTAGTAAAATGGTAGAGATTCTACCATCCTACTGGGAAGAATGGGAGATTTTCAAAAATGGGACTTCCTAAGAAATCTAATGAAAATAGTTACTTATAAGAGGGAAAAGAAAAAGAACTGTATTATCTCAGTGCTCATTTTTTTTTCAACTATTACCTATCCTTGCTACCCAGACTTTATTCTTTTTCTTGGAGTACTACATTCCATGTATCCACTGGCTATCTCCTTTGGATATCTCACAGTAAAAAATGATAGTCCATCATTCCCCTACCTCCTGCCTTATATGCCTTTCTGCTAAGCACCAGGCTGATATATAGACATTCATATTAGAGATATTCTAGTTACACTAACATTCAAACCCTGTGAGGTTTATACAAATGAGCAACTCGTGGGTCACTTCTGAAGTGTGTTTATCTCAATAGTCCATTTAACCATTTATTCTATTATTATTTATTGAGTGAATAGTATGTGTAGACTTTCTTCTGTATGCTATGAATGAAGAATGAACAATAGGACAACATTCTGACCTTCCTCCAGCTTATTAGTGAGCAAGAAAGTTAGTAGATAAATAAACAAAGATGTATGTATTTTATGCAAATGTAACAGGATAATGGGAGAGATTCAGAGAGGTGGTTTTCCTATGTAGAATGGTCAGAGGAGGCCAAAACTGAGGTTATTTTTCTGTGAAGAACTATAGTTCTTCCATGATTCTTTATTACTCCACTATTTTACTCTTCCAGTGTGACTCTCTTTCCATATTACAAAGCACCTTAAACACAAATATAGAAGAACTTCCAAAGCCAAGCCTTTAGAATTGCTGTAACAATTTTAGATTGGTCAAGAGAAGGTGGCCCATTTAAGGCAGGTGAGACTTTGGTGTCCACTCACCTTGCAGAGACCACTCTCTGGTTATTTTATTCTGTCTACACAGAGTTAGGTTCAATTACCTTATATTATTATCCAAGTCAACATGATATTATGATGTAGTAAAGTGAAAATTTACAGTTTAAAATAAAAGTGCCTTGATTTGAAATTTTGACCCTATTACTATGCATAATTTTTGGCATGTTATTTACCCTTCCTGAATCCCCTGTTATTTGTTTATAAAATGAAGATAATACTGATGGTACCTATTCCCATCCCTAGTTGCATTTCATACAGCTATAGTATGTCTATGGATTTCCTTCCATCCTTTGCCTGTAAGTTATCAGCCTTCTTTGCTATAAATTTATTTATCAGCTGTTGATTCTCAAATATTATCTCCAGCATGGATCCCTCAACATCAGCTGCAGGCCCGTGTGTGACTTTATCTATGTGGGTATATAAATATAAAAATGCCTAGTTGGCATCTGCCCTTGGATTTCTGACAGCAATGCCAAAACAGAACACTTAATCCTCCCTTCAGTTTTTATTTCCTTAAAGCTGTCATCTCTACAAAGCATCTACATATGAGTCAAGTATTTGTAGGCACTTGAGACCCTCAGCTGGTCTTTAAACCCTCAAAGCTCGTGTTATCATCACATGGGCTATTGGTAGAACCTTATATCTGATAGCCTCACTGCCATCATTGCCCCTTTTAGATTCAGTACTGCATACAGAAAATGGAATCATCTGAAACTAAGAAACAGTAATAGTTAATCCTTTGGCATTTGTTTTACAACTAAATTCAGAATTTTCACATGACCTCAGAAGCCCCATCTTATCTACCTTCTCATCTCCTGCTACTCTTCTTACAGCTCCTCATTCCTCACATGGGCCATCTCCCAGGCATTTCACACCTGCTATTTCCTCTGTCTGGAATATTTTTCTTTCCTGTTCATTGTGACAAACTGATTCTTCATATCAAATGCTCCTTCCACAGAGAGATCTCCCCATTAATTCCCTCCACCTCCATTTAGGTTAGGCTCCCTTGTTATAAAACTATTTTTTTTCACATAGTTTAACTTAGATATAAATATTTTGTTACATATGTGATTTTTAAGGTTAAAGTCTATTTCTTCCATGAGCACATGTAATTGCTAAAGAGAGAGGGTGAATTGGTTTGTTCACTGCTCTTTTTCACACCAGCTACACTGGTTGGCATATTATATGATTCAACAAATATTTTTGATAAAATAAGTGTATAATAAATCCTCACTAAATCTCATTATTACTTTGAGCAAAATTGATGCCTTATAATACAAAAACGTTTAGTTTATTTTAAAAGTAGCTTCAGTACATGGTAATGATTTCAAATTCTCCTCAATTTTGTAAATAATCAGTCACATAATTCATTGCTTGTTTCATTTACCAAGTTTATTTTGAGTCTTACTAAGCCTGAAGCATTGTGTTCAGCACAGAAAGAATCAAATATTGAAGAATATTGCTATTGCCCTGGCTTGAAGTAAATTAAATTTGTTTGTGGTGTTAATCTTTATCAATCAAAGACATCAACTAAAATATCCAGTCATAATAAAAAGAAAAGATGTTTACAGGAAAAGATATTTCTAGAGGAAATAAAAGGAGTTTCTCAGTGCAATATTCTTAACTATCCAAGGGCAAATCTGAGACTTGGAGAAAATTCTAGCCGAGAGAGCAAGACAAAGGTCACTAAGTTATTTTAATTAAAGTGATTCATTTGAGGACAAAGGGGCAAATTCTATGGAAGACAGAGCCCCGGATTTCAACTCCTGCTGTCAGTGGTAGATTCCACCTCAGAATGAGAAGGGGCAATTCATATTCTAAGCTAAAAGCAAATAACTTTAATTAAGCCTGGCTCATGGGTCCAAGCTTGGGAGACCTTTTTAATAAAAGAGATCACATGAATGAAGAAAATTTTATTCGCAACCTCGCCAGGCTATTTCTCCCCTCCTTTTGAACTGCCTTTGACAGTTTCTTCAACATATTTGAGGATGAGAAGAGATGAAAGAAAAGCAGTTCTGACCTGTGGCTTCAAATTTATGAAATGGGAATTGGTGGTGGTGCTACAAACACTTCATCAGCAATATTCAAGATTCAGAATAAGGCAATTTAAAAGTCTTACCATCTATAATACTTCTCAATACAAGAATAATGTTTTTTGTCCTTTTGTGCAACAAATCACCTCAGCAAATAGTTACAAGCACGTATTTGTAACTGGCACTGTTCTAGATTTGGAGTGGAAACAATACAAAACAGGGCAAAAAAATATGGAGTTACATTATAATGGATAAATATGCCATATATAATACTAAGTATGTAGTATATCAGATAACTTAAAGTAAAATACAAAGTAAAAACAAGTATTTAAAATAAAAGGTGAAGGGAAAAGTCATGCTGGGCATGAGTGGATAGTTGAGAGAGAACCTGCACTAAAACCCTATTAGTGATGGGCTTCTCTGGACTGGTGTAGTCAGAAATCAATAAATATTGTGACTTCCTTTCTTCTATTGAGCTTCACCATTAGGTTGACCTGTTAGAAAATCCCTCTGCTTGTATTTTTACAAGACCTATAATTCTAAGAGTTTAAATATTGTTAAGGACAGAGTCTACTGTTGCATCTGGGAGAGAGTCTACTGTTGCATCTGGAACAGAGTAAAACAAATTTGGTCCAACATTCGGTGCTTGTCTGAAACATTATTTTCAATGATTAAGCTGACCAGCCACAGAATCAACAAGAAAGTCCTACTGGAAGGGGGAAAAAAAAAAAAGTCATACTGAATATATTGAACCATTGAATATAAATATTGAGCTATAATGTTCCCTTCATTATTAAAATGCAGACACATACTTATCTAGCAACATTATATTTCCATTATTCAAGGTGCATGTGATTCAAAGATACATGTGCAGGTCCACTAGAGTTCCCTGGAAATACACACACACACACACACACACATACACACTCTGCAATGAATTGCATGGTCATGTTCCCTACAAATTTATATGTTGAAAGCTAATTGCCAATATAATGGTATTTGGATAGGGTGGGTCTTTGGGAGGTTATTAGGTCATGAGAGTAGAGACCTCAGGGGTTAGATTAGTACTTTATAAAAGAGGTCCCAGGGAGTGCCTTCATCCCTTTTGCCATGTGAGTTCACAGTGAGAAGTGACTATCAACTAGGAAGCAGATTCTCATGAACTGAAGCTTCTGGCAGCTTGAACTTGGAATTCCCATCCTCTAGAACTGTGAGAAATAAATCTCTCTTTTTTTTTTTATAAATCTCTTTTTTTAAGCCCCCCAGACTGTGGTATTTTTGTGACAGCAGCCCAAACAAAGATACCCCCTTATTATTAAAAGGAGCATGATTGTGTACAGTGGGAAAGCACGGTACTTGGGGATAAAGAATCTAAGATCAAACACTGATCCACTATAGATGAGCTGGTGACTTTTACAAGCATAAATTTCTCCTCTATCAAATGGGAATAATGATATCAGCCTCAGTTACTTGTGAAATAACAAAATTACTTTGAAACTTACGCCATAAATGCTACTGGAATTGCAGTGTTGCTGGTGAGTATAATTTTTAAAATATCATGTTAGAAATCACATCCCTGACTCCAAGAATGGAATATAATATGGTGTCAGGAGCAGAAAATATGTGGTTAAATTGTATGCTGTGGTACATCTTTTTAATTAAAAAACAATTGATTTGTTTTCAATTTCACTAATCATCTGTGTCAACAATTGATAAAACATAAATTATAATTTTCGTGTGTCAACATTAAACCTATGAAATCTTGTTAACAGCTGGCACAGTTGTCTCAAAATGTTAGCCTGATGGATAAATATGTACTTAAGGAGAAAGAGCATGTGTCCTTCCCAGAGCCAGGCTTCTAAATGTTACAGCAGTTCTAACATACTTTCAATTAAATAAAAATTAAAACTCAGAAAATGTCACAAAAGGGTAACCTAATATTTAATCATTAATGTGCTCATGCAAAGGGATATTTACAACTGTGCATTAAGAAGTGATCAACTTCCCTTTCCAAGTTCCATGAAATCAAGATTTAAGATAATGTTTAGATAAACTTTAGAGCAGGGTTTCTAGGTAGTCTTTGCACTGTAGACAGTCTCTGCTGATTTTGATTATAATAAAGTGCTGAGAGGTGTTAACATTGTAGTTTCCTTTTTTGTTGAACAATCAAAAATACCTTATGATTAGAGCCAGCTAAGTTTTTGTCTAAGATCATAATAGACTTTCTTGTGCAAGATCACTGTATCCAAGTTAGGGAAGACATTCACTGCTGAACTCATCACTTCCAAATAGAAATACCTGAACCACCTGTGTCTAGACATTTTAAAGAAATATAGAGACATTAGAATCACTATTAGACCCTAAATGTTAATAATTCCCTCCTTACTTAAAACGTAACAGCCCAGTCCCTTATCCTTCCTCTGGTGATATTAGTACTTTTTTTCAGGCTCACTCGGAGGAAGAATGGTGAACAGGGATTACTGTCTTCATTCTATGTTATAAACCAACATGTTCCTGTAGACAGCTCTTCTGTTATCAAGCAGTATTCACCACTTAAGAGCTTCATACTCCTAATTCCTTCTGCCTTCTCTCATTGCTCTTATTTGCCAATACTGTAATCACTGTGAATAAAATATCGCTATTTCCAGTACATCTATTTCCATAGAGCCAAGTGTCATCTCTAGATCTAAAACAAACTGTTCTTGTTGGGGTCTGTAAGGAAGAATAAGAAGTAAATTATCCTATGAGGAAATATTTGATTTTAAAAGGAAATAGCAAAATGTCTTTTGACATTATATAGCTTTCTAGGTTTGTGTCATACCAAGTGCCTACATGCCACATCCCTCTGGGAAGTTCCTCTTTGGTTCTCTGTTAAGTTGGTGCAGTCCCATTAATGTTTTTCCCCTATTTCTGTATCTTAGAAATAAGAATTCAAATGATAATATAAAGCGTTTAGAATATTAATTGATAGTGCCCATTTAAGTAGACATATATTTTCAAATAACAGATGTTATATATATCATCACAAAGATGTTATAAATTGTATATAATCACAAAAAATGTTACCCTACTTCTGAATCTTTATTAGTTTATGTATATACATAGTGAAACACTGACTGCAGAATAAAGACATAAAATTATTGCACATATGTGTGTATATGTACCATAACAAGAAGAATATATTTGTTTTAAGTTTTTTTTTTAATTATAGGTTACATTGGCAGCAACTGCCATTTCTCCAATAGAAAGCTAATTATTTGTTCCCTCGGATTTTATTTATATCATATATGCTTGTAAGCCCTATTTTAAGATGATGGTGATAAAGTGATGGTGAAAAGTGATAAACAATGCAAAATCTTTTCTCTAATGGAGATCATGATTGAGGTCTCAATTCAGTATCTCCTAGATCTGTAAAAATAATGAAGGTTAGCACCTGATATCATTTCTTGGGGGGGGAAATCAGGTTGACAGTCAAAATTGGTACAAGGGACCCATCTTTTGACTTAAGATGTGGAATTATCTCTGGGTTAATGAAGCTAATGTTTTAGGAAATATGTATTTTTTAAAATACAGAAATGGAGATATTTTCATGGGAAGATCAGATTTTCTAATAATTATACTCATAGATAATTTTTTCATCTTTTCTTAGCTTTAAGTACTTTTTTTGAAAAAGATGAAAAGCTTGTGGGAGTCATAATTAGAGTCAATTATAGTTTGATTGACTTACATTGGCATTAAAACACCTAGAGGAGGTTATTCTGCTGTGAAGAAAAAATAAAATTCCTTGTCCTTTGTCTTTCGAATTTAGAGTTTTGCTTTTTTCATAGAAAGTGACCATGGTGCTTGACTGGACATAAGAATTAAATATATACCACTGAAATGAGACCTGAACAATTCTAAGTGAAAACTGAGAATGACAAAAGGGAGGTGGGAAGAGAGAAAGGGAAAATAAACAGAACATATAGAAAATGGCAATTTAATAAAAATATATCTAATATATAGCCAGGATATTTACTCTCCCAATGTAGTTCTTTATTTTCCCTGCATTTCATTATAGTTGCTATAGCATATTCTGATTATCAGGTATATATACCTTTACTGCTCATTTTCATTGTTTTCTTGGCTATTTTTGAATCTTTGCTTTCTTTATAAACTTAAGATAAATGTATCCAAAACCCCTTTACCCTTTTGGTCTTTTTGTAATTTTAACAAGAACTACAATAATTTTTTTTATTAATTTTGGAAGAATTTACATTTTTATGATATTAGGTTTTTCTGTTCAAATTGCCTTTCCATGTGTTATATTGCCTTTTTTCAAATTCATTTTATGGCTTTCTTCTATTAAGCATATACCTACATATTTTTATTGCTATTGGGAATGGATTTTTAAATTTCCATTTTGCATATATTTTTCTGGAGGAGAGAAAAATCTACTCATTATTGTATACTGGTATTACAATCTAGTATTTATCACACTCTTTTATTAAACTTTAGTTAATATACTTAAAACCATAGTCATCACCATGTAGGGATGGTTTGACATGTTTTTTAATATGTATGCCAGTTATTTCATTTTTAATTTATTATTTCAATTGCTAAAACCTTACAGTATCCCTGTTTCTGGTTTGAACTGATAAAGTTTTAGTGTTTTGCTATTTAGTATAATGGTTGCTGTAGCATTCACTAATCTATCCTTATTATAGTTAGGTTATTTCTTTATCTTTTTATTTTACTTTAAAATCTTAAAATTAAGACTGGTTGCTAATTTTTTCCAGTTTTACTAAGATATAATGGACATATAACACTATACTAATCCCAAGTATACAACAGAATCATTTGATATATTTGCATATTACAAAACAATTTCTATTATAACATCCATCACCTCACATAGTTACATTTTTTCTTATAAGAACTTCTAAGATCTACTCTCTTAGCAAATCTGAAATGTACAACCAGTATTGCTAACTCTCAGCACCAGTGCTGTACATTACATGTAGTTCTTAAAGACAATTTTTACGTTGCAGTGGTGCCATCAGGTTTTTACTTTGTCTAAAAATGACGTTCTGTGGACTTTTTCTCCTTATATACTTTTCAATTAACATGTTTACTTTTATTGTTTTTCAATATATGCATGTGGAATTGGGGAGCATGAATTAATATAGGGGAGTTTTTTCAGAGAAGATTGAAAAAAAAAAACAAAATAGAAGATAAATTATTAAAAAACCATTTAAGGAGCCAACAGAGGTAAAATTTAGAATTGAGGTACCTCAAACAGACTGTGACTTGTCTGACATGTAAAGAAGAATATGGACCTGATCATTTTCTTTTAGGAAACTGCAAACTTCACCAAATCCACACCCTCACCATCCTCACATTAAAACAGTAAGAACAAAGTGCAACCATATTTATGTGTTAGGTCATATGGTTCATATAACTTTTGACAGAGAGAAGTACTCCCAAGATCTCTCATATCTGTTACATAGCAGTGATCATTCTAGTGCTAAGAGTTGTGTCTTAATCATAGCATATTTCCTTTCCATGCTAAATGTTTTCTCTCCATTTTTTATTGCCTCTTAACATCTCTTCTCACTCCTACACATGGTTTATGAGGACAGGGATTTTCTGCCTGTATTCATCACTTGACTTAGCACGTGGAATAATGCTGATTATATAGCACTCAAAATATTTCCAGAATTAATTAATTATTGGAGCAAATATATCAACTGGGTGGTACAGTGCAATTAAAGACAAATAATATTTTCAAAAAATAATTATAGTTGAATTAAGTATTGGATGAAACCACCTCAAGTAATAGTGAGTTCCAGTTGGTAGAAGTCTCCTAACAAAGGTTATTGGTAATAATTCACATTAGATTTAAGAACTAGAATGTGGTGCTAGGATCCAGGTACCAAGAAAATGGTTGGAACAAGTGATATTTTAAAAGTCCTTGCTACGCTTATTTTCTATTATTCATTTATTTTTCCAAACTTTCATATTTGTCAAACAACATACATATATACATGTGTGGATATATGCACATCTACATATGCACACACTTACCATTTTTTTCCTTTGCCCACCAATAATTTGTTCTCATTAAAATGACTTCATGGTTTTACAGAGTTTTCCAAGATTCATTTTATGTGCCACACAAATGTTTGAAACTTGGAATATGACTGCCTTTGGCTTAATTATTTTAAATCATTCTGTAACTTTTATGTAACATAATAAATGTGAACTTTATTTGCTTCTAGGGAAAAAGTTAAATTTTGCATGCATTCATAACTAACGAAAGTACAAAGTAATTAACACTTTTCAATGCTTTCTGATAAGTGCAGCCATAACATAGCAATTAAGCCCTCAAAATCCACAAAGAAGACACAGGAAATTATAGTCTTTAAATTCTATATTAAAATTTGGAAATCTGTTTTAGGTGTCTGTAGAGTATATATGTGTGTGTATTAGGTAGAGAAGAAAGTTCAATTTAGTTTAAAGTTTTAATTAGGGAACCTACAATCAGGAAGTACTGAATCAATTGTTTAAAATGTACAATTTTGATTTGAGTGATTTTTACCAGTAAGATATGTTAGCATTCTTAATTAAATACGGAAGAACTAAAACCCTGAAAGCAATTTAACATGCATAAAATGTCCCCTCCAAAACCCATCCCACTTCTCTGTTTTAATGTGTAATCAAGCGTCAGGAAGTTTTATAAGTACAGTAAGTTATAAATTGCATCTAATTGGATATTACAAATATTTAGTCTTACTAAAAAAAATTGATGTTAAAATTTTTATTGTGTTTAGTATGATTTTAGGTTATCATTTATCTAAAATGTTACATGGGGGGCGCCTGGGTGGCTCAGTGGGTTAAAGCCTCTGAATTCGGCTCAGGTCATGATCCCAGGGTCCTGGGATCAAGGCCCGCATCCAGCTCTCTGCTCGGCAGGGAGCCTACTTTCCCCCCTCTCTCTCTCTACCTGCCTCTCTGCCTACTTGTGATCTCTGTCTGTCAAATAAATAAATAAAATCTTTAAAATGTTACATGTGGTCTAGTTGGTAAATTAATAGCACAACAATAACCCTGGGCTCTGAAGTTGATTGCAGTGGGAGAGTGGATCCTATGGCAAACACTGATGATTTACTCACTCATGGATTTTATTATTTACCCCCTGATCATGAGGTTAAAGTGCTATCTATTCAATTTCTCTTCATCTCTCTTATTACAGACTATAGTATGACCAAGTTGTATCATGGTAGTATGTTAAAATTACAGCATTATAAAATAATAACAAAATTTTTATCAATATGATAAAATTATAATTTGAAATGCAGTTTTTTTAAGGAAATGAAAGAAGCCTATGATTTTAATGGTGATATCATAGTAAATATAGGATTTTTTTTCTTTTTAAAGTTAATTTATTTCTGGCATTATAATTTTAATTGTGTGACCTTGAACAGTGGATAAATTTCTCTGTGCCTCAATTCCTCACCTATATACTGCAGATATTGATGATACCTTGAGTTGTAAAGAGAATAGGATATTTTAATAAAAGTACATTGTTTAGGCTGCCTGGCACTTAATAAGTTCTGAGTAAATTTTATATAATACTGGAGTTTTTTCTATATTATTTTACTCATTTTAGTAGATTCAAATGGAATTATTTCTCTCAATTATTTTTATTTCTCTAAATTATTATAATTAATCTACTAAAACGTAATTCCAGCCTTAGTCTATTTCATATATGGGAATAAGAAGAAATTTTCCCTAATGTGACAATGTGGAATGTTATCTTTTGGATGGGTTCCAAACTTTAGAATGAGGGCACCTGGGTAGCTCAGTCATTAAACATCTGCCTTTGGCTCAGTTCATAATCCCAGTGTTTGGGGATGGAGCCCTGCATCGGGCTCCCTGCTCTACCAGGAGCCTGCTTCTCTCTCTCACGCTCCCCCTGCATGTGTTCTTTCTTTGTCTTTCTCTCTGTCAAATAAATAAATAAAATCTTTAAAAACAAACAAACAAACGAACTTTAGAATGTAATTGTTAAAGATGGCACTATATTTAAATTATAAAAAGTGTACATACATTCGATATTATATATATGTGTATGTATATATGTACATGTATATCGGTATGCACAAATGTGTATGTGTTTATAAACACATGTATATACACAGACATTATAACCTTTCCAGGACTTGTGTCTGCTGATTGGACAATTTCTTCTGCTCTCCTCCCCAGTTAAGTGGGAGGAGAAGTTGCTATGCAGGGAGAGCAGGAGAGGTACCAACACATCTTCTCAAAGGTGGTTTCTAGTAATCCATTTATGTGGAATATTGAAAAGGTCAATGTAATACAGCATGCTCTCTAATTCTTTGAAAATATGAGGCATTAAAATTCTGATGCCTCATTCAAGGTTGTAATGAGAACATAACACAAATTGAACCTATTATTTTGACAGTGATAGTAATGAGAATGGGAAATGAAATAAACTTAATGATATTGCAAGTGACTTTTTTATTTCAAAATATCCTAACTTCCTTGCTGTCTGTTTTGCAAAGGGAAACCATAATATACATACACATACTAAGTTCTTTAAAATAAATGTACCCCATGAAAGAATAGAACAATGGGATAATTTAAGCACTAAAAAAATGTTTATTGCTTGTGTAAAAACAAACTCATGGGAGACTTCTATTTTCCTTTAATGCTGATTCTCATTTTAGGGCAAATTTTTAGAGTTTTAAAAATAAAAGTAACAAGGGCTTATATAAAACTATAGAACTTTGAGCTGTAAAAGTGAAAAATATGTTAAGTCTGTGTAAGTCAGGTAAAGAAATAAATTGAGAGAAATCCTTCAATCTATGGTGATGGCAGAGATGAGAACTCCATTGTAGTTCCCATCTTGTTCCTCATTCATCTCCCTTTCCACGTAATTGTTGGCTGTCTACCATGTGTCAGCAACCACCCTGTCTTCTTTCCATTCATATAATTAAAAATGAATAAATAAATAAAATATAAATGCTGCTGCTTCTACAAAGAAAAAAGGAATTTTGTGAGAATTTTGCAACTTTGGAAAAGCAAAGAAAATCCATTCTTCCCTTATAATGTCTTTAAGAATTATGAACTATTTGTTTTTTTTCCAGAAGTGTAAGCTGAATACAGAGAAGGATATCTGCTGGTGAGTTTGATCAATGCAGAAAACAAAATTGGATTTATTTACTCCCAAAGTATACTTTAGGTTTAGACTGATGGATGTCACTAATCAAAATCAGCTGGCCTCTGCACATAGCTAAGATGCGATGAATGTCCCTAGGTATGTCTTCTGTACACCTACTTTTGTGCTTTGTAACTTTCCATTTCAGCTTAAGCCAAGGTTAAATAAGTAAACTTTTTTACTCATGAATGAGGAGGGACAATACTTCTTACTTGTTCAAATCAAAGATCCTTTTTATTCTTTTACTCTTGTCATATAAAGTCATAATTTTATTTATTGTCTTATTCTATGTATACTGGGTACCAAACTGCTGTGAACGTTGATTCAAAGAGTGAGCAAAAGCAGCCATGCTTCCTGGCTTTAGGGAGAGTAATAACAAGTAAGGCAATAAGTATTAAAGTACTACATTAATAGAAGTTAAATTATTACGGTGATAAGTGTTATACAGGAGAGTTACAAGGAATGATGAAACTATATCTTAGGGCAATTCATATACTGCTGTAAGGCTAGGACAGTGGCTGGCACATAGTGGGCCCTTCGTGAATTTGTGTTGAATGAATTTGACCTGATCAGGAATGGCGTACCTAAGGAATTCCTTCTTCAATTCTGCTCTGGGGTTGAGGGAAGTTAATGAGTGGAGAGTTTAGGGTAGGGGTTCTGTGGGTCAAGAATGGTGCTGAGTTCCAGGAAGTAAGACAAGGCCAGTGTTTCTAAGATCTAAGGAAATTACATGATAACATAAATTATATGCATGTGCATATGTGTATATGTATATATACACATAACACACATACACATATTGTATATACATATATATGCATACACATATTGAATATATTCATATTTATATATTCAACATAATTTTATATATAATTCAATATTCATATATTCTATATATAGAGAGAGATCTAACAAAAGATAAACTGAGGTGGGGAACTAGATAGGGACAAGATTGTATAAGGCACTGTGGGCCTATAAAAGGAAAATATCCCAAAGATAATGGGTAGCCTTTAAAGTATTCTAAATGGGGACAGGAAATGAGTGAACTCATCAGTTTTATCTATTTTTAGAAATTAATCCATGGGAATACTTTCAATCCAAATTTCTAACTCACTTAAAGTTACCACCGTTCAGTACTAAATTGAAAAATTCTGAGGGCACCTGGGTGGCTCAGTGGGTTAAAGCCTCTGCCTTCAGCTCAGGTCATGATCCCAGGGTCCTGGGATTGAGCCTGGGATCAAACCCTGCATCGGGCTCTCTGCTCAGCGGGGAGCCTGCTTCCCCCTCTCTCTCTGCCTGCCTCTCTGCCTACTTGTGAGCTCTGTCTGTTAAATAAATAAATATTAAAAAAAAAAAAAAAGAAAAATTCTGTACCATTGGTTTTTGACATTTAGGATAGGATCTAAAGGATTAAAAGGAACCTGGGATCTCTATGTAAACTTTGCCCCAAATACGTTGAATATAAGAGTGAAGAACTTTGGGAAGTAGGAAGTGGGGCTGGAAGAACCTAGAAGGTAAAAGTGATCTTGAATCCTGGATAGAATGATATAACCTAAGACTTGGAGATTGAGAAGTTGGTACTGGATGAATATGCTTAAATGGCCACAGAAAGTGGAGAATCACAGCCAAAAACATGTACCAGCCTTATTTGTATTCAGTGTAGAACAGAGGCAATTTATAACTGAATCAAATCAGAAAACTCATGAAATTAAAACCATGAGAGGGTGATACAAAGAAAAAAGAATTTCTAATTCCATTATATTGGGTAGTAGATCAGAAGCAAGTATATACTTAATTATGCATAAGAATATTATCAGATAATACAATCAATTATTGATTAATGCATTCATTAAGAATATTATCAAATGCTTAACAGGTTCTAAGAACACCAGTGAGCTAAACACATTTTGTGCTCCTAATTATCACACCCTGCTATAGTCTGTCATGTTTTCATATGCCTCTTCAATTGAGAATAATCCCTTTAAGTAATTTAAATTAATAAGCCCTATTCTACTAGTACTCCCACAGTGTAATACAATCCTAGAAAATGAGAGGTTAAAATAGTCTTTTGTTTAGGCTGAATCTGAACTCTGTACACATACAACTCTTCTACCCTCAAGTCTCTCCTCAGTCAGACTTGCTCTAAAGGGATTCCAAGCAGTGCTGATGGAGGGCTATATTATAATCCAGAGTTGATTGTGTGATGTTAGGCCAAAGATCCTTACATAACCTGAGCCCACGACGAATGGTCCATTTCCAAGAAACAGAGAGGCCAGGGGAAAGCTGGGGATGCTTTCAGAACCTCTGCTAGATCCCTAAGTTTCAGCAAGGAACTCTATCCCGCAGAGCGCTTCAGGATCTCTCCTCAGTCAGACTTGCTTTGAAGTTTACCATGATATTTTTAAGCCTGTCATCTAGTGCACCCTGGAGTTACCTATCAACACACATGTTGAACTTGCCACAACTCAAAAAATTGTTCTATAATTTGTTGAGATCCCCTGATTCTATTTATGGAAAAATTCTATTTATGGAAAAATTATGTAAGGATCTTTGGCCAAACATCACACAATCAACTCTGGATTATAATATAGCCCGCCATCAGCACTGCTTGGAATCCCTTTTGTGGGAGGAAGGGCATTCAACATGTGTTATTCTTTTGGATATTCACATTGGCCAGAGAGGAATCCCAAGCAGAATGTTTCATTGGATATTGTTTATGACTGTGCTGGTTTCACTTCATTCTTAATATTCTCCCTTTCACTTGTGATCCACATCGTACTTCCAATGAGCTTTGTTACTGAACTTTTTAGATCTGCATGTAAATGGCCCTATTCTAGTTTCTGCCTCTCTCTCTGTGACTAACTTATTAGACTACTCTGATCCTGTACCATAGATAGATAAAAATTACTTATGTATACACACAAGTTTGTGTATACATGTGTATATGCATATGTACAAACACATTCTCTCTCACACACACACAAAATAGGATGTAGAAGAAGTTATTTTAAATATTTTTCTTTTTTTAAAAATAAATTATTTATTTATTTATTTATTTATTTATTTATTTATTTATTTATTTATTTATTTGACAGAGATCACAAGTAGGCAGAGAGGCAGGCAGAGAGAATGGGAAGCAGACTCCCTGCTGAGCAGGGAGCCCGATGTGGGGCTCGATCCCAGGACCCTGAGATCATGACCTGAGCTGAAGGCAGAGGCTTAACCCACTGAGCCACCCAGGCACCCTAAATATTTTTTCTGTAGGAATATATATTTTTTAAAAAAACTGTAACGTTTTGACTAAACTCTGGATGATATGAGAGTCTAAAATGACCTCTGTCCTGGAGGGGCCATCGAGCATCTTGGGGTTAAGTGTTGAACAGAGGGTTGGGTAGGATGATGATTGAGATGTTCTGGAATGAGAGATGTACTGTCAGGTTGACAGTTCATTTCATGATTAGTTGAAACTTTTACTTTCTATTGATGAACTTGGTATTGGACAGCCCCAGACCTAGTGTCACGATAGTCCTCAGGTCACTGTTGTCAAAAGTGCAGCATTCTACAAGGAGGGAGGCCTGTATCCTAACCCTAGTTCTACAATTCTCTTTGAAAGATGCTAGACAAACCTATTTCATTCAGTGTCCTTGGATTAAACTCTTCATTGAGTAGGTCGGATTTTCCTCCTTCCCAAATGTTGGTCTCTAATCAAAGAAGCTAAAAAGAGATTTTCTGGACCTGTCCTATACCACTGAATCAAAATATCTAGTAGTGGAGCCAGAAAGTCAGCGTTTTTAGAGTAGGTCCTCCAGATTGTAACATAAAACCCAGTCTAGGATTTACTATGCTGTAACAAGGCTGTGTCATAGTTGTCTGAGTCTCCATCACCAAGGACTTCTTGCATTTACTCTTTAGCCTTAATCTGTATTTATACCTGTCAGTTAGCTAACATAATTTATTGTCTCTTTTTCTCCTTCTCTTCTTCTTCTCCTTCTTCTTTTTTAATCTTGAATGCTATTAGCTCTGCTTGCGAAATACTCTGTTCACTTTTGCCTAACTTGTACTATATTTTCATTTTTAACTTGGTATTTCTTCCTGTCTAAAGTCAAGATGTGGTTAGAAACATCATGCATGTATCACACAGTACCCTCTATCTCACAATCTTTCCATTTACTCTTTACTATCTATGTACCTATTTATTACCCTATGTACATTTTAAAGATAATTATTTATTTGTATCCCTCAATCTGAGATCCAGGACTATCTATACCTTATTCAACACTATGTCCTGAACTCTTATTAGGAGGCCCAGAACAAATTTATTAATGCTTTAATGGTTTGTTTGTGATATCATGTATATACACATCATAAATATATATACATATATACATCTATATATACACATTTATATACATATGTATTATAATAACTAAAGTTTTTGCTCAGCATGAAAAGATCCATGTAATTACTGATATAATTTAAGATAAGAGAAGAAAAAAAATGTGATTTTTCAGTTTTGTCCCGTAATGATATTTATTTTTTAAAGATAGATTTATTTATTTATTTATTTATTTGACAAAGAGAGACAGTGAGAGAGGGAACACAAGCAGGGAAAGTGGGAGAGGGAGAAGAAGTCTTCCCATGGAACAGGGAGCCCAACGCAAAGCTCGATCCCAGAAGCTAGGGATCATCACCTGACCCCCCCATTAATGATATTTAAAATGATATTTAAAAAAATAAATCTTTGAAAATTATAAGATAGTTTTTAGAGCTGTAACTGCCTCTGTGGACCTCTGAGTTTCCAGAGAGGCACAGTATGGGAACCAGTGAATCACCCAAGTCTTAGTTCCTTTCTAGGTATAAAAATCTTGTGATGTTATCTTTCTATGAGGGAGTTATTATTTTATTTTATTTTATTATTTTATTTTTTGAGAGAGAGATAGAGAGAGAGAGAGAGAGAGCATGAGCAGGGGCTCAATCTCATGATGCCGAGATCATGACCTGAGCTGAAATCAAGTCAGACACTTAACCACTTTAGCCAACCAGGTATCCCCTTAACTCATTCTAGTTTTTTCCCTCTATTTTATATTATCTTCATGTGTCTATCCCATAATAGGACCTGGACTTACATAACACCAAACAACAAAGAAAATTCAGTAACCTTCTAGTCTACACGCCTGGTTTCACAGATGAGTTAAAACGAGGTTCTAAGATTATAAGTGACTGCCTTAAGATCACAGAATCAATTAATACCACTGAAATTAGACCAGGATTTCTTAATTTGGCACTACTGACATTTGGGGCTAGATTATTCTTTGTTTGGGGGGCATCCTGTACATTGTATGAGTAGAAATATGTGTATTTATCAGCAACTTTGACCTATACCCACTAGATGACAGTAGCACTCACTTGGTGACAAGTATCTCTTGACTTTACCAAATATACCCTGGGGAGCAAAATCACCCCTGGATGGGAATCACTGCTCTTGAGGGTCTAATAAATGAATTTCTCTTTCTTTTCATTTTGCCCCATCCCCTCACCCACTGCCACCAACCCAACTTGGAATTAGTATGCCTCCAACAGGAACAAATTACAACATGCTTTCCCTTCCACAGAAGTCAGAGTATGGTAGATTAAAGATGGTTGCAAATTGTGGGGGTGGGCTCAACAAATAATGTACCTCTGATGATGTTGCCTAAATGACAAGGTTAAGTCAGTCAGAGACCAGAGCTTCCTCTGCTTTTACATCCCTCCAGAACTCTCTGGTAGTGGCCCTGCCCCTTTAACAGTTTACTGAATAATCAGTGAAATCTGATATTTCAGGGCCTATTTTTCAAATAGGTAGGGAATGGCAATTCCTGTTCTCATCAAAATGACTGGGAAAAAAATCCCCCACAAAATAGCCCTTTGAGCATAAATCATTCTGCTTGTTGATTTCAGATAATTCTTCTCAATTCATCTTGTTCTAATGATGAACTGATGTTTACGTGAGGTTGTAACTCCTGTTGTGGAGACGAATGTGTCATTCATTTTAAAGTTTTCAGAATTGTGAAAGCAAGTGGTTCCTGTAAAACACTTTTATCCACTGACAACTCATGCACCCATTCATTGAAGTATGTACTCTGTACTGAGTGCCCTGCTATGTGTTCTGGTGATTAGAAGATATAATAATACAATAATGAAGGGGACATGACTGAACTCAAAGAGTCATGGCCAAGAAAGAAAAACAGACACAGTAAGTGTCCAGTGTGACAACTGTTATGATAGATGCCGCTTCTAAGTGCTGAATGAAACATATGACAACCGAGACCTGAAATATGACTGGCACACAAAGGAATAGGTTATATTCTGTGCTGGCCACACATCATGTGTAAAGGCAGAGAGTGTTAGCACATTCTTCTTTATTTGAATGGCTAGAAGATATCTAGCATAAAATAATGAACATAAGAATGTAATGATAAATTGTAGAATAGAGGAATATTAGGAGGACAGCCAAGGAAAATGTCCTGGTTCCAAATAGATAAAGGTTTTCTATTTCAAGGAGAATGTGTGGTTTCTTTTGTAACAAGGAGAAATCACTAGTGTTTTAAGCAAGTATGTGACATGATAGATCCAGAGCTTATAAAATCATTGTGAGGATGTTAAAAGGAACATCAGATAGAAAACTAGCATAATAGATAAGAATAAGATGACAAAAGGCTAAAGTAGAGAGGAAACAGCAGATGGGAAGAGACTAAGCAGTAAAGAACAATAGGGTGGCGAGGTGGGAAAAATATAGGGAAAAAAGACTAAGGATGAACTGATGGAATTTGGTTGCTACTCAGACATGAGGATAAAATAGAACAGGAAGCATGGAACAGGACAGGTGGAGGACCGAAGGAGAGAATAAATAATTTAATTCTGGCCATGGTCATTTTGAGGAACCTGTGAAATATTTAGTTTGAGATGCTCGATGGAAACATCTAAAATTCATGGGAGAAATCTCAACTAGAGACAAAGATGTAGATATCGACAAAGAAAGGGATGAAAAACATAACCTCCAGAAGGAAAAGAGCAACAAGAACAAAGGGCAATAGAATGGTACAATAAAGCTCAACAGCTTCCATGTAAAAGAGATTTTTTTTTCCCCACTGGATATGTAGAATTCCCACCACAGGGCTTTTTGGTCATTACGTTTCTCTGCCTGGATATTCTGCTGTTCCCTTGAGAAAAATGTTATTCTTTTTTCCAGGTTCGAGTTTTCAATATTATCCATAAATAAGTAGATCCTTCTTATTCTGTCACTGCAACTTTTCAAATCCCACCATAGAATTATCTAAATGAGTAATTATATAGTGAATCATTCCTTTACTCAAGCATTGTCCATCTCTTCTAACAGATTGCAAACTTCTTGAGACCATGGGCCACCGGGATTTTATTTATTAATACATTCCCATTGTGTGGCAGGGTGGCTAAGTAGAGTAGTCCCTCCAATATTGGGTGAAAGGGTTGGTGAATATTGGGCATATGGGCCATTAAATAGGCCTAACCCAATTTGGAGCATGGTGTAAGGATTGGTCTTGTTTCTTTGATACCAAGAGATATCCTGAGATTAAGTCTGCCAAATTTGATTTCTTAACTTCAGATTCAACATTCAACATCCTCCCCTTTCTCTTCCAGGAATCCATAAGCAAAGCCTGTAACCTTGGGAGAGATATTTGTTTTACTCCTATTGTTGCACCATAGATTCCCTTCTTAGCTGAAAAAAAGATCCTAAGCACCAAATATTATCAACGAATAAGGAATACCTGTTGTCAGAAGAGGAGTTGTACTTTTTAGTGAAATTATGCAGCTGCAATCTTGTGACATTAAACTCAGTTCCTAAATGACCCTACATGTGAGAAAGGTCAGACTTTGTAGAATAAAGTCAGTCAGTCCTGTCTTCCTAAAAGACATTAGATATGTTAGATGGTCCAAAGAAAAGTTGATCTTTTTCGTCTAATCCATAGTTAGGAGAATCTAGATGCTTGCTGAGGACATCCTGGGCTATAAAACCCCTTGATATGAATTTCTCATATCCTATGAACCCATCTCTTTCCCTCCATGGAAAATCCTGATACACAATGCTCATTTTACTCTTCTCTGTCTTCATTATATCAACTACCTATTATAACACTACTGTATCAATGACTTTATCTGCCTGTCCTACTAATGCCACTCTGATTTATTTAGAAACATAAAAACTGGCACAACTCATAAATAAAATCATTGTACATGAACTGATTTCTAAATATTGCTTCTAAATACTGCTCCTTCGTTTCCCTTAGGTGTTAAATGGAAACTGTATTTTTTAACCCTGTTGGTAGTCACACGGGTTAAACAAAATGCTCCAAGAAAGGGCCTGTCGCAGTGGCTGATATTATAGATAACTGATAAATGCAAAAATCTCTTTCTCCTTAATGATGCATTAAGTTTGAGTTAGTGTGTAAGAGTTAGTGTGTAATCTGTCCCATTTGTAATGACATTTTAAACATTTTAATTCTAAGTGTAGCCTATAGTGTGCTCTTGGGTACTCATTAAATACCCAATAGTTATGCAATTCAATTAGCAACATTTAGGTAATGAGCTTATCTCTCATGAATCCAATTTATTGCCTCGCGTCTTGGCTACTATTTGCTCTCCCTTATTTACCTAAGATGTCAAGGACATGGATACTTAGGCCAAGCTCTCTAAGCCATATTTCAGATCGGCTGTCACAGACCTCCACATTTAACTTACTCTATAAGCCTCTAAACTATATCTATGTAATGAACATTTTCTCAAGTCCTTTATGTTCTAGACCTGAGCTAAATGATTAGGGATTGAAAGGGTACAGATGTAATTCCTGGTAGGCCAGAGATAGACCAAAACTGCCATCTTTTCTTACAATTCCCTTTGTAATGAAGTAATTTATACCCATTTTAAATGGGAAAACTATGGCACAGAGAAGTTAAAAAGACTAACACAACATTTCACAGAGAAGATTCTAACGGTAGTCTTCTTAATCCAAAATGACATTTTTTTGTAACTCCATAGAGAACAATCCAGTCCTAGTTCATGCTGAAGAAGGGGTAGGAGTTGAAGTTTTCCTAACAAAAAAGCATAAAGTAAAAGACTCTTCTTGATTAGCCAAGCTCAGAAAACTCCAACTCCAAGTTCACCAGAAAAGGTGAAAAAAAGTTATAGGAAATAGGTTTTTTATTTATTCATATTTTATTAGTCTATTTAGCATGTAGAGTAATGCACTTTAACGGGACCTTGGCAGAAAAGTACATTTTAAACAATAAGAACCCAGAAAAACATTGAACATAGCTATTATTTTTGGCAGGAGTCTTTTCTTACATCTTTTTTTTTTTTCTTTTGTTTCGCCTCTCTGGTAACAAAAGGGGGAAAAAGTTTTAAATGGGAGAAGATTGCATAGAGTTGGGGATTAACATTTATTTAAATATGTTCAGTGTGTTAAAGACTATGGAGGGTGTAGTAGTATAAATATTCTTAGTTAAAAAGACGCTCAAAATAGAACCTCTTTGTGCACATTTCACCAAGTTCATTGTGCAGCTAAGTTAAAAAAAGAACACCATTTTCTCTGCAAAGGCATCATGAGATATACTAGTGGTATAATTATTTAGGAAAAAGAGTAGTTCTTCATTTGATTCACTCCCCAGGTGATGTAATGAAGACATCATTGATGATATAATTTTGACCCTCCTTTCCCGTCGAATGGTAACATCCACATAGAAACATAGCACCAGATTTAAATTTTTAACAATACATAGTCCAGTGATGTGGGAAAGTCTTTTTTTTTTTTTTTTTTTTTTTTTTAAGTAGAGTCATCAAAATCTCCTCTGTGAAAGGCGCAGAGGGCTCATGCAAGTTGCTCTCCCTCTTGGATGCCACTAATGCTGGCTGGCAGCTTTCACTCAGAAAGAGTTTCTATAGAAAGACCACAGTACATTCTTCTTTACCCAGCATGTTTAGCCTAATGCCTGCATTGGAACAGCATTCCAGGAGTTTTAATTCATAAGTGTAGCAACTCAAAAACTATTCTCTTTCCAAAACTCAGCTCTCCTTCAGCCAGATGACTTTGGCTTGCTTTTTATCACAAAGTTGTTGTTTGGAAGTGAGGGAGGGGGAGAATGAGGATCAATGACCCAGAGTTAAGATCAATGCAGCATAATGATAACAACATGGAATTGGAGTAACTGAGTTCAAAGACTCCCTGGAGTGGAGAAAATGCTTTGTCCCTTGCATCTTACTTTCTTTCAGGTATAGGGAACTTCAGTGTTGTGATATTCATGGGTGCTCTCCATTCCTTCATATTCTTTATCTTGGAGAATCCTGAGTGACAGTCATACGAGTAAATTTGAGAAAAATGGAGTCATCAGCTCTGAGTTGCATTTCTGCCTCTTGAGTTCAAGTCAACATGTGTCTAATAGTTCTACAAGCCATCTTACTTAGGTAGACATGTTCTAAGTGATTAGGCCTGTGTCCCTGGCTCATACTCGTTTGGGACCTGGTGACTCCATTTAAAATTCTGGGTTAAAGTAGTAACAAGCTCATCCAGCTAATGGATCTAATGTTACATCCTCTGATCTTATCCTTCTTTGAAAATAACCTAAGGTATATTGTGGCTTCCATATGTATTCTTTGTTCTATTATCAGGTTGTTCCGAACCCATGTTTGAAAATGAGTCGGGGCGCCTGGGTGGCTCAGCGGGTTAAGCCGCTGCCTTCGGCTCAGGTCATGATCTCGGGGTCTTGGGATCGGGTCCCGCATCGGGCTCTCTGCTCGGCCGGGAGCCTGCTTCCCTCTCTCTCTCTCTCTGCCTGCCTGTCTACTTGTGATCTCTCTCTGTCAAATAAATAAATAAAATCTTTAAAAAAAAAGAAAAAGAAAATGAGTGCTATCTATATTGTAGATACCTATTGAGAGTTCAGTCCCCTTCCCCCCCCAAAATTATATTGTTTACCAGGACAAGTCTGGGTGCTAGGTCTGTCCTAGACAGGAATGTCCAGAATGATTGTTTTTTTAGATGATTATATTCATAACCTGTCCTTCCTTAAAATGGTGCTCCTAAATGAAGAGAACAAATTTCACTGTCTCTGGCTCCATACAGACCCTTAATGATTTGGTCATTCTTTTCATTTCCCCACATTAGTATTTCCCCCAACTTCTGTATCCCTTCAGGCTTTGGCTCATATTCAACCTTCTATCTGGAATGATTACACCTTTCTTCTCCAGTGGGTAATTTCACCTGGCTCATCTTTCAAAGCCAAACTCATATGTTCTCTGAGAAATTTTATTAATTTGTTTTTATCTCTGTGTTCTCAGGGCTCCTTATTCATATCTTTACAATGCATTCATCACATTGTAACGTCATTAATTATGCATGTGTTATGTTTTTTTTCCCCCTCCCTGAGGAAGTTATGACCCCTAGAGGATAGGGACAATGAATTTACCACTTCTCTCCTTATGGAGTCTGAAAAACACTAAGTATTAAATATATATGGAATACAATCCATAGCACTTGCAGAAAGTGTAATTTGGATTTATAAAGTATGAAATAATTTTTTAAAATATCTATTATTTAAAAAGGAAAAAAAAAACTCCTTTAAGATACAGATCATCAAAACCTTTGTTTTACCTTAGTATCCTTATGTCCTTTGCATTTATGTTGTTAGTTTCTTCTCCCTTTAACTTAATAACTAGGTATTGGTTACTTGTGCTTATAAACCAAATGTTGATCCTTATTGATCAAATTATATACAACTGAATAATGAATGTGTTGTATGGTATTACAACAGCTTTGTGAAATTAGAGAACAATTTTTTAGAGAACTCCAATTAAGAAAGAACTTTTTTCTATAAACATTATCTAGTGAAAGTTAATAATTTTATAGAGAGAATTAATCAATACAAAATATTTTAACATTAACAATAAAATGACAACTAACAATAATTATTACTTTTTAAAGCAGTTCACAAATATTAAATCACTTAGTGTTCAGGACAACACTGTTCTATGTCTTCATTTCCCCCACTTTATAGCTGAGAAAAATGGGCTGTCCAGGTAGGAAATATCTCCATTAGTATCTGAATCAAGTAAACCAACTCCAAGTCTCATACCCCAACTTAATGTCACTATTATGGAAATTAAAAAAAAAAAAAATCCTCATATAATTTTAGCATAGTTCATGCATTTTCCTTGTAGTTCTCAAATGCCATGAAAGGGCACAGGTCTGAAATAATACTTTTTTCTTGTTTCCCTTCTATTCTCACAATATCATAACTACTCTAGCATAGCATAGCTACTTTTTAAATTTCTTGTGTTTGTTCATGGGCTCTGTAAACACTCCCCAAACCCCAGTCAATGCATGTCTTTTCCTACTCTCTCTTCTCCCTTTCCATCTCACAGTTCCTTTGACCAAAGTCCAAAGGAACAACCAAGAAAGAAGACTCCTCCTCACTTCAAATATTACTTTCTTAAGAAAGTTAGGCCCAGCTAGCCAAACTAAAGCATCTCCCTCTGATCCTCTAACCCTCTAACAGATTCCTTTAAACCTGTTAATCTCTGATTTTACTTTATTAAATTACCAGTTACATGAGTGCTGTCTGTTGCTCATTCCTCCTAACACTTAAGTTCCTTGAAATGAAAAACATGATCTTGATTACCACTCAGTTTAAAAACAAAGCAAAACAAAGACCAATGAAAAACACTAGTCCGACTGACTAGAGTGTATAGAGGGGAAAGAAAGCTTGAGGACTTTGTAGTTAAGGTTGGTGGGAGAAAGAGCTTGAGGACATTCACGTTAAATGATTTTATAATAAATGTTAAATTTTAATAGTGATTTTTAAATCTATATTAATATGTGTAATAGTATATATACCCACATAGACCTAACATGCGTGTCTAGATATACTATACTGTCTATTAACTCACATACCATGAAAGAGCAAAACAGATAAGCCCTCACATAGTAAATAAGAAATAAATAAATAAATAGGAAATAAATATGTGGGATGCAGCTGAAAATCCAGACAAGACATAGTTTAACAACTGTTATCAGATTTTTGATTCCTTCTCCATGTCCTGGGTAAAGAATATCTCTAGTTATTGTTGTAGATGTAGACAACACTCGATTCCAATATTAAGAATGAATCATTCATTACATATTAGGCATTGAGTATAATATTCTGTGTATATTGTTCTTTGTGTTTTTTGATTCATAACCATGCTAATGAGAAAGGCATTTTTATTGCTCAGATAAATTTGGGGAAACTGAGGCTTAGACAGGTAAGGAGCAGGGAGGGATTCCTGCCTAAGTTGGTGGATTCAAAAGTCTATAGTCTTAGCCATGATGCTATAACTTATTGAATATCATAAAGTGTCCAGTACAAAATTGGGCAAATCTAGTAATTAACAACCCTCATCCATCCACACTCTGTCCTAGCCCTGTCCAGAACAGATATTTAAAAGAAAACATTTATCTCTTATTTGTCACTGTGATGTGTGAAACTGATATTGTAGGTGTTTATTGTTCCTTTCTTTCCGCAAATCTGCCACACATATACTGAATGCTTTTTCCCATTCTCAGTCTTCCATGGCAAGAATAATTTTCATATCAACTAATAGTACATCGGGGACATTTTGTTTACAATTATTTGCATCTGCCAGAAATAAGGGCTGTTCTTGTTCTACAGTACAGTCTTTGGGTTGGAGTGCTTACAATACTTGGCAGCTATATTCCCAGGTGCAAGGCAATGGATTCTAAAAGAAATTTAACATGAGAACAATACACCCCTGGCAACAGTAGTCAAGACAGCATATTGTGTTTATTTCTCCAAACTTGTAAGGCTTTAGATGGGAGTCTTCCCTTATTACTAGCACTTTGCTGTCATTTAAATCTGCTTACAGTATACAAATCTATGTGAAAAGTTGGAAGGGTAACAATTAGAGAAGAAATGGTGCCCTTTTAACCATCCATTTTCTGCATGAGATTTTACTCTCCTTCTGTATACTTATTTATGGTAACTGCTTTTAGAATAACAGTGAACTAAAGATGATACAAGGAATAATAGTTATTATTTATTGTGTGTAAGCTCTCTAAGAGATCAGACAATATCTGTATTTTCTTTATTGTATTCCAAAAACAGGTGGCACATTGTAGTACACACTGTAGCCTTAAAAATTGCCAAAGAGGGGTGCCTGGGTGGCTCAGAGGGTTAAGCCTCTGCCATTAGCTCAGGTCATGATCTCAGGGTCCTGGGATCGAGCCCCGCATCGGGCTCTCTGCTTAATGGCAGAGCCTGTTTACCCTTAATGGGGAGCCTGTTTACCACCCCTTCTCTGCCTGCCTCTCTGCCTACTTGTGATCTCTCTCAATCAAATAAATAAATAAATAAAATCTAAAAAAAAAAAATTGCCAAAGAATTGCTGGCCTACTTCTGTTTTATCATCTCTCCGTTATCTATCTTACTTCCAAAAAGTAGTATCAACACCCTTTTGCTGATTAGAAAACACTGCCTTGTAAAGATATGTCCAAAATCATATAGTAATTTAATAGAAAGTATTTTCTTTTCCATCTTTTTCCAGAATGACCCTCAGACTTAAGGCTTCCATTTTCAAAGGCATTTTTTTTGTGATATTTTTTCAATTATTGAATGTTTTGAACATGGTAAGACAGTGGAAAGTCCCCATAAACCTTGGATTACAAAAGCTAAGGCTGAATTCCAGTATTGTATATTAAATGCACAGCTCCTTTCTAGTTTTCTCATCTTGAAATCAGATGGTAAAGATATTATATAGATATTACACTTAGGAGAAGCAAGTAAACAATATCAAAGTCCTGACACCTAACAGACTCTTATTACTTATTTACATTTTGTCCCTATTGGGGCATATTTCTTTAAGTACTAGTCACAGAATTCTGGTTAATGAACAGTGCCTAATGAATTCTCAGTGAAAGCCAAGTGAGGAACAATGTGTTTGTTAATATCTGACCAGGTTAAAAACAGATGGAAATATATCCCTCTATCTTTTCTTATGTCTGAATGCAACATAGTCAGGGATAAAGAATAAACTGGATTACTACATCTTCCACCACTAATTACTAAAACGTTGGCCTTTACAAGTTATGAGATTTCTTAACCTTATTTTTCTCACCTCTAAGTTTAGCCTACTAATAGATACAATTAAATGAGAAAAACTCAGTGAGTCACCCAGGATAAGTACATCATAAAAGAAGCTTGATACAGGTTTGCCTTTATTTTCACAGTTAGGTATATGGAGCTAACACAAACCCACAAAACGAAGTTTTCCTAAAATTCTAGCATGGTAGAACAGAGATGACTAGAGGGTTTTGCTTTTCTTCCTTGTCTTTATTCTTTATTTTCCAGTTTTTCTAAAAGAATACTTACTCTTTTTCTAAAATTCTGTACATTAGGATTTATTTAATATTATTCTTTGTATCTTATTACAAAGTTTATAAATCACTATTTGCATATTTCCTCATGTTTCATCAGACACATATGCTTTATAATTTTATTTAGTTTTTATAAGATTTTAGGTTTTTGGTTTCTTTTCCTTCTGATATAGCATTAGGGTGAACATCTTGTTTCGGTTATTTGTAAGAACATAAGTAGGGTGCCTGGATGGCTCAGTGGGTTAAGCCTCTGCCTTTGGCTCAGGTCATGATCTCAGGGTCCTGGGATCCAGCCCCCATTGGGCTCTCTGCTCAGTGGGGAGCCTGCTTCCCTTTCTCTCTCTGGCTACTTGTGATCTGTCAAATAAATAAATAAAATCTTAAAAAAAAGAAGAATATTATTTACCTATTATATGTTAATCTGTACATGTTAAGAGATATCTTTAGGGCAATATCATCTAGTTACTTCCTCCGAAGTCTTTATCAAAAGGAAGATACTACTATAATTGCTATTCTGCTTTAGAATACAAAGCAAGGTCAACGTGAACAGGAAGACATTGTTTAAAGGCTAATAATCAGAGGGAGAAGACTTACTCTTAAGTGTTTGATTTAGGAAAGCATCTTTATAATGCTTAGTTAATGCATTAATTTTATACTTGGTAAGTAATGACATCAAAAAAGAATTATGTGATCCCCAGTGACCACACATTAAAAAAAAATCTTAATGAATGCTAAGCTTTCATATTAACTCATTGTTCTTTTGGCAACTCAGTGTGTGGATTTGACAGAGGAAAAAAAATGTAGGTCACTCTAAAAAGTAGATAAGCTAAAATTTGTTTTAAGTAGATCACATTACTATATATCTATTGGAAGTAGACCTGTGAAAATTTAGAGCTGTAATTAGAAAAATCATGTAGATTTTTTTTTAGTTGCTGTAGTGGAAATGTTTTCATTCTGGTTTCTTCTTTATAAATAATACCAGATGGATTGAAGTCAGATTGTCTTTTTAAAAGAAAAATAAATAAATTCAACAAATATTAATGTTTTATTATTTTATTTGACTATAAGAATTGAACAACATAAAACATAACTCCCCCCCCAACACATACACATTGCAGTTTGCATTTTAAAATATTTAAAAGTGCTCAGGGCACCTGGGTGGCTCAGTTGGTTAAGACTCCAACTCTTGATTTTGGCTTAGGTCTTGATCTCAGGCTGCTGAGATCCAGCTGGGGTGTCAGGCTCTCCCTGCCTGAGATTCTCTCTCTCCTTCTCCCTATGCCCCTCCTACTCCCTGCTCCCCACCAGCCAAAAGAAAAAAGAAGAGGAAGAAGAAGGAGGAGGAGGAAGAGTTGGAAGAGAGGAGGGGGAGGGGGAGGAGGAAGAACACATGGCAAAGGCAAAAATATGCCTTTACTTGAATCATTTGCATTGAAACATGGTTGATATAAGATGGATCATGCAATAGTTTTTTGCAAATATCTGAAATATTTGGTGGCTGATCTTCAGTCACCCTTTGTATTAACCTTTGAGATTCTCACATGCGGAGAAAGACTGCAACAGAATTAAAGAGATAGACCTCATAGAATCTAAGGTTCTTTAGAGTTTCTCATTCAGAATTACCAAAGTCTCAGTGAAAGGCCATTTTACCTGAGACTATAGCAGTGTGTACTACTGTGATAAGGACAGATGCAGGGATGTGCGGGTAGTTTGCTGAATGATTTAAGGGAGATATTTGTGTGGACAATTTATTTTCCTTTCAGTTTCAAATTTTAGTTCCATGCCCCCTTTCATCCTGCAGATAGTGTAATAGCCATGACCTCAATTCACAGCTAGACTCTCCCTATAGTGACAGAAGTGCATCCGGGAATGAATGGCCTTGCATTGCCATGTCAAGAACTGCAATGTAGGGAAAAGATAAGGAAAAGAGGACAGGAAAAAAGACCTGCTGGCGATTCCTCAATTCTTCAAACCCCAGAAGTGAGAAGAAACTGATTTCTGGTTATCTATTGTGGAATAAAAAACTACACACACCTTTAGTTTATTTTAAATGGATCTCAATATATTCTGGGCCAGGGCACATCAGAGACCACTTGTCTCTGTTCCTGATGTCTCTGATCTGGTGGAGTGACTTAAGTACTTTGTGGGGTGTTTGTTCGTATGTTTGTCTCTCTTTCTTCCTTTCCCCATACCACTTCTCATGTGGCTAGTTTGGGCTTTCTGACAACATGGCTGCCTCAGGGTAGTCAGACTTATTCCCTAATGGCTTGCAGTGCCACAAAAACTAAGACAGAAGTTGCCTTGTCTTCAAAGGTGGGTAATGAGCTAGCATAGCATCACTTCTGTGATACAATATTTGTCAATGTGGTTTAAAGGCCTCTCTCAGATTCAAAGGGAGGTGATATATATCCCATCTGTCAATGGGAGAAGTGTTAAGATTATTATGACCATTTTAAATCTGTCACAGTGTAACTTCAAGTTATTCCTTCCATAAAACTCCAAAAATGTGTTCTAAGTGTTCTGTGGAAGCATCAGTATTTCACAGGGTTGGATAGATAAGGGGAAAGAGATGAAGAGAAATAGAAGAAAAAAAAAAAAGAATAGATGACAATTTTTAAAAAGATTTTATTCATTTGAGAGAGTGAAAAAGAGCAAGAAAGAACACAAGTGGTGGGGAGGGCAGAGGGAAGAAGCAGACTCCCTGCTGACCGTAGAGCCAGACCTGGGAAGTGGGGCTCTGATCCCAGTACCCAGAGATCGTGACCTGAGCCAAAGGCAGGCATTTAATGGACTGACCCACCCATGTGCCTGAAGATGGCAAATAAAATTAAAGCTATCCATTTGAGACCTAACCTCATTGGAATTATTTTTTTTAATTTATATTAATATCAACATCTATGATTTGAGTTCTTCTAGCTGAATTTTTGGGTCCTCATTTCTGTTCCTACATCATCATTTTATAAGCACCACTGTTGCAATTTTTTGTTTTCATTTCCAGAATGTTTAAAGGGAGACTATGTCTCACTTGGAATCCTACTCAGTCACTTATTAATAACCTTAGGAAATACATTAATTACTCTGAGCTTCAATTTTGTTATCTGTATAATGGTGGTAATAAAAGTATTTGCCTCACTGGGCAGTTGTGTAGAAGACATATGTTAAGTTATATGCAATGACTACTGTTGGGCACAAAGCAGAAATTTCATGGGACTTTGCTGAAATAATTTGCAGCTTCTCAAAGTAAGGACCTCCCTGGAAATATCCAAGTGTTTTGGGAGAGCAGGGTGATTAAATAAGTGTGAATGAAATAAACATTTTGATGATTTGAAGCTTTAGTAGGGAAAGGCATCATCTCTTCTATATTTTACCTGGTTGGTAGTTGATACTATCTGTCCCCTTGGTATAGATGATCTTTTTTTTTATTCTGTGGCTACAAAGTTTCTCTATTTGGCACAGACTTAGCTTTTTAACTCTGGGCTGGTATATAATTGATTGTCTCATATTCAACTTACATCATGAGGATTTTTTTTTTAGCCTTCAGTTTGATCATGCAATTCAAGAAATAGAGCAATAAGTAAAGCAGAAAATGAAAGCCCCTTTATCTGCAAAATTTTTTTAAAAAGCCACTAATAAAGATTTTGGCATCTATACTTTCAGATGTGTTTCTTTTCATGTATAGCTAGGGAAATAAAGATAGACTGGTAAAAATATGGAAGAGTTGAATAGGTTTATTTGGCCAAGAAAGTAAATTTATTCCTATCCCATAAAATTTGAAGATCAAATCAATAAACTATGTGAAAGTGGTACATAGTATTTTCTGATCTCTTCTAGAAAATTATCCATTATGGCATCCTTCATATTGAGTTCTTATCCCTCCACTATGATTCTGGATTTTCATCACTTCAATGAACAATATTCTTATCTACTGAAAAACACAATTATTATTCATGTGTATACTATGTATCCTTCTTTATGTGCTAGATATGCGAAAATAAAGTATACTTCCTTAGAATATTATAGGAGAGAGGACAATTGATGAAATCATGTACTGTTGGGAGTCATGCACAAGCCTTCAAGGCAGAATGGAACAAGGTGCTTAATCACTAATATAGTGATGCTTTATATTATTTAATGTTTTGATTAGTAATCCTTTATTGTTGAAGCTTAGTCTAACTGTACTGCAAAATCTTCAAGAGCACAGACTATGGAAGCAGAATTTCTGAGATCCAATTCTATCTTTGACAGTTATTATGACATTAGCCAAATTACAGCATCTGTAAGTCTCAGTATATGCATCTGCAAACTCTTATGTTGTATTAAATGACAAAATACATGTAAAGGCCATGGAAGAGTGCCATGCATACTGAATACTTAGATGCCAGTCAAAATTAAAAGGGGAAGAGAAGGGAATGGGGAGAAGGAGGGTAGTTCAGTGAAGGTCTTTTAGACCACCATAAAATATGGACTGTAGCATTCCAAGTGATGGTTTCTGTTGAAAGATTTTGGCACAGAGTGCTATGGTTAGGATTTAGATGAAAGAGAAGGTAGGAAGAACAGAAACTCACATAGAAGCAGAGCTCATCAACCAGACACTACCTCCTGAGTAAGGGACCTCTAGTGGTACTTGGTGTGACTGAATGAATGCCTAGCAGTTTTCCTTTCCATTGTATAAAACTTTCCATAGCCATGAGTTTTCAAATATCTGTTATGTGATTCAAAGACTACAGACTTCCCACACTTTGCCATTCTCCGTGGATATAACAGCCCCAAAGTATGTTTTGGATTTCAAGCTCAGGATTAAATTTGGGAATAATTTCTTTTTTTTTTTTTTTAAGATTTTATTCATTTATTTAACAGAGATCACAAGCAGGCAGAGAGGCAGGCAGAGAGGAGGAAGCAGACTCCCTGCCGAGCAGAGAGCCCGATGCGGGGCTTGATCCCAGAACCCCGGGATCATGACCTGAGCCGAAGGCAGAGGCTTTAACCCACTGAACCAGCCAGGTGCCCCGGGAATAATTTCTAATCATGACTGTATGATCCAGGTTCTGCTTTTTTTTTTTTTTTTTTTTAAATCTCAACTTTCATGCAAGCTCCTGACTATGCCATACCACAATAATTTTAAAAAGGACAGTTTCCTTACTTTTTTATGGGTAGCCTCCAAGTATTTGTAAGAATATTATTTAGAGAATCAAACAGGCAATTATCTAAATCAAAGAGGTTTAACTTAGTGAATGTTCTACATATTGAAGTTATTTTGACTTTGATGTTCAAGTGAGCCTAAATGCGAATGTCCATGTGTCATGTATAAATAGAGTTTATACATTATCAGTGAATCTATGTTGTCGATCCCACAATAATTTTTTTTTTTTCTTTTTAAAGCAAGCCTCTGGGCACAAATCTATGACTTCTTAATGTTCATCTGAGACCTGGGTACTCAGCAAGGGAAGTTGGTATTCCTGTAATGTGTCCAACATGCGCCAAGTAGGGACTTGGAGCTCATGTCTATCTTTTTTTTTTTTTTTTAAAGATTTTATTTATTTCTTTGATAGACAGAGATCACAAGTAGGCAGAGAGGCAGGCAGAGAGAGAGGAGGAAGCAGGCTCCCCATGGAGCAGAGAGCCCGATGTGGGGCTCGATCCAGGACCCTGGGACCATGACCTGAGCCGAAGGCAGAGGCTTTAACCCACTGAGCCACCCAGGCGCCCCCCACAATAATTTTTGTAAGTGATTCCCAAAGTCCATCTTTGAGTTTGACCCGGGTGAAGCCAGTGCCATCTGTTCATGGGCACAGAGAGCTAAGGTTGAGGCAGCAAAGTGCAAAGGTTCAATATTCAGCTACTGAAAGAAATTTCAGATTAATGAGACACAAATAAAACAGATAATTGTGGCTGTGGATCCGAGAGGTAGGTGTGGAGTCCATGCATGACTGAACAGGAAAAGTGCTGCTTCCTGTAGAACATTAGAAGACTGGCAGACAAGTGTGATTAAGGCAATTTACACATGAAATTTGATTATGAATAAGAGGATTCCCTTTCTTTCCATTCACGTTACGTGAGGGAAATTTGTGAGTGGTCTTAATTAAAAATAACTGGAACCTGATTGGCAGTTGGGCATTAGGTTGGAAACTGGCAGCTGCTAACAGGAGAGGAGATGGAGAATTAATCATAAGTGAAAGCTTTGTCAGAAAAAAGGACTGGGTGCATGCAGTCAGTCATCCATCCTGCGCCTCCACAATCGGCAATTCTCCTGAGGATGCAGCCTGCTAGGCTGGCTTACGCAGTATGGCAATCAATATCACACTTCTCAAACATAGAGTCTAAAGTGATAGAGAATGTTGGCAACGGTATGCAGGTGTGGATAAGGCAAAATTCTGACTTGCCCCATCACCAAACAACTCTATCTTCTCTGCATTTATGATTTCCTTTAGAATTCAAACTGTAAAAATTATTATTACACTCTTGACTATGATAATGAAGAAGGAGGAGGAGGAGGGGAAGGATAAAGGCAGGGAAAAATCCCTGGAACATTTTAAAGGTCACATAACTCTTCTAATAGTTTTCTTTTTTTAAATAAAAACTCAGTGTGATAACAGATGGATTTAGCACAAAAATGAAATAGGATAAACATAGATAACCTGAACAATCTATCACTATCATTAAACTATAACAATGAGAATAAAGTAAAATTTCAGTATTTAATAATACAAACCTTTTATCTTCTTGCATTGTACACACATGGTATCATCCAAGGTAAATACAATGAGATAGGTGTTATTACTGCCATTTAATAGTTATTTAATAGTAATAGACAGTTATTACTGTCATTTAAAAAATGACACCTTGAAAATCAGTAGGGTTTAAATCATAATTTGTAATCATAATGAGTGTATGGTCTAGATTATGTCAATTTTCTTTCTCATTTAAAACATTCTCTGTTTTTCTCTCCTATCTCTTTCTGCAGTTATCTCTGCTTTTTCTGCTTGTGCTAGCAAATGACCAACTATGGCTTTCCCAGACCTGCCTTCACATCACCTCAGGTTTAAATGATTGTAAGATCTTGTTAATGAATTTCAGATTTAGGATATGCACCCAGACCTTGGATTCTTAATTCAGAACAATTCAAATTTTTATATAATAAAGAAGTTGAAGGTTAAGTTACCTTCCCCCATAGAAGGAATAGAAAAATAAATAAATGGGAGAAGCTGGGATGATATTGCAATGTAATAATGGGACTGAAGATAAGTCACAGAGGAGCATCTGGTTACATTAACACATAACTTTCCCCTGAGATTTTTGGCTCCTAATGTAGCCTTGAGATTTCTGTATATGAAAACACATATTATTGTAAGGCATAAGATAAAATCTGGAATTTCTATGAGCTTCCATTACCTAGAAAAGCTATAGGAAAGACATTAAATAAGAAATGGAATTGTAAACCAGTTAGTAGGTATTTAATAAATTTGAATGACTGAATGACTGAATTAATGCAGTCTCTCCAGAACATAACAGTAAATAAGATATTTTCTGTGTTTGAAATACAACTCAGAGTATCCAACACATTTAAATAGGTTCAGTGAGACGTGACAAGCCATGAGTATGAATGATCTCTTTCTGGGACACTGATGGTATATTAAAACAGAATGAGACAAAACAAAACCCAACAACAAACACAACAAACTCCAAAAAACCCACAAATCATATTAAAAAAATAAAACAACTAGTAAGGGAATGAAAATAGTACTTCTAAAGAACTATGTAAAGAATGGTGACACTTATGAATCATATCTACTACTTGAAGCTTCATGGATTAAATGCCTTTGTGTGTACACATCCGTCTATAAGTGCTTCAGAGAGAGCTGACACACGAACAATGTAGGTGGAACTTTTTTCATTTCTTTCTTGCACCTCACCCTTTTCCCCTTGTGCGATTTTTTCCCTTCTTCTTTCTGCTTCCTCTTTTATTTATTTTCTTTCATAATCCCCACCTGAAATATAATTATTGTTCTCTTGGTTTTACAGAAAAGGAAACTGTGACTTAGTACCATTAAACAACTTGTCCAGAATCTTAATTAGTAACTGTTGGAACTGAAACTTAAACCTAGCTTGGTCGGTGTCCACATCACACATTCAAAAATATTTCCTCCCCTCTCAAATTCTAGTCTGTTTTCCCAATTTTGTCATTTATGGATGGAGATCTCGAACTCTGGTTACTGAATTACTGAGGAGTCCAATTTAGTTTTAGTTTGAGAATTGCTGACATATGAGTCTAAATATTTCACCAAGCCTACTGCCAGTACATCAAAGCAGCCTTTGATAAAATAGCATCATATTTTTCTAACATGATTCTTCAAGGATAGATCATGTGAACCAAATCTATAGGTTTATCTGAACCAAATCTATGGTTTGTCATCTCCATGCCTTATGCCATTTTTTATTTCCAGAAATTGCCTAGATAGGGATATAAGCTTTACAGTGCAACTTAAAATAAAGAGACTTTTTATGGAACCCAAGTGCAAGAAAGTCATTTGGGTCTCCTGTGAGCCTGGAATCAAGGAGTGAAATGCTATTGGATTGATGGTGACTGTGGTCTTCTGAGGACACCATAATCTCTTATCTCTAATTCTCTTTCTCTTTTTCTCTTCTCTTTCCACAATCATTTTTGTCTGCTTTTTCTGTTTCTTCAACCACATGACCAAATATCCCACAGGCCTGATTACACATCACCTCTGATTTCAAAGCAGAGCCTGACTGAACAGGATAATGTTGGATTTCAAACACCTAGGATAAAGAATATGATAGAGCTTTCATGGGAGGGAGGGAGGTTTGCCTCCGATCCAATCAGCAGTGGACTGGGGTAGGGTCATAATACCCTCTGACATCTTGGATGAGGTTGTGATGGTCAACTGAGAAAGCAATGTAGGCCTTGAAAATGAAAATGAAGGACTGGGGAAGAAATGATTAGCCTCTCTGGATCCAGGGTTGTCAGATTTAGAAGTTTAGTAAGAAATGTCCTCAAAAGCTCATAAAACGAAGGGCAGAAATAGCATGAGACAAAAGTTAAAGTAACTGTAATACACATCTTGACAACATAATATGTAATTTCTCATTTTCATTCCATAACACATCTATTTAAGACAAGATAGCCATTGCATCCATGATTGGCCTTAGTCCTTCCTCTGTCTGCCAGAAGAATTTCTGAGGAAGTGAATGGAAAGAATAAGAGAATGAAGAGAAAAGGAAGTAGGTTGTTTAGAGGATGGAGAAAAAAGGAAAGTGGGGCTTCCCTGAAGGACATAATACATCACGGAATGGGAGAATGAGAAAGAGATACAGGACATTAGAAGGGGATAAAAGACCTCAACTAGCACGGATACAAAGAAGAAATATATACAGTATTGTTGTATTTCATGAGTTTAATTCTCCGTAATAGTTCTCAGCTTAGTAATGAAAGACTGGATTGTTTTTGATGAACTGCACCATAATTGAAACTAACATTTCTTGATCCAGGATTTATGGAATAAGGATTTGACAAAAGGAAGTTGCTATGAGTATTTTCAAATTTGAAGATGGAATGTCTGTGTGAGGAACATTAAATGCTCCAAGGACTTTACAGTTTTTTATTTGAGCTTTGAAGGGGTTTGAGAAAATAGGCTCTAGAGTTACTGGCTATGGTAGTGAAGGGTGAAGAGAGAAGATGAGGGTGAAACAGCACTGATTCCCTTCTCCATGCCAAAGTACTAAATAGAACTTTTATGTAGTAAGTTATTCCCAAATCTCTCTCAGCCCCTTAACCCCATTTTTGGCAAGACACTGAAGCTATGTTATGTCCCGCAGCTCAGTAATGGCCAGGTGTTAACGGACATCCTTCCTAATTCCAAAGCCACAGTTATCCCAGTTCGTTAGACTTTCTCTCAGAATATAAAAACAGATTTGTTTGTTGTATTGTTTCATTTATTTTTTAAACATATAATTGGTCAAAATTTGATCTCCTTACACCATTGGTTTTCTAGCAATGCCCTGAGTCAGGAACTCTGATTTACATATTCACAGTATCTTGGTAGGATTTCAAAATGAATGACATACATTGGCACATTCATGAGTTCTCCTTTTGAAGTAAGAACAAGCTTAACAGTAAGGGTAAGGTTTTTTTGTTTGTTTGTTTGTTTGTTTGTTTGTTTTTCCTGGAACATTTTGGAGACCTATCAAGAAAATCTAAAGAATTTAGCAGAAAACAGGGGCGCCTGGGTGGCTCAGTGGGTTAAAGCCCCTGCCTTGGGCCCAGGTCATGATCCTAGGGGCCTGGGATCGAGCCCCACATAGGGGCTCTCTGCTCAGCAGGGAGCCTGCTTCCTCTTCTCTCTCTGCCTGCCTCTCTGCCTACTTGTGATCTCTATCTGTCAAATAAATAAATAAAATCTAAAAAAAAAAGAATTTAGCAGAAAACAAAACAAAAACAAGCCAACCAAAACAAACAAACAAACAAAAAAAACAAAAAAAAAAAAGAAAAAAAAAGAACCTGTAGAGAGGAATTCACCAAGGAAAAATTTTTAAATTCACCAAATTCAGAAGAAAAAGTTTAAAAGTCTGAGGTCTT
The DNA here is from genome assembly GCF_902655055.1 of Lutra lutra. NCBI lineage: Eukaryota > Metazoa > Chordata > Mammalia > Carnivora > Mustelidae > Lutra > Lutra lutra. The sequence continues at coordinate 21,111,704 of NC_062294.1, forward strand.
GAGTAACTGATTCCACAACCTGGCTTTTTACAAATTTCCAGCTAGTAACCTTAGGCAAAAGAAAACCTCTCTCAATTTTCATTTCCCGTCTATAATACTGACTATACTATCGTTATTGCATAAAGTTGTAGTGAGCTTTAAAAGAGTCAAAATATGATAAGCACTTGACCCAAAATCTAGCACATAATAAAGGCTCTATAATTTTATCAATCATCATCTTTGTGTCTGAGGGTTTTTCTTTCCCACATCTCCATTCTATTTCTTTAAAGAAAATCTTGGGAAAGCAGAGACTATGAAGTAGAGATGGAGGTGGTGACCTAATTTGCAACCAAACACTGGAGGAAGAAACTGAGAAAAGCATGTGGAGATGGTGGGATAACAAAAATAACAAAGCCAAACTAGATGGATGCCCTGGGATTCTGGGAAGAAAGAGGAAGGAAGGATGGAAGGGGAGGGATTAAAAGGGGAAAAAAGGGAGAGAAGGAAGAAGGAAGTTATATGATAAACAACAGTGAAGTGTAAATTCCTTGAGAGGTTACCTGCTGTGTCATTATGTTTCCCTGATGTTTCATAATAGTAATTTAGAAGTGAAACAGATTATCTTGGTTTTCTGGGTTTTGGTTTTTTGTTGTTGTTGTTTGTTTTACTTTATCTTAGGCAGGGGGTAGTATTGCTTAGGATCATGCAAAATTCATTTATGCGAAAAGTAGGGGAAATTCACATAATTCAGTTATAGTATAGGTCAGAGTCAAATGACTCAGAGTTTGCTGAACACCAATAGAGTGGGTAAGAAGAAGCCTTTGCCATCATTGACTCTTGAGTTGAATCCCTGTTCCACCCCTCACTAGCTGTATCAATCTGTACACGCTACTATCCCTCCTGAAGCCTGAGCTCTCCTATATAAAATGATTATATAAATAAAATAGTACATTTAAACTATGTATAATTATATAGTAGGTAGCTATGAGGGTTAAATGAGATCAGGCATATAAAGCACACGGCAAGTGTCCCCTTTATATGTCCCTTCTCCCTTGGGAGCCCCCGATCCAGGCTGTCCTCACCAAATCATTTTAAGGCAATTTTGTGGCATTCTGTCTGTAAAAAAGCTTTTTCCTTGTATCAGAGGTGCTTTGCGAGAACTTTCCAGGACTGCTGTGAAACTCTAGCCCCCAGCTGGATAGGAAAGGCAACTTTTGCTCTACACAAATCAGGTCAGGCCACCTGCCTGGCCCAGCATCCCTGCTTGGCAGGGATAATCTATTACCTTTCTGACTCTGGCCATGAGCCTATGTGATCATGGAGGATTCACTCCCAATGACAAGTTCACCCTAACTTGTAGTAGATTTAATTCTAACATTGCTTGACTTGCATATGAGCTGGAGCCACTACTTATGCCCTCTACTAGAAACAGGACTAGTGCATAACACGTGGAGCATCCCTGCATCTTTCTCTGTAATGTAAGCTTCCAGAAGTCTTATTTCTACCAAACTCAAATGAGTATAATATTGACTTCTTTGCTTAAAGCACAAGTGGGCCTGAAGTTCACGTTAGAATACTTTCTATTTCCCAGTTTTTGTTGAAATCCTCAACAAAAGAATGAGTTTTCTGATATCTTGTAAATTGCATCCTTTCATGGTCGTTAACATTGCAGCTAAGGATTGATTTTTTTAAGATTTTACTTATTCATTTAGGAGCGATAAAGAGACAGAAAGAGCACAAGAAGGTGGAGAGGGAGAGGGAGAAGCAGACTCCCTGCTAAGCTGGTAGCTGGATATGGAGCTGGATCCCAGGACCTGGAGATCATGAGCTGAAGGCAGACGCTTAACTATCTGAACCACCCAGGTGCCCCAATGATGATTTTTTTTTTTTTTTAAGAATCATTTTATTTCATGTTTCACAAACAAAATATTCCCCAGTTCTAGGATATGATATACCATAAACAAGTATGATATTAAATATTTGGTGTCAGAAAACAAAATTAAAAGCATGTATTTAACACATGAATAAAGAACAACACTATTGATACGCCATTTGGATAAATAATAGTAAACCTAGGTATGTCTTAGACCCTACATGAGATGGGTGTGTAATCATTGTGAAATTAAAATATTATGTTATCATCAGTGCACACTCATGTACATGAAAGATCTGGGGTTTACATCCAAGCCTGTTTGATTCCAGAGATCTGCTTTTTTCTACCGTGGCAAGAAAATGCCATTAAAACTCAGAGTATTTTAAAAAAGAGTACCATTTGGTGGTATCATTAAATAATATAAAGGTCAGGAAAATTAAAACAGAAAAAAAAAAAAAAAAACTAATTGCAAGCATGACTGGTACTCCCAATGGAATACCATTATTGGTATTCTACTGAGAACTTTACCAAGTAGAAAAAGTATGGAAGGACGCAGGAATCATTTGGGAATATAGCCAGGATGTGCTGAAATTAAACCAAATTTGAGAACCACCAAAAAACCCCAGAGCAGCAATGGTGCTCAAAGTTATTCTCTAAGCAGCAGCTGGCAACATTTTGGGAAAGAAGCTTTCTCAGATACCGCACAGCTTCCAGCGTGGAACCCAACAACCTGGGTTTCCTCAAGCCCTCTAGGTTATTCTTCAGGCAGTTAAGGTTTGAGAACCACTAGGAGTATAAAGAATAATAGAAACAGAGAGAGGTTCAATGATCTCAGTGAAATACTCTGGTGGCAACAAGGTAAGAAAGAGAAGGCAAACATCTTACTGCTTCTTTCTCCTCTAAACTCTCTAATACCGTAGGCTTTGTTTGCCCTGTTCAGAGTCTACTCTCTCCCTTACCTCAATATTTCATTTTGTGCACACCTGAAGGAAGAGGTTTCAGACAAAAAAGGAGAAATATTATAGTTAACAAAGCTACTTGCCTCAGAAGAAAATGATGGTAAGAAAAAAAAATTAGGGGTGCCTGGGTGGCTCAGTGGGTTAAAGCCTCTGTCTTGGGCTCAGGTCATGATCCCAGGGTCCTGGGATCAAGCCCCGAATCGGGCTCTCTGCTCAGCAGGTAGCCTGCTTCCCTTCCTCCCTCTCTGCCTGCCTCTCTTCCTACTTGTGATCTCTGTCTGTCAATAAATAAATAAAATCTTAAAAAAAGAAAGAAAGAAAAAAAGTTATAGTGTGGTCTTTTTTCCTCTAAGAAGTTTACAGTGTGGGAGTGCCTGATTGGCTCAGTAGGTTAAGCATTGGCCTTTGGCTAAGTCATGAACTCCAGTCCTGGGATCATGTCCCCTACCACCTCTGTCAGGCTCCCTGTTCATTGAGATGTCTCCTTCTCTCTCCTCCACCTGTTCTTGATCTCTTGTTCTCTCTCTTTCTCCCTCTCAAATAAATAAATAAATAAATAAATAAATAAATAAATAAATAAATAAATAAAATCTTAAGAAAGAAAGAAAGAAAGTTTACAGTGTGGTTTTCAAAAGATATCAGCGTTTGGGCTGACTTGGGTTTGACTCCTGGCTCAGCCACTGTGCAAACTGGCTGACTACCTTGAGCCTTTTTAGATGGGGAACCAATCTAACTGGCGGCTATATATAGCACTGGTGTGCTTTTCAGGGAGAACCAGTGAAAGAGGCCTCGCGACTCTTGTTTCACCTTGACATCCATAGATAGGAAGGAAGAGACAGGGCCACACTCATTGACCAGGAAGTTCATCAGGAGCACTTTCATGAATTTTCCTATTTGGTGTAGGGACACTAAATATGCCTTGTTCTCAAATAGAGATGTACATGTTCTTCTACTCAAAGTACATGTAACATACCAAAACCTGTAAAAGAAAAAGTGGGTGGAAGAAGGAGCTTCTGGGAGCTCTTGAATCTAACTCATCTCTTGTGGCACTCAAAATGGGAGGAGGCCATATTTCATGTTTTAAAAATTCTAAAGGTTATCCATATGAACCCTCTCCTATCCTCTAATTCCCTCTAACTCCCAACCCTCTCCTATCATTTCCTGCATATACTCTTATCTGTGACTGTTTTTCTCCTCTTCCTCAAGGAAACCCAAGAAAGAAAAAGTTCCAACCCTCCACCCTTCCTTATCCACCTTAGCCCTACTATCTCTAGCCTTCTCTAAAAAACAAACAAACAAACAAACAAAAAAACCCCAAAACAAACCAAAAAATGGTAATGGAAAGTATACTCTGCTCAGACTCCTTAGGCTTTGAAGAGGGTATTCCCACATGGGTGGAAATAATTCAGAGACTTTCAGTCAAGGCTCTTCCCATCCATGGCAGTGGTCAGGTTCTTCTTGAAATTTGTGGGAAGAGACCACTCTGGACAGAACAAATATTTCTTTGATCTGAAGACAATACATATTCTACTTCTAAATGAGGATGAGTGTTCCCGCTATTAATGTGATATTGACCACCACCACTTTTTATACATAAATAACTCTACTATTATCAAGTTACTCTGGCCCTCCAATAAGGGAGATTTTGAATAATACAAACGTGCTCCCCGCACCCCTGGAGACCAGTCAAATGATATACCTGGGGGCAATGTGGTCTTAGCATTAGAGCTATTTTAGAAGGTTGTCTAGCTGATTCTAATATGTACCAGTGGGAACCTGTATTTAAAGAAGGCTGAGAAGTGTCCTAATTGGCTCAGTCATCTTTGAAAATACATTCTTTCTAATCCCTCAAATTCATGAGATAGAACGATGGGGTAGGGCAGTCAACATTTTACATCATTTGAAGTTATTGTGGTAGACTAAATAAATGATACATATTAGGGAAACTGGTACTGATAGCTCACTTATAGTTGGTACTTAATAAATCATAAATATATCCATCTTTCCCTCTAGCTCTACTTAGGAAAAAGAAAATAAAATGAATTGGCACCAGGTGTAAGGACTTGGGAACTATTTCAGGATTAGGATCAAATTCTTCCTGTATATATATAGGGCCCCAACAGTCAAGTTTTTTTGAAATGCACAATGCTTTAATCTACTTCAAAGGATTAAATGAGTTAACCCACTTGACAGTGCCAGGCATACCAGAGGAGCTCAGGAAATACTGGTGACTCTGCCCTATGGGCCCCATTTTTAGGACTGAGGTTACTGCTAAACTGTCTTAAAGACTCAGTGTTAAGAATTCCATTTTCTATGCATTTAACATCTCCCAGAATACTAACAAACATCAGTTCCCTCCGGTTATTTGTGGTGGCTCTAATTCTTGTTTATCTAAGCTGCCAACCAGTGCTTTTAACACTTCCTAATAATCACAGACTCTGTTTGTCCCCATTATGGTCTCTGAAATGGCTACTTTTTTTCAGGCTTCTCTGTATGGGCTGGTAAATCAGTCTTCATTGTGCTAAGACTAGGCTTAAGGGAGGGGTTGCATATTCAAATTTTCCAAGTGACTCCTTCAAGTAACAGTCTGTGTTCCTAGTTAAAGTCTTTTCTTTTAACTAGCTTTTATTTCCCTTCAGCCAAGGACATTCATTTAGTTAGGCATATTCTGCACATTCACCCAACATTCCCATTATTATATTCTTATTTCCCTTCTGACAGTTCACTCTGGATTTTGAATGTTTGCAGTGGTACTTGCAATAGCCAGGAGGAAGTCTTAGTAGCTGAATGTTGCTTCGATACTTTTTAAGTTTCATTTTTCTTACCCATTAGGCTATTCATCATACTCTGTCCAAGTTAGGACCAAATTTTTTTTGCAGGACTTTCAGGACCTAGTGCTGGATTTATTGTCAGCTTTCAACTCAAATCCACCTGTACCCATGTGCCCCATAAATTAGAGGAGTTCTGTGCTTTCCTCTCAACCTGATGAAATCATGGTGGTTCTCCAAGACCTGCATCATTTGTACCCAGAAGAACTTCCTCTGAGTTCCAGTGAATTGTCCCTCCACTGTCCAATCACACTCTTATCTGAGGAGTTATCTTATTCCCAAGCTAACTATACTGGTTTCAGTGCTAATTTATCTTCTTGGCTGAAATAGAAAATCTTAGAGATGATGCTTGTTAGTCTCTATATGTCTCAGACGTTGGTACAGATAAAGAATGTGCTCTGGAAAGCTTGTTAAATCAGATTTCTCCAAATAATCCCATTGTTTTTTTCTCAATGGCATCATCACTATGGATTTTAAGCAAAATATCAGTTGAGACCACAGAGTATTCTACCCTCTGTAAACTTACTGGTTCTTTGCCCTAATAGTTCAGTATCCTACTTCCAGATTTGGCTTAGCTCTCCCTTTGTTCTTATCCTGCAGATATTACTGTTCCTTCTCATTTTCTTTCAGAGACTCCTCTTTCCCCTGTCTTCAACAGTTTCATAGTATGTACAGTTTTGAATTGCAATTTATCCGCCCTATTTTCTATTCACTCCTCTTGGGTAGTGTGAGTCATCACCATGATTTTAATTATATAAGGTGATGAGTCTGAAATCAACATCTCCAGGCTACAGTTCTCTGAACTTCAGAAACGTTCCCAAGGTCTGGAATGAGGAAGATGTTCATATAAACATTTTATGACTAAATAACTGAACGAATGATAGGTTAATTGCATACCTAGTTTTAGACAACTTTAAAAAGTCAAATCAAAGTTCAGACTTGATGCTTTAGAGCTGTACCATACAATAAAAATAGAATGTAAGCCACATATTTAATGTTTAAATTTCTAGTGGCCACATTTAGAAAGCAAAATAAATAAGTAAAAATCATTTTGTTTTCCGTAAGTCAGTATATCCAATATATTGTCATTTCACCTTGTGATCTACATAAAACGTTATTAGTATGATGTTTATATTCTTTGTTATACTAAATCTGACATCTGGTATGCATTTTACACTTGCCACTCCTCTGGATTCAATGCTAAACTCAGTTTCTGTTCTAACATTTCTAGTGCTCATTAAGGACACCTGGCTTGTGACTATGGTATTGGACGGCACAGCCATTGTGAATTGAGATCATTGCAGGGCCTAGAGCAGGACAAAATGTAAGAAAATGAGGTTTTTGAAGTAAAATAAAAATGCGTTTATCCTTACTGAAGTGTTATCACTGATCTTTTCTGTTTGTTTAAGCAGACATTCAGCTATCTTTTGCAACACAGCAAAAATACATTACCAGAGGGAAAAAATGACCACTAATTAAACAACCTGAAAATTTAAATGCCATGAAAAACTCTGCCAATTTGAGGCTGATTTCTGTCCTCTCTCCTTTTCTGCCCACTGGATTCTTATATTTTATTACTATCCATTGTCATGTGCAGGATTTAATACATCAAGAATCCTTTTTTTTTTTTAAGATTTTTTATTTATTTGACAGATCACAAGGAGGCAGAGAGAGAGAGAGGAGGAGGCAGGCTCCCTGCTGAGCAGAGAGCCTGACGTGAGGCTCGATCCCAGGACTCCAGAACCATGACCTGAGCCGAAGGCAGAGGCTTTAACCACTGAGCCACCCAGGCGCCCCCATCAAGAATCTTTTGTAGTATTTCTTTCACTTCTTATTTTGCTCCTTCCCACAGTCATTGTCAATCACATCCTAGATGTGTTTGGATAGGAAATTGAGAACTAATATAAATTGATCTGACCTGATCGTGGAGAGTCATATTGCAGTCTAACATGACAAAAGACCATGTCATATAAAGAGAGTATGTTTCTTGCTAGATGTGTTGCCATACAACCTTGACAAAAATAGCACTTCCTTTTGCTAAATAGTATTGGGATTGAGTCAGTGACTCAGAAACATCTGAGAATCTTTCTGAGGTTTGGGCCTCCGAATCACGGGGATACAAAATGCCTCTGGCCTGCAGCTTACCTTGTGGTTTTTGACCTTGGCTTTGTCCTCAGTCCCACAAGTCAGATCAAGAAAACCAGACAACAGTTTGAATGAGGCAAGGTGTGTAATATAAATACAATGAAATCTCTTCCCAGATAACTCCTATCGATCCTCCAGGGCTTTGAGCCATACCACATTGAATTTTTTTTTTTCCTAGATGAGCTGACTGCACACAGATTTCACTGGATTTATATGACTTTTTCAAGCCACTAGGATACCAATTAACAAAGCACTAACACAGTACAAGACTTAGTGGCCTCAGATAACTAATGCAGCTCTGCAAAGGCCTAAATCCTAGGGAACATTTTATCCTCTAGAAAAAGCCAGCTGGTTAGAGGATCTGGGGCCATTGACCCTCTCTATGAGGATGAAATAGAAGGTACATTTGGGTTGGCTCCTTTTCTTCTCTCCCCGCTGCTCCCTTGGCATCCCTTTGAATGTCAGCCACCTCTTGCCCATTTCTGATATACTCTGGAAAGAGGAAATGGAATGAAAAATAAGCCCCGATCCTTATAGATCAGTGTGGGTTTTAGAGAAGGTGGCTGGCACTGTTGTAAATGAAAGAGGCATTCTTGTCTTTTAAATTTCAGTTAATGAAAGAAAGAATTCTACAGTTTATTCAAGTTAATCATCATTATTTTAACCTACATTGTGTCTTTAGTTATAGTTACAACTTCACTGAGAGGAATTCTTACTCATAAATAGTATTTTCATGTCTGTATAAAGCTATGAATAATCTGATCACCATGTCTGCATATAAAGAAAATACATAGGAAAAGAGATGAACAGGATTTGGGATGAGGACACCTATTTGTCATTATTTGAAGAACAATGATATGGGTAGTATTCTTAGATTCCAGACATAGTAGTAAAATGGAAGTTAAAAGGAACCAGATTTTGTCTTGGTATACAAAAAAGAAAGCTCTATGACAGTGCAGTGCCTTTACTCTTACACCACTGTTCTGCCAAATAAATAAACAAACAAATAGCCTTAAAAGAGGGAGATTATTAATAGAGTCATTTAAGAAAAGATTGGACACCTATATTTGGGAAATGTTAAACCTCATAAGGTTTGTTTGTTGCAGTGGGTGGGGGGGAGTCCTTTTCCCCTTTTAATCCTGGAATTATGTGATTCTGTTTGAATTATGCGATTTGTAGTTTGGCAGATCTCTTGCCATCAGAAATCCTGAGACACTTTGGTGGTTGGAGAATATTTTGAAGAAGAAATTCCTTTGGTGACCCAGTAATAACATGTATGCAACAATCCTCATTAGGAAAAGGTATGGCGAGTACAGGATGGTATGACATAGAGCTGAGGACATCAGTTTCATGGCTTCAGTATGTCTGAACCAGTGATATGGTTGTTTTTTGTTTTTTTTTTTTTTAATTTTATTTATTTATTTGACAGAGAGGTCACAAGCAGGCAGAGAGGCAGGCAGAGAGAGAGGAGGAAGCAGGCTCCCTACTGAGCAGAGAGCCCGATGCGGGGCTCGATCCCAGGACTCTGAGATCATGACCCGAGCCGAAGGCAGCGGCTTAACCCACTGAGCCACCCAGGCGCCCCTGAACCAGTGATATGTTAAAGAAGAGTTATCAGGTGACTCTCAATAATTTCCCTCTACTTTAAGATTCCATAATAGAGAGGGGCGCCTGGGTGGCTCAGTGGGTTAAGCCTCTGCCTTCGGCTCGGGTCATGATCTCAGGGTCCTGGGATCGAGCCCTGCATCAGGCTCTCTGCTCAGCAGTGAGCCTGCTTCCTCCTCTCTCTGCCTGCGTCTCTGCCTACGTGTGATCTCTCTCTGTCAAATAAATAAAAAAATTAAAAAAAAAAAAAGATTCCATAATAGAGAAATAATTATGTGGTCTGACATGGCATGTTAAGCCACAGAAATAGCACTATTGATGAGACCTGCTTGTACCTTAAAATGAACAAATTAAGGTTGGCAGGGGGAATACTCCTCTTCTAGAATTATCAGCATCTGCTCAATCAGATGACCTAATAAAAAGCAACACACAGATGCATTTTATGGCCTCAGGGTGTTTTCTGGGGGAGTGGATTAGATGTAGCTAATGAAGGCCAAACACTCCGCTTAATGCCTAGGCTGGTCCTGGGTGACATGCCTGGCCAAGAAAAGCTCAATAACTAAATGGCAAAGAGAACAGATGAGTCCTGTTATTGGCAAAAAGAAAATGTATATGGGCAGCAGTAAGGTTGGCTGAGTTGGGATAATACAGATTTCACTGTGATAGTTCTTACATACTCCTTGGTGCTAAGATCCAGTGGGGTGATTCTAGGTTGCACTAAAGTAAAATTTTAGCATTGGGTACCATATAGCCCAAATAGTACCCCCTGTACTGCTCAATTAATTTCTAAGGTATCTTTGATAGATTAGTTCAGTTTATATTCAAGTTTGTGTATTAATATTCAATTTTAAATTCTACAACCGTTGATTGAATGTCTATTATTAGCCAGAGATCACTAAAGAATAAGGGATATAATTAAGAACTTTTCTAGTTTCATATCTAGCTTACAGTGATACAAAAAGACAAACAAAACAAAACAAAACAAAACAACAAAACAAATAAAGCAACCAATTCCTAGCCAAGTAAGCAAATATATTAGTCATAAGAAATCTAAGTATACTGAAAGAAACTGTTATGAAATGGAGACAAATAAAATGTGATAAATTCCCTTGATGGGTGGTCTAGATAGACTGAGGAGACATTTGACTTTAGACTGAATGATGATAAGGTGTCAGGGACTCATTGTGAGGAATCTATTCAAATGATGTAAACATTCATTTGTGAAAGAGTTTATTTTTATTTTTCCCAGTAGGAGGTGTTTTTGTTTGTTTGTTTGTTTTTTAAGATTTTATTTATTTATTTGACAGAGAGAGAGAGATCACAAGTAGGCAGAGAGTCAGGAAGAAAGAGAGAGGGAAGCAGGCTCCCTGCCAAGCAGAGAGCCCAATGCAGGGCTCAATCCCAGGACCCTGAGACCATCACCTGAGGTGAAGGCAGAGGCTTAACCCACTGAGCCACCCAGGTGCCCCTACCCTTATGGAGTTTTTATCAGTTCAACAAATACTGCATTTAGCAGTATTTGGGTCAGACACTGCTAGGTAACAGGGACATTGTCCTTTTTTTTTAGGCATGTAAAAGCACCTAGTAATTTTGTTGGCACATAGTAGGTATTCAATGAAAAAAGTTTTTTACAATTTTCCCCTGATAATGATAATAGAAAAAAGATTCAGGAGGAAGTATATTGCTTCTGTCTGGCTCTCTGCCAACACTAGGCCCTTATCTTTGAGTCCTTTTAATTAAAATATAAAATTAACCAAATTAATTGTCTCTTTGGGCATGCATGAAGTTTTAGGAACTGTGTTCATTGCTGAGGGTCAGATAAATAAACAAAAAACACAAGGCCTTAAAGAGCTCTCCATAAAGATTGGATTTCTCCCTTGCTGCCCACATACTTCCAGTATCTAGGACTCAAAGGATATGCCCATATCATGAGATAATATCTGTCAGTATTTTTGTGCACTATTATCACATGGTCATATAATTATCAAAAAAATTTTTTTTAAAGATTTTATTTATTTATTTGACAGAGAGATCACAGGTAAGGAGAGAGGCAGGCAGAGAGAGAGGAGGAAGCAGGCTCCCCACCAAGCAGACAGCCCGATTGGGGGCTCGATCCCAGAACCCTGGGATCATGACCTGAGCCGAAGGCAGAGGTTCAACCCACTGAGCCACCCAGGTGCTCCAATTATGCAAAATTTTTAAAATGAAAATATTTGACCATGAATGATTGAAATTGTTTTTTTGGATATTTTTTTTTTTGTTGTTTTTTTTGTTTTGTTTTGTTTTGTTTTTATTTTGTATTGTTTTTCTATTCTTACTTGTCCGGCATCACACTTGATCTCAAATCAGGTAGTATTAGAATAGCTGTTGGCACTGTTGTCATCCAGCTAAAGGGAAATTAAATAGAGAATATGTTTAGTTTATATTTAAATAGAAAGTAGTTATATGATTTACCATCATGTCTGAATATAATTTGATTAGTTCTGGCCTTTCATTATAGAAAGAGCTTCCAGGAATACTTCTAAAACAAACTTTGCTGATTTGTCTGACATCACAGCTCAGAGGTGCAGGTATAGATGTCATATCTTAATACAAATGTCTTATGAATCACAGTGCTCAAAATATGTGGGTGTTGGGGGAGAAAGATGATTTAAATTTGTGGATCGGAAACTAGTCTATAGAATATTAAATTATTCAAAACATTATAATGCAAAATACATATGCAAAATCCAGTTTTCATCAATACATGGCTAAACTGTTCTTGTCAATACATTCCTTCTCAGGAATATGCCAATTAACCATCATATAAAGTAAATATATAGAAAGGAAGGAAGGAAGGAAGAAAGAGAAAATTTGATATAAATCACATTGGATATAATCTATTAATACCTGAACTTGTAGAACACAAACCTATGGCAGTATTCTATGCAACAAAAGGTTTATGTTCGAAGTTTCATGTTTTATCCATCCTAAATATCAATAAACATTTAAAAACAGATAAAAACACTAGAGGAGAGAATTGGTGATTTCTATTCTACATAAAAGAATATTGAGGGGCACCTGGGTGGCTCAGTGGGTTAAAGCCTCTGCCTTCGGCTCAGGTCATGATCCCAGCCAGAGTCCTGGGATCGAGCCCCACATCAGGCTCTCTGCTCAGCTGGGAGCCTGCTTCCCCTCTCTCTCTCTGCCTAGCTCTCTGCCTACTTGTGATCTATTTCTCTCTGTCAAATGAATAAATAAAATCTTTAAAAAAAAAAAAGAATATTGAAAATGTTTTGTTTGAACATATTTCCAAAAGAGATATGCAAAAGGGTAATAAGCACATGAAAAGATGGTCAATATTATTGGTCTTTAGAGATATATAAACCAAACCCATGATTTTGGTTTGGTTTGGTCAATTTGGTACAATTAATGAACCAATATTGATACATAATTTTAACTAAAGTCCATAGTTTACACTGGGGTTCACTTTGTGTTGTATAGCCCTATGGGTTTTGGCAAATGCATAATATTATACCCAAGGTATTGGAAATAAAACCAAGATTTTACTTGGACCACTGGAAAATAAGTCAAAGCAAATAAAAATAAATGTAGGTGCTTTCAAAAATGTAAGAGATGCAACTTAAGCAATGTTTACTGGGAGATCTATATTTTAAAATTTTCAAGATTATATTAGAGTAAGAGGACAATAATAAGTATAAAGGACCTAAGTTCTACCCACCATACATGTCACAGCATTTCTAGATATTTACCCCCCCCAACATGGAAATATATGCCCACACAAACATGTGCACATGAATGTCCATAATAGCAGTAGTCACAATAGCCTCAAACTGAAAACAACTGAAATTTTCATAAACCGGTTCATAGACAAATAAATTAGGGTAGATAGATAGATAGACCCTTAGCAATAAAAACAAACCAGAAGGGACATCTGGGTGGCTTAGTTGGTTAAGCATCTGCCTTTGGCTCAGGTCATGATCCCAGGGTCCTGAGATCCAGCCCTGCGTTAGACTCCCTGTTCAGTGGAGAATCGGCTTCTCCCTCTCCATCTGTTGCTCTCGCTCTCTCTCAAATAAATAAATAAAATCTTTAAAAAAAAAAAGAAAACAAAGAATGATACATGTAACAGCATGAATGAATCTCCATAAATAGTACACTGAGCAAAAGAAGTTACAAAAGACTACCTCTGTAGATTTCCATTCATATGACAGTCTGAACACACATACATCAAGGGACAGAAAACTGATCATGGATTGCCTGAGGCCAAAGGGGAATTATTTGCAAAGAACATGAGAAAATTTTCGAGTTGATGGAAATGTTCAAAATATTGATTGTAGTGATGGTTATATTATGTATCTATTTGCCAAAACACACTGGGCTATGTACTTAGAATGTAGGAGTTTTATTATATGAAAATTATACTTCAGTAACTTGTTCAAAAGCTATCCATTGAAAAGAGTAGGATTTTTGTAGTCTAAATACATGAGTTCACTTTTTTGTTTTTAAAGATTTTATTTATTTACTAGAGAGAGAGAGAGGCAGCATGAGATGGAACACAAGCAGAGGGAGTGGGAGAGGGAAAAGGAGGCTCCCCGAGAAGCAGGGAGCCCGATGCAGCACTCAGTCCCAGGACCCTGAGATCATGACCTGAGCCGATGGCAGATCCTAAATGACTGAGCCACCCAGGCGCCCCACATGGGTTCACTTTAATGCGCATACGAGCTATGTGTTATAAAGATTGTAGAATTCAGTCTATGAAATAAGTCCTCTATTTATAAATTGTAAGTAATAATATTTTTATCCCCATTTTGAAGAAGAACACTTGAAATCATGCATATGAAAGTGCTCTGTGTAAAAGGTTCCATCAGTATTGTCACAGCACTTTTTTTTCCCCTCTTCATTTGTAGCCTGGCCTTTTGTAAGTTTCATATGTGTAAAGGCTTTGAAGTAATGATCCTGCTGCATACGCAGACTAGCATTTTCTGGCAGAGCAAATCCATACCCTAGCATTTCTACACCCTAGCATTTGCTTTACAGAGACCCCAAGTCTTGCCTGTTCTGAAGGCATTAGTGTGAAGGCTTGCACGTACAAACGATTGTACTCATTTTCATTTCTCAGCAGTTCACATGCAGAACTGTATAAACAGTCTTGAATTGCACAGTCTCTATTAGCAATGACAGGAACCACTTCAAATTACCTTGGGCAGTTTTTCCAAAAGGTCAGCTTTACACACATTCATCCCTGTACTTTGTTTTCTCCCTTCTTCCTGGCACTAGCCCAATTACTTCTGTTTTGTAAGTCAGTATCTTCATCAGTACCACACAGCAGAAAGCACAGTAAGGTGACAAATTTTAGCTGGTGGCAGATCTGATTAATGAGGCAAGGCTGAAATTAACTTTTCCTCATGTTACATGCATTCCCGAGTCATGTAAAATCCCCATTGTTATGCTACCCATTAACATCTTCACTACCAATAACCTCATTGAAGCATAATGTACTTTGTACTGAAACAGGCATCCATCCATGTCCTATTATTCTGTAAATAAAATGTGACATGATATGATATTAACACAGATAAATTTGTCTATTTAGAGAGCTTTTTAGTCAATACAGTATTTCTCAATTGAATGTCTCATATACATATCATAGATAGGCATATTATGTTAAAAATAGTAATAGGTACATCTTGATGACAAAAATAGAATACAGAGTAAGGCAGAAATCTTTGACAGGTAATTACTGTGAATGGCAGCAATGCCATATACATTGAAAAATAATCAACCATGTAACCAAAGGCAGAATGCCTTTCCCGTTTAAAATTAATTTTCCAAAGGGACTCTGTTCAGCATGCTGAAATTGTTTTCAGAGCTCAATAATAAAAATGGCAAGTGCTCCAATTCCTCTCCTTTGTCTGTCTATATTTAAGAAAATCTATTTGGCCCTGACCCACAGAGCTTAACAGCAAATGTTGGATATTATCTTGTAATTAGAAATAAATTTAGAAACCTGTTAATAGAAGATGTGTTTATTATACAGTTAGTTGACCAGAAAATAATTAGATTTTAAAAGGTTAAAAATACAATTATTAATTTTCTTGTTGCCATATGAAACCAGTTTTTTTTAAAGATACCATTCTAACTTAAAATTGTCAGTGTATATTCAATTTACAATCTGGAAGCAATTAGATAAATTTAATGGGAAAGAATCTCTAGATTATTTGATTTCCAGTAATACAGGAACAAAAAAGTATCTATTTTGTGAATTTCTGTAAAAATTAAATGAGCTTTTACACATAGATCACCTAAGACAGTACCTGGTCTATTATTTGTGCTCAGTAAGTTTTAGTTATTAATTATTATTGCTCTCATTAATATTCAGTTCTGCCTTATGAGCCCATGCTGTCATGCTTCCTATTCTGATTTAAAGTGTACAGTTAGGCAATCTGTTTTTAGTTTTGCCACTGAGTAAGTTTTGGCTTTGAGCAAGTTAGCACACTTCTCTGGATAGATTTTACTTTCCTTTTTAATGGAGAATCTCCATGTAGATAAAGATTTTCTTTTCTGTTCTTACAAATTATAACAAAGTCAATGTCTCATGTACATCAAAATGTTCCCAGAACCAAAAACATATTTGTACTGCCATAGTGCAAAAATTGATTGGTTTTTACTTATGGTTCAGACAAAAAAGAACAATGCCTTATACTTGGATTTTGAGGTGCATTCCCACATTCTCTAAATCACATCTTGGTGCAATACTAGTCAGTGAATGCATCCTCCATGACTTGTTCTCTAGGTGGGAAATAAAGCCTGATCAGTGCATGGTGAGTACCAACCACCTATCAGGCAAGTGCTAATTATTCTATTTGGCACATGTGTAAACTGAGGCTAATAGAGAATATATGAGTTGCTCAAGGACCAACAATCTATGAGTATCAAGTATCAAGATATTTTCTTTTTTATAAATATAATTTTAACTCTTAAAAAAAGTATAAAAAATTTAAAATCTTTACATCTCTTTGTCTCTTCAAATCATATTCTTCCAGTCTCCTAGTTGTTAGATAAATAGATACAGATAAAGATATAGTTATACTATCTATTTATCTATATTATTATTGTCTTTAAATAAGCATAAAAAGTGAAAAAAAGGGGCGCCTGAGTGGCTCAGTCCTTGAGTGTCTGCCTTTGGCTCCAGTCATGATCTAGGATCCTAGGTCTCGGGTCATGATCTTGGGGTCCTAGGACAGAGCTCGCTTTGGGCTCCCTGCTCAGCAGAGAGTCTGCTTCTCCCTCTCCCTCTGCCTGCCGCTCCCCTTGCTTGGGTGCTCTTTATCTCTCTCTGTCAAATGAATAAATAAAATCTTAAAAAAGAGAAAAAAGTGAAAGAAAACAGGCAAAACAAACAAATGAAACAAAAGAAAGAAAAACCTGAAGAAAAGGGAACAGAGAAGGGAAGCAAAACAAAATAGTTTTGTCTTAATTTGCCTTATTTCAGGGTGAGTGCAAAATAGAAGCTAGGGAAAGCAAATCAAGGTGAAAATTTTGAAGCAAACTCCAAAGTCTACAAATAGAGCCCTATCTGCACTCTCTACCATTGTCTCCAACCTCTGGACCCTTCCCTTGCCCAGGCCACGTTGACTCACACAATGCCTGATCTGGTGAGTAGCTCAGCCCACTCCAGGAAGATCACTTCCTTCTCTGAGTTCAATAATACTTCAGAAGAGGAATCTCACATGTTAGGAGGGAAGCCTAAGCCCCGTCATCACCACTGGCTCACAGTGTCTGTATAACCAAGTAATTATACCAAGTCCTCTGTAATTTTATGGGCTGCAAACCTGTTAGGAAATTTAAGACATCCAACCCCATGATTGGCATAATCTCTTTTAACTCTGACATTCAAGATTACCAAGTGATCTTATTGGCCTAATATTTATAAGCCATCCTTCCAAGTCTAATTCTCCATGGAGACTATAGGCTTGAGTATAGTCCATGTGCCTTGGTCCTGTTTGTGTACACTATAGCACTTGTAACGTCTATAAGCTCAGTAGGGGCAGGCACATCCTCAGGCCTAGGATAGAGCCAGGAACAAAGCAAGCCTTCAGAGAAAGCTCATGGATGATAAGGCAATAATCCCGGTAAAGATTTCTTCATTACAGTGAACTAATTCTTAGTAATATAAAGTGCCAGGAATTATCAAGTGTTAACATTAAATTTATCAAAATTTAATTTACAATTAAATTGATCTTCATTACAAAAATCCAAGATTTTAGTAAAACCAAGATTAATAAAACCGTTTCTATGACTCTTATAGGTAAAGCTATGGACTTGACATAAAGGCAAAGGCATATGAAGACCTTGAGTGCAGTCTTTACCTTATTTTCAGCGAATAGTGTAGCTGGATCTGTACAGTATATGAGAGTGGCATCTTGGGATGTTATGAGAGTTGTGGTGTCATACAACCTGAGTTTGGTTCCCTTAATTTTGTCTTTTCAGTCCAGTTTATATACTTTCTCTTTCTTATTTTCAGCATAAAGAGGGATACTATATTTTGCCTGCTTTCCATAGGGATTACAGATATTTTTATTGAAGCCCTTGCACAGCAAAAATAGCTATTAGGTATTTAGTAGTCAATAGCTACTATATTATTATTGCTGTTATTATTATAGATGAACTTTATCTGATAGTATATAGAGTATTATTAAATATTTCATTTGGTATTTAGATTAAAGTTATATTTGGAAATATGCAATCTACAGTTTCTTTGTTGAGAATGACAGGGTAAAAGTTGGTGAACTGTGAGAAGAAATTATAAGGCATAAATAAAATCCTGCTATACTTACTGACTGACCCCTCCCCGCCTCATGAGAACAGGAATCAAACTTAAGAAGTGAATGTGTGAGAGAGAGAATATATAGATTTCATTTTCTAAATAGGTGGATTTAAAGACTATAGCACTAAGCTTAGTTAAACATGTTGTCTCAAGGTATGGAGCCTTTTATCTATCTCTTTCTCTTCCCTAAGTCCCAGTTTTTGTGTTCTCTTAAAAATAAATAATTGTCTAATTATTACCACCACCACCAGTTTTTACCACCACTGCTTTCTTTTCAGGTTAGTGTTTAGCCAAGTGTGGTAGTCAGTGAACTAAAATGGGTAAACCTTCCATGTGATTTGAATTATCTTAGTGATATATGAAGACATGGACCATGTGGGAACCACATGTTTACAAACACTGAGAAGGGAAAAGACAGAATGGCGGGAGGTACTAATATATTCTTAGTACTTTCTTCTGATTTTTCATGTCTTGTTCTATGTCCTCAAAACTATGCAGAGTATTTATTACTTCTACACATTATAAATATGAAACTTAAGAGACAAAGAGGTAGGGAATGGCAGAGCTATGATTCAAATACAGGTCTCTGAGACTCTTATTTTGTCCATTGTCTCCATTCCACCAGTATTGTCAAGTGAGAACATGGATAAGAGTGTGAATAAAACAGTAAAAATAACATGTTCTGTGATGAGTTTGGGAGAGGCTTTCTGAAAAAAAGCATTGTAACCTTGAATTTCACCTTGCTTAATATGACTACCTCATCTCCAAAATGGGGGCAAACATTCTAGTCTCTGATGATTTTTGTGAAATGAAAACAAGCAGATGGAAATGTGTGTGTTTTTAAAACTCAAAAGCACCCTAAAAACATGAGAAAGTTTTCAGAAATGAAATTGGTGAGTTGGAATAGTTGGTTGAGACTCCTACAATACTTATCACTTAGAACAAGGCTTTCCAAAATTTGTTGCCTGGAACTCTATGATTGATTCCTGGAACCACAGGTGCTTTCAGGGTAATGTCCTAAGGATAAACCTTTTTTTTTTTTTTAATGATTTTTATTTTTTCCTCCTTCTGACATATTTAATGAATATTGGCATATTAAAGGCTCAGATTTTTACAATAAAACAGAACATTCAATATTTTTGAATAACTAATAATTTCATTCCATTTGAATAAAAATTTTATTTAGTATGATAAAAATATTGAATGAAAGTCTTAGATTCAGATCTCAGCTCTACTACTTACAAGCTATATTCCTTTAGGCAGCATATTAAATCCCTTTGAGTTGATGTTTTCTTGTCAGGTAATTGGGTAATCCTATTGCAGAATAGTGTCCGTGGAGGAACATATTTCATATTCAGTGTTTGGTACAATGTGTGTTCAATGAATATTAGATACTGTTCTCTTCTGTCTACAGAATCCATGTTTGTTGCTCCAGACACATACTTGCCTGGGTAAAAAAACAAAAACAAAAACAAAAACAACACTGTCTATTAGATCCATTTGCCTTGTGTGAACAGTTTGTATCAAGTCCTAATTCTAGGAAGGCAAGAATTGCTCAGCTCTTTCTGTCACATTGGCAGACACCCATCCAATGCTTGGAAGCAACCAAGTCAAAATACTGCAAATCGATACTTCCATGTCTTTTTTGGAAGTTCTTTCTAATTAAGAAACAAAAAATCTAAAGAGGCATAAAATTGTTTCTGTTTCACCTCTCGCAGAGAAAGGGTGTTCCCTCTCCCCATAGACCCACCCCAGTTCTCTGTCTTCCTCCAGTTACATCTTTCCTCACCGTCCATCTCTCTGGGATCTGTATTTGGAACACACTCATATTTGCTCAATAGCTTGGATTATCCTTTTTTTTTACTTATGCTGGGATTTATCAACATGAAAAGGAGTGAGGGATGATCTTTCACTTCTAGTAAACACTTCATTATTTGCCTTTGGTATTTGAAGACAACAAAACAAAACAAAGCATATCCTTACAGAGTGTCTCGTCAGTAATTACTGCTCGTGTTGTCAGTTGCAGACTGCCTTCCTGCCAGCCTCTGAAATATCTAACAAAAAAAGATAAATAAAAGGAGTTAGCTTTTTTTATTCTTTCCATACTGGAAAGATAGTCTGAAATCAACTCAGCTGTCCTTGCTCTTTGGAAACTCCTAGTCCAAATGTGTCCCTAATTTTTGGTGCTAGTCCTTCTGAAATCAGGTTTGGACAGAGGGGCCAAGGTGCCAGCAAGAGAACTGACATAGTTATTTTGTCAAGACAGCACCTGCCCTTTGAATTGCTGCTTTTCTTTAATGAGAATATCCTGCATACATTACAGTTGTCCTCATTGCCTTTGCCTGGCTCTTTCCAGAAAGTGTTTGTTTTATACCTATCTTCTTTGCCTCTCCATTTGCCAGGGCACAATTTAATGAACACATTTAATTACACAAGTTGTTTTTTAACCCCTTCAGATAAATTATATTAGATAAAAGATAGTTTCTCAGAACTTGTTTTTGTTTTTGTATTTATTACAATCCATTTTCTTGTGCAAAGAGAGGAAGTGGAAGGAATTTATCCTTCAGTACTGACAGGTCAAGCTGAATATCTCTATTGCTATTTGCTCATTTCATGACCTTGAAGAAATAGTACATGTTTTTGAACCATAGTTTTTCTTACTGGTAAGTAGAGGGAAATTATATCTGTCTTTATCTTAAGAATAAAAATGAATATTTTAGGGACTTCACATCCAGACAAGATGGTCTAGTTCCATATCGCCCTGCTCTTTGCTAAGCACAGCATAAACCCAGGAAAAAGCATGGAAGACAACAAAAGAAGAACTCTGAAAAGTGGCGAGAAGAAGGTGAGCTGGATTGGGACCTCAGAACTAGAAGAACAATCTAGCATGAGGACATTTTAAATGTAGCCCCCACCCAACAGAAGAAGGCTTCCGAGCCCTGACATTTCTTGATGGCAGCCTAGCCATTGAAGTTGGCTCAGGTGCGCTCCTTCTGCCCCTGAATATAATGGAGTATCTGTGACAATGTCAGGTGAGCTCAATGGCAACATGGCCAGTGAGGGAGATCTATCAGGAGCTCTTCAGTGGAACAAGTGTCCAGGAAAGCTGCTCTTTTACTCTGCTGGGCATGAGAATCTCTTTTATCACTGAGGGAGAAGGTTAATCCGCAGAAGGGAATGAGTCAGATTAAGCAATTCCATTTGGGAGTCTCTGTTCACACAGTCCTGAAATGGCCTTTTCTTCCATTACTGCAACCCCTTGACCCATCCAGAGACACTGGGGCAGGGCACGACCAATGGCAAAATCCCACCACAACAACTGATGAGAAATAGAGAACTTCACCCCCATCCAGAGGTACTGCACTGTTTGGGCAGAGCCATCAAGAAGATGCCAGTAGCAGCACGCTGTGTGTCCTGGAGATCCTCTTTGGACTGTATTACTGTAAGAGTTACTTATCACTTTCTCATATTGCATTATGCAAATCAGCAGTATATACAGTAAGTCACATGGAATACTTACTAGACTTCTTAGTGTTTGGCTCTAGAACGTGAGCCATTATAAGAAGCTTACGTTTTACTGAACAATGCAAAAAATATTTTTTTCAGGAATTTGAGGAGCAGATTGTGTTACATATTTTCTCTACCCAAATATCAAATAAACTACTCTGCAGAATGTTTAACATGCTCAAGCATCTATTACTGTTATTATTATTATTTCTTAGTTTAATACTTTCATTTATGTTGGAGTTTTTATTAGTAGCGGCAGTAAATAATGTATTATCCTCTGAAAATGTTGTTAGAATAACTGTGCCTTATCAATAATGTACTGAGAGAAATCCATTGTTTTGATTTAAATTCTAAAACTCATTTATTATTGACCAGTTTTGGAAAAAATTGGTTTATCTTTTACTAGAATTGTCAGATGCTTCATGTAATATCAGTCCTGGGTCTCTGGATAGTCAAATAGCATAATTGATGCTGGATCAGCAGTGATTGGTAAACACACCCACACGCCCCCACACCCTCCCCCACCACACACACACCATTCAAGATCTTGAATTGTAAGCACACACTACTTCAGTAACCAAGTAGTTTTAATACATTGTTTCCATACCTCCCCTTTGCTGGACAAACTAAAATACAAAATTTGCCCTTACATGTTTAAGTCTGTGCTGGTGAAGCATAAACCTCCTATATATTGTAGTTGTATCTTTTCCAGTGAAATTACAGAAAGGCTATTTGTGAGGGAGGTATTGGTTTACTGTATTGCCTTACTAAAAGCTCATTGAAAGGAAGTATGCATTGTCATTTTAAGAGAATGACTTGGAATAAGATTTTAGAATTTGTGTTCCTAGTAGACTAAGAATAGTTGTCATTTGTAGTTTAGTTTAACCCAAAAAGGTAGGGTAGGAAGAAAACTTATTAATATTTTGATTACTTATGATATGCATGGTAATATTCCATAAATTGACTCATTGCAGTGACATCTGGATGTGTATATAATATAGTATCCAAACTTTTCTTCTCTGGAATTAGACTATTATGACTAGAACTAGGATCTTCAATTCATTATCTGTGTCTCCTTGTAAAATTAGTTTTATGCTCTATGCCTCAGTTTCCTTATCTATACAATAGATATGCAATAGACAATGAAAGTACTTATTAAAGGACTTCAGCAAGTATTAAATATGATTATATATACACATAAATCTAATAACATGCACATTGGTACATGATAAGCACTCAGTGTATGTTAGCCATTATTCTCTTTCCTGCAGAAAAGTATTCTAAAATTATAGAATATTTTGAGGCTCAGACAGCCTAAGTCATATGCTCAAGATCAAACAGAAAAACACCAGGTCTAAGTCTCAACCACAGATGTATTGGGCTCCAAAGCTTTATCTTTTTCTGCTGTGACCCTTAATTTTCCAGGAGTTGATCAGGTGGAGAAGAACTCTCACTTCACATTCCATGCATACCAACTCTTTGGAGTGATGCTGATTCTTTCTCACAGTTAAATATAAACTCTATAAGTCACCAGCTGTAATTGACATAAGGATTGTGCCTTTTATTCTAAGATACTTCACTCTTCCTTGTATACTTTTATTGTTACAAATTCTAGATTGAAGAGGTGATAGCAGGATAGTACGAAAATTTGGAGGGATTACTTTAGATGAATTAGTTTGTAATCAATTATTTTTGCAACCATTGGCCAATGCAGTTATTGATAGAAAATGTTTTCTACATTCCAGGTAAAAAAGATAAGAAATGAGTTCATTACTCTTCATGATTATTTTAGCCTGACAATATCACTAGAATCAAGCTGGGCTTAGAGGGGATTCCAAAGTTTCTTAAAGTTAACCTGTATAAAAACCATTTGGATGCTTGATGATTTGTATATTGATTCCAGAAGGTTTATACTTCTTGTCTGGATAGGGCTTGAGAATCTTCATGCTTATAAACCCTTCAGCTTATATGTGTGAAGGGATTATGGTGATAAAACTGTATCTTACCCTGGATGATGTTGTGTGTAACAGTGATATTCAGATGCTCAACACCAATGTTCTTGCCATTGGAGGTGGGCTTCTCAGTTTCCTCAATTCTTTGGTATTTATTAACACCTCTCGTTAGTTTTTTTTTTTAAGATTTTATTTATTTTATTTGACAGATAGAGATCACAAGTAGGCAGAGAGGCAGGCAGAGAGAGGGAGGAGGAAGCAGGCTCCTTGCCGAGCAGAGAGTCCAATGTGGGGCTCGATCTCAGGACCCTGGGATCATGACCTGAGCCGAAGGCAGAGGCTTTAACCCACTGAGCCACCCAGGAGCCCCTCTCGTTAGTTTTTGAACCAAGATTTGTTTGTTTTTCCCCTAATTATATACATTCTTCCTTTATGTTTTATCATTATCATAAAGGTTTCATTGAGGAAGAATATCCATTTTCTTTCTACTTAGTTATAAAATTTGTATTTAAAACAGTTAATTTAGAGCACTCAGAACTCAATAATTATTTCTTGTTCATAACATATCTACTGGCAGACATTTAGGATATGTCCATAACTCTTTATAGTTCTTCATCTGACACATGTTTACATTATACATTCCCAAAAGTCCAATCTTTTTTCTCTGGATGTCAGATTGCCTACATGGACCTTAGAATGTGGTTCTAGAGCTTGACATATTGCAACTCTGACCTCAACAAAGATAACATAACAGGACTACTTACCCTACTCTGTACTCATAAAGTTCACAAAGCATTTCACAGTGTTCCTGTTCCGGTGACCTGAAAGGTTAGCAGCACTCATATTCTCAGAAGATTTTTAAATTTTATTGTCTACCCATCATAACACACTATAACTTTAATGCAATTAGCAGATAAAGTGAACATAGTGGTATCTTTTTATCTATTGGACTAACTCAAAACTCTCTGTTGAAACAGTATGCTGAATATTGATATTCTGTAGTTCAATTCAAAGCCTCATGGTTGGGGTTATTGTCTTAGGCCTTCATAGTTTACTTTTCTGTTTGCTTATTTGTTTTATGCGTAAACCCATTCTGGTGTAAGCTTGTGAAGATTGTTTTCTGTAAGATCTGCTCTTACTTGGTTCTAGGCACTAGAATATTGACTACACTAATTAGGTTGAGTATACCCAAGTCTTAGGTCAGGCCTGGAAGCAGAGACTAAGACACAAGCTTTCTTTGAAAGTAATTTTTTGAAAGAGTGCTCTCAAGAGAAATCTGTAAGGGCCGAGGGAAGAGGTGAGAATAGGAAAATAATTTAGGCAGACATGTTGTTTCCAGAGTCTAACTTCAATCTCATTTCATGGGAAATTTTGGACAAAAACTGTTTCACAGGTGTCCTATTTAGAGGCAAGAAGGCAAGACTGCTACCTTATAGCATCAGTCACTCTAACTATTGGCTGCCTTGAAGGTATGAGGTGTATGACCTCCCAGCATTCCAGGCATGTCTGGCAAATCAGTTCCCGTTAGACAGGAGCAGGTCTCTGGACAAGGTGGGTACAAGTATTAGCCATTAGCAGTCAAGACCAAAACCAGCTGGGGTATCAGGGGACTATCCTAAACAACAGCTTTTTTACTCAGTCTATACAGCAATCAACCCCTACACAGCAATGGGTCCTTTATCACCAAGCTTTATGAATATAAGAAAAATAAATGAGAAAGCATGACTAAAACTATAAAACATCCAAATTCAAACTATACTTTCTAGTGGAAAGGTTAAACTGACAATTGTAGACTAAATACCTCATATTACAGCTACTTAATGATCACACAGTTGTCATCTATGCAGTGGTGTCCATTTGTGTCTATGCAAAGCTGAAGTTTTGGAATCCATTCTTTCTGTCCATCAGTATAAACAGCAAAATGATCATTATGGTTTTCACATAAATACACAGTAAGCCTTTCTAGTTCTAATATTTGTCACTTGGAGTAGTCATCATTTTCTTAGCCCTCAAACTTGTTTTATAGCACTGAAGGAATTTTCTGTTTCTCTCTGGTAGTGAGAAGACATGTTGTAGATTAAGAATAACTCATTAAAGTGGAAAAGTAATTTGACATAAAGCCATACCCTATTCATATACAGAAAATTGCTTTGTGATTTACATCAATGTGGAGCTTTATGGTTGAACATTCTTTGAAGAGACTCCCCTTGTCAGTTATGATCTCAGTTGTGGTAGGTGTGCTGCTCTTCATCAATATACAGTTTTCATCTACTTCTGAGTCTGTGGGATAAAGAGTTCTCCATTTCTTAAAGTTTATGTAGAGCCATATGATTTGCTTTTAAACAATAACATGTAAGTACATATTGTATGTATCAGTTCCAGATGGAAGCATTTAATTGTTGGTGTTCGGCTCTCTATACCATGCTTCCCCTACAACACTATAGAAGCATGTGTTCAAATAGATGCACCCAGGAGTGCTGAGATAACATGTAGAGGAAAGCTGCTCTGGAGAATCACCTGAACCAACCATTAACATTCATGAGGATGTCTTTTGTCTTGATATGATGCTACCACTTTGGGGTTCCTTGTTAACCTAGTATGAACTAGGCTTTTCTAATATAGAGATTGAATCATTAAACTCTCTTACAGGCATAAATGAACATCTAATAGTTTGCCAATTTTATTTTATTATGTGGCTAGGAAGCTACATAATTTCACTAAAAGCAAAGAGAAAGTATGTTGGAGGAAAAAAAAAAAGAAAGAAAAGATTTAGAACCTAATTTCTTCTGAACACAGGGCAGTTTTCTACCACTGGTAGCATGGAAACAAATGTCTCCTGCATTGCCTCCTAGTGGATTTAACAATGTGATAATTACATATCAGTGTACTAAAGCTGTCACTGAAGGTACAGGACCATTTGATTCCCATATCTCTGTAAGTGTCAATGATTATTTTTTCCCGAGGAGAATTTGAAAACACTTCAGATAATTTAAGAAGAAAGATGATTATCAATGCATTCACAATTCCATAGAACCAAATATTCTGGATTTCAGATGTAATTCAAATTTAAATAACAGAATTTAGAATTAGTATATTAACAGAATAATAACAAAACTACAATTGCATCTTCTTGACTTGATACTATTAATCCTAGCATTATTCTCATCACTCTGTGTCAGTTTTTTTTAACTAGTTATGTAATTTAATCTTTATCAAAATACAACTCAGGTATTATTAACAATTTTATAGTTGGAGAAACCAAGAATCAGAAAATGTGAATTATCTGCCCAAGGGTTCAGAGTTCCTCAGTTTCACCCGAGTAGGGCCTAATGAAGATTTTAACTTGTATCTGAGCTTAACTACTCACTTACTGGATGATCTCAAGCCCCTTAACTGCCTCATTTCTCAGTTTTTTTTTTTTTTTTTTCCATATGAAATTAAGGGTAATAATATTCCTTATAGTTTTGTTATGAGTATAAAATGAAATGACTCATATGGAAATATTTGTACATTATAAGAACTCATACAAGGCAATATAATTTTCTTATTGTTATTAGAAACAATTATGGAATGCTATAAAGGTTATTATGAATCTGTGCTACATGCTTGGTTCTATTATATCATATACTATTTCTTTTAAAAGAGCAGTGATTTTTTTATAAGCCATCTTACATGTAATTAGATAGTGGGCAAATATAAGTGGTAACCATATTGGTAGTTCTTTTTTGAAGTGTATCTCTAGCAAAAAGCTGCATAGCTTATTGAAGCAATCGAAATTAAAAATGTATACATAATGCTTAAATTCTCAAAAATAGCTCATAGCTAAACACATCTTACTGCTTAAAATTTTAAAAGATGCAATTATCTTTTTTTTTGGCAATCTCTGAATGTGTTCTGGATTGTTGGTAGATATAAAATGGTTTCAAATGGAACTTTTTACAAGGTACTGTTAAATTGAAATACAGATATGTATGTTATTTTCCTCTTTTACAATAACTTAATCTCCAATTTCCTTCTGGAATATACATACTTCTTGAAAAATTGATTCATTCAGTCAATTTCAAAACTTTGAAATAGTGGTAGATAGAAACTCAGTCCTTACAAATATATGAAGTAAACAAAATTTTGGAATATCCATCATATACACATACTTACACACATACAGAATTGCAATTTTTTAATAAGTCATACATGTGAAGTTCTCTGGAAACTTATAGGGTGTGATTACTGATTATGATAGTGTCAAAATAATTTGTAATATAAAAATGTTTTTTTCTTAAAAAATAATGCAAGGAGTGATGAAAAATAAAGATAAATGAGAATGGTATAGTAAACATGTAGTATATGATTTGTTTACATATTCAAATATATATTGGGTGCTTACTATATGCCAGGTGTTCTAGAAGATGGAATATAGTGGTAGAAAGAAGAAAAGAAAGAAAGAAAGACAAACAGACAAAATCTGTTGATTTGTGGAGCTCATATTATAATGGATAGACAGTAAACAAATAGGTAAATAGCCATACTAAAGGGAAATCAAAACCATGGAGGAAAATAAAGTATAGGAAAGGGATGAGTTATGGGACTGCTATTTTATTAGGATTACATATTGGTTAGGTTTCTTGCACAAACCAGGTGATACATTCAAATTGGGGTAATTGAGGGTGAATTAATATATAGACTATTTATAAATCTATGGATTAGGAGCAGAGAGATCCCAAAAATGGTTTCATATTTCTGGAGATAGTAACAGTTGTGTATATTACCACACCAGGCCTAAATGGGTCCAGAATATAGAATCTGAAGTAGAAAGAAATTTTATGGAAAGAACCACCTGATGGGGAACTGTGACATTTAGTAGTGACTCTCAACAAAAAAAGAACGGAGGGATGAATACCCCAAACTAACACTCCTTCTTCCTGCTAATCTCCAGCAGGAGCTCTCAATGGACAAACCCTACCAGAAATGAGGACAAGGAACTTCATCTATATATTAGATACTGGTCAGTCTGGTATGACACAGCACAAGATAGAGAAGGACAGAGAATGCCTCTAGAGGGGCAAATACAAGATAGAAGCATAGGTATTCAAGGTGGCCATCTCTGGGAGGTGATCGTTGAGCAGATACTTGAATTAGTTAAAGCACAGAGATCCTGACAATTACCTGGAGGAAATGCTTTCAAAACTAAGGGAACAAAATTTGGTAAGATCTTGAGACTATTATTTCCAAAAAGAATATTTACACCTCATAAATCTCTGCCTCTTCTCATTTATACTTGTCAATCTACTGCAGTCTGCCCCGGGGCCAAAGTTCTTCCATCACTATTTGAAATAAGGTTACCAAATTTTTATAAGTTCCACCCAGAAAGGTTTTGGTTTTGCTTTCATTTCTCTGACCTCTCCCACATATTGAAGCTATTTCCTTCATTTTACTACCCCTACCCCCGCCATCAAATCCATATCCTTCTAATACTCTCATCGCTTTGCTCTTGAGGGTGCTCTTGCATCCTCTACCTTTCCACCATATTTCTTTTCTTTCTCTCCTCTCCTCACCTCCCCTCCCCTCCCCTCCCCTGTCCTCTCCTTTCCTCTCCTTTCCTTCTTTCCTGCCTCCCTCCCTCTTTCCTTCCTTCCCTTCCTTCCTCCCTCCCTCCCTCTCTCTCCCTTTCTTTCTTTCTTTTCTCTCCCTCCCTCTCTCGTTCCCTCCTTTTCTTTCTTTCTTTCTTTCTTTCTTTCTTTCTTTCTTTCTTTCTTTCTCTCTCCCTTCCTTTCTTCCTCTCTCTCTCCCTCCCTCTTTCTTTCTTTTTTCCCTTTCTTTCCTTCCTTCCTTCCTTCCTTCCTTGTTTTTTCTTTTCTTTTTCTTTCTTTTCTTTCCTCCTCCAAAATTCTATTCTTGGACCATTCCCACCCTTCCTTTCTCTCTCTCAATATATGTCTCTATCTATCTCTCCACTTGGTTTATATTATATCCATTTCCTTTCCTTCTCTTTTTGTCTATATAGTGAATCAGAAATATATATCTAGAGCACTAGATTGTTATAAAATATTTAAGAATGCTCTTTAAAATTGCTTGCTTAATCTATAGCCATCAGTATTTCTACAGTAGAACCACCCACCATCCTTCTTTTGCCTGCTCCCAAGTCAGTGAAAGGTAGCACCATTTTCCAGCCTATCAGTGTTCAAAATCTTTATATCTTCAGATTTTTTTGTTCTCAAGCAACCTGTGATAGTTAACGTTATGTGTCAACTTCAGTGGCTTTCATGAGAAACAAAATCCTTTCACACCTTAATCATAGATTTTCCAGGGGCGCCTGGGTGGCTCAGAGGGTTAGGCCTCTGCCTTCGGCTTGGGTCATGATCCCAGGGTCCTGGGATCAAGCCCCACATCGGGCTTTCTGTTCAAAGGGGAGCCTGCTTCCTCCTCTCTCTCTGCCTGCTTCTCTGCCTACTTGTGATCTCTGTCTGTCAAATAAATAAATAAAATCTTTAAAAAAAAATCATAGATTTTCCAGCCTCCAGAACTGTGAAAAATGTTTTTTTTGTTGTTGTTTATAAACCACTTAGTCTTTGGTATTTTGTTATAGCAGCCCAAATGAATTGAGATACTTAACCAGCTGGTGACCCATTACAAACACTTTAACATATGTGGTTTCAATCTTTGAGCACATTAAGACACCCCCTGGTACCTGATATGAAGCTACTTTTTTCTGGAGAATGTCCTTTCCTCCATCCCTGTCAATAAGGTCTGCCAGAATCATTTTGCTTTTAGATGGCAGGGCCAGCAGTAGAGCTTCACTGCCTTGCCTCTGCGGTATATCAATTCTCTAGCTCTTTGTTGTAATCTAGTGCACAGAGATCTTGATTGCCTTTTCCTTCCACAAGATGTCACAACGGACAATTACATTGATGACATTTTGCTGATTGAATCTAGTGAGCAAGAAATAGCAATTATTCTAGATTTGTTGCTAAGACATTTACATGTCAGAGGATAGAAAATAAATCCAACTAAAATTTGGACACCTACTACCTCAGTGAATAGCTAGTAAAGGCCTAGGATTGGAAGGGGAAAAAAAAAGTCCTGCTCCTATTCTAGGTTGCTATGAAGACTGTCCTGCCACTTGCGCCATATGATTCATCAGATCCAGTGATGTTTGAAGTTTGAGTGGCAAATGGTAATGCTGTTTGGATCCTTTTATAGGCCCCTACAGCTCATTTGCAGAGCAAGCCTTAGGTTTTGGAACAGAATCTTGAACCATCTGCAAGTAACTACTCTTTTTTTGAGAAACACTTCTTGGCCTACTACAGGACCTTCAGATAGACTGAATACTTAACTATTAGCCACCAAATCACTGTGCACCCTAAGCCCATTGTGAACTGAGTGTTTTCTGATTCATCAAGCATAAATTTGGTGATGAGTTCTCTGACTCACCAAGCAGAATCATGCCGTCATCAAATAGAACTGGTATAGCTGTGATAGGCCTGAGAAGACCCTGAGGGCACGATTAAGTTATATGAAGAAGTGTCCTGAATGCCCATGGTACCATCTCCTGCTACACTGCCTTCTCTTATCCAGCCTATACCCCAGTGTTCCCCATGATCAGTTGACAGAGGAAGAGAATACTGGGGCCTGATTTATAGATAGTTCTGCTTGATATGCAGAAGCTACCTGAAAATGGACAGCTGCAACATTAAGTAACTCTCTCTGGAACGTCCCTGAAAAGTAGCAGTGAAGATAAATCCAATAGGAATGATTTCAAGCAGTGTACCTGCTTGTCCACTTTGCTTAGAAGGAGAAACGTCCAGACCTTTGATTATATATTAATTCTTAGACTATGGCCAATAGTTTGGCAGGGTGATCAGGGACTTGGAGGGAATGTGAGTGGAAAATTGGTAAGAAACATATCTGGAGAAGATGTGTGTGGATTGACCTCTCTGAACAGACAAAGAGAGTGAATCTATCCTTGTCCCATGTGAATGCTCACCAGAGGATGGCTTCAGTAGAGGGGGATTTTAATATTCAGGTGAACAGTATAATCCATTTTGTGGATATCAGTCAGCCTCTTTCCCCAGCCAGCCTTGTAGTCACCTAAAAGTCTCGTGAAAAAAGTTGCCATGGTGGCAGGCATGGAGGTTATTTATGGGCACAGCAACATGGTCTTCTACTTGTGGGCTGAACTGGCTTTGGCCACTAGGGAATATCCTATCCGCCAGCAACAAAGACTAGCACTGAGCGCTTGATATGGCACCATTCTCTGAGGTGATCAGCTACGTATCGGTTAGCAGGTTGATTACACTGGAGCACTTCCATTTCTGATAAGGGACAGTGTTTTGTTCTTACTGGGATAATCACTTACTCTGGATATAGATTTGCTTTCCCTGTACACAATACTTCTGACAGTACTACCACATGCAGACAAGCAGAATGCCTTATCCACTATCATGGTATTCCATGCAGCATTGCTTCTGACAAAGGAACTCACTTCATAGCACAAGAAGTGTGGCATAGGGCCCATGTTCACAGAATTTGCTGGTCTTACAATATTCTCCACCATCCTAAAGCAGTTGGCTTGATAGGATGGTGCAATGGCCTTTTGAAAATTCAGTTATACTGCCAGCTAGATGGCCCTTGTAGGACTGGGGCAAAGTTCTCCAGAAGACTGTGCTCTGAATCAGTGTCTGATATATGATGCTGTTTCTGATAGCCAGAATTCACAGGTCTAGGAATAAAAGGCTGGAAAGGAGAGTGGCACCACTTACCATTACCCCTAGTGACCCATTAGGAATTTCTTGGTTCTTGTTCAAGTGGCCTTATGGTCTGTTGCCCTAGGGGTCTTAATTCTAGAGGGAGGAATGCTTCCACCTACAGACATAACAGGTATTCTAAGTTAAAAGTGTCATGCCATCACTTTGGGCTCTCCATGGTTCCGAATCAGTAAGCAAAGAAAGAATTTATAATATTGACTGGGGTGATTACTACTCTGTCACCTGGGGTGGTAGAGTAGTAGATTGGGTTACTACTCTACAGTTGAGGTAGGAAAGATTGTGTCTGGAATACAGGAGATTTCTTAAGGTATCTCTTAGTATTCCTATGCTTTGTGATCAATGTCAGCGGAAAATTACGACAACCCAATCCAGGAAGGACTAATGACGACCTAGACCCTGTAGGAATGAAAGGTTAGATCATCCTACCAGGTTAAAGAACCATGATCAGTTGAGATATTTGCTGAAGGCAAAAGGTATACAGGATGGATAGTGGAAGAAGGTAGTTATCTTTGTTTTCTTTCTTTTACTCTCATTTTCTTATCATGTACATAAGATACATTGATTTTTTTTTAAGATTTTATTTATTTATTTGACAGAGAGAGATCACAAGCAGGCAGAGAGGCAGGCAGAGAGAGAGGAGGAAGCAGGCTCCCTGCTGAGCAGAGAGCCCGATGCGGGGCTCGATCCCAGGACCCTGAGATCATGACCTGAGCCGAAGGCAGCGACTTAACCCACTGAGCCACCCAGGCGCCCCAGATACATTGATTTTATATCATAGTATTTACACATATTAATTTTGCATCATAGTACTTAAATTATGGAATATCAAGGAGAAGAGGAAACATTATTGAGGACTTTATCTCCTCTTCTGGGAAAGTAATAGGACATTTTGAGTTGTACCATGTTAGGTGGAATTTTGACCTTGTAATTGTCTTTGTTTGGAGATTAAGTACAGTTTAGGGAGATGCAAGTGGATACAGAGTTGACAGAAGTTGGATTTGTGATGATAATTTTTATGTGTTAACTTGAATGACCACAGAGTTCCCACATTAAACATTACTTCTGGCTTTGTCTCTGAGGATGTCTTCAGATGAGGTTAAGCATTTGAATCAGTTGACTAGTCAGTAGAGTAGATTAAGCTCTCCTGTGTGGTTGGGCATCATCTAATATATTGAGGGTCTGAATGGAGCAAAAGGCAGAGGGAGGAGGAATTCACCCTTTTTTCCTGACTTACTGCTTGAGCTGGGGCATCTCATCTTCTGCCCTAGGACTGGAATTTATACCACTGGCTACACAGCTCTCTGGTTTTCAGACTTGGGCTGAATTATACTACTGGCTTTCTTCATCCAGTTATAGGTGGCAAATTGTGGGGCTTCTCAGCCTTTATAATCACATGGGCTAATTCCTCAAAAGAAATTATGTATTCCATATGCTAGTTTTGTTTCTTTGGAAACCCCTAACACAAAAAGTACCTTTTCCAATAAACGGAAATGTCACCAGCTTATTTATTGACTGTCCAGGAGATGGAACAGACCTTCTCCTCTTTTCTGCTGTTCCTCCTGAGTTACCACTTGCAGTGAATGTCAACATCACCCTTCTATCTGCCTTTCCTCCAATCTGCGTCATTTTCAAATTCTCTTTTTTAATACATAGTGTTACCCTATCCTGTCTTTTGGATTTACCTCCCTTTTCCAATCACACTATTAACAGGCCAGTTTAACTCTTCAAGATTTTGAGTATTATGAATGATATTGTATGTTTCCCCAAATCTAACATGTAGTTGATCCAGGCCTGACCAGGTAGGTTATTGTTGCTAACATCTGGATTGATAGTGGTGGAAGGTTAATACATACAGGTCAGACAAACATCATCAGAGTAAGACAGCCAGTCTGAAATAGAGGGAGTTTCAAGAAATAAAATTGTAAACCAAAAGGGGTGCTGACAGTGATGGGACAAAGCAGTTGTTTGCACATAAAATGCTGGAGCTATTTCTGAGCTCATGGGCTGATGTTTTTAGGGACTATTTCTTATCATGTTTGTTATACTGGTAATTCCAGGCGAGGCAAGAAAACAAATATCTTCATTATTCTTTGCATTCATTCAGTAGATATGATTTTAGTATTCACCATATTACAAGGTCAAGTGATACAGGATAATTGAGGGTATGGTCTACTTTAAATGGGGTGATCAGTGAAGGTTTTGTGGAAAGATGGCATTTTAAACTTCTTCTATAATGGTAAGAATGAGCAAGGGAAGAAAAGGGTTAAGAGTATACTGTCAAATATAAGAGCCTCCTTTCTCCATCTTTCACTTCACCCATTAATAGAAAATTTGTCCCTAGAGTAAGTGGTGATGAGGATGATAATGATGATGATAGGATTATGATAAAGATAATGACACCGAAGACAACAATGATGATGTCGATGGTGACAATTGATAAAATAAAATTCCCATGAAGGCCAAGACCATGCGTCTGTTGTTTGCTGCTTTATCCCCAGCATCTATCACAGACACAACATTGATATTCAGTAAATGTTCGTTGAATGAACAGAAGCATGAATGAAAGATGATGGTAATGACTAGGAGTGGTTCAATTCAATTGAGTTGATGATAGTGTATTATGTACCTCAAAACTAGAGACTGTCAATTTTTGTCTATTTCAATTGCTTTTAAGGAAATGAACCATTCCAGTGATATCGTATCTCAAACAATTAATTTTCACCTTATTCTGTTGAGCATTATCACCTAGTATTTAGCACATTGTTAATTATCACTTTGTAACCATTTGCAAAGTGTGAAAAGCCTGCTGCCTAGATTCCTCTCTTCCAGTAATTGTATTTCTCTCCAACCCAGAGCAGTAACAAGCAGAAAATACAGCATGTGTGGCAACATATCTAAAATAAACTGATTGCAAGTTTTCTTGTTAAAAAAGGAAATGCCAGTAATTGTTTTGCATGTAATGATAAAAAACAGGGGGGTGATGAGATGGGTGAGCCTTGTGAGGGGTATTAAAGAGGGCATGGATTGCATGGAGCACTGGGTGATAAACGTTAACAATGAATCTTGGAACACTGTATCAAAAACTAATGGTGTACTGTATGGTGACTAACACAACACAATTAAAAAAATTATAAAAGACAAAAGGATATTATGTAGAGTATTGAATGCTCCAACAATTAAAAAATTATAAAAGACAAAAGGATATTATGTAGAGTATTGAATGCTCCATTGGAAAATCCATAATAATATATTAGGAAAAGAAAAGAGAAGAAATGAAGATGGGATTGCAAGATGATCTTGACTATGTATGTCAGTAATTTGTTCCAATTGATTTATGGTTATATTTATTTATAATTTTATCTTTAAATCTGGTTTAACTTTGAGTATTAAGGATATAGATACTTTGGATGATGAGAAGGAAGTAGTATGCCTTGATTTCTTACTGTACTCTCATCCATAAGCTTTGTTTTTCTATCGTTAGTGCTTAACAAAAATGCCAAATCAATTGTGTACACCTAGATATCTATATCAATATAATACTGATATAGAGGAAGGAGAAAGAACAGCTTTGGAGACAATAATGCTTTCATGAATCAGATCTGAACTGTGCAGCTGGCTATCTGAGTGACTTTGGGGGAAATTATATAAATAAGCTGATTCTTACTTTAAACATCTGTAATAATTATGAGGATTAAATTACACCCAGCATAAATTAGGTACTCATTAGATACCTGTTCCTGAAATCTTTCTAGATTCAATACATCATATCAGAGCAATCGTCAAGCAATAGATGGAACTAAAACCTATGGTTTTAACTGTTCCAATAATTATTAACTTTATTATTTTTTGTACCTACTGTGTATACAGTTTGGTGATAGATATTTTAGAAGACATATTTATGTATAAAATATGGACCTTGGCATTAGCTTACAGTCAATGAACAGATATAATATTATCCACAATAATTTGGAACCAGAGTTTATTAAAAAGTAAATAAAATTAAATTTTGAAAAAATCATTTTAGTGTTTTGTAGTTTTTTTTGCAATCATGAAACTATGCCTAAATCCTTTATTCTTAAATGACTAAAGCTATTATATAATTGTATATGAGTACAATTCTGTTAATAAAGAAACCTACAGATATTTACTGAGTAAACGAATGAATGAATGAATGAATTCTTTGATTCCATATTGTCCATCCTCTGGCAACTATTCCCTCCCCAAGAGTGAATACAATTTCATTTTATTTCCTGAAGAGTCACCTCTCCTGCTAGTGCCTCCTAATACTCCTTTCTTTTTCCGGTATAAGAAAGATTGGTCATCTACAACTTAATATAAAATTATTGCTACAGAAAACAGATAAAACCAAACCCTGTTTCTTGATCTGTGAATATTACGACATTGCAATGGCCAGAGATTCTAATCTTAAAAAACATAAAATCTAAAAAGTCCTGGGATAATCTGAAAAGGCTACATACATATTATATGATTCCAACTATATGGCTTTCTGAAAAAGGCTAAGTTATGGAGACAGTAAAAGATCAGTGGTTGCCAGGAGTTGGGCATAGGAGGAAGGAGAAGTATGGCTAGGCAGAGCCCAAAGGATGTTTAGGGAAGTGAAAATACTCCGTATGATACCATCATGTCACAATACATTTACCCAAACTGATAGACTGTAAAACATCAAGACTCAACCACAATGTAAACTGTGGACTTTGGCAATGATGATGTATCAGAATAGGTTCATCAGTGTCACAATCGTGTAACTCTAAAATGGGATGCTGTTAATGAGGGATGCTATGCAGGTGTGGGGGCAGAGGAAACATGGGGAATCTCTGTACCTTCATCTCAATTTTGCTATGAACCTAAATCTATTCTGAAAAGTCAAGTCTTAATTAAAAAACAAAACAAAAAAAGTTCAGGCATAGTATCTATGTCATAAATAATAGATTTACAAGAGTACATGATCAGTCAGAGTTGATTTCTCATAACACAGAGCAGTCACTGTTTCTATAGTTCAGTAGGGGGTACCTCAGAGTGAGGAGACAGCAGAGTAGGTGGTGTTGTGGCCTTGAAAAGAGGCTGTTTCTAAAACTAGATAGTGGAGGGAGAGGATTTTGTAGACTTCCACATAGATTTGGGGATTTGAGAGTAAAAAAGACCTTGAGTTGTTTCCAGATTATACCTTATATATCCTGTCAGTAGTTGTGTGCATTAGAAACAGTAGAGTAAAAGTTGCTATGCATGATATTTAGGCACACAGGCTATGATGCTTCCTTATAAAAACTGTGTGTGCAAAGTAAGAATCAGAAAAGTGTTTTTGGTGTATTCTAGAAAGGAATAGAATTAACACAGAGAGTCAGCAGCCCTGGTAAATCCGTGTCACTAGTACAAGAGAGAAGCAGCAATTATCTGAAGAACGTTGCAGTAAGTACCACCAATGATACATAATAACCGAGATCCAAATGATAAGTCCCCCACCTCAGAAAGAACAAACTGCTGCCAATTTCTTGGGAACTCAAACAACTAGGGAAAAGGGCACGCAATTCTGAATTGAATGGGATTAACAGTCAGTCACTTATTGGGACAAAAGCTCAGTAATATAGTTTGTTTTAAAGAAATGTATAGTTACTTCTATTAAAAAACAGTTGATTATCTGATATCCACACTTGCCCCATAACTTAAAAGTCTAATGAAAATAAATTATAAATACAAAACAAATCTATCTATCTATCTATCTATCTATCTATCTATCTCATCTGTGAACTTTTGGTCTTAGCGCTGACATATAAAGAAGCTGATACTCTTGTCCTAAAAGCAAGAGAAAGCTGAGGTAAATTAAAACTAACAACTTCTTTTAGATAAATCACAGAACTGAGTTCGCAGAGCAAATTGCCACCCCCAGATCTGGAGAGGCAGGTGAATTCAGAGTCACAGTTGAGATCTACTTACCTAGAACAGAAGTTGCTGGAGTAGGACTTAAATGATAATTCTGATACATTGCTGGAGGATGAATTTGGAATGGTATAAGAGTGAGAAACTTCAGTGTTGGAGTAGTCTCAGAGTGATGCCCATAATATTGGAGTTTTACCTCCAAGAACCCCATAGGTTCCCAAGGTGAAAATCTGAGAAAGATTTTATTCTTGACTCTGATTGGCAAATGGGAACAATAATCTTCCTGAAATACTCCCAGAGTATTTCAACAATCTCAACAAAGGTTTAACCTCCAGGCAAAAAGTCTTTATCAGAGCTTTACCCAATGTGGGGGAAGGGAAGATACCCAACTCCATCCTGTTCTAGATTTTCTGTGTAGCAGAAAGGGAAGCAAAAGTTAAGAAACCATTTGTGAATGTCACAATGCAGGGTCAGGGGACTACTAGAAGATTGGGATTTAATAATACCATAGAATGATTCACCTCCTCCACACTTTACTCCTTTGCTAACAGAATTCCAGTGTCATAAGAAGATGATAATGGAAAGAAGACCAAGACGCAAGCTCTTTCTAAGGAGAGTTGATTGGTAAAGACCAAAATTAAGGGAGGAAACAAAGAAACTACAGGGATTTGGGCCTCTGAAACTAGAGAGGTACAACAAGTATTAAAAGAAAAAAAAAAGCCCATTACTAGTTAGAATAAAATAAATCCTTACACTAAAAAGCTACTTAAATTACTTAACCATTACCTGATAAAAGTCTATCTTTAGACAGTAATAACAAAATTACAAGGCATACTGAAAAGCAAGAGGGGGAAAACCCAGTCTGAATAGATAAAGTAAACATAAATCCAAATGCAGAAATGACCCAGATGTTGAAGTTATCAGATAGGTAATTTTAAATGTTATGATTAATATATTAAGGGCCCTAATGTAAAAGTAGACAGCATGTAAGAACAGATGGTTAATGGAAGCCATAGGATGAAAACTCTAAAAAATAATTGAAAGGAAATGCTAGATATCAAAGACACTGCAACAGAAAATGAAGAACTCCTTTAATCAGTTCATCAGTAGACTAGATAAGGCCAAAAAAAGAATAAGTGAGTTTGAAGATAGGTCAATAGAAGTTTTTCAAACTGAAACACAAAGAGAAAAAAGAATGAAAAACAAACAATATCCAAGACTCTTGGACAATTTCAAAATGTATAAGTTGGCTCAGTTGGTATACCAGGAGATGAAAAGAGAAGGACTGCAGCAGAAGAAATATATGACTCAGAATCTCAAAATTTAATAACACCCATTAAATCACATATTCAGGAACCTCAGAAAACATAAAGTAGGATATATGTAAAAAACAAAACAAAACAAAAAAACAAAACCAATAGCAATGAAACTACACCAAGGCATATCATAATCAAGTTTCAGAAGACCAAAAATAAAGGAAACAAAAATGGTGAAGCTGGAGAGGGGGAATAACTCATCAATTGAGGAACAATGATAAGAATTACAGTGAAATTCTCAGCAAAAACTGTAAGAAAGAAGAGAATGGAGTGAAATATTTAAAACTTGGGAAAAAATTATCAAACTATAATTATTATCCAGGGAACTGTCCTTCGGAAATAAAGGAGAGGGTTGCCTTGGTGGCTCAGTTGGTTAAGTGACCAATTCTTGATTTTGTCTCAAGTCATGATCTCAGGGTCCTAAGATTGTGCCTCACATTTATCTGGCTCATGCTCAGCAGGGAGTTTGCTTGAGATTCTCTTTACCCCTCTCTCTCTGCCCCTCTTCCCACTATCATTATCTCTTGGTCTCAAATAACTAAATAATTTTTAAAAAGAAGAAATCAGGGGCACCTGGGTGGCTTAGTTGGTTGAGTGTCTGCCTTTGGCTCAGATTGTGATCCTGGGGTCCTGGGATAGAGCTCCGCATTGGGCTCCCTGCTTGGCGGGAAGCCTGCTTTTCCCCCTCCTCCTGCTTGTGTTCCCTCTCTCACTGCGTCTCTTTATGTTAAATAAATAAAACCTTTAAAAAAATAAAATAAAAATAAATTAAAGGAAATCTTTTTAAGACAAATAAGAACTGAGGTAATTCATCAATAGCAGACATGTCATGCAAGAAATGTTAAAAGAAGTTCTTCAGGGAGGAGGAAAATGCTATATGTCATAAACTTCAATCTATGTAAAGAAAGGGATAATATCAGAAAAGGAATAATGAAGGTATTTTTTCCTATTTTTAGCTTAAAGATTACCCTGACTTTATAGTATTGTCAAAAAAAGAAATGATTATGTATAAATCAAAATATGTGCAAGATATATATATATGTGGAAAACTATAAAACTTATAGAAAATAAATCAAAGATCTAAATAAATGGAGATAGCCATGTTCATGGATTAGAAAATGCAGTATTGTTAAGATGTCAGTTTTTCTTAACATGATCTATGGACTCAATGCAATCCCAAGCAAAATCCCAGAAAACTGTTTTGTGTACATTAAAAAACAAACAAACAAAAAATAACAACTTATTCCAGAGTTTAATTGAAAGATAAAAGACCTTGAGTAGGCAACATAATGCTTAGAAGAATCAATGGAAAGACTTGCATTACCTGACTTCAAGACTTACTGTAAAAAGTGTAATAATCAAGAGTGTAAACACATAGATCAATGGAATGTTATGTAAACCCCAGAAGGAGAGCCACAGAAACATAATCAATTGATTTTTGAGACAGGAACAGAGGGAATTCAATGTTGAAATCGTATTTTTTAAATAACTGGTGCTGTGACAACTGGATGACATATGTAAAAGCATGAATTTAAACAGAGGCATTACAGTTTTTGCAAAATCTAATTCAAAAGGATTCTAGACTTAAGTATAAAGCACATAACTGTAAAACTTCTAGATGTAAACATAAGAAAATCTCAATGATCTTGGGTGTTCACATGAGTTTTTAGGTAAAACACCAAAAGCATGATACATAAAAAAAAGTTATACTTGATCAAAATTAGAGACTTTTGTCCTATGAAAGTCATAGTCAAGAGAATGTAAAAAAGAAAGAAAAGAAAATGAGTCATCAATTGGAAGTTTACCATTTATAAAACTATCTGATAAAAGGATTTTAAAAAATCTCCAACATTCAAAGAACTATTAAAATTCAACTAAAAGAAAATTAACTAAAGCTTAATGAAGCAAAAGGTTAATTGAGCAAAAGGCCTAAACAGACATATTTACCAAGAAGATGTAGAAATTGGAAATGCATATGAAGACATATGTAACATTTGACATTACAGAACTTCAAATTGAGATAACAGTGAAATACCATTTCCCACATATTAGAATGGCTAAAAAGTAGGGGTGCCTGTGTGGCTCAGTCTGTTAAGCATGTGACTTTTAATTTCTGCTCAGGTTATGGTCTCAGGGTCCTGAGATCCAGCCCCACTTTGGGCTCTGTGCTCTGCAGAGAGTCTGCTTGAGATTCTTTCCCCTCTCTCTCTTCCCTTGCTTACCTGCATGCTTTCTCTCTCTCTCTCTCTCTCTCTCAAATAAATAAGTAAATCTTCAGAATGGCTTAAATGTAAATTGATAATAATAATGCAAAAAAATTAAAACCGTTTGGTGGTAAGGATGCAAGACAAGAGGAACTGCAGTCATTGCTGGAGGGAATGCCAACCTATATAGTCACTTTGGAGGATAGTTTAGTAGTTTCTTACAAAGCTCAAAACAGTGTTACCATTCAACCCAGTAGTTGTGTTCCTAGGTATTATATCCAACTTACTTTAAAACTATGTCTGCACAAAAATTATCATTTGATTGTTTATAGCAACTTTTTTCATGATTGCCAAAACTGAGAGCAACCAAGATGGCTTTCGGTAGTTGAATTGTTCATCTGTGGTATATCCATATAATGGAATATTATTCAGCAATTAAAAAATGAGATTTCAATCCATGAAAAGACACAGATGAAGCTCATAAGTTAATGTTAAATAAAATAAGTGAATTTGCAAAGGTTATATACTATATGATTCCAAATATATGACACTCTGAAAGGAGCAAAATTATAGAGATGATAAAAAGATCAAAGTTTGCCAGAGAAGAGAGAGGTGAAGAGGACTGAAAAAATGAAGCACAGGGAATATTTTTAGGGTGTTGCAACTACACTATATGAGATTGTAATGGTAAATACAAGACACTTTGCATTTGTCAAAAGCCATAGGACTTTATAACATAAAATTGATTTATATAACATATAACATAAAAATATAACATAAAAATTGATTTCCTTCCCAAGATTACAGTATGAAAGGATAAAAAAAGTGCAAATTGACAGTGAAGAGACTTGACAAACTACTTCAGCCAGGTGTGAAGGTTAATATCAGTCATGTTAAGTCTTCTTGGTAGTACATCCCCTTGATATGATATGAAGAAAATGGCACTTTATCTCATTGGTCTTCCTCACAAAAGCACATAATCCCACTATAACCTTGAGAAAAATGTCAGACAAATCCCATTTGAGGTAAAATTTACAAAATGTCTGACCATTACTCCTCAAAACTGTCAAGGTCATCAAAAACAAGGAGTCTGTCAGCTAAGGGGAGCCTAAGGGTACAAGCCTACTAAATGTCAGGTAATGATGTAATGTGGCAATCTGAATGGGATCTACGTTCTCTTGAACAATTCCTTTACCTCTCTAAGTTTCAATTTCCTCACCTACATAACGGTTTAATTCGATGGTTATCTAATTAATAAAAATATCATTTAATCTGCAATTATTACTGCACTTAATGCTAATTATCTTTTTGCTGATGGAAAATAAGCAGTATATATGTAATGAATAGGTGTGTTACAGACACACACATATAAACAGTATAGGAATAAAGTCATTGTTTTAATGCATGTATACATGCATAATTTAGAGTGATAGTAGTTAAAATTCAACATAAAATTTTTATACCATAACGAGCAGTTATAAATGGTGTATATTTGTATATATGTGTGTGTATGTATGCATACATACCCACAGTAAATATATGTGTGTATGTGTGTGTGTGTGTGTGTGTGTATCTGTGTGTGTATATATGCATACAGGATGTTAATAAATTCATTATTTTATTATTGGTCTGTGAGATAAAATTGATATGGCAATATGGCTTACCAATTTAGGCAAAACACACCCTCAATCATTCTTTTGGCATTGTGTAATCCTGAGTTAAGGAAGAGTTCATGTTTTATCATTGGTTTGTATACTAGAACTACCTATTTCAAGTCAGTAGCATTCATAATGTGT
This sequence comes from Lutra lutra, assembly GCF_902655055.1. Lineage (NCBI taxonomy): Eukaryota > Metazoa > Chordata > Mammalia > Carnivora > Mustelidae > Lutra > Lutra lutra. Next base: position 21,155,355 of record NC_062294.1, read on the forward strand.
CTGCTGCTTTATGTGCTATCTTATTTTATCCTCTTAATAATTATTTGTGGAATTGTTAAATCATATTGTAGTTGAGGAAAATGGAACTTAGAGAGGTAATGGAATTGTTCAAGAAAACATAGATAGTAGAGATTGAAATCCAGCGTTTTCTTTTCTTTTCTTTTTTAAGATTTTATTTATTTAGTTGAGAAAGAGAGAGAACAAGTGGTGGGGAGGGGCAGACAGGGAAAGAGAGAAAGAGAGAGAAGCAGACACCACACGGAGCGGGAAGCCTGATGCTGGGCTTGATCCCAGGACCTGGAGATCATGACCTGAGGTGAAGACAGGTGCTTAACTGACTGAGCCACCCAGTTGCCTAGAAATCCATGGTTTTCTGATGGTGAAGCCCTTTTCAGAATATACTACAATGTTTTCTCAGTATTCTAAATGGTAAAATAGGTTGGCAGCTATCTTAACCAATATTTTTTAAGTGACATCTATCCCCAGTGTGGAATTCAAATTCACAATCTAGAGATCAAGAGTCACATATCCTACCAGTTGACCCAGCCAGGTGTTCCTTGAGCAGTATTGATTTGGTTAGACTTACTTCATTCTGCATGAACTATTGGCTGTCAACCTGTAGCTGCTCAGAAATGAATGATTTGTTTTAAACAAGTTCCAACCATCACCTACTTTCTCCTGCTTTGCATCTCATGGCTAGTTTCCGCTAAGAGGAATGTTTTTCATTTGTATTTTCTGCTCAGGGGAAAAAAATCGACAAATATTTTTATTTGGCTACTTAGTGTGACAATCAGAAACTTTTAAGGATTAGGATATTCACATAGTGCAAATCCCAAAGGGAAATGAAATTATCAGTTATGCTCCTTTCAAATCTTGTTCAGTACAGTCCTTATAACTAGAAAAACTGTGAGAGACATTCATATTTTAAATATCACTGTTCCTGGAATTTTTTTAATGATAAGTGTCTCAGTCAACATCAATTGATAGTCACCGAGCATCATTTGCTTCAGCCATCTTTTATACCTGCTTCATATGAATTCTTTACACTTATGTCAAGAAAATACTTTTTAAAATCTTGTAGCAAATTATACTTCATACACACACACACACACACACACAAACACACACACACATACACACACAAAGTATATCTGTCGCTAGATAGAGAAAAAAGTGAGAGAGTGAAGAGGAAGGCCAGAGAAAGCTCTTATATTTACTGTATGTTGAATATTTTTATCTATATTTTCTAACAACTTGTTTATCATTTTTCATGAAGATATTAGGTTAAATTATTATTTTTCTATTTAAACCAAGTCTGTCTAGAGCAAGAAACATGCCAATTCCAATTTACATGTTTCTACATGAATGTGTTACCACATAAAGAGAAAGCTTAATGAGATATTTTTCAAGTGCTCATCCCCAATAATGCTCTCCACTCAGAAACAGTTTTCTGAATTTGGGTATTACATTAAAATTGTATTTTTTGTAATAAGGTTACTAAATTAAGGAAAACAGAGGCAGTTGTTTCCAACTTTCATTCTTCAGCTGTGAAGAACTTATCTAAAGAGGTTATATTTCAAACATTATATATCTTCTGGGTATCAAAATTGGAACTGTAACCATAGTCTCCAGCTACAAAGTACATTTACATACCACTACAAATATTTATAATCCCCTGTGCCTACTACGGACAAGCTTTCAGAAAGAATATGAGTCAAGGTATGACTGATGAGTATCTGCACATTAACGGTGCAACTTGTGATCAAGACCTTGGCCCTCACTCCGTTCTGCAAACTGAGAACCACTAATTATTCACATAGAGGCAACCCATCCCTGGAGAAACTCATAAACAATCTAACAAACTACAGTGTTTCTGTGTTAATTTACAATGGGAAATAAAATATGGTAGAATCACCAGCTTTATTCTTCTATTTATTTTACTGCATACATTTTGATTATTTAGTGTTCCAAGAATAAATGTGGAAATTATGGGTAGCAAACTTGAATATCACTCAGTCAAGTCACAATATAGATTTTAGAGCTGCAAGGCAGAATGGGGGAAATAGCTCAAAAGGTAGATCAGTCAATGTTGGGGAGCCCTTGAATAGCAGAATGATAAATTATGACTTAATTTCTTAGGCAATTAGAAGATGTTGGAAGTTGTAGAGTAGGCAAATTATATGATTAGAGTTACATGTCAGGAAAATTGATTTTGCAAATATGTTATAGTTCCAAATATTGTTCTTTTCCTGCCTAAGATTGATTTTCCCATATTCTTGGGGAACTGCCCCATTTTTCTTTGGAAAGACACCCTATCCCTAGTGATAAAAATGCTTTCACTGGATTGTAGGGAAAACGAGGTAGTAGCTAGTATTGTTTTGATATTATTAATATTGTCAAGACAGAATAGGGAATGAAATCCTCATCATAGAGACACTAATGATTTTGCTTCTGAGTAATTAATCAAGTAAAGAGCTGCAGGGAAAGAGGGAAATGGAGAATTTAAGGATGTCTCATTTTGATCTAGGAGATGGGAAAATAGTGATGGTCTTGATATATTTAATGGTGTCCAATGGAAAAGTTCATTTAGAAAACCAGGAGAATAAGATCCTTGCTTCCCCAAGTAATTATATGACCTTAAGCCCTCTATCTTCTCTATCTTTTTTTTTTTTTTTAGATATTTCACTGCAAAATGATGGAGTTGAACAAAATCATCTTTAAATTTAATCCAGGTCTAAGATCTATATTATAACAGAAATGGCTATTTTTGTTTTATCATGGCAAATTCAATTTCCTGGATGATTACTCATTATTTGAGATCCTTACGTGAGCATAAAGTTCATTTCATACACTATTACAGAAACAGATTCTAATTAAACCTTAGAGCTCAGAAACATTGTATTAAGTTCAATTTATGATAGCAACAACTAGGAATGGGTATTTTGCAATAGTGTGACAAATGCACCACTGCATTCTCAAGTATCTCATGATCCTTTACCCTTGATTTTCTCCTCTCCTTCCTGCTGGGGTCTTAGAACCACTACTGAAGCCTCTCCTAGGACTATATAATAGGATGATGATATAAGGAACAGTATTTTAATTCTCTGAGAACTCACTATGAAGTAAACCATCTTGATAACCTCTCTTATTTGTAGAAGCTGGATATCTCCTTTATATTTAAGACCAAGCCTAGTGCTACAGGTATAGAAATAGAATTAGTCAAATCTGAATCTTTTGGATCAGCCATCATATACAAAAGAACAAGCACAGGCCTAGGACAAGTTAGACAGTCACAATATCACTTATCAGATAAACTATCTTTGCATTGATTACCTGTCTGGGGGCTATACAATGTCTTAAATGTGCTTTGTTCTGATGGTGATGTCACTGTCCCAACATCCTCCATTGGATTGTCTAATCTGCAAATGTGAATGTTCTCAGCTCCTATAGCTATGAATATTAATAGCCATTTATCCTTCTTTTCTTGCTTTTCTCCTCAGCATATTCTGCCATAATCTATTTGTGTTGAGTAATTTTATTGTTGCTATTTTAATTGTATAGTTTTTTTAATTAAATTTCTTCACGGAAATCCTTCAAGGCAAAACTCAGATTAATTTGACTTATATACATCTGCCCTTTGCTTTGCTTTGTCTTTGAGCTCTTTTTTTCCTCAATATGACAAATCCAAGTCCAGAGAGTGGGATGTACATAAGTACCAGTTCGTATAGGCTGAGACATTCTCTGAGCATTCACTTCTCACTCAGGTTGTGCATGAAATCATTAAGACACTCAGAGTGTGGAGAAATGGAAAGAGTTAAGAGAAAGAGCTCATTGATTAGCTCTTGGCCACTTTTGGAAGTTTTATTTTCATTCTGGGTATGAATTTCCCAATTTCTTTGTTTATTTCCCAATTGTAAAAATAAAAGACGTGCTTAGGTCTCTCCAAGTCTCTTTTCAGTATTTTTTAAAATTAATTATTTTTATTAACATATAATGTATTATTTGCCCTAGGGGTACAGGTCTGTGAATCATCAGGCTTACACACTTCACAACACTCACCATTTTACATACCCTCCCCAATGACCATAACCCAACTACCCTCTCCATACCCCTGCCTGCCCCCCCAAGCAACCCTCAGTTTGTTTTGTGAGATTAAGAGTCTTATGGTTTATATCCCTCTTGATCCGATCTTGTTTCATTTTTTCCTTCCCTACCCTCCAAACCCCCCACTGTGCCTCTCAAATTCCTCATATCAGGGAGATCATATGATAACTATCTTTCTCTGATTGACTTATTTCACTCAGCATAATACCCTCTAGTTCCATCCATGTGGTTGCAAATGGCAAGATTTCATTTCTTGTGATGGCTGCATAGTATTCCATTGTGTGTGTGTGTGTGTGTGTGTGAGTGTGTGTATACCACATCTTCTTTATCCATTCATCTGTTGATGGACATCTAGGTTCTTTCCATAGTTTGGCTATTGTGAACATTGCTGCTATAAACATTTGGTTGCATGTGCCACTTCAGATCACTACTTTGTATCATTAGGGTAAATACCCAGTAGGGCGATTGCTGGGTTGTAGGGTAGCTCTGTTTTCAACTTTTTGAGGAAACTCCATGCTGTTTTCCAGAGTGGTGCATGAGCGTGCATTCCCACACTGTGGGAGGGTTCCCCTTTCTCCACATCCTCTCCAACATCTGTCATTTCCTGACTTGTTAATTTTAGCCATTCTGACTGGTGTGAGGTGGTATCTCATTGTGGTTTTGATTTGTATTTACCTGATGCCAAGTGATGTGGAGCACTTTTTCATTTGTCTTTTGGCCATCTGGATGTCTTCTTTGCAGAAATGTCTGTTCATGTCCTCTGCCCATTTCTTGATTGGATTATTTGTTCCTTGGGTGTTGAGTTTGCTAAGTTCGTTATAGATTTTGGATACTAGCCCTTTTTCTGATATGTCATTTGCGAATATATTCTCCCATTCTGTCAGTTGTCTTTTGGTTTTGTTGAGTGTTTCCTTTGCTGTGCAAAAGCTTTTGATCTTAATGAAGTTCCAATAGTTCATTTTTGCCCTTACTTCCCTTGCCTTTGGCAATGTTTCTAGGAAGAAGTTGCTATAGCTGAGGTCGAAGAGGTTTCTGTTTGTGTTCTCCTCAAGGATTTGGATGGATTCCTGACTCACATTGAGGTCTTTCATCCATTTTGAGTCTATTTTTGTTTGCAGTGTAAGGAAATGGTCCAGATTAATTCTTCTGCATGTGGCTGTCCAATTTTCCCAACACCATTTGTTGAAGAGACTGTCTTTTTTCCACGGGACATTCATTCCTGCTGTGTCAAAGATTAGTTGACCATAGAGTTGAGGGTCTATTTATGGGCTCTCTATTCTGTTCCATTGATCTATATGTCTGTTTTTGTTCCAGTACCATACTGTCTTGATGATGACAGCTTTGTAATAAAGCTTGAAGTCTGGAAATGTGATGCCACCAACTTTGGTTTTCTTTTTCAACATTCCTCTAGCTATTCAGGGTCTTTCCTAGTTCCATATAAGTTTTAAGATTATTCCATTTCTTTGAAAAAAAAAAAGGGATGGTATTTTGATAGGGATTGCATTAAACGTGTAGATTGCTTTAGGTAGCATAGGCCTTTTCACATTAGTTCTTCCAATCCATGAGCATGGAACATTTTTTCCATTGATTTGTGTCTTCCTCAATTTCTTTCATGAGTACTTGATAGTTTTCTGACTACAGATTCTTTGCCTCTTTGGTTAGATTTATTTCTAGGTATCTTATGGTTTTGGGTACAATTGTAAATGGGATTGACTCCTTAATTTCTCTTTCTTCTGTCTTGTTGGTGTATAGAAATGCAACTGATTTCTGTGCATTGATTTTATATCCTGACATGTTACTGAATTCCTGTACAAGTTCTAGCAGATTTGGAGTGGAGTCTTTTGGGTTTTCCACATAAGGTATCATCATCTGCAAAGAGTGATAGTTTGACTTCTTCTTTGCCAATTCGGATACCTTTAATTACTTTTTGTTCTCTGATTGCTGAGGCTAGGACTTCTAGTACTATGTTGAATAGCAGTGTGATAGTGGACTTCCCTGCTATGTTCCTCATCTTAGTCGAAAAGCTGTCAGTTTTTCCCCATTGAAAATGATATTCACTGTGGGTTTTTCATAGATGGCTTTGATGATATTGAGGAAAGTACCTTCTATCCCTACACGTTGAAGAGTTTTGATCAGGAAGGGATGCTGTACTTTGTCAAATGCTTTTCAGCGTCTATTGAGAGTATCATATGGTTCATGTTCTTGCTTTTATTAATGATTGTATCACACTGATTGGTTTGCAGATGTTAAAGCAAACTTGCAGCCCTGGAATAAATTCCACTTGGTCATGGTGAATAATCCTTTTAATGTACTTTTGGATCCTATTGGCTAGTATTTTGGTGAGAATTTTTGCATCTGTGTTCATCAAAGACATTGGTCTGTAATTCTCCTTTTTAGTGGGGTCTTGGTCTTGTTTTGGAATCAAAGTAATGCTGGTCTCATAAAATGACTTTGGAAGTTTTCTTTCCATTTCTATGGTTTGAAACAGTTTCAGGAAAATAGGTATTAATTCTTCTTTAAATGTTTGGTTTGGCTCCCGGAAAGCCGTCTGGCCCTGGGCTCTTGTATTTTGGGAGATTTCTGATTGTTTCAGTCTCCTTGCTGGTTATGAGTTTGCTCAGGTTTTCTATTTCTTCCTGGTTCAGTTTTGGTAGTTTATACATCTCTAGGAATGCATCCATTTCTTCCAGGTTGCTGGAAATTTGCTGGTGTATATAGTTGCTCATAACATGTTCTAGGTGTTTGTATTTCTTTGGTGTTGGTTGTGATTTCTCCTCTTTCATTCATGGTTTTATTTATTTGGGTCCTTTCTCTTTTCTTTTTGATAAGTCTGGCCAGGAGTTTATCAACATTATTAATTCTTTCAAAGAACCAGCTCCTAGTTTTGTTGATTTGTTCTCTTGGTTTTTTTTTTGGTTTCTATTTCATTGATTTCTGCTCTAATTTTTATGATTTCTCTTCTCCTGCTGGGTTTACGCTTTCTTTGCTATTCTTTCTCCATCTCCTTTAGGTGCAGGGTTAGGTTGTGTACTTGAGACCTTTCTTGTTTCTTGAGAAAGACTTGTATGGCTATATACTTTCCTCTCAGGACAGCCTTTGCTGTGTCCCACAGATTTTGAATAGTTGTTTTCATTCTCATTTGTTTCCATGAATTTTTTCAATCCTTCTTTAATTTCCTGGTTGACTCATTCATTCTTTAGTAGGATGCTCTTTAGCCTCCATGTATTTTGAGTTCTTTCCAACTTTCCTCTTGTAATTGAGTTCTAGCTTCAGTGCTTTGTGGTCTGAAAATATGCAGGGAATGATCACAATCTTTTGGTACTGGTTGAGACCTGATCTGTGACCCAGGATGTGATCTATTCTGGAGAATGTTCCATGTGCACTAGAGAAGAATGTGTATTCTGTTGCTTTGGGAAGGAATGTTCTGAATATATCTGTAATGTCCATCTGGTCCAGTGTGTCATTTAAGGCCTTTATTTCCTTGTTGATCTTTTGCTTGGATGATCTGTTCATTTCAGTGAGGGGGGTGTTAAAGTCCCCTACTATTATTGTATTATTGTCGATGTGTTTCTTTGATTTTGTTATTAATTGGCTTATATAGTTGGCTGCTCCCATGTTAGGGGCATAGATATTTAAAATTGTTAGATCTTGCTGGACCCTTTAAATATTATATGGTGTCCTTCCTCATCTCTTATTATAGTCTTTGGCTTAAAATTTAATTTACCTCATATAAAGATTGCCACCCCAGCTTTCTTTTGATGTCCATTAGCATGTTAAATTGTTTTTCATCCCCCTTGCTTTAAATCTGGACATGTCTTTGGGTCTAAAATGAGTTTCTTGTAGACAGCATATTGATGGGTTTTGGTTTTTTATCCATTCTGATACCCTGTGTCTTTTGATTGGGGCATTTAGCTCACTTACATTCAGGGTAACTATTGAAAGATATGAATTTAGTGCCATTGTATTGCCTGTAAGGTGACTGTTACTGTATATTGTCTCTGTTCCCTTTCTGGTCTACTACTTTTAGACTCTCTCATTGCTTAGAGAACTCCTTTCAATATTTTCTGTAGGGCTGGTTTGGTATTTATAAATTCTTTTAATTTTTGTTTGTCCTGGAAGCTTTTTTTCTCTCCTTCTATTTTCAATGATAGCCCAGTTGGATATAGTATTCTTGGCTGTATATTTTTCTCATTTAGTTCTCTGAATATATCATGCCAGTTCTTTGTGGCCTGCCAGGTCTCTGTGGATAAGTCTGCTGCCATTCTAATATTTCTACCATTGTATGTTTCAGACTCTTGTCCCGAGCTGCTTTCACGATTTTCTCTTTGTCACTCAGAGTGATAAGCTTTACTATTAGATGGTGGGGTGTGGACCTATTTGTATTGATTTTGAGGAGGGGTTCTCTGTGCCTTCTGGATTTTGATGCTTGCTCCCTCTGCCATTTTAGGGAAATTTTCTAGTATTATTTGCTCCAATATACCTTCTACCCCCCCTCTCTTTTTTCTTCTTCTGGAACCCCAATTATTCTAATATTGTTTCATCTTATGGTGTTACTTATCTCTCATATTCTCCCTTCATGGTCCAGTAGTTGTTTGTCTCTCTTTTGCTCAGCTTCCTTATTTTCCATCATTTGGTCTTCTATGTCACTAATTCTCTCTTCTGCCACATTTATCCTAGCAGTAAGAGCCTCCATTCTTGATTGCACCTCATTAATTCCTTTTTTAATTTCAGCTTGGTTAGATTTTAGTTCTTTTATTTCTCCAGAAAGGGATTTTACTTCTCCAGACAGGATTTCTCTAATATCTTCCATGCCTTTTTTGAGCCCAGCTAGCACCTTGAAAATTGTCATTCTGAACTCTAGAGCTTGCATAAAACTAATGTCTGTATTGATTAGATCCCTAACTGTCAGTACTGCCTCTTGTTCTTCTTTTTTTTTTTTTGTGTGAGTTTTTCCACCTTGTCATTTTATCGAGATAAGAATATATGAACGAGAGAATAAAATACTAAAAGCGTGGCAAAGACCCAGAAAAATGTACACTAACCAAATCAGAGGATACCCCAAACCAGGGGGAGAAGAAAGGGGGTAAAAAGAAATTAAAATACATACATATATATATATACACACACACGTGTGTATGTGTGTGAATAGAACAGAGCCACCCACTTGATTTTGGGTGTATTTTGGTCTCTCAGAAGAAACTACCTCCCAAAATTTTAAAGAAAGAAAAACTTATATATATACAAAATTAAGGGTAAACATGATGAAGGGATGGAATATGACTGTAAAGTTGAAAATTTTTTAAAAAATTCTAAAAAAGGAATTGATAAGATAAGTTGGTTGGAAAAAAGAAAGAAGAAAAAAGGCAGGGGGAGAATGTGCTCAGACTGGAGACTAGAACAAAACTCTGTGCTAGATTTAGGGTGTATTTTGATCTATAAGAAGAAATTGTATCTCAGTTTTTTTTAGAAAAAAAAAAAATCCCTATATGTATACTAAAAATAAGGTAAATAAAATGAAAGATAAAATGTGACTACAATAATGGAGGCTTAAAAAGTTTTTTTTTTTTTTAAGAAAGGTATTGTTAGGGTTAACTAGTTGAAAAACATTAAAAGAGGAAAGTGGAAAAGTTAGAAAAATTAGAATAAGAAAAAAATAAAATTAAAAAAATTCAATTTTAGCTTTGCAAGACTAAAGGATCATGGGGAGAAAGCCATGAATTCCATGCATTGCTTTCCCTAGCTTGGCGTTCCACTGTTCTCCTTGATTGGTGAGCTTGGTCTTGGCTGGATGTTCTTGCTGATCTTCTTGGGGAGGGGCCTACTGCAGTGATTCTCAAATGTCTTTGCCTCAGGCGGGATTGCACCGCACTTGCCAGGGGCCAGGCTAAGAAACCTGCTGGTGTTTGCTCTTGGGAGTTTTTGTTCCCTGAACACTTTCCATAGAGCTCTGGAGGATGGGAATGAAAATGGTGACCTTCCAATCTCCAGCCTAGAGGAGCTGAGAGCTCAGTGCCCCACTCCTCAGTGCTCCCTCAGAGAAAAGGGGTCAATCCCTCCCATCTCCCTGGTCTCTGTCCATGCTCTGGGCTCACCCGGCCTGTGACTGAGCATTTCTGTCTCAGCCGCACAGCCCCGTTTAGAGTCTCCTAAACCAGCAGATTCCTGCCTCCAGAGAAGGAAGGTGAGTCTCCCTGGATCTGCCACTTGTGGGGTCCCTGCTCAAAGAGCAGTGACCGGACCGTGTTGTGGATCACAGTTGAAGGTAACCCCGAGCTGAGAGGTTACTCCTCAGCTCTGTCTCTGTAATCAGCTTCCCCACGCCAATACCTGGGAGCTCTGCCACACTTAGACACCCCATGATCTTTCAGTGACCCCGCAGATCCTGAGCTCACATTGTCCTGTGAGGGCTCTACCCCTGCTTAGCCTCTGGAGCGATATCCCTCAGTGAAGCAGACTTCTAAAAGTTCTCATTTTGTTGTCCACTGCTCTGCACTGCTTGCTGGGAGCTGGCCCCTCCCCCATGGTCTATCTTCCTATCACCTTGGATTCACTTCTCTTCATGTCCTACCTTTCAGAAAGTGGTTGACTTTCTCTTCCTAGAATTGCTGCTCTTCTTCTCTTCAATCTCCTGTTGAGATTGTAGGTGTTCGGAATGGTTTGATAACTATCTAGCTGAACTCCTGTGAGCTGATGTCATTTCAGTCCACTACTCCTCTGCCATCTTGACTCTTTCCCTTCAGTTTTTATTTATATACTTAACATGTATATCTTAGTAAATATTCAAAGTGATGTTAAAGATATGTTTTGTTTTTATCATGAGGCTCAGAGAAAGAAAGAAGCAAAGATAGAAATCCGAGGCAAAACTGCTCTTTGGTCAGCTGTTAATTGGGTACAGTGATGTAGATTTATTCCCTCCGGCAGGATCAGTCCATGACATCTTTATAAGAGGAAATTTTTTATTGTAAGCAAAAGCAACCAATCAGTAAGCAAACAGAAGTTGTTTCACATTGTCCCTCCACTATATACTGTGTGATCTTCAGCTCATGCTTTGAACCCTCTCAGCTTCAGTTTATAATCATTTTTTTTTCAACATAACAGTGTTCATTGTTTTTGTACCACACCCAGTGCTCTATGCAATCCGTGCCCTCTCTAATACCCACCACCTGGTTCCCCCAACCTCCCCCCCGCATCAGCTTCAGTTTATATTAAATGGAAATCACAATATTACCTAATTAATGATTTATAGTGACGTTAAATGAGTTGTTGAATATAACTCAGTGTTAGGCACATGAAATTGCTTATTAAATCTAAGTATTATCATTAATCATATAATTAGTAAAAACATTTATTCTGGTATGCTTGAAAATGTTTATTCTGCAAACGTGAGGGTGTTCATGAAGATTACCGATGCTTTAATGCTAAGAGACCTCTCTAAAAGTCTATAGGCCCATTAATGAATCCATAGTAGATAGTAATTTGCCCTTCGAAGGCAGGATATTTTCCTCCAATTTCTATCTCTTAAGAACCCTAGCACAGGCTTCAGCATATCATACATGTCTTGTTTTTATATTTGTTTATGACATCATCTTGTCACTCTTCTATAACTAAAGGGATACATCATTTTTCCTTTAAATTTGATTTCCAGTGGCAAGCTTCAAAAAATTCCATAGTCCTGCACTTTAAAGTATGGATAAAATAGGATAAATCATTTGTCTCAGGATGGAAATATGTAGCATACCTCTCTCTTGGCAGACTTATTAATAACAGTAATTTTTTCTATAGAGACTCCATATGGGCTTCAGTATTTTCAACAGAATGTTCTAGAAGGCCATTATCAACACATGAGAGGGGTTGAACCCTCTTTCACAATCTAGCTCTGATTATCTCATCATAGTCACATTGAAAGTGAGACACAAGGAATTTACCCATGAAAATTAAGATTTCTGGTTTCCCACATTTATATTGTAAAACTGTGAAACTGTGGAGGGCAAGATATTGAAGGAAAGAGAAGTGGCATTTATTAGTTACTTATGTTTTATCAAGTCATGGCATATATAATGTGAATTCTTCATATCATATCACACTAATTACAGAAGTTATTTATAGAAGAGGATACATATAGGAAGCAGTAGCACTGAGATATGAGTCTCAAATCTTTAAAATTATTTTTCCTTTATAATTTTCTTCCCTTGATTGACCATGCAGTTAACCACCCCCCTTATACCCCATCTAAAAGACAAATGTCTAATTTCCAGTATCCTGAGGTTAAGTGGTTTGTTCGAGGTTATATAACAAGTTAGTGACAGAGTTGGGTGCCTTTCTGAATAGATGGTATTCATTTGCCAACTGAGACTGAAATCTTCACTCTGATGTTTTCTTTCATAAAAGGGAACATATACTTGTCCTCTACTGAAAATATTTACTTAAAATTAGAAATGGGTTAAAACAGGATCTTGATATATTATCAGAGGAGTTTAGGTTTAAGATTCTTTTAGAGTGTGTTAACAGAGAACACTTCCAGTCACTTACTTAATGTCTTTGGTGGTGCTTTGATGCCTCTGGAAATAAGCTGCATGAACTGTGACAGTTCATTCATTTTTTTCACGTTTTTGATTCAATTCATCTAAGCAGAATCTTTATTATAATATATCTTAAAGAGGACAAGTCTTAGGAGGTGGATTCCCTTATTAGGTAAACAGCCCTTACCCAAAACACACACGCCCACACACATGGAAATAGGACTGTGTTTCCCTTTGAAAAATGTTGTTTCAGGCAATTTTTATACTTTAATCACAGCTTCCCATATATAATTCATCTACTAATAAAGGGACACACTTTAAGGATAATGAACATCAATAGAGGTCTCTTCTGCAAAATATTTAGCCTAGTGAATGGTAATCACTTTGAGCTCTAGTGATTCCTCTTGTACACTTCCTATAGAAAGCCCAGAATAATTGAGGGCAGACAGGGACTACAATAGAACAGTTAATGTGTGTTTCTCTGTCATTGTTGCCAGGATATTAAGCACTAAATGATGTAAACTATGTCTAGTAAACCTTTCTGAAGGTTTTGCCCCTGTTGTTTGATACTTTGGTGGATGATCTCTAGCCAGTCCAGAGACAATGGTACCAGGAGACAGTTGTATCTGGTGGCAAATAACAGAAATTCTAGGATCTGTCTACTAACACCGAGGTCTACTCTTTTTACTTCTTAGTTTTCCATATAAGACAAATAAGTTACCTACTTAACCTTCATATCTTCATTCCTAAAGTTGCAATAATAACAATGCTTAGAAAAGGTTGTGTTTTAGAAATGAAATAAGAATCTTTAAAAAATGCAACAATAAATGTTCAATAAATTATTCTTACTTGTGCCACAGAGCACTATCTTTAATGCTTAAAAAACCCTATGAAAGAAAAACCATTGTCCCCATTTTATTGATCTAAAAAACTGAACCTTAAGGTGGTGTTGTAATTGACAAACTGTTAAGTGTTCAAATCAATTCAAGCCCTAGTCTGTTAAGTTCTAAAGCTTATGTGTTTTCTGCCCCATAAAGCATGGCATTACTGTAACACTCAAGAAGTGGTCATAGGAGGTAAATGAACCTGTTAGCAAGGCACCATTAGAAAGAACAGCTCAATTTCAACACTGCCAAAACTCTGACCATTGTGTTTGGCAGACACGCTTCAGCTTCCAGATGGATAATGTTGAGCCAAGCCACTAATCAGGTCAGTAGGTCAACCCAGAGGAAGTGTTTTGCAGCTAATGTATCCTGGCAGATCTATCAAAATGTGTTCATGCTCAAAATCTGGTACTCTACAGGGCATATTAAGGGCCTTTCCGTGCAGAGGCAAATGATGGGAAATGCATATCTTCAAAATTCCCCATGCTAAGGTCACTTTGCTCATGCTTTATGGAACAAAACTTCAGATGTCAGTCATATATTTGCACAACATTAAAGAGATGAAGCGATGGCCCCTGTGGGACATTTTGGAGGACTAGATGTTCTTTCTAACATTTGGACAAAGTATGCATCAGGATTTCACTCTCTAGAATAATGTAGAGAATGTCTGTTACAGGGACATGATATAGTGAAAGGAAATACCATGCACTTAAGATATGGGCCAATGTGGTACTATTTCTGGCTCTTATCACTTGTTATCTTGGGCAAGTTGATTATTTCTTCTGACTCTTGCCTGTATCATATATAAGTTTTGTGTGACATTGATACAACATAGAGTTGCTATGAGTAATAAGAGAGGAAAAATGTTTAAAGCAATTGACAATTATTGGTATAGAGCACTATTTCAGTTCATCATTGTTCTCATCACCATCTTGGAATTCTTGGAAAATCTCCATAGGGTCAAACATTCTATGTAATGTTTTGAATCTGATTTACTAAGACTGTACTGACTGGATCTGTAGATGTCAAAAACCCAGCAATGAATTGATTTAACTGTAAATTAATTGCTACCAAACCAAAGTGGCCATCAACAATCTAACAGTCTTGCTTTGTCTTCCTCTCTCATTGCTTTCTCATACGTCATGACTGTTCAAACTTTTCCACTCTCTCAAAGGTCTGTTGCCTCCTTCTCTACCTCATTCTCTCCTTGCCATAAAACGCATGTTACAAAAGGTTCCCTGAAAAATGTTTCATAGAATGTGAACTTTTTTTTTCTTCACATATACTCACCGTTGCTTGCTGAACATAGTTTTTGTTATTGTAGTTGTTGTTAAATTACAAGTGCCTACTGTAGCTTCTAAAATGGAGTAGGTATTCAATACATGCGTGGTAAATAAATGGGCAGTACATTTCGAGAAATAATGAGCTGGGTGGTTGAAACAATAGTACTTTTAAATTTGGATTAAGAATAACACCTCCTCATGATTTTACTGTTATTAATAAAACATGTCTTTTTTTTTTTTTCTGTGATAACTCCCAACTATTCTGTGATTTAGTCAGGTCAGACATAATCACAGGTAAATGTCAGTTCAGAGGTCATAGATAGCTTTCTGGAAATAATTAAGCAGCTGGGGTTAAAACATAGATTTTCCTTTCAATGTTCATTTTTTTCTCCTACATAGTACATGGTATTATACATTTTTATTATGAAGAACAGTGCCTAAGTGAACAAACCTGTCTAAACCTGAAGTGAAAAGTTATTTTAGTGTTTATAGATAGCAAAAGTCTATTCAATGCGCATCATATCCTGGATTTGTTCCATTTAACAAGTATGCCAGCAATGCTCAACTTTAATTGTTCAAGGCTCAATGACTTGAAAATGACTTTTCTTAAGACATATATCATTGCATTATCTAGATAGTTTATCATATTTGGTACATTCCTTTGAGTTCCATAACTAGTAGACTAAAAAGTATATAAATAGACCTTGGATAATATTTCCTAGGTAGTAACTGTTATCATATTTCCTTTTCTGTGGTACTCTCTTTGTTAGTATGCATGGGCTTTATAAAATAGGAGAAATATTCCCTGAAAAGAGTGCTTACTTGTTTTTAAGCAACTTTAATGTCAACTGTATTCCTCTCTAGTTCTTTTTCATAAAGTCAAGGACATTAAAGTGTGATCTTTTTCTAATATATATATTTGAATTTGCCAGAAGCAATATTATAGGGATATGTGAGATTTAGGGAGTCTGCTACTTACTTGATCTATGACCATAGGTCAGTTGCATTTCTCCATCTGTGAAATAGGGCTAGTAATGATCTGTATAAACTGATTATTGTGCATGTGTAAAGACAATGTACTATAAATGAAAGTGATGAAGATATTATGCTCATTACTGAATTAAATTTACTATTTCCCAATGAGTATATTTGTTTATTCTTTTGCCTACAAACCAGTGTTTTATTCCTAAGAATCAAAAGATCTAAAAATTATTTAAAAGTCTAGGAATGGAGGAAAAAATTCAAGAAATGGAGACTTTTTAGTCAGCACCTTCAACTTTTACAACATACACACACACACAATTGTAATTTTGTCACACTTTTCTCTTTCACTTGGTTTGTATTCCTAAGTGTGTAATGTGAAATCTGCAGAAAGCTTGATCAAGCTAAATTTAGATTTGTACAAGCCTGATGCCATTCAGATGAGAGAAGAGGACAAAGAAGAGAAACATTATTTATATCTGTTTTGTGTCATTTAATAATCCAAAAAAAAAAAAAAGCAAACCAAACACAAACAAACAAAAACAAATTTTTATCATAGGCATTTACCCCTTACTTTGTAAGTGAGAATATGGACATTATCAAACTTACGTGATTAGGTAAATCTTACAGAACCATTAAATAGTGGTTTCAGCAATCAAGCTAACTCTCATCAGACTGAATTCCAGCCTTCTTCCTTATACACTGGACAGTGAGACCTTCAAGTTTCTTTTAACATATTGGGCTCTGAGTTACACACACACAGGCATCACCAAAGTGTTAAGCACCAAATATGCACAATTACCATTCTCCATCTATTCTCCTTTCTTTCTTATCCTCCAACCGGTTTCTAATTTCTTGCCTTTCTTACTCTGAAATCCCATTTTACCTTGACTCTCTTGATTAAAAACCATTAACTTCTCTCTGGTGATAATCTGAGTTGCAATTTAGTGGTGCTTTGACACCTCCTTGTGACCCAGAGGCTCTTTACATCTTTACTGGCCATTCTGACCATACTGGGTCTCTATAAAGAAAAGCAGCCTAGTTTCACCATGTAGCCATCTTTTGATTGCAGAAATCAGTGAACTATCAGATTTCTGTCCAGGACAAAGACTTGTTAATGCACCTGAATTTATTATGCTAAATTGTATATAATACAACTTGAGGTTTATTATCCTTGTCTAGGACACTGGTTATCTGTACACCTACTTTATAATTTTAGATTTCCATTTTTGTGTCAGAAGAACTGAATATTCATTATGAATTCTTATTATTTGCAAACCAGAGAGTCCTTGTAGGGTGTAGCCCAGTATTTCCTAGCCCACTTCAGCCTATGGAAGGCTCAAATTTGATACATCCTTACTGCAGGTGAATAATGGCAAAAATAAAAAGAAAGGAAAGTAAAATAATTTGCTTAGCAGTGTGTCTTTGCAGAGGGGTCTAAAGTAAGAACTAGTTATGGATATGTATTTTCATGAGTGGCCCGAATTTAGGCAATAATGAATCATAATCCTACCTCTCACTGCACAAATAAATTTATAGAAATTAAAATGCCTTAACAAGTCATATAACATTTATCAGAAGGAGAAGTTTTAGAATCTAGAAGTTCTGTTTTAAAGATAAGTGATCTTACCCCCTAGCCACATACAGTGGACAGTCTCATATGGGCCTTAATTAAAGCCCCCTACTGCAAGTTTTCTACTAATTAGATATGCACACTGCTGTAAATGAGGGATGCTCCATATTTTTCTGGACCTCTTAAGAGTATTTTGAGACCAAGTTAGGGACTCTAAATTAGTACTAAGAGGCTTAGCTAGTAGAACATATTGTATAATATATATATGAACTAACAGACTAAGCATAACAAATATTTTAAAAGTAACACTACACATACACCAGACACCTTCCTTAGTATACTGTCTGCTTTAATCCTCACAAAATTAGATGTGATAGTACTGTTACAACTGTTACCAAGAGCCAGACTCAATATGAAACTTATGACGGCCTTTGTTCTAAGTACAAACACACACACGTAACTGCATGAACTCATTTAATCTTTATAGAACTCTGCGAGGGAGGCATTATTATTTTTATCTCCATTATACAGATGAGGAAATAAAGGCCCAGAGGCACTAAATAATGGTTATTCAGTAGGTTTCAATTGAATGTCTCCTTTTACTGGACAGTACATATGCACGGGGGATATAAAGTGCATATGGAATGTGAGGTCCTAGAGACTTCAGTCCAGAACAGAAGGCAGAGCGAAACTAATAGCACCCAGAGTTATTACTCATTAGCATGGAACTGCTATAATGAAGGAATACAACATGGAATATATAATATAGAGGTAAAAGCTGATTTCTGGAAGAGGTAGGTTTTTCTTTAAGCCACTGTAATAGATGAGATCCCAGACAAAGGTGGAGGGAAGGGATAGAAGGTTGTATTTGAACTGAACACATGTCCAGTGCAGGACATGAAAAGCAGATAGTGTAAATTCTGGTATGGTATAAGTGGAGTACATACTAATATTTCCAAATTTTATTATAAAAAATAAAAAGAATATAAAATATCTCACTAATACCTCTGTTTTTATATAGATTATATGTCAAAAGTCTCTTGTTTTGGATATATTGGTTTAAATAAAACATTAAAATCAATTACATCTATTTAATTTACTTTGTTAGTGTGGTTACGAGAAAATGTATAATTACACATGAGACCTTTCTTTTGTGGCTCATACTATAAAACTACTGGGCAGGCTGACAAAGGGTTTCAGACCAAAACAAACGTCAGGAGCTGGAGGAGGAGAAGCACACCTATGAGGCTGCAGGGGGTTAACTCCTGGCACATGGCAAGGGGTGAGGATGAACATAGAGGCAGGGTGAGGTCAGACACCTAGGACTTGGTGTCAGACACTGGTATTTTTGCTTCTTTACTCAACCAGTCACAGCAGTCCTATCTCTCCAAGAGCTGTAATATATCCAGATCCATGTTTTGAGTTTACATTCTCCAAAATGAGCCTCTCCCAAAGAGTGTACCAAAAACTGAAGCACAAGGAGAATAATTGATATCTCTCAGATCCCTGAAAGAACAAGTTTTGTTTTCTTTTGTTTGTTTTTGTTTTTGTTGTTTTGCCAGAGATGGGCACTGGAAAAGAGAATAATTTGTTTTCTTACTGTTTACCCTACCCTCTCTCCTCCTTTTCCACCCTTTTCCCATGGTTTTCCATCTTTTCTTTTTTTCTATTTGCTTTTACCTAGTGGCAATCTTCAGACAAACTCCATGAGAAGATCCCTGGGGTCCACACTCACATTTCTTATACTACACCCCACCACTTTCACAAGGAGCCAATTGTATCTCAATGCAATGAATTTATTGTCCAATAGCTTATTATATCCTTCTTTGAGTTTTAATTATATCATTATGTGTTTTCCTGGGATAAACCAAGGAAATACACTGAAGCAGACGTGATACTAAATGAATGTTACAGTTATTACCTTAACTAAATAAATAAAAAGAGAGAGAAACGGAAATACCTAGGAAATATAAAAAATGCAATCAAATTTGTTATAATATATAGAATAATGATCATCTTATGTTCATAAGTAGCAAAATATATTTTTAAAAGAATGTGTGTTAGAGAGACACAGAGAGACCATCAGACAGAATAGAGGTGAGGAGTCAGTGTCGGCAGTTGTGCTTTCTCTCTCATTAAAAATAACTGTGTTGGCTGGATTTAAAAGAAAATTTCTATTGGAATTTCCTTCTCTGAGTCCATAGGGGCTAAAGTGACCTATGTTATTTTTACCGATTTACCACTCTATTAAAGCCTAGTTAGAAATTAACTTCCTTCACAAAACTTACCTAGGTTATCTTTATAATAATAAAATTTATTTGCTTTGAATTCTCATGTGATTTATTCTGGGGCTTCCTATTGCTCTCCTGCAAGGGGTATTCAGAATACTTTGTAATACTTTTAGTTCTTTGTATTATTATTTTTTTTATTCATCTGTCTATATATATCCATTTGTTTTGGTTCTTTCGTTCACCTACCTTCTCTCTCCTATTCCCAGCTTTTTATATATTAAACAAAATGTAATGTCTATTATTCTGTCACATAACCTGAACATGGCCTTAGGCTGTCAAATTCAATCTACTCAGAAAGAAAGTGTGTAAACATAAGAGCTGCCATAGCTACATTGTGGAAGCAAGGATATGATTCAGGGGAAATGAAAAAGAGCAGAATTCATGAAAGAAGTACTGTTTCAAATGATTCCTGATAAATAGGTAAATGCTTATCTTTAAAATGGTGAGGAAAAAAAATCCCAGATAAGAACAGCAAAGTTTAGTATAATGAAAAAAATTATATTCTGAAAAATACACATAGTTCAGTGTAGCAGAACATAAAGGTATTAGCATTTTGGAGATGAAGTTGGAGAAATGTCCAGGGTTTCAGTTAATACCATGTTAAATAATTTAGGCTTTACCCTGTAGACATAGAGAGATATAGAGAGACAGTAGAGACATTTATACAAAGTGTTACATAATTAGCATTATTCTTGAGAAAGAGCATCCTTGCAGTAGTGTAGAGATAGCTTCCTGTATGCACTTCCTTATTATTTATTTCATAAAAATTTTGAAAGAATGATACCTCCTGTTTTCAGTTGCTTTCTTCCCAAGGGACCTAGCATAAGTCTCATCACAAATGGGAATTTATTCATCTCTATTCAAAATAAATGAATATTATTGAAGCATGATTCTTTAATAAGTAGAACATGTACTTTGGCACAACCCAAACCTAAGTTATAATGTGGTCTCACTTCTTAATAGTTGTACATCATTATTGAGCCTCAGTTTCTTTGTCAACATGGAAATGAAATATCCAGTTCAAATATGGTTGTGAGAGATGTCCCTGGTGCACAGACATCCTTCGTTCACACTCTGTTTATTCATTGATGTGTATGACTGTTTTTCATGGATTCTTAAATTATTCCTCTCTTAGGGTATATCTTCAAAATGAACTGAATGAAATGCTGTTAGATTTAGATTGCCATAAAAACAAAACCACCAACTACTGCAGACAAGAATTTATTTTGAACTTTATTAGTGAAATACGTCCGCTGCAGAAGGGAGAGAAGATTTTAGTGCAACCACTTTAAATTCCAAACAATGCATAGTAGGAGTTTAGAGCAAGAATCAAAGCCTACATACACGTTGGGTTTTAAGCACATTCTAACTGACCCTGAACAAAACCCCAAATTTTATTCTGTACAGTTGGCAGAAAGCAATATTCTGGTGCTGCCAAAAAATATGTGTGGACTGAGAGGACTAGATGAGTTATTAAAATGGCTCTTTTAGCATCACCTTTGATGAGGTCTTCAAAACATTTCAAGCCAAACAAAAAACTTTCAATGACTTATACAATGAAAAGTGAATGTAGGATGTTGATGCTTTGATAGTTGTATTCCCGATATGGAATAAGATTTCAAATTGGATTACTAAGTAGAGACCCAAACACCAAAACCTGAAAATGCTAACAAACTTTATAATCTGAGCTGGAGAGATAAAAGAGTAGGAAGTCTTCCAAATGGTTGAATTTAGCTTTGGACCCGGCCCGGTTTCTTTTCCATCCTAAGTTCTTTATTGGGAAAGTACAATTACTCCTGGGGAAGTCTCCATCAGAATTTTCTCAACATGTAGTTCTGGCTAAATCCAGATTTACTGACCCCTGAGGCCTAGTTCTCCTGGTTTGCCAATCCAAATGATGCTTTCTCAACACTTGCATTGGCTGAATTATTTAAAAATGTTTAAATGATATTTTGAAGTTGCCTTTTTTTTTTTTTTAATTAGCTCACTGTGCCTGGGGGCCAGATGGCAATGAATGCTGCTGCTGTTAATTTAAATAAATAAAAATAAGAGGTCAGGCAGATTTCCAAATGCTCTGTGTGAAACAAAGCACAACATGCATCCCCTTATTTTTTTCTTTCTGCTCTTTTTCTTTAAAATCTTCAACTTGAATAGAAAATTCAATCAGCATATCTCTGATTCATTTACACTTAACACATCAGGATGTTTTTTAAGTGCTAGTTGATGTCAAATATACATTATTAAGATTTGTGCAGGTAGTTTCCAGCCTTTGGCTTTGGAAAGGGAAAGTTGCATTTTAATGTTAAATGGGTCTGAAAAGGTTGATTTCAATGCTGCTCTTGAACTCCACATATGATAAGTACATCCAATCCAGGAAAATATATTTCTCTATAGACATAGTTATAAAATGCAGTTTTATGAAGCCTAGTATCCTCATGTATGCTCTCCTTTGTCATGAAAGTAATGGGTAACAAGTGCATATTTGAAAAGAGTGAACCATTTAAATTGTAGAATTGACTCTGGACATAATAATTGTTGAAAAAATAAGTTACAAATGTGTTTCACTTGGCTGGTTTTATAATTTGTGGAAATTAATATTTATATATGTCCATGAATTTATAATCTATATACATTAAGGGTGGAGTGGACAAGAACAGATAGAGATCAGTAAGTTTTGTTATAAAGGTCAGTATCAGGGTCAGGTTCAGTTATGCCCACATAATAAAGAACCCCACAATCTTACTTATTACCATTATTGGTGGGGACCAAAATAAGGGTTCTTTTTTTTTTTTTTTTTTTCCAAAATAAGGGTTTTATTCGTTATGGTGATTCATGGATCTAGACTGAAAGAAATTTTATCTAAATGTGCTTCTGTATTCACCACAGTGGTCCAAAGACAACCTGTTGAATTGTGCTCTCCTTTAAACTTTCATCCAGAAGTGACATTACCACTCCATTTCTCATTTCTTTGACCAAACCAAGTGACATGCCCATACCCGATTTCAAAGAGAATAGGGAATTTTGAGTCACCATTTGCCTAGACTGCTAAAAGCCTAAAATATTTGGACAATTCTACCTGTGTCTACTGCACTAACTAAAGAGGCCAGAAAAAGAAAACCCTAAGAGAATAATGCCACTGAAAATTCCCAAAAGTCAAAATCTAGGCCATTTTATAACACCAAAGCAGAAAGAGCAGGATTGAAGCCATTTGGGTAATGTGAAGGTTGAAATATGGAAGAAGTGAACTAATGGAAAGCAGATTGATGAATATTGGTGATTGTCTTGCATAGAGGGGGATCTCTTTTATCTCTAAGGCATTCCTGACCTATTATGATGAGTCTATGTTTAAGGTATAGTCAGTGCTGATAACAAACTTTCTAGACTCTCCCTCCAACCAACTCTTCTAGTCTTAGTATTTGATATTTGTATTTCTGTCATTCAGTCAGTGGATTTAACTGAGTTCACTATATGATTGTTCTTGGCCCAAAAACTCAACAAAAACTTATTTTTTTTTTAAACTGATGTATTTCTGGTGCAGTTGCTACAACTTGGTCACAGAGATGGTGAAGTCAACTTCCTTTCTCCTTGGATATAAATGTTTCCAAGATAACCTAAGATTTTCCAGACGTAAATTCTCTAAGACTTTTCCTCATTGATGAGTCCTTTTTATATAGATACTTAATCCTTTTTTCCCCCCACTTTTGATACCCCTTTGTGTTCAGTTCTAAATCACAGTGGATATATCCTGGTATCCAAAATGGGAATTTGAGTACCAGCTATGCTGTTTTTAACCATGAGTTATCTTAGCACTATGTTTCAGTTTCAGGATATATACAATGAAGATAATTTTATTAGCTTTACATTTTTTATGACAGATAAAACACTGTCTCAAAAAATATGTCTCAAAGTTCAAGAGATTATAAGCATTCATTAATTATTTCCTGGCCAAACTTTGCTGACAATATTAAAGGAAACAGTATATTGCAGTGTTCAGAAGTACAGATTATAGACTTAGACTTCCATTTTTCAATCATGCTGCAGTCACTGTGTAACTTTTGGCAAAACAATATCCTAAGACACATCTTACCATCAGTTAAATTGGAATGATAATAGAAATGCCAACCTTGTGGTATGGATATAAAATTAAAGGAGATAATCAACTAAAAATGAGCTATGTGCCTGGGAGACCGTAAGTACTTAAAACATGTTATGTATTATAACTAAGTCAAACATGTGAAAGTGCTTTGTAAACTATCATATGATGCAAATTTTAGTTACGATATCATTATTCTTATTGTCACATTTTAGCATGTTGAATTGTATTAATCCTGTCAGGTTTCTTATATTAGTGATAATTACTCAAATTAATGTGCCCAAATGATGATTACTTTATCATTGATAGTCTAAGTGTTTGAAGAGGAAGGAACTTGTAGGTCATTGGCTATCAGTGTATATTTGAAAGTGGAAATATTTTTTTCTAGCCCACAAATGAACCAAATAGAATGCAATCTGAAAAAAACAAAACAAGACAAATTTAACTTAACCAAACAAACAAAAACCTCTGAAACTATATATGACAGATTATTATTATGTGGCAGATTATATTATTATGGTTATGTAAGTTCTAATTATTTATATTTATATTCTTTATAATATAAATTATATTATATTGTTTATTCTTATCTTTGCTGTCCCGAATCACTCATATGTTTAAATAAGCCATATTTTAAAAAAATCAAGTGAGTAGGGGCGCCTGGGTGGCTCAGTGGGTTGGGCCACTGCCTTCGGCTCAGGTCATGATCCCAGGTCCTGGGTTCGAGCCCCGCATCGGGCTTTCTGCTCAGCAGGGAGCCTGCTTCCTCCTCTTTCTCTGCCTGCCTCTCTGCCTACTTGTGATTTCTCTCTGTCAAAAAAATGGATAAAATCTTTAAAAAAAAAAATCAAGTGAGTTAATATCTCTGAGAAATTATACAATATGACTATTTTAATATCAGATTAAAGACTAATCTTAAAACAGAAATAATTAAGACAGACTTAGCCAGTTCTCAGTCTCTTAGTCGGCTTATTTCTCTCTGTCATTCCCTCACTCACAGACAAATGTTGATACATATGTTTTTTCCCTTTTCTTAAAAAAAAACTGTTCCAATTAGCAATAATATTAAAAACGATAAAACATTTTATACAATTTTCTCAAATGTGAATTTTATTTTTGAAGAAATCACACACTCATTTTAAATACTTCATCTCAATTAGATATAAAACACTTCAGATATGATGCACAAAACTAGGGATATGCTTTCAGATAAGGATTCCAGCCTGGAAAAATCTTCAAATTTAGTAGGAGAGATAGGCAAGCGCACAACTAAGTTTAAAAGAAACCAGTGCAATATGCATTCCAAACAGTGTTTGAAGCAAATTGCCATGTGTGCAGGGTAGAAAGCATGATTAATTCAGGATAAGAACATCAGGGAAAGTTCAAAAATGCATTCCATCATCATTTGTGCGGTATGGGTGGGGGCATTTAGGTTCTTTATTTTTGACTTCCAGCTGGGCTCTAATTAATTTCCAAGGGACTCTCCCCTTGGATCAAGCTCTTCTCTTCAAACAATTCCCATCCCCATCTCCCAACCTTTTAATTGTTCCCACATTGATTGCTAAGAAAGCTTTTGACCCAATGATGAGGAGTTACACATTTCCTTGTATTTCCTGGGTATTGGGTGTTTCAGTTGACATTGTCTGTATTTCAGAGATTTAAACCAAGGCACAGAACATATTTTTATAGTGGCTATTTTTTGGTCTTTATTTTACATTCATACCACTTGTTTCATTAATGTGTGAACAAAACTTTTAATGATATAATTAAATCATGTCCATCAGAAAAAAGGAAATGAAATCCTAGTGTGTGCAAAGACAGTGTTTGGTGCTGTGAGGATTGTAGGGGAGGCAGAAGTGTAAATAAGTAATTAAATGTAAATAAATAATTAAGTAGCTACATGAAATCTACAGGAAGACAAAGTAAGAATAGGGCTCTGATAAAAAAGTAACAGTCTGTAACTATGGTCAGTCAGATTTGTTTCTTTTCTCCCTCCACCCCATCCTACCCCAAACATTGCAAACACTTTAAGCCTTATGAGCGATTAGAGTTTAAAAAACATAATGTTCAGAGACTGTTGTTTAAATAAAAGTTTGTGTGTCTGTGTTCTTTTATTTTGGAACTGCTGGAAAGGCATTTGAACTCATTTAATCTTCAAAGAAAATATAACTGTTCATGATTATAATTGTAAATATACCAGATGGATGGTTGGATGGTATAGATTTTCCTTTACTCTTCCTAGTAAAGGAAGTGCCTGGAGTGCTTATGTTCATTTTCTTCTCCTCCTGCTTTCTTCCACCTCTGCACTTTCAGGGCTCAGCTTTGCTGTGCTCCTTTGTACACAAACTAGTAAGTGACATTTCATTGCACTCCTGCTTTGCCTGGAGTTTGTGGGGCCTTCCGCATGGAGCTCCTACTTCAGACATAGCGTAAATTCAAGTAACTACTATGTTTAGATGATATCTTTCCAAACAAGGTGAAAAGGGAGTGATTCCAATGGATGGAGACAAATAACTTTTATTTATTTATCCTACCCACATACGCAAACATTCTACAAGATATTAGAAAGCCATGAAAATTGTGTTTTCAGGAATTGTAAACCATAAGAACAATCTTGTAATATTAAATTTGGAACACATGGTAGAAAATTTGCACAAAGTAGAAAACAAGAATTCTAGAAACACCAGTCAAAGAAAAAAAAATTAGAAAAAAAAAAAAAAAAAACGAAAGGAAAAAAGCTGGAGTGAAAAAACTAGATACTATCTATCAGATATTTGTTACCAGAGGACTATGGTAAAAACTATGGGTGCCTTTTTTTTTTTCTGCTCTTTTCTCTCCTCTTCTCTCTCTCTTTCTCTCTCTCTCTTATTTTTCAATTTCTCTCTCTCCCTCTCTTTCCTACTCTCTCTCTCTCTCATTCATTCATTCATTATTCACAATGTCTATATAAGTAGTGGCATTACTGAAGAAGCAATCTATTCACAGTGTAATTTTTAATTTTACAGGCAAATTTATATGCTAAGTATTGTTGCATTAAGAACATTCACTCTTTCTTTCTGGTTTCATTAGAATGACATGTGATGAGAATACTTGTTTAAAATGTTTCTTAGTTATTTTAATACAAATGAAACATATACGCACTAGAACTTTTTACCAGTAGCAATTACAGAAAGAAGTCAGCTTAAATTGTACGGATTGTAGAGATTGCTGAGAAGGTCAAAACATTAACCAGGTAATATTGATGTAATGCTGATTAATTATTTCTACTTTTGGAGCTAAAATCAATATGTCAACCTGGAAAGGAAGGAGAATAATGATTTGAAGAGTGATTTTAAACATGATTCAGGGAGTATAAGGCAAAATTTTCTTCTGTTTTCATTCTTAAATTCATCTCCCTCCAGTTCCTTCATTGGCACAAAACTTCTGACAAGAAAGGCTTAAAACTTTCTTCATAAAGGTAAGAAGGGGAAACAACTCCTTCCACAGAACTCTACTTTCCAAGTTTTCATTTGCAGGATGCTTTGTTTCCCCATGATATTTGGCGTTTAGAACAACTGAATTAGGACTTTGGCTTCTAGTCAGATCCTGTGAGTCACAGAAAATAAATTGATGAACAGTGCTGAAGTTAAGACTCATAATTCAGTTGTCCAAAGCACATCTTGCAAAAGCAGTTTGTATACACAATAAAAAATTGGAGAAAACTGCCAGGGATTCTCCTTCTTCCATTTTGTTTTGGTTCTTGGAGAGAGTTTTGTCCAGTAAGTGTGTTTTGCATCTTCAAATTTATGGCTTTTTGAGCCAAATGTAGAAACTGTCTTTGTTTCCAAATCTGATGCTTTATCATCTATAGAAAAACTCAGGATTCCTTTAAAACAAAAATGAAGAATTCTTTAGGGTAACATTTCTGATCCAAAGTTTGTACAGAGAACTCTGATTTCTCCCCAGTATATGTCATGTACCCATAAAATCTTACATCTATGCAACTCCATATATTGAATACCTTTTATATACAGGATAAAATATGTTTAATGTATGTTTTATTGACTAAACTATAAACCTTAACACCTTTGGTGTTCACTCATGTGCCGCATGTTAGTCAAAAGAGGGCCCAGCATATAGTCCAAGCACATAACCAAACTCAGCAAATACTTGAATATTAAATACAATTCTCAATAAATACTATTGATTGAATTTCCACTATGTACCAGGCACATGATTGACATAATGAAACAATAACAGCAACAAAAAACAATTACTTTTTATTGAATTGTATGTGCTGAGAATTATGTCTGGTATTTCATATTCATTTTCTCATTTAACTTCTAAAATAAGTTTAAAAGATTTGGATCATCACTCTTTACCTTTTATAGATAAAGATGTTGAAGTCAAGGAAGATTAAATCATTTTTCCTAAATCAGAGAACTAACAAGTGCCCAAACTAGAATCTTACATACTTCTGACTGCATGCATTACCTCATTTAGTCCTTATTTTTTTTTTTTAAGATTTTTTATTTATTTATTTGACAGAGAGAGAGATCACAAGTAGACAGAGAGGCAGACAGAGAGAGAGAGGGAAGCAGGCTTCTTGCTGAGCAGAGAGCCCGATGCGGGACTCGATCCCAGGACCCTGAGACCATGACCCGAGCCGAAGGCAGCGGCTTAACCCACTGAGCCACCCAGGCGCCCTCATTTAGTCCTTATAATGAGTATGCAGGTAGATATTATTTTACACATATTTTTCAGATGACAAAATTAAAATTCACAAAGTCAAAGGACACTCAATATTTTTCTTAAGTGAATGAGGTGGAGGAAAAAAAATTGAACACAGTTTTGAATGGCTTCAAATTTAATGCTCTTTCTCTGAAAGATAACGTTCTTTGGAGGTTTTGAGGAGAATTTACAGAGTGAACCCTTACACAAGGAGCTTAGAACTGTGAAGAAGTAAGACATACACAAAAATGACACAAAGTAGAAAGTGGCAAATGCTATGATACTCGTATGGAAGATAATAGCATCTTGTGGTTTTAAGAAAGCAGACAGAACTATGTGCAGTTTCACAGAAGAGGTGGCATTCAAAATTTCTTTGAAGCACAGGTGAATATAGGCTTGCAAGTATGTAAATAACAGTGATCCACATACCCCAAAGGTTGGGTTGGAGAATGTACTTTGTAAAGGAGAGAGCAGAGAGTTAAGTACTCTGGCTGTGGACTTCAGTAATTAAATCCCTCAGAAAGGGGGTGCCTGGGTGGCTCAGTGGGTTAAAGCCTCTGCTTTCGGCTCAGGTCATAATCCCAGGGTCCTGGGATCGAGCCCCGCATTGGGCTCTCTGCTCAGCGGGGATCCTGCTTTCTCCTCTCTCTCTGCCTGCCTCTCTGCTTACTTGTGATCTCTGTCTGTCAAATAAATAAAATCTTTAAAAAAAAAATCCCTCAGAAAGGTTAAGTTTTATTTCAAAGAAAGAGTTCATTGCAATCTTAATACATGATGCACAACAAATCAACTTTCTTCAAGTCTTTTTTGTAGATAATTTTTTTTAGGGGCACCTGGGTGGTTCAGTGGGTTAAAGCCTCTGCCTTCAGCTCAGGTCATGATCAGAGGGTCCTGGGATCGAGCCCCACATCAGGCTCTCTGCTCCTTGGGGAGCCTGCTTTCTCCTCTCTCGCTCTGCCTGCCTCTCTGCCTACTTGTGATCTCTGTCTGTCAAATAAATAAAATCTTTAAAAAAATAATAAATAAAAATTTTAAAAAATAATTTTTTTAAAAGATGAAAGAAACTGACAAAGCAACTGTTAATTGAATATCTACATTGCAGAGGACCAGTAATAGCAACAGGGATAGGGTGGGGTGGGGGGAGAGGTATGGCAAAAAAGGAGGCAAAGTGGCTGACCTGGAGGGCACTAATGAGACTGTGATCTGTTGGAGAGTGAACCTTTGGTCAGAACAAAATAAAAAGCTAAGTGGCCCATACAAAAATTGAATTTACAACTGGCCTCATTAGTGTCGTGTTCTAGCTAATTGGGCTGTATGTTAATGCACTGGGCAGGCAACAATGTTGGAAGATAAATGAAAAAGCACTCCATCCTCCAACTTCACTATCATGGATACATAGAGTACCAGATGGTGGCACGTTATAAATGGAATGAGTCATTCTGGAGACACATCGGAAGTATCAATAAATGTGGGATTCACATAAACAGAAGTTTATCTACAAATGCCTTCTCTAAACAGAGGTGGAGAAAGGAGTCAGCAGTGATTTTGGACAGAGAACTACACTGAGAATTAGAAAACCAAATGTTCAGTACTGCGGAACATATTTACACCCACTCCTCCCTATTTTTAGAATTCACTTCCCCTAGAATTTTCTAAGCTTGAACACTTCTCAACATTTATTTATCATCTCAGCTTTCTCTATCAGACTTGAGGTAAATCTTCCTTCATTTTCTCAGTCTTATTCCTGTGTTGGTTTCATACAATCATGTGAAAATTTAATTAATTTATTCATTTCCCTGTTTATTATTATTATTATTATTATTTTTACCTATACTAGAATCTAAGCTCCTTTTAGGGCAGGGATTTTTTTCCTGTTTTATTCACCAGTTGTCTGGTGACATATTCACCATATGTCTCCAGTATGTCTCTAAAATAATACCTGCCACATAATAGATGTTCTTTAAAAATTTTTGAGTGATAAATTGTGGCCTAAAACATTTGACGTGATCTTTTATTTATTTTAGTGCTATAAAAAATTGCAAAGCTCTTCTCAAGATGGGATTGGGAGGGAGACAAACCATAAGTGACTCTTAATCTCACAAAACAAACTGAGGGTTGATGGGGGGGAGGGGGTTGGGAGAGGGGGTGGGGTTATGGATATTGGGGAGGGTATGTGCTATGGTGAGTGTTGTGAAGTGCGTAAACCTGGCGATTCGCAGACCTGTACCCCTGGGGATAAAAATATATGTTTATAAAGCTGTAAAAAAAAAAGAAAAAAAAAGAAAGGATGAATACCCAAGTTTTGTAGCAACATGGACGGGACTGGAAGAGATTATGCTGAGTGAAATAAGTCAAGCAGAGAGAGTCAATTATCATATGGTTTCACTTATTTGTGGAGCATAACAAATAGCATGGAGGACAAGGGGAGATGGAGAGGAGAAGGGAGTTGAGGGAAATTGGAAGGGGAGGTGAACCATGAGAGACTATGGACTCTGAAAAACGATCTGAGAATTTTGAAGGGGTGGGGGGTGGGAGGTTGGGGGCACCAGGTGGTGGGTATTGTAGAGGGCACGGATTGCATGGAGCACTGGGTGTGGTGCAAAAATAATGAATACTGTTATGCTGAAAAAATAAAAAAAATTAAAAAAAATTGTAAAGCTGTATGCTGTTATAAAAATCAGAGTTGTCAGCACCTGGGTGGTACAGTCGATTAAGTATCTAACTCGTGGTTTCACCTCAGGTAATGATCTCAGGGTCATGAGAGCAACCTCTTTGCCAGGTGTATGCTCAGCACTGAATCTGCTTAAGATTCTCTTCCCCTCTGCCCCTGCCCCTCCCCATGCTCGTGCACTTGCTCTCTCTCTTTCTCTCTCTCTAAAATAAATATTTTTTAAAAAAGGATTAGAATTGTCAAATCATCTGAAGTTCCTTCAAAATATGAGATGATAGAACATGACTTTGCCATTTAAAAAAAAATATTTATATTTTTATTATCATTTTTGCTATTTTTAGTAAAGGTGAACAGTCATAGGAAGGTAAAGCTTAATGCACAAAATGAGATACTGCCTTTGCTAGATAAGTTAATATGGATTGTGTCCTTAGCCAATTCTGTCCCCTATTCTGTATTTCAGTTTCTGAAATCTGTGAGGTCCCTCATAACTCAAGAACTCTATGACTCATTGAACATATAGCAATCTGATTCCATGACTATATATTTAAGGGATAGATTTTAACAATCACTGGTGGCAGTGTTTAACAGAATGACATTTCCTTGTATTCTATTTCTCAGGCTATATTTAAGGTGCCAAATACAGGAAAGGGGTGTGTGTGTGTGTGTCTTTATGCTTATTTTCTTAGCCATTCAGAACTGTCACAATAATCAGTATTAAAAAATAAATTGTTAAAACTTACTGTCAAGGGGCGCTGTGGTGACTCAGTCATTAAATATCTGCCTTCAACTCAGGTCATGATCCCAGAATCCTAGGATTGAGCCCCACATCAGGCTCCCTGTTCAGCGGGAAGCCTGCTTTTCCCTCTCCTACTCCCCCTGCTTGTGTTCCTGCTCTCTCTGTATCTTTTTCTGTCAGATAAATAAATAAGATCTTAAAAGAAAAACATAGAGTTGAGGGTCCATTTCTGGGCTCTCTATTCTGTTCCATTGATCTATGTGTCTGTTTTTGTGCCAGTACCATGCTGTCTTGATGATGACAGCTTTGTAATAGAGCTTGAAGTCCGGAATTGTGATGCCACCAACTTTGGCTTTCTTTTTCAATATTCCTTTGGCTATTCGAGGTCTTTTCTGGTTCCATATAAATTTTAGGATTATTTGTTCCATTTCTTTGAAAAAAATGGATGGTACTTTGATAGGAATTGCATTAAATGTGTAGATTGCTTTAGGTAGCATAGACATTTTCACAATATTTATTCTTCCAATCCAGGAGCATGGAACATTTTTCCATTTCTTTGTGTCTTCCTCAATTTCTTTCATGAGTACTTTATAGTTTTCTGAGTATAGATTCTTAGCAGGAAAGAATGTCCAATGGAACAAAGACAGCCTCTTCAATAAATGGTGTTGGGAAAATTGGACAGCCACATGCAGAAAAATGAAATTGGATCATTTCCTTACACCACATACGAAAATAGACTCAAAATGGATAAAGGATCTCAATGTGAGAAAGGAATCCATCAAAATCCTCGAGGAAAACACAGGCAGCAACCTCTTCGACGTCAGCCGCAGCAACATCTTCCTAGGAACATCACCAAAGGCAAGGGAAGCAAGGGCAAAAATGAACTTTTGGGATTTTATCAAGATCAAAAGCTTTTGCACAGCAAAGGAAACAGTGAACAAAACCAAAAGACAACTGACAGAATGGGAGAAGATATTTGCAAACGACATATCAGATAAAGGGCTAGTGTCCAAAATCTATAAAGAACTTAGCAAACTCAACACCCAAAGAACAAATAATCCAATCAAGAAATGGGCAGAGGACATGAACAGACATTTCTGCAAAGAAGACATCCAGATGGCCAACAGACACATGAAAAAGTGCTCCATATCACTCGGCATCAGGGAAATACAAATCAAAACCACCATGAGATATCACCTCACACCAGTCAGAATGGCTAAAATTAACAAGTCAGGAAATGACAGATGCTGGCGAGGATGCGGAGAAAGGGGAACCCTCCTACACTGTTGGTGGGACTGCAAGCTGGTGCAACCACTCTGGAAAACAGCATGGAGGTTCCTCAAAATGTTGAAAATAGAACTACCCTATGACCCTGCAATTGCACTGCTGGGTATTTACCCTAAAGATACAAACATAGTGATCCGAAGGGGCACATGCACCCGAATGTTTATAGCAGCAATGTCTACAATAGCCAAACTATGGAAAGAACCTAGATGTCCATCAACAGACGAATGGATAAAGAAGATGTGGTATATATACACAATGGAATACTATGCAGCCATCAAAAGAAATGAAATCTTGCCATTTGCGACGACCTGGATGGAACTAGAGGGTATCATGCTTAGCGAAATAAGTCAATCGGAGAAAGACAACTATCATATGATCTCCTTGATATGAGGGAGAGGAGATGCAACATGGGGGGTCGAGGGGGTAGGAGAAGAGTAAATGAAACAAGATGGGATTGGGAGGGAGACAAACCATAAGTGACTCTTAATCTCACAAAACAAACTGAGGGTTGATGGGGGGAGGGGGTTGGGAGAGGGGGTGGGGTTATGGATATCGGGGAGGGTGTATGCTATGGTGAGTGTTGTGAAGTGTGTAAACCTGGCGATTCGCAGACCTGTACCCCTGGGGATAAAAATATATGTTTATAAAGCTGTAAAAAAAAAAAAAAGAAAGAAAGAAAGGATGAATCCCCAAGTTTTGTAGCAACATGGACGGGACTGGAAGAGATTATGCTGAGTGAAATAAGTCAAGCAGAGAGAGTCAATTATTATATGGTTTCACTTATTTGTGGAGCATAACAAATAGCATGGAGGACAAGGGGAGTTGGAGAGGAGAAGGGAGTTGAGGGAAATTGGAAGGGGAGGTGAACCATGAGAGACTATGGACTCTGAAAAATGATCTGAGAATTTTGAAGGGGTGGGGGGTGGGAGGTTGGGGGCACCAGGTGGTGGGTATTGTAGAGGGCACGAATTGCATGGAGCACTGGGTGTGGTGCAAAAATAATGAATACTGTTATGCTGAAAAAAAAATAAAAAAAATTAAAAAAAAAAACAAAAACAAAAACAAAAACAAAAACAAAAAAACCCAAAACTTACTATAGAACCAACACAGGGCAAGTCCTATGGGTTGACGGAGAACTTGCCATTCCAGTGACATGCAAGCTAGGTAAAAATAGAGGTTAAATGTTTGAAATGATAGTGCATGTTGCCTCTCCTAAAATAGCTTTATTCCAAAACAATATAGATTAATCCGTTTAGGATATGAAAGGAAAGAGATAACATAAGAGCAAAAAAAAAAAAAAAAGTGCTTATGTATCTTGTATCCTGTAAATAATACACTTACTAATGAACCTAGGAAGAAAGAGGCAAAAACCAGAAAACAAGAAGACATCTCATTCAAAACAACAGGAAAATCAGCCAGAGGCCACCTTTCTAAACAATATTTAAGAGACACCAAGTTCCATGCAGGGGAAATATAAGGAACATCATTCATGGGATAAGGTCAGGTTATAAAATTCCAGGAACAAGTAGAGGAAAGAAGAAATGAACTTCTATTTCTACTAGTACTCTGCAATAAAATTTATGTTTTGTTGATCTTCAGGCAACTGCTGTGGAGTCCGAGGTGTTTACAGAAGAGCAAAGCGGGACTCATACAGTTTAGCTGGCTTGTCCAAGGCCATGCTATTAATATGTGCTGCAGTCACTCTTGAATCTTAAGGAGATAGAGGGAGTGGAGAATACTTGTGTAAAAATTGGGGTTTATTTACATTAATATCACTATTGTAGACTTATAACATCACATCTTTGTGTAAACTTTTGCCTGTCTAAAAGTACACCAAGCTGAGTCTAATTCCCAACATTTTTATGGTCCTACAGTCTATTTGAAAAGAGTCAACTTTGAAAGGAGATTGTAAAACATTTACCTTTGCTCGTCCATGTGACAGCTTGTTTAACAGGAGAGGCTCAAGAAAAACACATTGAAAAACCTACCTTATGCAGTGAGTTTCCCCAAAATAAAATACTATAGCTTTGGTACAAGTTTCTTTCTATTTATCTGGGTCTGTATCTTAAAACTTAATTGGAAAGAAAAACATACAAGTAGGCACACTCAAATTGCTTTTTTAATAATAGCAATTTAACTTTGAAACATTTATAGAATTGATAATAATAATGATAAAATATTTTAAGTAAAAGGACAAATAAGAGCAAAAAAGCTCATAAGCTTTTTAGTACTTTTATGCCTTACAATTAATAACATCATAATTTGTTTTATAGAGACTCATGTAGCATTGTTTGCTTGTGTTTATTTAATATATATGTGTGGATTCTATTTTTGTAGCAGGAATTGTTCTAGATAGCACAGATTTAAAGATGCATATGAAGGTTTCTGTTCTCATGGAGTTTATAGTCCAGTAAGATAGAAGTAAAAAATAATTCCAACTTATTATCTTATTATTCTTATTATTCTTATTATCTTATTATATCTTATTATTCAGTGTTTTTGGACAAAGGACAACCACCTTTGATTGGTGGCTTCACAATATACATATCACGAAAGTTTTCTTGGGTTGAAGTGAGCAGAGAGGTAATGGAGATGTTGCAGCCTCTGTGAAAGCAAACATTGGGTAGGCCACAAGTGGAAAGAAATGAATTCCATGTGGTTCAAGATTTACCTATTTTCCATGGGGTGACAAGAAATGAGATTGAGACTCATTCAGCTACCAATGTTGAAGGGCTTTGGATGCCATACCACTGAGTTTGAATCTTCTCATCTGCAATTGGGGCCCACAGAGTCACTTCCTTTTAGGATTAGCCTGAATAACCTAAAGCCCTGTCAAGAGTTCAGGAAAAAAGGGCTGAAGTAAATGTAATACAGGATTGAATATTTCAGTCAGGAGAAAATAACATGACAGAGTTAAGCAGTGTGTGGTTGAATAGAAAGCATTAGCAATGATTATATATCAGTCTGAATTTTTAGGTTTATAAGACAGCAGATACAGATGAATCTGATTTTTATTGCCTATGACATTTTCAAACAAGTATGCCTTCTTGAATTCTTAAACATCTTTCAGTACTTATGGTTATGGTATTATTGGTTTGCAGGAAGCTCTTCCTTGCCAATGCTTTAGAGCATAGGGAATAACTCATTGTTTACAACCTAGAAACAAATCCTAGGGTTCTAGGATATTCCCCTCCATGAATGTACATAGATATTCCCGTGAATTATTCTGAAGATGTTGAAAGAGACAGATAAACAAGCAGATAGTCATCCCTCCATTTCTTCTCTCATCTGTCCTTCCTTTATTCTTTCTTCCCTTCCTTCAATAAACATTTTTTGAGAAATTGTGATGAAGTACAAATGCTATATAATAAGCATATAATTAATCAAATGATGATAAATATTATACATTATTTCCAACATAGAGCCAACTTACTGTAATTTGCCCCCAGGCTTCCTACTTTTAGCACTGTAAGTCCCATGTCCCAACAGTGCTCCCAGTTTGAGATAAAAATAAATAGTGGTCACCCTACAAGGTCCATGGACATGTTACATTAAGTATATTGAGCATCATCTGTGAATAAAGTGTGAGATTTCAAAAGGATGTTCCCAACTTAAGCCTAAACTACATTTATTCAGTATACTACTCTAAGCCGCCAGTAGAGAAGTTTTACCAGGCATTTATGTGAGATATCATAAAGCCTGCTGGGAAATAACTTTTCCAGAAGTCAAAAATAATTTAATCCTACCATTATGTCCAAAGATAGTGGGACAGAAATAGATGTCAGAGATCAGAGAATCTGCTAAGATTGATACATAGTTTTGACTCTATACTTTTGAGAAAGAATGTCTTTATGACTTCTTCAGGGAGCAAAGGTGAGGATATCTCTGGAAGCAGAGGAATTTGGTAAAGTGGTAGAGAGGAGGCATAAGGTGAACGTAAGTTCTCTAGAACAAAAATAAATATTAAAGTATTTACTGTCCTGTTGATTCATACAGGGATACATTGATAAGAATAATGCGCTCAGTCTTTGTTTAGAAATCTACTTTTTTTACGAAAAGGAAATGTTTAACCAATAAATAAAATTGATATCCCTATTTATTTTTTGAATACAGCATTAAAAATAATCTAGGTTATACAGCTGAAGGATTTCCGTATGTGTTGAACATTTACTAAATGCTAGGTCTTGTGCCAGATAATTTGTATAATTTATCTTCTAAATCCCTTCCAGAGATGCAATAACCAAGATACATTTTTTTTTTCCTCCTTTCACAGATCAGGAAACTGAGTATTAAGAGCTGACTGGGGTGCCTGGGTGGCTTAGTAGGTTAAGCATCTAACTCTTGATCTCAGCTCAAGTCTTGATTTCAGGGTCCTGAGTTCAAATCCTACATTGGGCTCCATGCTGGAGCCTACTCAACAAATCAAACAAAAATCCCTGGTGACTTAGCTAAAGGTCACACAAGTAATGAATGCCTCTATAGGATTTCAGTAGAAAAACTTGGATAACAATGGTGTTAGAGAAAATTATGTTAGTTGGAATGAACCACATACTCCAGGAACACTGGGGAAGGGTGGCTCATTTTGCATGCAGTCCTCTGGAAAGGTTTCATAATGCATCTTCAGAATTCACTTTGGGGAATACTCCCTTCAGGCACCACTTTATTATAGCCAATGGTAATCATTGATAAAAACGATAATGATCCTGAGTTAACAAAAATTAATAAGCATTTTTTATGAATGTAAAGGCTTTAAGATAATTTTATGTAAAAAATTTATGTAAAACATGAAAAGTTTTAGCTTATCACAGGCACTAGAGATGCATATATAATTGAAAGTTTTCTTTCACCTCCTGAATTTTGGAGAGTTTTCAAAGGAAAGCCACCAAAGAGGAGGAAGAAAGGAGAAATCAGAAGGGAGAAAAGTACCTTATATTCAGTGACACTTAGGAGAGGCATCATCTGGTTGGTGAAATAAGGCTGGAACTAGGTGTAAGGACTCATGGGGTGTGGTCCTGACATTGTCACCAGCTGCGTTTGGTCCTTGGGCAATTTCTTTAGTTAGTATGGATTCCAGAATATATATCATTTAAAAAAAAAAAAAAAGTCCTGTCTTCCCTTCATCATCCAGGATTTCTTTTTGAGGTCTAATGAGAAAATACATAAAAATATGTTTAAAAATTGAAACATAACAGCAGATGGTAAATAAAACAAACATTATTTAAATAAGAAAATATTAATATCTAATAAAATGCAATTAACATTTCATTTTTAAGTATCTTTTAAAATCTTTAACATTAAATATCTTATTATTATAATTTAATGTTACAAACATTTTTTTCTTTAGCATTAGAAGCTGAGATGGCTCATAGTCTGTCTAGAATTTAAAAAAACAAAAACAGGGTGCACCTGTGTGACTGAGTTGGTTAAGCATCTGACTCTTGATTTCGGCTTAGGTCATGATCTCAGCTTAGGTCATGATCTCAGGATCCTGGGATGGAGCCCCAGATTTGGCCCTGTGCTCAGCATGGAGACTGCTTGGGATTCTCTCTCTCTCTGTCTCTGTCTCCATCTGCCACCCTCCTACTCATATGCTTGCTCTGGCACTTTCTCTCTTTCTCTTAAAAAAAACAAACAAAAACAAAAAAAATATAAAACAAGAAAACCCAGATCCTATTGTCCCCTTAAAACACCACAGTTATAGTAATTATAAGTTAAGTATGTATAAGTTACATATATACATAAAGCATCTACCATGTTCCACAAGCAGGTCTCTATTCTTTAAAAAAATCATCTCGCTTGATTTTACATTAGCAATAGGAGAGGCTTAGTATTTTTTCTATGTTATACAAGTATAAATTAATGTTAAGAGACACACGTGGGGTTATATTAAATATACTGAATAAACCTAAGATTAAAGTCAGTTCATCAGAGGCTCCAGAATACCACTTGTCCATCCCACAAAAATATCAGTCCAGTTTATTGCTCAGAGATGGTATGAAAAGTGAATAAGGAAACACAGGCCACATTTTTGTATTTGCTAAAGTAGTGATCTCAGCCTTAAATGCCTACAGTGCCACGCACGGAGCAGTGCTCTGTAGATCAGGCTGGGTATAAGGTATAAGTCTGCAGACATTCTTCTCTTGGGGCCTATCAGAGAGAAACTGCTGCTGTCCACAGGCTTATTTGGTCTTGTTTTTCCTTTTGTGTTATTTCACTGTGATTTATTTTCATCTTTATCCTCTAGACATACATATTCTTTCTGGAGTGGGAATAGGACAGGATTTCTTGGTTACCTTTTTGTGACTTCTGCTTAAAAACACTATAGTCTGCACTGTCTTGCATCTTTTTTTTTTAAATTTTTTTAAGTTTTTAATTTTTTTTTATTTTTTATAAACATACAATATATTTTTATCCCCAGGGGTACAGGTCTGTGAATCGCCAGGTTTACACACTTCATAGCACTCCCCATAGCACATACCCTCCCCAATGTCCATAACCTTCTCCCAACTCCCCCTCCCACCAGTAACCCTGTTTGTTTTGTGAGATTAAGAGTCATTTATGGTTTGTCTCCCTCCCAAATCCCATCTTGTTTCATTTATTCTTCTCCTTCCCCCTTAACCCCCCATGTTGCTTCTCCACTTCCTCATATCAGGGAGCTCATATGATAGTTGTCTTTCTCTGATTGACTTATTTCGCTAAGCATAATACCCTCTAGTTCCATCCACGTTGTCGCAAATGGCAAGATTTCATTTCTTTTGATGGCTGCATAGTATTCCATTGTGTATATATACCACATCTTCTTTATCCATGTGTCTGTTGATGGACATCTAGGTTCTTTCCATAGTTTGGCTATTGTGGACATTGATGCTATAAACATTCGGGTGCACGTGCCCCTTCGGATCACTACGTTTGTATCTTTAGGGTAAATACCCAGCAGTGCAATTGCTGGATCATAGGGTAGTTCTATTTTCAACATTTTGAGGAACCTCCATGCTGTTTTCCAGGGTGATTGCACCAGCTTGCATTCCCACCAACAGTGTAGGAGGGTTCCCCTTTCTCCGCATCCTCGCCAGCATCTGTCATTTCCTGACTTATTAATTTTAGCCAATCTGCCTGGTGTGAGGTGATATCTCATGGTGGTTTTGATTTGTATTTCCCTGATGCCGAGTGATATGGAGCACTTTTCATGTGTCTGTTGGCCATCTGGATGTCTTCTTTGCAGAAATGTCTATTCATGTCTTCTGCCCATTTCTTGATTGGATTATTTGTTCTTTGGGTGTTGAGTTTGCTAAGTCTTTATAGATTTTGGACACTAGCCCTTTATCTGATATGTCATTTGCAAATATCTTCTCCCATTCTCTCAGTTGTCTTTTGGTTTTGTTAACTGTTTCCTTTGCTGTGCAAAAGCTTTTGATCTTGATAAAATCCCAATAGCTCATTTTTGCCCTTGCTTCCCTTGCCTTTAGTGATGTTCCTTGGAAGATGTTGCTGCGGTTGAGGTCGAAGAGGTTTCTGCCTGTGTTCTCCTCAAGGATTTTGATGGATTCCTTTCTCACATTGAGGTCGTTCATCCATTTTGAGTCTGTTTGCGTGTGTGGTGTAAGGAGGTGGTCCAATTTCATTTTTCTGCATGTGGCTGTCCAATTTTCCCCACATTTATTGACAAGGCTGTCTTTTTTCCATAGGACATTCTTTCCTGCTTTTTCGAAGATTAGTTGACCATAGAGTTGAGGGTCTATTTCTGGGCTCTCTATTCTATACTGTCTTGCATCTTATAATTTCCTACTTGACTGGCATATTTGTGTACTCCAGAATTTAGCATATTTTTCTGCCTTACCCCCTAATAGCTAGTATAGTTCTATGTAGAACTGTGCTGTAAATGTTGGCTATAACTGTGCAATACTAAAAATGTACTGTAAAAAAGACAAAAAAAAAGAAAACTTTTGAATTCTCTTCCCTTGAAAATGCTCTTGCCTTAAGGATGATCTGAGGAATCATGAAACTATACATACTCATTGTCACCCCAAATGGAAGTCAAATCTTCAAAGCATACCCAATATTTAAACTCTGGCAGAAATAGTAAACTAATTATCTTTGGAAGCAGGATTGTGCGTGTTTATTTTGTGATTTAATAAAAAGCTGACATAGCGGCCATTAGCTTCCCAGAGTGCGCTCCGTTTAATATGCAAAACACACAGAAATTAACATAGTAATTATGTTAGAACTAACAGGATACAAACATTTTAAATGGATTTAACACATTAAATAATTCCATGTCTTATGTGGCCCTGGTGTCTTTCACAGATGGTCACAACATTTGCTAATTTGTTCTACAGGTAGTGCAAATTAATGTGATTTTCTTTGACTCTTATTCTTTTTTAATGTGGACAGATAGCTTTATTTTTACTTAAAATCATAGCTGCTCTGCTTAATGTGTTTTTTGGTTCCTTTAACAAAGAAGATCTAGGTCCTTTTCAAAATGGTGACTTTTTTGTTTACAAGTTTGAATGTTGGGGAAGAAAAAAGGAAGTTAGTAAAAATATGTGCATTTCATGTCCCAGATAGCACAAATGTTAATGTCGCTAACATTTCAACTAGAAACCATTTATCCTTTTGCGTAACAAAAATTTTTGAGATGCCAACTATTCACAATACACTTCACTAACTGTTCAGTGTAGTAGGATGGATAACATGTATTGTGTCTTTGATATCTTTACAGTCCATAGGGACTGATTAAGTAAGACTTACAAAAAATGATTTTTCCCATTTTCCTAATATCCTAACCAAGCAGAATAAATAGTATTCTGTAGGAATTCAAGGAAATATAATACAATTATTACCAGTTAAATTATAGTAGATTTTAATAAAAGGAGTAAATATTCCTTAGAAAACCACCTGATTCTGGGCATAGATAAGAGATATGAAGGATAAATCTGGAACATTTCCATATATAAAAAACTGGATGTAGTCAAAAACCATCAAAGTCATATCAAAAGTGAGGGACTAGGGAGTCAGACTGAAGAGACCATTTCGCCAAAGATAAGATCATTTGATTATCTTTAGGGATGATAAATGCAGTGGATGAAAACTCATAAAAAATGAGTTAATTAATGAATCCACTGCTATGAAAACAAAACAAAAATTATCAGTTTGTTCTGATGACCTTTGGAGAATGTTAGAACATCCTTTTTCAGTGTTCCTGGTTGGCTCAGTCAGTTAAACATCTGACTCTTGATCTCGCTCTAATCTTGATCTCAGGGTCATGAGGTAAGGCCCCATGTTCAGCTCTATGCTGGATGTGGAATCTAGTTAAAGGAAAAAAAAAAAAACCTTCCTTTTTCATAGACTAGTAACATTATCCTGCCTTTATTATGTATACTGTATCTCAGACTAACCAAATAATCAATAAGGTAAACTTACCCCTAATGAAAGTGTTCTGGCTTAAAAAATATATATACAGGAAGATAGATAAGACTGGAATCATCATTTGACAACCCTTAATGATTTTATGGATATGATAAATGCTCATTGGTGGCTGCCATCATCACTAAGTGAGGAAACTGTTGAAAAAACAGGTCTCCTGTGTATTAAGTCTAAGAAAAAGAATAATAGGTAATAAAACAAGGACAACAAAACAGCAGAAAACCGTGATCTAAAACCATCATTCTTAACCAGGTGCAATTCTGTCTTCAGGAGACATAGGTGATGTCTGGCACTATTTTTTTTTTTTCTTTTTTTGGTCACAACTGGGGAGGTGCTATTGACATCTAGCCAACAAAAGCCAAGGATGCTGTTAACCATCCTATAATGTACAGAAAGGCCCCACAGCAAATAATTATCCAAATGACTTATTTAAAAAAAAGTTAGCAACACTGAGGTTGAGAAACCCTGATCTAAACCAATCATTACATATTATTACAGAAAATACGGAATACAGAGAGCTATGTTAAATGTTACAGTGTAAGTGCAATCAGCAAAATATGGACTGAAGGAAATTCTCCTGGTTAAATGACCTCATTTTTCAACAGATACATTGTAAAGAAAGAAAGGAAAAGAGGCAGAGACAAGGACAGAGAGAAATGCACAGGGAGACAGAAAAAGGCAGACAGAATAGACATAATCAATAGAGTAATAAGACCTAAGAGACGTACTACCTGATTATAGAGCTATGAAACCATACTGTAAGAAAGTTCAACATTAATGGAGTGACTGGGGACTTTGGACACTAACTATTTGATAATGGTAACAAATTGTTATTTGATATATGAGAATGATGTTTTGAATGTTTTAGAATATAAGCTCTTATAGATATGATGCTGAAATATTTAAAAATCAAATAGTATGCCTGGAATTTGCCTCTAAATAATCTAGAGATGGGAGAAATACATTGAGTGCTTGAGTACATGAAATGATAACCCATGAGTTCAGAATTGTTGATGCACGATGATGATTACCTGGGGAATCAATACCTATGTTAGTGTTTGAAATTTCTCTAAAAATATTTTAAAGAATTATTGAAGTAAAACTTATTCCCACCATTTTAAAAGTTATGCAGGGTAGTGCAGGGCTACAAATTAATTTATCTATAAATTCATTAATTCTTTTATTAATGTATTTTACACGATTTACTAGATGAAGACTCTTGACTTTGAAGTCAGACATCTTTGGATTTGAATTCCAGTTCTCTCAATTAAGAGCTGTATGGCACTGGTGACCTTATCTCACCTCTATCACATCATTTTCCTCATTTATAAAATGTGTCCTCAAAATATCTAATGTTGGGATGCCTGGGTGGCTCAGTTGGTTAAGCAGCTGCCTTCGGCTCAGGTCATGATCCCAGCGTCCTAGGATCGAGTCCCGCATCGGGCTCCTTGCTCGTCGGGGAACCTGCTTCTCCCTCTGCCTCTGCCTGCCATTCTGTCTGCCTGTGCTCGCTCTCTCTCCCTCGCTCTCTCTGACAA
This sequence comes from Lutra lutra, assembly GCF_902655055.1. Lineage (NCBI taxonomy): Eukaryota > Metazoa > Chordata > Mammalia > Carnivora > Mustelidae > Lutra > Lutra lutra. Next base: position 21,199,448 of record NC_062294.1, read on the forward strand.
ATAAATAAATAAAATCTTTAAAAAAAAATCTAATGTTAATTGCTGCTATATTAGAAATTATAAGTAAAAAATTCCTACCACAATGTTCAGTATTAAATAGGTATGGAATGAATAGTTGCTACTTTTATCACTATAAACTTTTAAAGAAGGAAGTTAATGTTTAATTAATTAAAGAAGGAAGTTAATGTCTAAAACAGTGTTTTGCATGCTATTCCAAGATTTATCTCCAATTTATTCTTCATTAAAGAAGTAGATTTGGATTGGTAAAATTGCCCAATGAGTGATCAATTAAAAGTAGAAATATTTTAATTTATGGAATGAGAGGTATGGGCTTCTAGTGATGGACTGAAAAAGTCATGGGGATAAAAAGTACAAGGAATATATCCAATGGTATTGTAATAAATAGCATTTTATGGTGATGAATGGTAGCTACACTTGTGGTGAGCATAATAAAACACTAACAAGTTGTCAAATTCCATGTTTTACACCTGAAACTAATGTAATAATATGTGTCAAGTACACTTTAAAAAAAGGAAAAAAAAATAGAAGTATCTTAGTTCAATAAAGCCATCCTTCCCAAGTCTGAATTTCCTTTGTAATTTATTCAGTGATTTTGTATGACTTGGTAAAGCTTACTGTTCATGACTTGCGGTGACCTTAAAATCCCTCAACGGTCTTCAGAGTGACTAATTATTGATTTTGTGTAAGGACTATTTAATTAAATAGATAACAGGGAGAGATAGCATTTCTGTATAGAAAGAAATGCCTGAAGGTGATTATTAAATCTGTTTTCCTTGTAGAATTTTGATAAAGTTGTTATTTTTATTTTCTTCCTTAGGACATGCTTGTCTCCTCATTTGCCTCCTTTTCTGACATTGTCACACCATTGAGATAGTGCCTGTATATTTGAGATATCTGACATTTCTCAAAGAGTTGACTTGACACATGTATACTAATAAAGCTCAATTACTGAAAGATTAATAGTGAACTGGAAAAGGTCATGTATGGAGAATGACTAATGTTTGAATATTTAAAACTTATTTAGATAGTTAAAATGAATTAACCTGACCCTTACCTGCTGGTACACGCTACCATGGTCTACTCATACAAATCAGCAGTACACATACTCCAATAAATACATAAATACATACCTCTATTGTAAACATTGAATGTTTTTATACCATTGGCAAGTTTTTATTGAATGCTTTTTAGGTTCTAAGCACTGTGCTAGGGTCTAGGAATATTCCAATGAGTAAAATATAATGAATACCTTCTTTCAAAGATTGTACAGCCAAGTGGAAACTGTAGTAAGACTCTTACTGGGCACAGTGTGTAAGCAGTAGGAAGGAAGGCATAGTGACCCAGAGAAAGAGCATATCATGGGGCTGATGGTGTGATTATTGAATTGCTAGAAGAATGAACACTTATTCTGGAACTTAAGGGTTGACATTAGTTAGCCAGATTAAGGAAAATGGATGGGAGTGGGGATGGAAAGATAATCGATTCCAGACATTAGAATTAATATGTAGAAAGGGAGAAAGTCAGAAGGGAGAATTACATGCTATTCCTGATGTACTGCCCTTGCCCCTCCAATTCATTGTTTGATCAACATTAAGAGAGCTCACCTTCTGGTCTTCTGGAACCATGTATTATAGTATTTCAAAATATTTATATGCTATGTGGACTCACTATAAGGAGAAAGTATGACGAGGATAATGAGAAAAATGATATTGTTATATAATTCAGAATTCGGTGGAATTTATAGATGGAGTTTTCCTATTTTAACAATAATGTTAAATAATGTTAATAGCTATTCTTTATCAAGTTTGCCTTGGTTAGTAATGTCCTGGGATCAAGCCATATGTTGGGCTCCACACTCAGTGGGAAGTCTTCTTGAGGATTCTTTTCTCTCCCTCTCCTTCTGCCCTTCCACCTTCTTGTGTGGGCTCTCTCTTTCTCTCTCTCTCTTTCTAAAATAAAGAAATAAATCTTTAAAAAATAATTCTTCTGTCTTTAGTTCAATTCTAGCAAGTATGCCCTTAGAAATATAGGAATTTTGAGAAGTAATCAGCTAAGTATAGGTTTATAGTCATTCAGTGTCTTGATATATACTTAAAATGTATTTTATTAAAAAGCTATGGCAAGTTCAAGCAATGGAATAAAAAAGGATATTAATTATTTAGAAACAAATATTGTGTGTGTAGTATGTGCAAGATTCTGTTTTGAGTGTTTAGGATAAATCAGTGAAAAATAATACTATAGGCATGTAAGTATTGGCATGATTAGGTGCATAAAATATGTTGCAAATGAAAAGAACAAATTCTAGTAAATGTATATATGTAATTCTCAATATATAGCTAGATGTGAGGTTTATATTGAATGCAGCAAGATATGAATATACAGTGATCAATCGATGGTAAATTATGGCCGGGCTTTTTTCTCATCTGTATTTTCCATTTTTCTTGTTACTGAAAATATATTATATAAAATATATAGTCTAGAAATAGGTTTAAATTTAGATAGATTTATGTTTGAAGACATTAATTGCTTCCTTCTCTAGTAAAGTGAAGATTATATTATCTGGATTACAATGATGGTATAAATATTAAATGACAAGTAAAGTAAGTAAAAATTACCTCATACATTTTTTGACAGGAAAAGTATTTAAATGTGTGCTTATATATAATTACCAATGCAAGTCTACAGGAGAGGATTATTATCTCAAATGTACAGACATGTACTATAAGGAGTTGCATTTCCTACCCAAAGTCCCCAAGTTAAGTGTTGATACTTTCAGTCTTTTTCATTAAATTTCCATTAACCCACCCCAAAATAAACTCTTTTTTCGGTTTATAATCCATAATCACTAAAGCACAAAATGTAAAACATATATACTTCTAGTTGACCAATAGTTTATACCCTGTGTTCTCTATAGTTTAGATAACACACAGAATTATCAGGCAGACTGAATGCTCAGTATTCAAAACCAGAGGCTTTTTATGGCCCTAACTAAGTTCTTCCAAGAAAAGAGGTCATCAAGTACCTGAGCTCTGATGAGATATGTTGCCAGTTGCACCTGGCTGACATATTAGACATATTTCTCAGAAACCTAGTGATAAGGTTTAAGAGGAGACTTTCCCTGAACTTTCTGTTAAACAGAAGGTAAAAACAAGGGAGATTTTTTACAACCTCCATAAACAGTGATACAAACGGGGACAATCGTATCTCAGGTTAGACATCTCATTTTTGCTTATTTGTTTTATTTTGTTTTTGTTGTCATAAAGAAGATGAAGCATTATTTTTATACAGGTCCTCAACTACCAACATCTGTGAAATTCCTATTGCCCTCTTAATCCTTCCATTTCTGAACTCAGTTTAGCTGTAAAATATCCGTGGTTTGATTCCTCAGTACATTGAAATGACTGGAAATTGAAGAGTGTTATACTTTTATCTTTCATCGTTCACATGTTTAAAAGATCTACCTATGTTCTGATGTAATTCACTCCATATGGGTATTTCACCATATGATACACATAATCTGTTTCACAACTAATTTATTCCTTTAATAGATTCAGTATCTTCTCTCTGTGTGTGAATGATAAAAGTATTTACCTTGATCACATTGTTACAGTTGGAAAAGCTTCCATAAGGAAGATTATTATTAATAACTTCTGAATGTTTTAGCCTGAGTCTCAGATTCTCCAATTTCAATGTCTTTGCTTTTTTATTTTTTCTGATAAGATTATTTAAGTCAGTTAAAACTCAGTCTAGATCATTTTTACAACTTTTTTTTAAAGATTTATTTATTTATTTATTTATTTGACAGACAGAGATCACAGGTAGGCAGAGAGGCAGGCAGAGAGAGAGGAGGAAGCAGGCTCCCTGAGGAGCAAAGAGCCTGACGCGGGGCTCGATGCCAGGATCCTGGGTTCATGACCTGAGCCAAAGGCAGAGGCTTTAACCCACTGAGCCACCCAGGCGCCCTGATCATTTTTACACCTTGATGTAGATTCCTTATTTCAGTCAAGATATGACCACCCTTTTGTGTAAGGTTTATTCATTCCCACATCCGTAACTATTCAAACTTTCTATTCTATCATAGTCTTCCCTGACTCTTGCACTCATCCATAACCTACACCGTCTTCAGAGGTTTTTTAAATTATTCCTTTGCAAAATTATTTTGATCTTGGAGATTTTGTCCTTCCTGTGAATTACTAGTTTCGTGGTTTCTTAGATCTTTAATCAGATACAAAATTTTTTTTTTACTATATAGTAAAAAAACTATATAGTTTTTACTATATAGTAACCAGAGTGATCTTTTAAAAATGTAATTCAAATCAGGTGGTCATTCTTATTTGTATCTTTCAAAGGCTATTTACGGCATTGAGAATAAAACCCAAACTCCTCACTATAACCTAAAATACCCTCTCAAATCTGGCTCAAGCTGAGGTTTCCAGCTTTGCCCTATGTTACCTCTGTAGCTCTCAGTATATTTTTCCTACATGGTAGTACTACAGAATTAGCAGCTTAAGATAATGTTTTTGGTTGGTTGGTTGTTTGTTTTTTGGTTTGTTTTGTTTTAGGCAGGGGTAGTGCAGAGAGAAATGGAGAGGGAGAATCTTAAGCAGGTTCCATGCTGGGCATAAGGCTGAGGCTCAAGCTCATGATACTGAGATCAGGACCTAAGCCAAAATCAAGAGTCAGATGCTGTTTAACCTACTGAGCCACCCAGGTACCCCAAAAGTAATTTATTATTTCCAAGTTTCTGCGGGTCTGGAATTGAGGCAGAACTTAGCTGAGTGCTCTACTTCAGGATTTCCCATGAGCCTGCAATCAAGGTTTTGGCCAAAACTAGGATCTCATCTGAAAGCTCAGCTAAGAAAGAATCAGCTTCTAACATTTATGTGTCTATTAGCAGGATCCATTGCCTTTAGTCAGCTGGACTTAAGGCTTCCTTCCTTGCTGGCTATTGACCAGTGACCATCTTCAGTTCCTGTCTAACTGTTGGTCCTCAGTTTATTGCCACGTGAGCCTCCCGATGTCATCTTTTGTTTCATCAAAGTCAGCAAGGTTTAGAAACAATAGTGAATATCTGCCAGCAAGACAGAAGTCACTGTTTTAAAGAATATAATCGCTGAAAATACATCCCCTCACGTTGTCTGCACTCTATTTGTTAGAAGCAAACCACAGCTCACACCTACACTCAAGAGGGGAGGCTTACAAAAGGGCATAAGTACCGTAGGGTAACATCACTAGGGACCATTTGTCCACCACAGTTATCTTCAATTTCTTCTTTGAATAATGCAAACTGTTTTGAACTTCAGAGAGTTTGTATTGTCTTCTCTCTATCTCAAGTGTCTTTTTACTGCCCTTCTGCACATCTGGCTTCTTCTCATTGTAACTTCTCCATTCAAATGCCATCTCCTTAGATAGATTTTGGCTTACCATCATTAAGCACATCTTTCTGCATGAATACGTGAAAGGCTACATCCACTAGGAAATGGGATATGGACATCTATTTTAGGTAAACATCTAATTTAGCCCTACACAATTTCATTTTCCAACACACTTTGTATTTATTTTCAGATAATAGTGGAAAGTACAAAGCAGAAAATAGTAACTGTCTTAATTTCTAAATAACATGAGCAGGATTCAGGGTGACTCTAAGATGTAATGGTGAAGGTCATTGAAATTCCCACAAATTTGAGTATTTGAAATCCAGATTCCTCCATTATTAGACTGACATTTTTTCCCAGAGCTTACTAATGTTATGTGGCTGTTGTTTGAGAAATATATCCTAAACACAAAGGAAGAAGTAAAGAAGGAAGGCCAGAAAGAAGGAAGGAAAGATGGAAGAACATTTCTGATTAAGCCTTGTCCCTCATTTATTAAATAGGTTTTCATATACACTCTCAGTATAAAGAAATATATAACATAGTGTAGAGAGAAATAATAATTACTATATTCTGCTGTTTTATAAAAAAACAGAGGTAATGTCAGTCTTGAAGCAGTAATAGTCCAATATCTATACTCAGATTCAGAATCTATCATATTCTGAAGTCTCTCATACTCAGGGTCTATCATATTTGTGGAACATGATGTTAAACAAAATTTAAATTGCTTTTATTACTGGGGAAATCTTTGATATGAGCATATTTCATTTACAAGTGGGGAGGCAGTGGCTCTGGGGTCTGAAACTGCATTTTGCAAACATCTTTTATCTGTAAGCTCCTCCCTCATTGAGAACCTGATAGGTCATTGAGAAACCCTCACTAAGATGTAACACAATAATTGATCTCTATTATAACTCTAATCAGTAACATTCACTTTAATATTTTTAAAGGATTTTATTTATTTATTTGAAAGAGAGAGTGAGCACAAGCATGGGGAGAGGCAGAGGGAGAGAAGAAGGGAGAAGCAGCCTGCCTACTGAGCAAGGAGCCTGGCACAGCACTCAATCCTAGGCCTCTAGGATCATGTCCTGAGCCAAAGGCAGATGCTTAACCGACTGGGCCACCCAGGTGCCCCACACTTTATTTTCTGTGCTTATCATGCCTATAGGTTTCTGGCCATTAAATAAAAATAGTTTTTGTTAGGACTAAACCTGAGATGCTTTGCCCATTTATACATCAACAACAGTAATAACAATGAATCATTTTTATAATGCTTGTGTAAGAAGAAGAGACCCTTCATTTAGGCCAATTTATCTTCCATCAAATAGAATTATGTTTCAAATTGCATCATGTAACGTTTGGTATATTCAAAATTCCAAAATGAACAAATGTGTTATAATGGGATTCTTTCACACTAGAGGATTTGTTTTCAGTTTATATTACCATAAATTATTTTCTATCTCTCATCCCTACTTCTTTTATTCAATGTTTCATGTATTAACATTTTGATTGCAGTTGATCCTTGAACAACACACTGGGTTAGGCACACTGACTACCTGACCTCCACAGTCCATGTATAATTTTTGACTCCCTAAAAACTTAACTACTAATAGCCTACTGTTGGCCAGAAGGCGTACCAATAAGATAAACAGTTAATTAACACATGTTTTGTATGTTACATGCATTACATACTGTATTCTTACAATAAAATAAGCTAGAAAAAATAAAATCTTATTAAGAAAATCATAAGGAAGAATAAATAAATTTACAGTATTTATTTAAAAAAAAAATCCATGGATAAGTGGACCCATGCAGTTCAAACCTATGTTGTTCAAGGGTCAACTGGGTTTGTTTCCTCAAGATCACTTTTTCAATTGTTCTGGTCATGAATTCACTCTCTTCCATGCTCCTCTAGAGTTTTGTAAACCTCCCAAAATACCACTTCATCCCACATACCCTCAAGTAAGTACTGATCTTCAAATAATACATTTCTTCAAGGCTTCTATTACATGGATGGGTGTGGCAGTATTTCAATCACTTTTGACATAGAAAAGTACATTTTTTATTTGTATTCCTCTTGTATAAGTTCATATAAATATCTAGGATTCATCTGGAAACTTATTCATATGGAATCATGAGCTATCTTTATTTAAGCTAACCTCATGACATTACATTTATAAAACCATCCCTGGTATTGAAGAAATTGCTAAAAATATTGTAAATGTAAGGGGTGTCTTGGTGGCTCAGTCGGTTAAACGTCTGCCTTTGGCTCGGGTCCTGATCCCATGTGATCCTAATTCTGTTTCTGGGATCTAGCCCAGTATCAGACTCCCTGCTCAGCGGGGAACCTGCTTCTCCCTCTCTCCTTGCTTGTGCGCTCTCCTTTTTTCTTTCTCTCTGTCAAATAAGTAAATAAAATCTTAAAAAAATATTGTAAATATAATTTGAGTCTTTATTTGGAGGATTTGCCAAGTATTAGTGCAAATATGATTATATAATATGTACTTTCTTTTGGATCTATGTCTGAATACCTGCTACCTCTTCTGTCTGAATAAAATATTATTCTTTCTCTTTCTTCCACCTCGGGTCTTCCACAGGATAACTTCTTTTCATCACAGCCTTCAACTCAAGTGTTATTCCTTAAAGGAATTTTTCCTTATCCTAAAGTCTGCAATATGTGCATGTATTAATTTTCTACTGCTACTGTAACAACTTACCACAAATTTAGTGGCTTAAAACAGTACAGGTTTACTATCTTAGAGTATTCTAGGTCAGAAGTCTGACACAGGTCTCATTTGGATAAAATCAGACATCTGTAGACCTATGATTCTTTTCTGTTGATTCTAGGGGAAGATCGGTTCCCTTGTCCTTTCATCTTTAAGAGGCCATCCACATTACTTACTCACAACCCTTTACTTTTTTACCTTGAAAACCAGAAATGCTTTTCATTCTGCATCTCTCTGACTCTTTCTTCTTCCTCTTCTACTTTTAAGGGCTCATGCAATTAGAATGGGTCCACCTGTATAATCGAGAATACTCTCATTTTAAGGTCAGCTGCTTAGCAAACATAATTACATGTGCAACGTTCATTCCTTTTGACATGTAGTATAACGTATTTACAGATTGTGAGGTGTAGGATATGGACATTATTGGAAAAGCTTTATTCTGCCCATCACTGTACTATCCCCACAATGATATCCCATTCCAATCCATATATAAAGCTATGACAACATCTATTTTTAATTGTCTGTTCTCTTATCTGTATTCCATACACATATAGTCAAACACCACCCACTCTAGATTGTAAGCTTTTATTAGAGTCAATATTAGTCCTCTGTTTTCTCCAGGAACTAACACATTGTGTTAGTTCTTAGGAAAAACATAGTTCTTGTATGTAGTAGACTTTTTAATAAATATTGGTTGCACTTGGGCAAATGTGCATGCACATACATGCATGTATTCACCTGTATTTTTGCCATCCTGAAAGTAATTATTTTCTGAGTAATTGGAAGTCACCAAGTACAATACTACTGTTTGGGGTTTTTTCCCCTAAGATTTTATTTATTCATTTGAGAGCAAGAGAGGGCAGGAGCAGTGGGGAGGAGTAGAGGGAAGGAGAGAAGCAGGCTTCCACTGAGCAGCGAGCCTGATGTAAGGCTTAATCCCAGGACCCTGGGATCATGACCTGAGCCAAAGACAGATGCTTCACTGACTGAGCCACCCAGGTGGCCCCTACTACTATTTTTATAGGACGTGACAATGACTTCCACATATTTACCTTCTCTGAAATACTGATCATACATCCAGCTTCCTTATATGTCCATTTGGATCTCAAAATTAGCATGCTAGTAAAAGAACCACCGGTTCCCTTCACTCCATAATGTGTTCTTCTTCCATCTGTTTCTGAATCAAGTGATAGCACTACCATGTATTTATAGATCTATTATTGTCATTCCCCTTTCCCTTAACACCACACCTGATTCACTGAAGGAAAAAAAACAAACCCAATACAAACAAAAAACACTCTCCCTTTAAAATAGATCTTAAATCTGTCTATTTCTCTTCATTTCTATTTTAATCAACATAATTTAACTACCTCATCACTTACCAGAGTAACCACATAATCGTTGTATTATTTTGCTTAGGTTGTCATAATAGAATCCCACAGACTTGGTGACATAAAAAAGCAGAAATGAATTTTCTCGTAATTCTGGAGCAGGAAAGTCCAAGGTCATGGTGCTCTCAGGATTTGTTTCTGATGGGGTCTCTCTTCCTGGCTTGCAGATTGCAGCCTTCTCACTGTGTCCTCATGTGGCCTTTTTGCAGACATGTTCCTCATTTCTCTTCTTCATCTAATATGTACAGTAGCCCTATTAAATAGAGCCCCACCTTTTTTTTTTTTTTTTACCTTATTTAACCTTAATTACCTCTTTAAAAACATTGTTTCCCAATTAGTCTCATTGGGGATTAAGGTTTCAACATACAAATTTGGGAGGATATAATTCACTCCATAACAACCTTATAAAAATAAATTCCCTACCCCTATTTTTACACCATTACAGCCCATTTACCACTTAGCAGATAGGTGATTTTCTTAAGACTTTATTTGCATGATAGCATTCCTCTGATTAAACCCTCTGTGCTTTTCAATAATTCTTAGACTAAATTTCCAATATTTTGGCCTGATCTGAAATGTCCCTGTCATCTGACCTCTGCTGAACTTTCTGGACTACCTTGTAGTAATTTCTCCTTTATTTATATCTATATATTTCTCCTTTATTTATGTATATCTGTAGCTCATTCCTGGACTTGGTGCTTTGCATTTGTTGTTCACAGGTCTCAGAAATCTATTTACCTAGATTTTTTGGGTTTCAAGTCTCAGCTCAAATACGACTGTTACAGTTTTTTCAACACTTTGTATAAAGTAGATATTCTTCACCTAAATGGAAGCCATTAAAACTTTGTTTCAGGTGGTGCGTGATTAAATTTCTCTACAAGCTAAAGACTGGATAATATGACCAGGACAGGCACTTTCCAACTTTAGAATCAAATGTTTTCATATTACTCCAAGAAAACAACTATTTATGAATAGATGTTTCTATTCTGCTGAAATACATCCAATCTAAGTAACAGAAGGTAATTAGCAAAGAATCTAATCAGCAGCATTGCTTTAGTGCCCATCATTAAAAAGCTTAACTGTTGTACCATTTTTCTTTTCTGCTTTATGAAGAACTCATTTATGTGCCATTTCAATGCTATTGTAATTGTGAGTGAGTTTTATGGGGGGATTAAATTACTGGCCTCAATTTTACAACACAAACATTACCTGCAGCCTTCTATAACCCAGCCACAGCAGAAAAGAGAAAAAAAAAAAAAAGAAGAAGAAGAAAATTTATCATAAAAACCCTGATGCTGAAACCGAACTTTGATGCTCATTGATTTGATTGATCTGAGGAACCACATTAAGGTTTCAAACCATGTGTTGTAAAATCTCCTTTTTATTTCATGACTATTTTTTTCTTGCAACTGATTCTTAATAGCTATACAGTGGGGAGGACTCATGCACCTAGAAAGACTGAATATTTAAAAGACACAAAATGTCAATTTGTAAATATTTGAGCATTGCTTGACATCTCATATCAAGAAGAGAGTTGCCAAAATTGCTCTCATTAATGGAGGGGGAAAGAAAAAAACAAAAAACCAAACTTCAAGTGACCATTTACCTGGAGGCAACTCCAGTTATCTTCGTAGAGAAAGGTCAGTGTCTTAAGATGAATAAAATTCACTCAGTAAATTATTTATCGGTCATTTTTTTCTTATAACTATGTTAAATACATATGCAAATCATGTATTTTAGGAGTTTTTCCATAATGAGAAGATAAGCTTTTCTTCTAAGAACTGCTGATTCCAATCTACTACTACAACAACAACAAAAGGGAAGACAAATCCTGTCCTTTTATCCATCAAGTACCATTTTATTTATAAGTTTAACTATTGTGTGCTGTTCCTTGCTCTCTATACACATAGAATATATTTTTTTTTCTTTCCTTTTTCTTCTCTCTCTTTCTCTCTCCCTCTTCCTCCCCTTCTCTCTCATATTAGATTTAAAAAAAAAAACATGTTGAGAGTAAGATACTTTATCAAATATAGAATATGGATAATTCACTTATCACTTACATTTTATTTTAGATTTCATTCTCAATGAATTCCTTGTACTCATCCCTCTAGTTAGGAATCACTATTCCTATCTACTATTCCTATCTCTCAGATGAGGAATTCAAGGCTCAAAAGGTTAAGTGACTCATGTAAGTTACATAAATATTAAGTTGTGAAACCAGTATAGGAATGTCTGCCATGGAAACAGCTCATGACAACTTGGGATGAACATAAAAATTTCAGGAGAGACACAGAGCTATGAAAAACAAAATTTCTGCCAATGATTACAGCCAACATACAATGTAATAGCCGCACAGATGGAAAGAGCATGGAGAGAAAGGACAGCTGAGCCAGAGATAGTCTTGAAGGTGAGAAAAGGCAAGATTGTGGGTGGCAGGAAAAGCATCACCTGAGAGTCAGCAGATATATTTGGATGAACCAGTGTGTTCGTTCATTGCTCTGTATAAACTTCATTTCTATGGCCTCTTCCTTTACAAAATCAAGAGGCCAGAGGAGACCAGGGAATTCAACTTGTTTCTTGAGAATTCTTGGAATACATTGGAAAACATAAGTCATCATCAACTGAATAGCCGTAACTTGACTCATATATTTAACCAACTAATATATTTATTCCTCTTTACCTGTAGTCTTACTGTAATGGAGTTACTGAGATTGTTAGAATAGGCTGGAGTCTTAAAAATTCAGATAGTCAAATTAGCTACTTCCTATTGATTGGGGATTTTTAATTATTTATATACCAGTTTGGATTTAATTAATTATTCTATTCATTTGTTCACATAAATGCAATTGGGAATGCCAGACACTGAACAGACAATAACTAGGGAAGACAGAAATGATTTCTGCTTTGTAGACATTTCAGTCTCATTGAGTATGACAGATATTGGTTAATCAATTGACTCCTTCAATATATAGAATATATATAGTACACAAATCTATAATAAATTTATTTTTTATTTTTATCTTTATTTTTTTAACATCTTAATTTTATTTTATTTTTTTTCAGTGTTCCAAGATTCATTGTTTATGCAACACACCCACTGCTCCATGCAATACGTGCCCTCCTTAGTACCCACCACCAGGCTCACCCATCCTCCCATCCCTCTCCCCTCCAAAACCCTCAGTTTGTTTCTCAGAGTCCACAGTCTCTCATGCTTCATCTCCCCCTCAAAGTTACCCCAATTCACTTTTCCTTTCCTTCTCCTAATTTCCTTCATGTTATTCCTTATGCTCCACAAGTAAAACTATATGATAATTGACTTTCTCTTCTTGACGTATTTCACTCAGCATAATCTCCTCCAGTCCCATCCATGTTGATACAAAACTTGGGCATTTATCCTTTCTGATGGCTTTGTAATATTTTCCTTATCAATTTGTCTGTTGAAAGGCATCTTGGCTCTTTCCACAGTTTGGTGATTATGGCCATTGCTTCTATGAACATTGGGGTACAGATGGCCCTTCTGTTCACTACATCTGTATCCTTGGGGTAAATACCCAGTGGTGAAATTGCAGGGTCATAGGGTAGCTCTATTTTTAATTTTTTGAGGAATCTCCACACTGTTTTCCAAAGTGGCTGCACCAACTTTAATTCCTGCCAGCAGTGTAAGAGGGTTCCCCTTTCTCCACATCCTCTCCAACACTTGTTGCTTCCTGTCTTGTTAATTTTGGCCATTCTAACTGGTGTAAGATGGTTTCTCAATGTGGTTTGTATTTGGGTTTCCCTGATGGCTAATGATCATGAACATTTTTTCATGTGTCTGTTAGCCATTTGTGTGTCTTCTGTTCATATCTTCTGCCCATTTTTTGACATGATTATCTGTTTTTTGGGTGTTGAGTTTGAGGAATTTTTTATAGATCTTGGATATCAGCCCTTTGACTGTAGTGTCATTTGCAAATATTTTCTTCCATTCTGTGGGTTGCGTCTTTGTTTTGTTGACTGTTTCCTTTGCTGTGCAGAAGCTTTAGATCTTGAAGAAGTCCTAAAAGTTCATTTTCACTTTTGTTTCCTTTGCCTTTGGAAACATATCTTGAAAGAACTTGCTGTGGCCGATGTTGAAGAGGTTATTGCCTATGTTTTCCTCTAGGATTTTGAGAGATTATTGCCTCACATTGAGGTCTTTCATCCATTTTGAGTTTATCTTTGTGTATGGTGTGAGAAAATGGTCAAGTTTCATTCTTCTATACATAGCTGTACAATTTTCCCAGGACCATTTATTGAAGAGACTGTCTTTTTTCCACTGTATATTTTTTCCTGCTTTGTTGAAGATTATTTGGCCATAGAGTTCAGGGTCTATATCTCAACTCTCTACTCTGTTCCATTGGTCTATGTATCTGTTTTTGTTCCAGTACCATGCTGTCTCGGTGATCACAGCTTTGTAGTAAAGCTTGAAGTCAGGCAATGTGATGACACCAGGTTTGTTATTCTTTTTCAACATTTCCTTATATTAAAATATGTAAAATTTAGGTACTGGAATAAAACTATATGGGTGCCCATCGTTGAGGAATCATCCCAGAAAGCTAGATCCTGGAAATGGTGGAAGGAGGAGACAGCCTGAAAAGGTAGTCTTAAATCAAGTTTATGAAGGCATTGGGAAGTGTTCTTAAGAGTTGTGCTTAAGAGTTCTGCAAGTTTTGTCTCCCAGAGACACTGTTTTAATAGGTCACAAAGATCCAGAATTGTGCATAATACTTCAAAAGTTTTACAATAGGGTGAGGCATTTCTCATTACTGAGGAGAGGAAGATTAAAGCAATCTTGTAGCACAATTAAAGTGTTACATTACTGAAATGCTAATGAACTTAGCCAGTAAGTAATTCAGTATATAGTCTGAAACATAAGATGGCTAATGTTTAGTCCCTCTTAAAAAGATATACCTCCTTTCATCTGTGGTTGTATCTCCATCAACACACATGCACACCTACACAAATACACAAAATACATGCACATATTTTAATGTACCCCTGCCTATTTAAAAATGATTTTAGAATTACATACAGGAAAGATTAATAAATGCATAAAATAAATAGAGACAAATACGTTAGAGGGTATGAACAAATTGTTAGCATATTCTAAGGTGAATGTTAAATATGAAAATCAGTTGAAAATAAAGTGAGATTTACTTGTCATTCTGCAAGTAAATATTTATGTTTATCTACTAATAAGAGAAAAATATTCTGAAAAAAGGGTCTATTTTATGAGACTAGGACATCATTCCAAATCCAGTTGCTGCCACCTTTTTGCTACCCATTTACAAACCTGTTAAGTACTTAACTTAATGGAAGAGGATGTAAAGAATGACTCTTCAACACAAAGGTGGACCTGCGGGAGCCACTACTTGATGCTTGCACTGATAATTTTCTCCTTTGTCAATGTGTATATAACTGGCAGAGTAAGTGAAAAGTAGTGGGTAGAATGAAACTGTCTTTTAAACTGTATGTTCAAGGGATATATGACATCTTACTAGTAACTTTAGGATTAGGCCAGAGGTTAAAATCAGTGATTTCCTAGTCTTTCAAAAGAGGTGTTGCTAAGATTAACTGGTGGGTATTAACTTCACATATCAAACACCTGCATTATATTTGAGCTGTCCCAGTTCATTCACCCATCAACTCGCCCACCCATCTATCAATTTCACAAACATCTATTTATATCTGTTGTATTTTTGAAAACTTACCACATGTTTCCTTTAAATATGAAAGCAATTCAGGAAAATAAGTAGTATTGTTTTCCTATCAATGATGAAGAAAGTAAAGTTCAAAAAATTTAACCCTGAATGGTAGGATTCTGGTAAATGCCAGAGCTAAAATTTAGTCCAACTTAAGTTTGTTAATTCCTTTGTTCATTTATTTAACAAACACACTGTTGTGGGAAGAATCTGATAGATGTTTGGAGTCAGATGGTGTTTAGGGCAGTGATGATTCCTAATCTTAAGGAGTTTATAGTCTACTGAGATTATCTGGTGCCAACATCTGCTGCCCTTCTATTCTCAGAAGAGCCAAAAGACATACCGAGCACACATCTTATAAATGGCACTAACCATATTTCAGTTCATGTAACAACTATATTTCAGTTCATTTAACAACCAGAAGTTCCCCTTCAATATATCTCCTTCACAATACGCCATTTTAAAAGTACGAAAACAAAGACTTGTTTGAAAACAATACTACCATATGCGCATACCAAGTATATGTAAAGCCAAAGGATTTTAAGAGGTACAAAGGATCTCAAGATGTAGAACTTACATAGGTCATAGAGGTATCTGTGGTTCTTTGCCTTTTTCTACTCAAGATTATAAGTAGGGGTGAGGTGGAAACTTTACTTCTTTGTGAAATTTCTGCCACAAAATCATAAAGCTCTAAGATTTCCTCTTGATATTTACTTGGGCTAGAGTAAAGAGAAAAGGTACTCACTAAGGAGGTCAGAAAAGATAAATATCCTTAAGCCCATGTTGACACTTTCTTGCTCAGACAGTTGAGCTATGGACCATATTAGTACCTCAAAGATTGAGGTTAGATATGAAATTATGCCCAAATTCATACTTGGAGTGGGTAACAGGAAGAAAAACAATGCATTCAACATATTTTTTTAAATCAAAAACTCCTTCAGGTTAACCCATACCTCATTTCCTACAACCCATATCAAGAAAGTTTCCCAAAGGAACCACAACAGCCCAGGACTTGGAATAACTTGCAATTCGTTATTATGAAAATAATAATTGTAGAAGAATAGTAGTAATAATGGTAACATGTCATGGTTAAGCCATTAAACATAAAGAAAATACTTAAACATTTTATATTCAGGGTAATTTTCGAGGTTTCTTCTCAATTTTTAAAATAGATTTATAGAGTATGGTTGAAGCAATATACAAAACTGTACAGAAACTGCAGAAAATAGACAAATGTACAAAAAAGATGGAATATTAAAAGAAAATAACAAAGGAAAGAATGGAAGAGAAAAGAGACAAAAGTTGGTATAAAAGTAAAAAAAAAGGGGGTGGGGAGTGCCTGGGTGACTCAGTAAGTTAATAAGTGTCTGCTTTTAGCTCAGATCATGATCTCAGGGTCCTAGGATGGAGTCCCAATGCAGGCTCCCTACTCAGCAGGGTGTCTTCTCTCCCTCTCCTTTTACCCCTCCCCTCCACTCATGCTTACTCTCTCCCTCTCTCTTTCAAATAAATTAAAAAAAAAAAAATCTTTGAAAAAAAAAAGTTAAAAAAGGGACACCTGGGTGGCTCAGTTGGTTAAGCGACTGCCTTCCACTCAGGTAATGATTCCAGCACCCTGGGATCGAGTCCCACATCAGGCTCCTTTCTCAGCATCCCTGGGAGCCTGCTTCTCCCTCTGCCTCTGCCTGACACTCTTTCTGCCTGTGCTCACTCTCTCTGACAAATAAATAAATAAAATCTTTAAAAAAAAGTTAAAAATATGCAAGTAGTTCCTCTACAGTATCTTTTCACAGTTAATCTTGTGGTATACTTTGGTGTACCAAACTCACCCCTAAAGACAACCCACCAGTCATCTTAATAATTGGGAAGAGAAGATTTAAATCCAATCCAGGGCTACTGCTTTAGGACTAGTTTAATCTAAGAATTCCCTTAGAAGTATAACTAAAAACAAAAACCACCAAACACCAGATCTATTACAGTAACCTTGGCGGTGTACATGTGAATTGGGGGAAGGTGAGACAGATGAGGAGGGAATACATTTCTTTGCCTGGAACTCACAATCCAGTAAAATAGTTTGGGATATAAGGCAGGTTACTCTAAGTAAATCAAGACAAAAATGGTTAAAACTTTTTTCTTTTTTAAGGTTAAAACTTTTATTAGCATGTTAAGAAGAAGACAGAAAATGTTTACAGGAATTCCATCAATCTGAGAATCCTGGTGGAATTTGTAGGGTGAGTTTCAAAAGATGGAGATATAGGTGAAGAGAATTCCAGGTAGAAAAAAAACTTCATGAGCAATGTTAGAGTGTTAAAGTGTATGGGACCTATATGTAGGGTGTCCAGTAATACAGGGAAAATGCTATTCATTTGGGAAAATAGATCTTGGGGGTAATAACTGGTTTAGGAATAAGAAAACCAATAAAAGATTATACAACCTTCTGTCTTTATCTCCTGAAGATTGGCTTGACAACAGTAGGCAGAGTTTTGAGATAAGAAGTTAGAAGCAAAAAAAGTCAGTTTGAGAAAATACTGAAATATATAAGACACATTAAGGGTTTTTATTTTTTTTAAGAAAGCCAATAAGCTAATACACTTTTAAAAATATATATATATATAAAGAATAGTCACAGTATGTGCTCAGTTATTAGGACTCCATGATAGTGTCCTGATTATAGTCCACATACATTGAGATCCATAGTGTGTGGAAGTACAGTGCATATATCAGGTGGGAAATCACTAGCTGAAACAAATGAAAATGCATCTAAAATGGACTTCAAACTTGGATATCTTCCTTGCCCTCTTCTTTCTTCCTCTTAAAGCTCCTCTTGTCATGTTAAGTATACATTTCTTTTTTCTGTGTAATTGAAGGAAATATCTTTCATTTCCCATAACGTAGAACAGTATGTGTTCATTATTAATATGACAACTGATGGGAAACAGAGCTATTCATTGAGAGAGCTATTCAAGGACAACTTTGCCTACCCCAGAAAAGGACAGTGCCTTTGCTTGTCAATGTTGATTTTCCAGAAAATAATCGCTTTTATTTTCAAAGAGAGGTTGGACCTGACTATATTTTGTTGAGATAGAGGCTGATTTATGATTTGGGAAAACAAATACAGAATGAGGAGAACTGATCCCACTGCCATCTCAGTATGTAATTACTAAGTCCTGTATTCATGCTGCTGGGCCTCAAATGATGAGGAATTTTGTGCTTCAGAAATGAGATTAAACAATGTGTTTTTGCAGAACCTTTCTAATGGAAAGGTCTTATGCCTCTATTAAATAGTTTCTTTGTTTAAAATATTTTGTCACATATTACATGCAGCACTGGGTGTGGTGCATAAACAATGAATCTTGGAACACTGAAAAAAATAAAATAAAATTAAAAATAAAATATTTTTTCTCTGTTCAATAGTTACCTCCCATCTAAGCTATACTCAATTGCTTACAAATTCTTTATTTATTTATTTATTTATTTTTTTAGATTTTATTTATTTGACAGAGAGTGAGAGTACACAAGCGGGGGAGCAGTAAAAGGAGAGGGAGAAACAGGTTCCCTGCTGAGCAGGGAGCCCGATGCAGGCTTGATCCCAGGTCCTTGGGATCATGACCTGAGCTGAAGGCAGACACTTAAGCATCTGAGCCACCCGGAAGCCCCAATTGCTTACAAATTCTCAAGTGAGTTGTGTGCAGTACTGTCTCATTTTTACACCCATATACCATGGTGATCTCACTGAGTAAAATGTTCTTTCCGATCTCCACTTCACTTCTTTCTCTGGCTAACTTTTCTGTATTATTCAATCCTCTGTTCTGGAGTTGTCGGTTACTCCAGAAATGCTCCCCAGATTCCCAGGATGATGTTCCCTCTTGGGCTATCAGAATCACTTGCCCTTTAATTGATCATACTTTGTAACCTTTCGTACTAGAATCTACATTCATGAGGACAGGAACATCAGGGATTTTGGTGCCAGTGTGTTAAAGGGAATTGCTTAAAGAAGAGTCCTATAAACATCAAGCTAATACCAACAGTGTTACTGATGAATTGCATTATGGTAGGGAGAAAAAATGGGAGCAAGGAAGATTTTTGGTTTTCTGCCCTAAGTGATTTGTCTGAGATAATTTAGTCCCAGTTCTACCTTAATTCCAAAGGCCATTTCTTCCCACCCCCCACAGTGCAGTTTTTCTCCAACATCATATATCTACTCAATTTCCACTAAGTTGAAACAAAACTTACTATGTTTTTCTTTTTCTTTTTTTTTTTTTTTTTAGTTTCTAGACTGAAAACACATACTTATGATTATTTGGCAGTTTGAGTGATTTTGTAGGAAGGATTTATAGCAGTGATTCTCAACCATGGCTACTTCAGAAATACCTGAAAAGTGTTTAAAAATCCAAATATCAGGGCCACACTCCAGTCTTTAATGGTAGAACCCAGGTAATAGTAGTTACTGAACTCAGGTGATTCTAACATGCAGGCAAAATTCAGAACAATTGCCTCAGAAATGTACAAACAAGGATTGCAGTAACAACTATTAACACAAGCCTGGTGGTCATGGGGAAATTACTTAAATTATATGAGCCTTAGTTTTCTCATCTTAAATGATAATAGAATAACTACTTTTCAGAATTGTAAAGATGATTAGAAATCATAATATGTAGGAAAGCATTTATCTCACTAACACATGACAGATACCTGGTAAATATACATGTCCATTTTTTATTATTATTTAGGATGGTGGGTAGTGTCCAGGGGAAAAATGGTAAGTGAGTTTTATACCCTGAATATATTCCTTCTGCATTCTCTGTTTTTTTTGTTGTTGTTGTTGTTGTTGTTGTTGTTGGGTTTTTTTTTTTTTTTTTGAGAAAACATATGTAAGGGTGAAGATAGGAAAGGATGATAAACCCAACATCATAGGGAGATAAGAACATTTCAGAAATCTTATCATAGTAAGGACTGAGCTTTAACTACATGGTAATTATATTGGAAAAATGATAATTATGTGTCAAGTTGCATTAATGTTATTGCATCCTCTCCAGAGTGTTTGATAATTAAGTTGTCACTATCAAGTCTATAGTGAAAATCACTTGTATTGAAGACTTCTACCAGCAAAAGAATTCCAACTGGAGTTCAAATTGGTCCTCCTTGGAAATGTCAAAGAGTTCTTATGGTTAAACTTTGTTTCTCTAGTATCCAGACAGATATTCTGTAAGAAGCAAGGGACCCTTAAAATGGTGCATGAGTGTGTTGCCAAATTCCTCTTCAGCAGAGTGCCTCTGCTCGAAGCTGTCAGTCTCCTACAGGGAGCATTCTGGATTATTCTTCTTTCCTCATTGGTGACTTAGGGAGGACATGGAGTTGAACATACAGCCTCCCTGGGGAATGAGTCTGTGGCCATGACAGCATTTATTTCAAGGAAAGATCAGGAGCTTATGATAAATATTGTGTGACCCAAAAGTCTCTACGAAAACCAATACCAAGACACCCAAAGATAAAACCTCTGTAGAAACATTATTTGATGACTCATTAGGAGTAGTTAATCTTCATAATAAATCTAAGATTTTTTTTTTCAGGAATGTCCTGAAAGTTGCCAGATTTTACTATGTACAGTAACAGATAAAATATATAAATAAATTATGTTTTAAGATATACATAAGTGGTATGAAAAGAAAAGATATGTGTGTGGAGGCCTATAATATATCCGGAAATGCTGTGTTAAATTAACATTTTTTTTTCTAAAGAAGACTCCAGTACTATTCAGAAAAGTTGATCTTCCAAACAGATCACAGAAATGTGATCTTCCAAAGGTCGACTAAAGATTAAGAAATATAAGCTTCCAGTTATAAAATAAATAAGTCATGGAGATATAATGTACATTATAGAGAATACAGTGAATAATATTGTAATAACTTTATAGAGTGACAGATGATAACTAGGTCATCATAGTGATCATTTTGTAATGTATAAAAATATCTAACCACTATCTTCTACACTTGAAATTGATATGATACTATTAGTCAACTATAATTTTAAAAATATATAACATCATTGAGATATATTTCATTAGGGTATTTTTTTTTAAAGATTTTTATTTATTTATTTATTTGACAGAGATCACAAGCAGACAGAGAGGCAGGCAGAGAGAGAGAGAGAGAGGGAAGCAGGCTCCCTGCTGAGCAGAGAGCCCGATGCGGGACTCGATCCCAGGACCCTGAGATCATGACCTGAGCCGAAGGCAGCGGCTTAACCCACTGAGCCACCCAGGAGCCCCATTAGGGTATTTTTTAATTTAATTATTTTTATTAACATAGTAATGTATTATTTGCCCCAGGGGCATAGGCCTGTGAATCATCAAGCTTATACATTTCACAGTTTGTGTGACCACTTTTCCATGGAATTCAGTTTAGCAAATGCTGGTATAAACATTTTTTTTAAATATTTTGTTTATTTATTTGACAGAACACAGCAGGGGGAGTGACAGGCAGAGGGACAGGGAGAACCAGCCTTCCCACTGAGCAGGGAGCCTGATGCTGGGCTCTATCCCAGGACCCTAAAATCATGACCTGAGCCAAAGGCAGATGCTCAATTGACTAAGTCACCCCAGCACCACTGTTATAAGCATTTTTATTGAACAATCTAACCATTATTATTTTTTTAAATTATAAGAAAGGTAACTGGGAGGCAGTTAAATGGATTAGATTAGATTAGATTAGATTAGATAGGACAGTTATACAAAGTAAAAAAGAAACAGAACCAATATCAGCAGACTAGGCATGACACAGATAAATGATCAGGAAGAAGAATTAACAGGTGAAAAATTTAGAAACTGAGATCAATCATGCTGAGATTTCAAGGACCATGTTGACAGTACACTCGATGCCATTTAACAGAAAATAACTCACCATTGCTCTCTAGTTATGAAGGCTTGCTTTCTTCTAGTTTCTGTGTTTTGTTACCTTATCTGTGAACTAGAGAGATGGATACTATTCTTATAGGGGAGTTGTGACAAAGATGTGATGTTTTAAACACTGTAACTCAGATCCCTGTACATAGTAAGTGCTTGAATTTCATCATCTGTTATAATTAGAGCAACAACTCATTTAACCCATCCGTTCCTTAACAGATCTCATGGCCTAAAACCTATGAGCAAGTCCAGGCTTTGAAGATGTGATGTTAGATATAAGGAACATAGGATTTGGACTCAAAACATGTCATCAGAGAGTCTATATTTGGCTCATAAAAGCAAAGTATCTTTGAGCAGATCACTTTCTTCCTAATCTTCAGTGCCCTTGATGCAACATTGCTATTAACTCTCTTTCTGACATATCCAAGGTTTTTCATTGGTGGAAGGGGTTTGGATTGGATTGTCCTTGCTTAGAATAAAGAGTAATGCTCTCAGTGATTGAGACATGACCAATCACATGTCATAATGAATGTCAAAATAGTTTGATCAGTGTCAAATACCAAGTGTAAATAGGTCTTAAGGACCACGGATGCAATTTGATGAGGGAAAATTAAGCTATAATAGTTTTACCCATTATACATATGTATGTAGGAAATTTTTATTAAGATATCTGTAGGTAAGGGGTGCCTGGGTGGCTCAGTGGGTTAAGCTTCTGCCTTCGGTTCAGGTCGTGATCTCAGGGTCCTGGGATCGAGCCCTGCTTTGGGCTCTCTGCTCAGTGGGGAGCCTGCTTCCCCCTCTCTCTCTGCCTGCCTTTCTGCCTACCTGTGATCTCTCTCTGTGTGAAATAAATAAATAAAATCTTTAAAAAAAAAGAGATATCTGTAGGTAGGACAAAATATATAAAATATGTTTATGTCTGTGTTTTACTTTAGGTTAAGATAAACCTATCAAGAAATTCATTCACACAATGCTATTTAGAAACTGGAAAAAAAATATGGAAAGTGAAGAAATGTTAACATTTTTCACTCTCTGAGAATATAAGGACACTATGTGATATGTGAGGTTCCTTTCCTTTCTATGCTTGATTCAGAAATAGAGTCTCAGCCTAATAGTCCACGAAATTTTCTTTTTGTTTAGTTACTTGGTTCAGTGGGACAATGCCATTGTACTGTTTGTTCCCCATTTACTGATTGATGCAAACCAATGTTTGCTCAAGAATCCCAATCTTTCCCCAGTTCTGCTCTTCCTTTTGTCCCTTGCTTCTGACTCCCAAGACACTGCATGCCTTCTGATGCTCTCAGAAATTGTCACCACCAGTCTGTTCTCTCCAGTGGCGTCTACCCCAAAGGACAGATTCTCCACAGAACTAAAAATTCCCATCTATCCTCTCTTTCCTGCCTCTACAGACAAATATAGGAGTGCTTTCCATCTGAATTGCTTCTTTGTTGATCACTGTAAGGTGTCCTTCAGAGAGTTACAAAGTCAAAGAAATAAAAATGGGGAAATATAAAGTTGAAAGATTTTTTCAGTCCTCTTCCCTGGTATCCAGTGCCATATTGCTTACTGGTAAGATAAACAAAAGTGGAATAAAGCTTTTGTCCACACCCAAACTCTTTCACTCCTAACTATTCCTTTCAGTGAGGGATTTTCTGTTTTTTTTCTCCCCAGGTTACTATGAATCACAATCACAGGGAGATCTTGTAAAAAGTACAGCTTGGTACTCTTAAAAGAGTATGCATTTCTCTGCTTTTTCTCCAGTGTTACATGAACAACAAAAAATTGTTTTGTAAATATTAAGTAATGTCCCATTCCTTCAAAAATGCCTTCATATTAGCTCCCCACTGAAATCATCAAGTAGGTTCTTAAAATTATAAAAGATACAAAGAATGTGAAAAGCCTCAGCTAATTTGATAATTTGCAAGGGACATTTAGAAAATATGTATCTCTTTAGAATGTATGCTTAAATCATCGGTAATTTTTTTTCCTTCTGTAACATTTAGTTGTATTCCCCTCCTTCCCTATTTGAGGAAGGAAAAAGTAAAACCGGGGGAGGTGGGGCAGGAGAGAAAGAAAGGAAAAGAAATACATAATATAAGAAAATAAAAATAGATAAACAGGAATAAAGATTTTGCTTTCTTTCCCAAGGAGCTGATAGGTAGAATGATGATAGAGAGTAGAACAGGGAAATAGGAATAGCCATTTGTGACCATAGACAAAAATAAGAGATTATTTCTACAGTTCCACCCAAGGTATACACAGTAATGACTGCTAGGTAACTAGATAGAAATATTAAATATTTTATACCATTCCCTGTACCTGAGTTTTTCTGGGAGTAGAATTAATTTCCTGGTGGCATCACAATTATTGTGGAGTTAGGCTAGCAATGAATTAACTTGAAAATATGGGGAAAAGTATGAATAAATTTAACCAAAGATATATAAGATCTTTACTTAAAAAAAAATACAGAACATGGCTAAGAAAAATTAAGAATATGAAATGAATTGAGACATACAACCTTAAAGTAGGCAAACATAGTATAGATGGGGCACTTATAAACATTAACCGTAAAAGGAACACAAACTCAGTAAATTGAACATTCTTTAAATTAAAATCTTCTCTTCAAAATCTTCTCTTCTTTTCATTATTATGAAAAGCTAAAGCAGAAGTGCCTTGGGTGGCTCAGTCAGTTGGGTGGCTCAGTCAGTTAAGTGACTGTTTTTGGTTCAGGTCATGATCCTTGGGTCAAGAGATCAAGTTCCATGTCAGGCTCCCTGATGAATAGTCATCAAAGATATTTTTAAAATTCAAGACCCATGCTCACTAGAAACTGTCAGTAGAGTAATAATTATACAATTTTTCATTATAATAGTAAAAATAGATATTAGAAAAACTATAAAAAACAAGCATTATTAATAATGAAACACTAGATTAGAAGCATTCTCATTAATTTTAAGTTCAAGAATAGACAATTCATCATTATTTTAAAAACTGCATTCTAGAGGTGATCTTTAATAACATCAGAAAGGATAACAAAATAATAGGTATTTTTTTGAAAATTACAAGTACAGTTTTCACTATTTGCCAATTATATGATGTTTCACCTGGAAAGACCAACAAAAGTAGCTGCAAAACAAAAATAAAGAGCAAAATAATAAGTAAACCCAGTAACAGAGTTGAACAAAATTAGCATAAAATCAACAATGTTCTTAAAAAGGTTGTTAAGAAATATGATATAATTCCATTTATAACAGCAATAACTAAAAACAGTATCATACAGTTCCTAGTATAGAATCTTAAATATCTACCAATAAGCACTTGAAATAAATACTTTAGAATATTTGAGACTGGGGCGCCTGGGTGGCTTAGTCATTAAGCCTTTGCCATTGGTTCTGACCATGATCCCAGAGTCCTAGAATCAAGCCCCACACTGGGCAACCTGGTTGGCAGGAACCTGCTTCTCCCTCTCTCCCTCTCTTGCTGTATCTCTCTCTGTCAAATAAATAAATAAAATCTTAAAAAAATATATTTGAGACTGAAGAGGGAGAGGGAGACTCCAGAAAGTAAAAATTAAAAGTTGGAATTGGCTGATTTTTATAAATAATAAAGCACTAAAAAGATTTTGCTTCACAGAGTTCTCTCTGTAAGATCATCAGTCTTAGAAATTAGAGGCTATATTTTAAATTTTGTGTTCCTAGAATCTAACATCTAATATATGATAGGAGTTAAATCTATGTTTGTTGAATGAATGATATATATGAAATAGTAGTTGAACGAGTGAATGCATGCATTCACAATGAGAGTGGCTAATGCAGCAAATGTTCAATTTCCAGTACAAATGCCTTTCCCTGAAAATGGAAATTTCATATAAAATCATTTATTGCATGAACACTTGAGATTGTATAGCTCTACCAAAAGTAGAGAGCACCCACAATGGTTATTTTACTGCCTCCAAATGTCAAAGCTTATCACTACTTTGCTATCAGGAAGTCCACAAAATGTAATGTGTGAGCTTCATATTTAGTAAGACTGAGAAAATTCATTCAAACACTGTACTTACTCCCAATTTTCCCTCAGGATCCTTTGGGTTACCAGATGCAGCTGGAAGCCACTGTAGATGTCAGAGTGAGACAGTTGTTTGAACCCAGTGATGCTAAAAATAAAGTGAGTGGTGGTGCCACGTGAAGGATTAGCCATAAAGAACTCAGCCTTTCTTCAGAATTACAGTTATCTCTGAAAAGCTGTTTGAACTGATACTATAAGTGGGAAGAAATTCTGACAACACATAATAAGGGATTTTCATAGAGAGATTAACTATAGTGGTTCACGAAACTCAGATATGTCCAGTGAGTATAGGAAAGGTTAGAGATTATTTTAAGTTTTATTGAAAATAAAACTTATAAAAATTTTCACGCCCAAGTTTGATGAAAAAATAAGACTTGTAAAAACTGATAATTATTTATTATGAAGTCATGAGGTAGGGTGAGGCTTAATAGACATCCTAGTATAGATTATGCATTTCAAAACCAGAAGATCAGGTACAAATCCTGGCTCCAACCCTGAGCTCTTTGACCTCTGATAATTCATTGAACTATCCCAAACGCTGACTGTTTTATCTAAATGATGAGACTAATAATGTCACATCAGTTATCTTAGGGCAGGTTACCTGGGCAACTATTAAAGAATAAACAGACTGTGAGTGTTCTCTTTAGGAAGGAATGTCTCTGCGTGGATTTCGGCATTGTGTTATATGTGACATAATGTGACTGGAAAGACCTGCAGATAGCATCTCCTGTCCATCAAGATCTGAACTCTAGTTTGGAACAGGAATGTGTCCCATAGACCCGCCTTTGTTTTCCTTCCCCCATCCTCCATTTGCTCTCTGTTTTGCTTCTTTCTTTTCCTACTCTCACTTGCATATCAGTTCAGCACCTGAAATGTACTAGATCCTGAGCAAGATGAACAAGGCAATCCCAAAAGCTTTCATTCATCCTCACCAAATAGCTTGGAAACCTAGTTCATCATAATGCAATTCTAGCATGCCCTTAAGAAATTGATAGCAGGGGCGCCTGGGTGGCTCAGTGGGTCAAGCAGCTGCCTTCAGCTCAGGTCATGATCCCAGCGTCCTGGGATCGAGTCCCGCATCGGGCTCCTTGCTTGGCGGGGAGCCTGCTTCTCCCTCTGCCTCTGCCTGCCATTCTGTCTGCCTGTGCTTGCTCTCTCTCTCTCTCTCTCTGACAAATAAATAAATAAAATCTTAATAAAAAAAAAAAGAAATTGATAGCAATTCTTGCATTTCCCCCACCAACCTCTTTTAGACTTTTAACTTAAATTCTTAGTCCTTGGCATAATATATGCATGTCTCATGCTGAATTCTGAATACTTTTGCATATGTGTGGTAAGAGAAAATAAAGAGGACAATTGTCTAATAGTTTAATAACAAGGCTTATGTTGTGTCTTCATATACAGACATCTGGTTTGTGCATGAATGGTTAGAGAGGTGGGAGATTTTAGTGCTTTACATGCTAGACTTGTTTAAAATGATCCATTTCTGAACTCTGTGTGCTGTGTGACCTTGGACAACACACACATATACATTCATAAAGAGAGAGGGGGAAAAAAGTTAGCATATAACAACCCATATATTTAGTGCTGAACATTTATTTTCCAGTAAAATAAACCTTCGTTCATTTATTTTTAGAAGTATTTCTTGAGTGTCTAGTTGGCAAATGCTGTGTGCTCAGTGCTAGCAATATATAAATAAACAAATAAGATGTGATAAGGATGGAAATGAATTAAATGCTGGGACCCAAACAGGGAAATCAGGCATGCATAATTAAGGCTCTTAACTAATTCCTAAACTGTATTTACACTTCAACTGTTTTTTTTTTTTTTTTTTACAATGAGAACACACAAAATTAGGTAGAAAGATCTCCTATGTGTCAGTCAAATGCAGAGAATACCATTATGTAAGGAAATATCTTCAGCTATCTTTTATCATATTCTAGGATATATCACTTTACTATGTAATTAACAGTTTAAAGGATAAATATTAGATATGAATGTTTTAACTTTCTAGAAAGATCATTATCAATGTGAAGTCCCTATAAAAATACTTTAGAAATAATAGAATAGAGATATGTATAGTGGTTACCAAAGTTAATCTGAGTATAGAATTTGACATGTATAAAAATATATAATAATTCCTAAAATCCTACTCTTCTTCCTAAATTGCCATGATAGCCATAGGACTTTTCAGTAAGATCTATTAGCCAGGTCTGTAAAACACTCTTAGGAGAAATCTGGTTTTTAGTATATTTTTTCAAATTGGTTAATTTGGGGAGTAATTTAAGATTTTTTAAATCATGAAGACTACTCAGTCTAATTATATAGAATCTGCATTACAATTACTACTTTGGATTTTTCTTTGCCTATTTTAAAATTAGCTTTTGACTATATTAAGTATAAATAAAAACAAGATTACTTATTTTTTTCCTTTTTCGGGGGGCCTTGCTTTATATAAGTGACAACATGGTTATTTATTGGCCACTCCAATTTCAATTTGTAGGAAATAGAAGTGAACATTTATTGTAAGATGCATATTCATAAAATACAGACCTGGTACTACAACTTGACTAAATTTTTGAATATATTTTCTGCTTTGTAAGTGTCTCTGCAGAAAATCAAGTATTGTTTCCTTTATAAGGTTATTTTCTTTGATCACAGTTCTATATTCTTTGATCAAGTTGTTTATTTTATTTTATTTTTTCCTGTCTGCTTTCATTTATCTAACACCCTGCTGTTTGCTTCACTCTCATTAAATGTTGCTGGTTCCTAGAGTGAAATCAGTTTTCTTGACTTTGGTTTATCATGATCTCAAGCTTGTTTTCTTACTTTCTTGATTTTTTTTTCACCTTTTACATACTAAAATTCTATTTTTTTCAAAACCAAAATGAAATGAAAGAGAGTTTTAAAGGCAGCTTCATTCTCCTAAATAAGACACCAAAATAAATATCCTTTTCAATGCAATGGAAAAAAATAATCCATCTACGAATTTTTCAAATGAAGTATATAAAGCAAGTCCAAGCCCTTTACTTTGTTTTGTTCTTGTTTTTGTTGTGAATTTAGGAAATGGGGAGGGCAATTCAGGATACTACAAAGAGAGCATTTTA
Source organism: Lutra lutra (assembly GCF_902655055.1). NCBI lineage: Eukaryota > Metazoa > Chordata > Mammalia > Carnivora > Mustelidae > Lutra > Lutra lutra. The sequence continues at coordinate 21,228,751 of NC_062294.1, forward strand.
GCCACATGTATTTAGAGATTCAAATTCCTGCACTGCATTACTTATTCTATTTAAGATTAAAGGAAAAAAAGAAGATCCCATTGTTTCCACTGTGACCATAAGGGCAAACCTGATAAGCAAGCTACCAAATCATAATTTTAAAAAAATCAGAGAACTGAGGATTTAAATATAAAATGATGAACACTTTGTAGGAAAGAGGGATCCACAGATGATTTCAACTCTGGTGGAGTGTTCAGAGTTGGAGGAAGCTATCATAGAGAATGGCTGAGAGGAAAATAGCAAGATTTTATCAAACTTTTAATGGCCATATATATGCTTATATGACAGATGAGAATCATTAGAAATCCCAGCTGCGGATTATGCCTGCAAAAAGCCACCAATTCTTTCCTATGTTGTTTCACAAATCACAAGAGTGGCACACAGTCTGTGGGATGAAAAGAGTACTGATAGTTTCCCTCTGAGACATGAGGGGCTTTCAGGAATAGGAAAGGCAACTGTCACCTGAGTGTTAGGGAAATTGTGGGGGAACTCAAGGAAACTCTTCTGGGGCACACCAAGTTTGCCAGGGAGGCTGCAGGATCCCTACTAAGCCTGGGCAAATGCATAAGAAAGAAATAATCAGCTACAGAAAGTGAGTGTCAGGAAGAGAAAAGGGAGAACTCTCTACCATTCCAAAAAGGTAACATCTTGGCTATAAAGTAGAAAGAGATTTCCTGTTTCAGAAACTTGGTATCTATGAACTAGAACATGAAGTAATATCTGGTCCAGTTAGTGCTCATATCCAATGCCCTGCTAAAAGATTCAAAATATTTGAAGCCAGTGGTGAATTGAACCTAACTAAAACGAACACAAACTCTACATGCATCTCAAATGCAGATTAGATTGAGTCAGCTTCTGCAGTAGCAGACCGAAGGGGAAAAAGGGACATAATGGATTATACTCTTTACTGGGCTTAAATTCCAAATGTTCTATCTTTACTATTTTATTACCCATAATGTCTGATATACAATAAAAAAGTATATCTCACACACACACACACACACACAACAACAACAACAAGGATGTGTAAGTTAAAGTGAAGAGAGTATATAGTCATTAAAAGTAGACATAGAAACAGCCAGATATCAGAATGATCATATTGGAATTTCAAAATAATAATGACAATGAATTAAAAGATCCAGGATAACTGGTGGACCGCATTCATGGACAGATGGGAAAACTGAAGATGAGGACACAAAAGAGAATGCCATAACATATATTTTATATATATATATATATATATATATATATATATATATATACACATACACACACACACATACACACACACATGCACATATATATATAATTCAATACAATACTATATGTATTATATAGTTCAATATAATACTATATATATTGTATTATGTAGTTCAGTATATATATTGAATATCCAGTTCAATACAATATATATATATTGTATTATATTTCTCTTTATATATATTGAGTATATAGTCAATACAATATAATATATATGCATATTCAATGTAGTTCAGTACAATAGAATTCAATACAATATATATAATGTATTATACAGTTTAATATATTGAATATACAATTCAATGTAATACAATGTATATTGAATATAGTTTTAATTTTTATATATATATGTATATATATACATATATATATATAAAATGAAATAGTTGAGGAACTTGGCATCATATTAGATACAACAGTGTATACATTTTCCTTTCTTTTTTTTTAGTGTAATAGTTTTCTATTACTGTGTAACACTAATCACAAAGTCATCTCTGTAAGACAGCACCCATTTGTTTTCTCAGTTTCTGTGAGTCAGAAATAGGAACACAGTTTAGGTGAGTCCTCTGCTTAGAGTCTCACAAGATTGCAATAAAAATGTCAGAGACTTGACTGAGAAAATATCTATTTCCATACTTTATCATGTTGTTGTTTCTCAGGCATAATTTATTTCTTGCAACTGTGGGATTCATGGCAGCTTGTTTCTTCAAACCAGCAATCACTGATGGGGAGAGAGAGGAGAAGGAAAAAAATAGACTCTAGTACAATGGCTGTTAAAGCTTTATATAATCACATACAAATCAGCTAGAAGCAAGTCACAAGTCTCACTTCCGCTCAAGGAAGGAAATTACACAAAGGTGTGACTATCTTGAAAAGGTGCCATCTTAAAGTCTGTACATAGCAATCAATGAACTTCAAGGCAAGTTGATAGAAAAGAGCCAAAATGAAACATAAAGATGAAAAATTTTCAAGAGCTGTCAAACAATGTCAAACTCTATAGCAAATATGAAAGTAAAGCTCCTAAAATAGAACAAAGGTAGGGAACAGAAATAATACCTGAAAAGATTATAGCCAAAGGTTTAAAAACCTGATGAAAATATCAATGCATAGGAAAAAATAAAAAATAAGACTCCACAAACATCATGCAGAACCAACACAAAGAAATCTGATCATGGAACTGAAAAATTGCTGAAAACCAAAGATAAAGGGAAAGTCCTAAAATCAGCCAGATGATGAAAAATAACATATTTCACTTAGGGAAACAATGATAAGAATGTTAAATAATTTCTCATGGGAAGAAAAATATGTAGCCCAGAATATAATGGAAAAACACATCTTTAAAGTGCTAAGTGCAAATAAATAAATAACCTAGTAACTTAGACTTCTGAAGACAATGGAAATATAATTCAAAATTGAAGGTGAAATAAATTCATTTCCAGAGTTACAAAACCCGAGAGAATTAGTCTTTCATTATAAGAAATAATTGAAGAGCTTAAAAAAAGCATTTTTTTAAATTCTTAAGGAATGTAATACCAAAAGAGACCTCGGTCTGCAGAAAGAAATGAAGAGCATCAGGAAGGAGGATATGTAGTTAAAAATAGAACATAATTTTTTACATATATATTTAAATTTCTTTAAATGAGCATTATCTGTTTCAAGAAAAAGCAGTACCAGTGTCTTACGAGGGTTTATAACATAAGTAGAAATAAAATGCATGTCAAGAATTACAAAATGACTGGAGAAATAGAGGTGCAATTATACTTCGTAAAGTTCCATTATTCATAAAGTACTGAAACATTATCTGAAGGTAGATGTGGTATATCAAAAATGCATATTGTAACTTCTAGTACAGCCACAGAAACATAAACAGAGTTTTAGCTCGGAATTCAATATAGGTGATAAAATAGAAAGGGTATAAAAGAAAGAGGGACAGAGAAAGTAAACATAGAAATGAAAACAAATAATTAGAAGACTTAAGCACAAACACATCAATAATTACATTAAGTGTAAATAAACTTCTAAAAAAAAAAAAAGGCAGAAATTATAGTCAGTAGAAGTAGAGAAAGCAAAATTCAGTTTCTTTCCTAGCTTGGAAATGATGACTATCAGACAATTCACCTGGTCTGAATTCTTTACTTCTATTCACACCTCTGTCATATTTTTGAGTCTTTGAGGAATAGATTTTACACATATTAATAACCTTGGGTTTGCTTAGTTCTTGTAGTTTTTTTCTTATATGTACTGATAGATACAACTTTATTTTGATTTTTAAAGCTATTAGAGGGTTTCCAAGGAATATAAAATTATTCATTTAAATATTGATGATTAAATGACTGCTGATAAAAAGGACACTAATGCTTTATTCTCATAATAAATCTCAAACATCAAAAACTTGAGCCTCAGTTTTCTAAAATGAGATAAATGTTCAAATGTCTGAGACATTTTTAGCACTTTTTAAATGCTGGGAATCAAAATACATTTAATAACATTTCAAAAATAATTTTATATCTGTGAGAAAGTTTAAAAGATAATGTAGAGTTCCTATATACCTCACACCAGTTTCTTTCCCATAATACATTTGTCAAAATCAAGCAACCAAAATTTGTATGCTATTATTAACCAAACTCCAGACATTATTTGTATTTACCCAGTTTTTATACTAGTTTTCTTTTTTTTTCCTGAAACAAGATAACACATTGTAATAATTCATTTTATCTCCTGTAACATTTTCTCACTTTTTCTTTGATTGTCATGACCTTGACAATTTTGAAAAATAATGGTCAGATATTTTATTGACTGTCCTCAATTTGAGTTTGTTATTTGTTCTCAAGATAGATGGAGGTTATTGGTTTTGGGGAAGAATACAACAGACAGGAACTATTAATCTTCATCACATCATTTTAGGGGGACATCGTGTTATCAAGCTGGCGTAACTGGTGATGTTAACCTTGATCATTTGATACTTAGAGTTATAATCCAAATTCATTTTTTTCCTCAGATTTTTCCACTTGAGCCATTGAGAACTCTTTCAGTTTTGCTTCTGTCTCTTGGGTATGTCTCCCCCCCCCTTTTTTTTAGGTGTTTTCTTGCTTTTTGGCACTACAAGATTATCTGGGTTCATCATATATTTTCCCTGCCATGGCCCTAGAATGAGCCAGTTCTACAAGGAATCTTGATTTCTTCCACTGGAGAATAGCACTTAGAAACCAAGTACTAAATATGCTTGTGGCTTCTGGGGTTTCACTGTGTCTAAGGCCTTTTTAGTGGGCCCTATTAGAGCTAGGATATAAAGGAATGCATGTAACTCAAATATACATATATTTGACCTGGGCTTTTAAGGGAAAATACATTTGGGTAGTTAATTTGATGAAGAGTGAGTATGAAGGATGAGTTTCTTCTACATTTTAGGATACTCAAGTCTTGGGTATGTGTGTGTATATGTATATAATTTGTAATCATTTTTCCAGTTTATCTATCTGTTTATCTAATCTAGCTGTCTAGGCTAAACATGAATTCGTACTATCTCCGGCTTTACTTCACTAGCACGAGGGTTCATTCTAACCTTCTAACCTTGCTTATTTATAACCTACTCTTTAACTGTGAAAAACTTATTTCTTTACCCACCATCAATTAACTTTTATGTTAAACCCCACCAAACATGTAGTATAGTATAGAACTGCTGACCCATACCCCACAAGAAACAGATTTGCCAACTAGAGTACTGTGTTTATGTATAGTTACCTTTTCCTTAAGTTTTTGCATGAAAACTTTGTTCATACCACATCTTATATGCAAATTTTGCAGGAACTTTATTTATAATCCCCCAAATCTGGAAGCAACCAAAATATTCTTCAACAGAAAAATGGCTAAACAGACTGCCATATCCCAACAATAGAATGCTATTGGGCAATAAAAAGGACTGAACTACTGATCTGCACGACTACATGGTTGAATCTGGAATGCATTTTACTAAGTGAAAGAAACAAAGCCTGAAGGGCAATATTTGTTGTGGATTCCATTTACACACCATTCTAAGAAAGGCATTCCATTTATTAAGAAAGGATTCCATTTACACACTATTCTAAGAAAGGCCGACAGAATACAGATAGTTGAGTGCCAGATGTTCCAGTTGGCAGGGAGTGCATTATTGATAAGAAAGAAAAAGGGCAGGGTACATTTTAAGATGAAATAAGTGTTCTCTATGATATTGTATGGGGACACATGATTTTGTGGATTTGATTCAGTGTATAGAACCATACATCACAGAGTGAACTTTAATTTCTGCATATTTAATAAAAATAGTCACCTAGATGTCAGGGGTCCTAGGATTGAGTGAAGACTTTGATTCCCCACCCACCACCATTCCCTAAATAACTGTATTACAAATTATATTAGTCTGCTTTGGCTTCTGTAACAAAACACCAGAGATTACATGACTTAAAAAATAGAAATTTATTTCTCACAGTTCTTGAGGCTGGGAAGTGGAAAATCAAGGTGCCAACTAATGCACTTTCTTCTAAAAACTCTCTTTCTAGTTCCTGCATGGCCCCTTTTCATTGAACCCTCACACTCCTTGTGAAGTGTGGGCTGAGAGATCTTTCTTTCCCTCTTATAAATATACTAATCCTGTCAGATTAAGGGCCCACCCTATGGTGTCATTAAACCTAACTACCTCCTGAAAGTTTTATTTCCAAATGCATTCACATTGCTGGGGTCCAGGTGGGTGGTTTAAGGCTTCAGCATGACAGTCTTTTTTTGGTTTTGGTTTTGGTTTTTTCTTTTTTTAAAAATTAAATTTATTTATTTATTTTTTTAATAAACATATAATGCATTTTTATCCCCAGGGGTACAGGTCTGTGAATCGCCATGTTCACACATTTCACAGCACTCATCATAGCACATACCCTCCCCAGTGTCCATATCCCCACCACCCTCTCCCCAGCATGACAGTTTTGAGGGAGCATAATTTAGTCCATAACACAAAGGTATGACATAACCACAGAGAAGGTGTTGGGGGAGAAATAATAGAAGCTAACATAACTTAATTTGGAAAGTGTTGGGAAATGTTGTTTTTGATGTTTGGACTAGAATCTATACATTTAAGTAAAAATTAATTTTATAAGTGTTTCATAAATGTAACATGTTGTGTAGCTTCATGTTCTCCCTCGCATCTTTAAGAGTTGTTACTAATTTGATGGTTCGTCTTAAAATTTATGGCATTTAATGTCTTACAGAGATTAATTTTATAACATCTTTAAAGCTTCTAGTGCATCCTCAAACACAGAATTGGCAATTAATAGTAGCTCTTACACTTACTAAACCTTTACGTAGTTAAAATAAAAGTGAACATAGAATCTCTTACTACTCTGTTTTTGACAGAATATTAGGATTTTTCTGTGCTGTGGTCATAAAAGTAATAAGAATTTTTAAATTACCTTGTAGCTTTCTATTGTTGTTATTATGTACTATTATTTACTTACCTATTCCTCTATTTTCAGATATTCACATTGCATCTGGTGTTGTGATTTGTTGCACATTGTGGATACAGAAAGCTGTTTCTGAGGGTTTCAGCTAAAATAAAACTGAGGCTTTTAGAAACACGCATTGGAGACTTAACTGATTTTGGAATATATCTTTAAAAAGTTACATGAATTTGAAAATAATGTCACAAGTGGCGTATTGGACTTGTAACTACCCTAAGAAATGATTGCCATGGTCTTTTCAACTGAATTTAATGCATTCAATTAAATATTTTCTTAGGGTACTTGCATATAGGTGCAGTTATCACCACAATGGATTCTTTAAATTGTGTGGATATATGTCCCATGTAAGATATATGTTTGCAAATATTTTCTCCCATTCTATGGGTTGGGTTCCTTTTCCCTTTCACTTTCTGATGGTGTCCCTTGAATCACAATATTTTTTTTCATTTTAATTAAGTCCAGCTCTCTTTCGTTGTTCCTCATGATTTTGGCGTTATAGCTAAGAATCCTCTGCTAAATCCAGAGTTGGAAAGACTTTCTCCTTTCTTTTCTTCTAAGAGTATTATAATTTATTTGTTACATTTAATTTCATAAAATGATTAAAATAATTACAACTGATGGGGTTGGAGCAAACAACCATGATCTGATTTGGACCTTACTGCTGTGAAATTTAGTGCTCTTCAGTGAAGTTAGTATTGCGAGTCTCAATAATCAAACTAGGTCCAAGAATCCATTCAAAACTTATTTCTTGGGAATATAGTGGTTAACACATTAAAGGGTGGTATAAAACACCGTACCTCTAGAATATATATGTGTGTTGTTTCTCTCCCTATAGATTTTCAAACCTTTAAACATATAATTATATAGGATGCATATAGATTCAGGAAGTATTACTTTGACCTTATTGTTTTTTAAATGTATCCTTGTTTGAAAATCGTATCATCATATGAGTTTCTGGCAACAAAATTATTCATCCACAAGAGAAAACAAGCTGATTTATGCCTGACTGAAATGTCCCTGCATATGATATGATAAGCATAATTTATAAATAACTTTATGACTTTAAAATAATCAACTGTTAAGATTTATCTTCTGCTTTCCAAGTAATTATTTAAAAAATAAATCATCTCCTGGAACTTGGACAGTGTGCAGGGGATTCCTGATAGCTGTTATTATTTTAGTCAATTAACTGAGAACAGTAGATAATGCTTAATCATAGAAATGGCTCACACAGGTGTTCCAGTGTTGTTCTAGTCTCACAAGGGCCAAAAATATATTGGGAATTTTTTTCACAAAGAAGACAGCTGTCAGGAAATAATTGTGGAAGTCTGTACTACTCACTTTTATTTAAAATGATATTATAGTTGATGCTTACGTTCATCATGGACATATAAACTAAGATTATAATAACATGTAGAGGGAAAAATTGTATTCTCATGATTATGGCTCTCTCATTATATAGAGTACTGCAAAGTCCAAAAATTGAGATCAGACGTTGTTACACACTAGCTGGATTATATCAGACTAATCCCTAAAATCATTTGTATGCCATTGTTTTTCAAATGGCCAGGGTTTCTTGTTTGTTTTTCCCTTGAGGTAAGAGGACTTCAGAATTGAAGTGATGTTTAGTGAATATTGACATATTATATTACAAAAAAAAAACAACACTTTTTGTGATCTTTTTACATTTTCTGTTCACACTCCATGTGTTCTCACACCTTATGAGTCAGTTGAAGCACATTACCTTGACTGGTTGTATGTCAACATTAATAAAACTGAGTTTCTAGATACTCAATTTCATATTTTATCCTTAAGTCTCTGGTTTAAAATAGAAATAGAAAAAGCAAAATGAGGGTGGGGAGGTGAGGGAGGGAGAGGAGTGAAAAAGAAAGGAATGTGTAAAGTCACTAAACCAGCTCTGAAAGTGAGTGAAAGGATGAGTAATTATGCCTGTTGGTAGATTTCATCTCTGAAAGTTGAGCCTGCGAAGATGATCACAAAGGAGTAGTGGTTAGCAGGATTTATATTAGACCGAATTTCTTCTTGGAAACATTCCTTGGCAGTCTCCACAACCACTAAACCCCAAAGCCTAGGTCAGATACTCCTATTTTTAACTCAATGTTGGTGCAACTCTCCATTTATTTGACATGAGCATGTACTAGGCTCTGAAACAAAGGCAGGGTCTCTGGCTTATTGACCACTGTGTCTCTTGTTTTAGTAGAGACTGCTTCAGACTTAACAAATATGTGTTGAAAAACTACTTCATGTGAGCAGGGTACAGAGGTCACAGTTGTAGAAACAGACTATTAAAGGCATTTTTTGAGTGAAAGATTTCCAATGATAGGAGGTTAATATATGTAAGATATCCTGAAGTCATTTCCATTTGAACCTATTTTTTTAATGCCTGCAAAGCAGCAAAACAAACAAAAGAAATTCCATTCAAAATCAGAGTATTAGAACATCACCTCCTCAAGCCCACCCACCTCTATCTAGCTTCTTGATCCTCATTTTTAATCTTTCCCTGGTCCTGATTCAGGCAGAAAACTCACCACACAAACACTTATAATTCAATTATACAACTTTAAATCTGGTCCCTATGTATTAGTCACATGGCATTATATTAATAAATCAATTCTTTAAATACTAGTAATGGAATGGGGGGAGGAGTCCCTTTTAGTAAGATGAGTATTATTATATAACCCATTATTTACAAATGGTTGCCATTTAATAATAATTAATTATATAATGCCATGATATACACATGTGCATATATGATTGATATGTATGTAAAACATTGTTATTAATATATTTTGAAGAAAACTATCATACATTGCAGATGAGATTACTGTTATTAAATCCTAGATAATCTGTGACACTGATATTATTAAATATGAAGAGATAGATAATTTCCAACAGTTTCTCAACACATCCTTCCAAATGCTGACTACTAAAGAATGGTAGTGTTTATTTTATTCATCCTTACATACAATACCCCTAATTCTTATCCTCACTAAATTAACTATGAAATGAGATAATCCATGATCATTTAAACTGGTTTTAAAAATTTGCTCTAGGGAACTCATTGTCCCTGGATTGATAAATTTGACTCTAATTCTGTTCATAAAGCTTCATTGCTATACAATATCTGATTAAATTAAGTTCTGCCTTGCATTTTGAAACCTCCAAACCCCCACTGTGATTCTACTTGACTTCATTTCTCCTCCCAGAATAAGGCCACAAAGTCTGTCTATTACATTACAACTTTCAAGTGCAAAACATATTATAGTTAAATAAAGTTGCCCATAAAATTGTTACAACTTTTAAGATTAACTGATGGATATGCTTGAACATGCTTGAGTATATGTTTTGGATGGGTAGACAATGGCGAGTGTTTTTAAACAATTCTATTTGAGATAACCATTTCTTTTTGCAAGTTTTGTTTTTGTTGCCAGTTTATAGAGAATAATCAGTCAACAATATCTGCTGGAAGAAAAATATTCTTGTAAGAGTTACTTCTCAAATTCATTAAATTCATTTTCATGGTTTAAATAGTTTCCTATTTAAATGGTCATCCTTTTATTTAAGAAAAGTTTTCCAAATATAGTGCCTATGTTATAGGCTCTGTGTTAAATCATGCATTGCAAACTATTCTTAGACAATGCATAGAGAGACTACGAATGATTCCGGTAGAACTAGCCAACATCCTTGCCTAAATACATTCTTCTCTTTCAACATATAAATTAAGTATAAAATTCAGATTTAAGCACTGCTCATGCTGACAGTCTTAATTAGTATTAAACAACACTGAACATCCAGAAAGACAGAAAACAACTTTTCTTTAAAGATTGAATCATGCATATACATATTCACAATCATAAATATATATACACATACTCATATATATCAAACATATATAAATTCTTACATAGTCTAATCTCTAAGAAAAATAAATATATGCAGAGTTAAGAGTATACTAAACTCCTATTGTATACCTAATAGTAACTACTTTATTTAGCAAAAATATCACTGTCTGCAGACAAAAATTTTGGTTTAATTGCCTGTTTTACTGTTTACTAAGTTTTAGTTCTTGGAGAAGTTCTTTTTAGCTAGTATTTGTACTTCAGTTTTCTTCCTATATGTAATAGGGGTAATAAGCCTTACCTCAAGGGGTTTTTCATAAGGATTAAATGAAATGGTATCTATAAAATACTTGGCACAGAAGTGGAACATTATAAGAATTCAACAAATGTAACCTTACTCCACTCATGTGTTATGGGGAAATCAATAGTATATATAAGACATGGCTTCTGGCTCAAAGAATATAGTATCTACTAATAAAAAAGCCAAGGAGGAATCATAGGAGAAACTGAATAGCCATCCAGTGGGGCTGGAATTCTTATTTCATTAGCAATTGAGTAGTAAATGTCCCCTCTGTACTACAAATTAAAGGGAAGGAGGAATAGCTCTAGAATAGTTTGAGGTGGCCCATTGGAGAAGGAGATTTTGTAAATGGCTAGGATTTGGGTAGGTGAAGTTAAATAACAACTAAAGTCATACATAGGAAAATTAGGCTTCCATTTTTATTTATAGCCATAACCTTTCAAATCTTTCTATCACTTTTACTTGCTGAAAAGTAAAAATCACTTTTTTTTTTTTTTTTTGAGAGGGAGGGAGAGAGAGAAGCAGGGGAGAAGCAAAGGGAGAGAGAGAGAATCTTACGCAGGCTCCATGCCCAGCATGTAGCCCAGTGCAGAACTTGATCTCACAACCCTAAGATCATGACCTAAGCCAAAATCAGGAGTTGGACACTTAACTGACTGAGACACCCAGGTGCCCCAAAACCACATTTTTTCTTAAAAATGAAGGGACTGAAGGAGTTTCTCTTGAATGTGAATATTTGAGAAGTCTTTTTCAAATATTATACTCATGGTTGTGTCCACTAAAGAAAGAAATTAAAAAAAAAAAAAAAGATGAGAAAAGAAAGAGAGACCAGGAAGGGAAAAACCAGTGCAGGTGGCATAGTGGTAGCATAAGTCTGCTGATTATCTCTGATTAGAGTTGATAGTTGGCCTTCCCTCAGCCATGTTTACTCAATAACTTTAGAGAAGGATTTTTCCCTCTTTAATCCTTTTTGTTCTCTAAAGAATGAGGTGGTTGCAGTTCATAAAATCCCTGGATGCCTTCCATTTCTGGGACATGTTCTGGGTAAGCCAAATTCTTCCACTGCCAGAAACCTTTTGGATATCCTGTTAGAAACTAGAACATGTGAGATAGGGTAAGACAGAAGAACAACCACAGCAGGAAAGGGTTCATAGTCAACACCAAGAGTCAGAAACTAAAATTTAAAATCATGAAATTGCTTCTAAATGCAGTAAAATTTAAACAAATATTATCATGATGTTTTTTAGGACAGTGGGAAAAACTTGGCTCCTCTCTGCTTAGTGGTGAACACTGAACAAGAAACCACCAAACAAGGTACATCCATTACTAAGTTCACCACTTAGTAAGTACACACGCGTGTACTCTCACAGATCTTACCAGGATCTTTTTCCCATCCCTAGGACACTTTCTCTAGTTAATAGATTAGTTACCTAGATTTAGTATATTTAACCTCTGGAGAATGAGTTAGAGGTTGCTATTACTATGAGAGGGAGGAGGATTTCTCATCTCTTCCCCATCTCCCACCCTCCTGAGAGCAACCTTCAGACTATTTCCCAAACTACTCAAAACACTAATAACATTCCAGTGAAGTTTACTCTATAACCACAGGTAATTATCCCCTGGAGGAAAAGGTCTGAAATTTTATGGGCTAATCAAATTTTTTTTAAGTCTCCTCCTTCAACTCTCCTTAAAATTTATAAATTGCAAACCATGAAGAACATACAACTAAGTGTAGAGAAAAGGCTAAAATTCACTTAATGATCAGTATTTTTGTTAAGATTTCTGTGGTGGCATGGTGGTTCTTCATTGTCACCAGATTAGATCCCAAATCATTAGGCTTTTTTTTTTTTTTTACATTTCAGTATTCATTGATATTGGAGTTTCATATCAAGACCAAGACTTAACCCTCCTGTTTTCCCTCAATATGGAAATAATTCCATTGACCTTTCATTTTTGTTATAAACCCTTCAGTTTTTATGGGGCCATATAGAAGAAGAGTGTATTTCCTATTCCACTTCATTCGTTGGAATGTGTCTTTTGTATATTTTGTTTTTAGGTTACAAACACAGGCGTGTTTTTTGATTTGCCAAACTGATAGGCTCCCTGTTCTGAGTCCTAGTTTCCAGCAAATATTCTATTTCATTTGATCTGCTGGTCAGAATTAGGCATGAAATCCATGAGTGTAAATGTATAAGGAGAGATTTGACTTAAGTTGACACAATGGAGATTTTTATACAGAAGAAAAGGGAAAGACAGAGAAGAATATAGATTTAAGTCTACATTCTGAATCATGATGAGGAGAAATTCTTTGCCATGGGACTGTTTCTCAGGTATAGGAACTACAGTTTGACTGGGCAGATCTGGTAGGACTAGATAAGGTGCACAGGCAAGAATGTGCATGATTTGGTCTTCATTCAGGAACTCAGAATGTGGGTCACTTGTGAGCAGAGTGTAGAGTTGACATATGGTAGGGGAGGAGGAATTTAGATCATGTTGTGTATGTTGGAATAGTCCCTACAGGAATCTTATAGGATATTATGGTCCATGTTGATTGTAAAGTTGACATATGGTAGGGGAGGAGGAATTTAGATCATGTTGTGTATGTTGGAATAGTCCCTACGGGAATCTTATAGGATATTATGATCCATGTTGATAACAGGTCACATCAACAGAGTAATTCTCACCTGACTCAAGTGGTGTGCATGTGTGCACAAATGTTTGCACGCGAGTGCGTGCACAACATATGTATGTTTGTGTTAGTGGCTTGTAGGTCTTTTAAATCCCATCATCTCTCATGGGGGTAGAAGGAAAGGAAAAGGTAAATGGAACTTCCAATTTTTTTAGGTATCCACCTTGACCTTGGCATAATTATATTCATTCAAAACTCACTTAATTCCCCCAAATGGAAGAGTATATTTCTTTTTCAGATGAAAAATTAAAGTGCATACATGTTGAGTTATGTGTCCCACGTCACTTGGGAGTGAGTAAATAATGGCCCTCTGATGCCCAACTTGATATATCATCAATTCCTACACATGGTCTCATATAAAACCAGCCTAACAGGATTTTTCTTAAAAGCTAAGTGTGGCAATCCCAGGACAGGGTTCAAGGATGAGACCTATTCAAAGTATCTTGTCTTCAGACAAGTTCAGACTTGTCTAAAGTCTGGTTAAGGACTGAATCTTTGTAATGTGTTTGTTGGCTTCCTAATAAATATTTTAAATTCAATATGTATTTTACACCCAAAGCACATCTTATTTTGGACTAGTCACCTTCCCTGCTTCAGTAGTGCTCTGTGGCTAGTGGCTAATGTGTTGAAGAGTGCAATCCAAGAGAGTCTGATAGGATTTATCTAAGGCAGGTCCCGAGCATCATCATCATCATTATCATCATTATCACTATTATAACTCCTGAAATGATACAATTGTGCTGCCAGGTTTGAGAACAAGGATTTAAGAGTTTGTTGTCTCCATAGTGCATTCTTCATTGTTACTTTTATGAACTAATGGGTTTTGCTAAGTTCCTAAGTGACTCCAAAGAAAAGACCACCCAAAATTTATTAACACATCATTAGCCTTCTATCATGCTAAAACCCTTCCTGGACTACTTAATGGCATATGAATTATATAAGAAAGATGTCTTATTAGGACAGGACAGAGATCATTTGAGGAAATCTGCATCCCCTGAACTTTTTGAGCTCTCACATAAGTCCTGTTGATATTTAAAACCAGGCATAGGTCTCCAGAAAATAAAGTCAAACTGTGGCTTTGAGAAAAAAGGTTAAAATAAATCCACTGTTAGATACCAAAGGCCAAACCTGTAAGTATATTTGAGATATTTAAAATACACTTTTGAGGGGCACCTGGGTGGCTCAGTGGGTTAAGCCGCTGCCTTCGGCTCAGGTCATGATCTCAGGGTCCTGGGATCGAGCCCCGCATCGGGCTCTCTGCTCAGCAGGGAGCCTGCTTCCTCCTCTCTCTCTGCCTGCCTCTCTGCCTGCTTGTGCTCTCTCTCTGTCAAATAAATAAATAAAAAATCTTTAAAAAAAAATACACTTTTGAATAAGTCTTCATAGAATTCTGATTTTCAACTCAAGGCATGTGATGCACAATCCATGAATTGTAATTTCAATTTATTGCTTTTTTTTTTTAAGTCTTTCCATGATTCTCCTAATAATCCGGTATAAATTTCGCTATGTAATTATGACCTATAGAAAGTTGCCCTTTTGCCTATAAGCTGGAGTTGTGTTTCCCAATCACCCTCACAAAAGATGTTTTATACATGGGCTGTTCCTCTACTTTAAAAAAGATCACAAGGAAATGCAATTGTACACAAAAGCCATTAGTATTCTACAGGGAGGATTTGTGTTTTGTGTTTGAGGCAGCTCACATTAAATTCAAGGTCTTAACACTCCTTTGAGGCTTCTCAGGCCCCTGCGGTGACTCTTGAAAAGCCTTTTATTTCTTCAACATATGTAAATTGCAAAGGGTGAAGTCAATGTGATTTAAAGCTAACATCTCCTTAAGAGCTCAGAGGAGACAAAAGCTTTATTAAATGAAATAGTAGAGGAAATTGAAGTTCCAACATTTCAATATAATGTGATCATGAAGATGAAAAATAATATTTAGTGAAATTAAAAGTTCAGACTCAGAATGTACATCACTCTTAATCTACATCGGTTCCTTTCATTTAATTTATCTGACATACTTTGTTCCTTTCAAGGGAATTCTCAAACAAGATCTATTGGATAAAGAATTATTAGTGAGATGGCCTTGGGGGTCACTTTTTAAAATATGGTAATTAGACTTAGATGAAAGTGTATTTTCAAAGAGCACATAAAGAAAGTTTTATCCAACACACCTTCACCAAAGCTTTACATTGTCACTTGGCATAGTAATATAATGATTTATAGGGATGTTCCTTATTTTATAATTTTTAATTTCCTCAAATGGAAGAATCATTTTTCTTCAAAAAGGGTTAAGCTATAGATAGATAGATAGAAGATAGATCTATCTACTGTCGTTTGGAGAAGCCATAGCATTTAACATTTAGTGAGAAAATGGGTAGGTTAAAATGGGTTTTCTTTAGTTTAATGATATACTACTGTTGATGTATCACCTGTATTTAGCTACTGCTGTAAAAAGTCTGCATTGCCTTGTATTGTGAAATAGGAATCCTAAACTGGCAGCAGTGTGCTTGAGTTACTGTATTGTATGTTAAGGAGTGACAGAAGCCCTTCCTTTCTGGTGGAAGGAAACAAAGGAGAAAAAAGGAAAGAAAAAAAAAAAAAGAAAGATGCTCCTGTAGAATCATCTTTCTGATCAGATGTATTCAAAACCTAATTTGAAAATGGACAAAGGAATTTGCAATGACATGGATGGAACTAGAGGGTATTATGCTAAGTGAAATAAGTCAATCAGAGAAAGACAATTATCATATGATCTCACTGATATGTGGAATTTAAGAAATAAGGCCGAAGATCATAAGGGAAAAGAGGGGGGAAAAAAAAGATGTAACCAGAGAGATAAACCATAAGAGACTCTTATCTTCAGAAACAAACAGAGGGTTGCTGTAGGCCAGTGAGTGGGAGAATGAGGTAACAGGGTGAAGGTCATTGTAGAGGGTGTGTGTTGTAATGAGCATTGGGTATTATATAAGACTGGTGAATCATAGACCTGTACCCCTGACACCAATAATACAGTATATGTTAATTAATTGAATTTAAATAGATAAATAACAGCAATTAAGGTATTTCTAAAAAAAAAATCACAGACTTTTTATATCCTATTGTAGTTGTTTTAAATTTTACTTATGCTCATCACCACTGTAAAATTATAGTTATGATACCTGCCATATTTAATAGGTTAATTATATACATATATAACAAATGTATATATACATATATATATCACAAAAATATGTTTTTAGTATTTCAGTAACTGTATTTCAATGTAATTTATTTTGTTCATAAAAAATAAAAATAATAGAAATGGGCAAAGGATCTAAATAAACATTTTTTTAAAAAGACATGCAGATGGCCAATAGACACATGAAAAGATGTTCAGCATCACTCACCATCAGGGAAATGCAAATCAAAAACAATGAGCTATCACCTCATAAATGTTAAAATGGCTATTATCAAAAAGACAAGAAATAAAAAGTGTTGGAGAGGATGTAGAGAAAAGCGAGCCCTTGTGTATGGTTGGTGGGATTGTAAATTGGTGCATGCACTATGGAAAATAGTGTGGAGATATCTCAAATATTAAGAATAGAACTACCATATGATCTAGCTATTCCATTAGTGAGTATTTATCTGAAGAATACAGAAACAGTAATTTAAAATAATGCAGGCATCCATATTGTTGGGTCAGCAGCTCAGGGAATGCAGGAAGAACAAAAGAAATGACTGCTGGGGCTGCCATCTTCCAGCCCCACCCCCCCTTCCTTAACCTTGACTCTCCCACCAAAAGGATGTATGCCCAGGTCAAGTCTCCATAGGTAACCCGATACCTATGCAGGAAACAGGAATATCAGGAGCCCCCACCCCATACCCACCGATCACCAAATACCTTACTATATATGGATGTGAGCTCATGCCCTGCCTTGGCTCAATAAAAGACCCCCACCGACTCCCTCCCAGCGCAAATTCCCCGACTCTCTTTTCCGGAATTGTGGAACCTCGCCAGAGAGTGCCCACCTCCTCCCAGCATGACTTTCCTGGCTCCCCTTCTCCTGAGCCATGAAACTTCGCCAGAGAGTACCTTTAATAAATCTTACCTTGTGCCTACCTCACCTGGTGTTGTGTTTACCTCGCCTGTAAAACTTTACACATATGTTCATTGCAACATTGTTTACAATTGCCAAAATATGAAAGCAACCCAAGTATCCATCAGTAGATGAACAGATAAAGAAGATATACATACATACATATGTATATATATGTACACACACACACAATGGAATAATATTACTGGTCATGAAAAGAGTGCAGTCTTGCCATTTGTGAAAACATGGATGGACCTTGAGAGTATTATGCTAAGTAAAATAAGTCAGAAGAAAAGACATAAAGACTAAGATTTCACTCATGTGAAATCTAGAAATAAACAAAAAAATCAAGCAAAACAAAAACAAAGTCATAGATACAGAAAACAGTTTGGTGACTACCAGAGAAAAAGGGATTGTGGGTGGACAAAAAGGGTAACGGGTCAATTTTAAGGTGTTATATAGTAACCAGATTTTTGGGGTGATCACTTTGTATGTACAGATGTCAAATTATGATGTACATCTGAAACTTACATAACTAAAGCCTAGAGGAAGGAAAAAGCACAAATACATATGTAATTACAAAATACTAAATAAAAGGAAAACATCTGAAACTGTAAGTATGTATGATAAAAGGGCTTGGTTCACCCTGGTGCAAATAGGGAAGACTTCCTGGAGACAGAACTTAAGATGAGCACAGAGCACTGAGTAGGAGAATTTTCAAACACCTACAAATCAAAGATATTTTTTCAAGACACAAAGTTCAAAGCTAAGAGCTGGAAATCTAGTGGAGGCACAAATATTTCCACAAATATTTATGCTGCAATAAAAAAATGCTATAATTGAGGCATGAAATAATATTCAATGAAAATGATGTTTTGTTTTATTACAGAAACGAACAACAGACTAGCATGGCTTCAAACACATAACTGAAAGTCCTCTCTAAAATTATTGTATATGTGTTCATGTTGAGCCATCTTAGCTGACACTGTGTCTCTTGCCTGATTCCCTTATAACTTAATATTGTTTGATTTACTATCTATCACATTCACATAGAAGTCTCTTCAATTTTTTTTTTTTTAAGGTCATTGATTACTTTACTGTTATGAACATATCTGAAAGTTTATGGAGGAAATTAAGTGGTACATAGAGATAGATTGTTATTTTATTAACATATACATTAGATTTTTCTTTAAAACCTTTAGTAAAAAGCTACTGTCTATCAGGGAGTTTTCCAAAGAACCATTTCAAAATATCAAATAAACAGACACACTGAGCTTGAGATTTCTAAGCCAAGTCTGCTAAATATTAGGTGTTAAAATCCACACGTAAAAGATAGGTCCAGGAGACTTATTCTTCAATCTGAATGTGCAGTTCCAATAACCGTGTCCATGAAGTATGTCAGTGCTATTGAGAAAGAAGTCCCAGAGTTATGGGAAAAGTGAAAATTATACTTTCAAATAACTTTTATTTGAAAAAATATTGACATTTTAAATGTTGACAAAGTAATCTTACGACAATCATTGGGGTCATGAAATAGAAATGGATACATAGAGCCATATTTTATTTTATTTTTTATAATTTCAAATAAAATAGAACATATTTTTTAAATGTGTTCATTGGTCTAGAATGGACTATATTTTAGAGACTGTAAGGGTAGAAAAATTTCTCTTCTTCTATCTTCTTTGGATGGTCCAATAATTAAATTGATAAAAGACAGATTAATAGAAGAAAACAAATTTAATGTGTTACAAACAGGAGCACCTTAAAACTATGAGACCCAAAGGCCATCAGGCAATGGGAGCTTATCTGCCAGCCTAAGCTAAGGAGTGGTACCAGGGCCTGGGTTTCAGTGGGGTTGGAGGGCATTTCACAGAAAGATGAGAAGAGCAGATGTGTTGTATTAAAAAATAATTATGTCTGATAGTTGCTCTCTTACTGGGCCAAGCCTCCTTTTTAAATTCTTCAGGCAGTTAAGGGAAAAGTAACAGGTTTTCCTGAATTTGCTGTTTCTTATTCACCTTTAGCTGAAAATAATCCACATACCAAAGTAGCACGTTTTGAGGTATACATATTTTATAACCCTTTAAGATCTTTTGTTATAAAGTCCTACCTGCTCATTTTTTTAATGTATTCTTTTAAAGATTATTTATTTTAGAGAAAGAACATGCATGGGATGGGGGAGGGGCAGAGGGAGAGCTAGAGGAGAAACAGCAGACCCTCCACCCAGCATGGAGCCTGTCCTGGGGCTGAAGGTGGGGCAGGAGGTGGGGCTCCTCACTGGGCTAGATCTCAGGACCCTGACGTCATGACCTGAGCCAAAATCAAGAGTCGGTCACTTAACTGACTGAGCCAACTAGGTGCTCCCCAAGTCGCTCATTTTTATATACAGGCTTTTGGATCAGATATGTGTCTGGGCATGTCATTATCATTCCACTGGAGAGCTGCAGAAGCAGGAAGAGGATTCTGGTCCCCTGACTGTCAATCTGATGCTATTTCCAGCCTGCAGTAATGGCTCCCTTCTCTTTATCACTTGGTCCATATTTCCATGGGAATAACAGTTGGTGAGAAGAAGGAAGGGTGAATTGCTGAGCTACTCATGCATTTTTCAACACTGCAAAATCAAATGACATTGATTCTCCCTCAGTGGAGCGCAGAGTAGGAATTTACATCATAAAATAAATAAATAAATAAAAATTTGGTAACTTCTTTAAGAATCTACTAAAATACCCAAAAAGATTGACAGTGTTCTCTCCTCTTTAGTCTGTCAAACGTGACAGGAAACTCAGACAATTTAGATAAACATCATGTTCTAGAAAGACTGTAAATCT
The DNA here is from genome assembly GCF_902655055.1 of Lutra lutra. Taxonomy (NCBI): domain Eukaryota; kingdom Metazoa; phylum Chordata; class Mammalia; order Carnivora; family Mustelidae; genus Lutra; species Lutra lutra. Next base: position 21,249,287 of record NC_062294.1, read on the forward strand.
GTATTGCGGGGCATTTTCACAACAGGAGGTTCAGTGTTGCTCAGAATTTAACATGTAATTGGATGAATATGTTTAAACTGTCAAAAGCAGCCCTGTCTTCCTATCAAAAAGAAAGAGTGGGTGAAGGAACTCAAGACTGAGTTCAGGTAAAAGGTAGATGCAAACAAAACCTCCCTCATTTGCACAAATCTTGTATGACTCTGGGAAATAAACATTTGCTTTACTGACCATATTCTTTCTCTTTCTCTCCCACCCTGGCCCTATCCCTTATGTTTCCCTCCTTGACGCAGATATTGCTTATTTTTACATTTCTGGCTTTTTTCACACTGACACCAACCTCACCCCTCTACCTTCACACACATGCATGCATATATCTCTGTGAGCATATATAATTTAATAACTTTGTCTTTTCTGTACAACTCCTGCTTCTCAACAACTTGCATTTACAATGACTCCCAGAAGTTGATTCATTCCTTTTTTGCCAACTCTCACTGTTAAGTTTCATCCAGAAGGTAGGATAAACCAGGGGAGAAGAGTATTGGCCCCAGAATTAGGCTACCTGCTTCTGAATGCCAGCTGTACCTACAATGATATCTTCTTCCGCAAGTGGTTTAAGTCATGAAAAGCTAGGTTTACTTACCAGCGAAATGCACATTTTAAAGTTGTAGCAATTGCTGACATGGTAACCACTGATTAAGTGGGGTTATACCAGCATAATGAAGTGACAATAGATATTATTTTTTTTTTCCAGAATCTTGGTTTAATTCCATTTTCCCAATTTGTTTCCATTTGCTCACCTTGTATTATAGAACTCAGATATGGGCAATCCTTTTCACACAAATCTGAATTTTTAATCCTGGGCTTTACTATAAAATTCCTTTGCTAAATGCACACTTCATGGCCGTAAGTTGAGATCTAAAATTGAAACATAGTCTTTATATTGCACGTCTATGTAAAATCTTTAAATAATGATGCCTGGAAAAAAAAACAAGAGAATGACTGTAATACAGATTTTCTCAGGTTGTATCATTTTCTCAAGTCTGAACTCAGACTGAGATGCAGAGTGGTTGGCAAAATATAAAGTTCATTTATAAGGCTTTACAACCAAATTAAGCTATATATATGAACTATCCTTTTCTTTTTTGCTGTTGTTTGTTTTCATTTTGTTTTGTCTGTTGGCTAGCATTGGGGATCTGATTTAAGAAAAAAAGGAAAGGAGAGGGAAGGAGAGGAAGGGAAGGGAAAGAAAAGAGACAAGTATAAAAAGGAAAATAAAGGCCATAAATTTATTGTAAGTTTATGGAAAAATTCAAAAAATCAGAGCAAAGCTGACAAATAACACCTGGGAAAAGACAAGAGTCTGAGGTCAGGATAGCCTGGGAGCTTAAGATAGGACATATTGGGCAATCTGAGTTTGGGCTACCTGGGAGGAGCAGCTCTAACACATGTGGTCCTTGCTTTCTCTGTTTCTTCCACATTTAAAGGAAAGAAGAATCAGATTTTCTAGCCATGGGTCATAGGCAGCAATTTAACCAGAGAGGTCTAGGTATTCTGGTTGCTTTTCCCACAAAGACTTCACCCAAATGGGGGAAAGAAGCAATTCTCCAAAGCAGGATGGAGCTGCTCACACTAGAAGGGAGAGTGTATGGGAGGTAGCCAAATCACCAAAGTAGCTCAATGGTTTTCACATGGGGGTCTGTACATTGTGAGTTTAATCCTTTTCAATGATTTTACTGGAATAACCAGTGAGATATTACATTGGCAAAGCTACAGAATTATTGTTTGACGGTGGGGGAAGAGTTAAGAGTGGAGTCAACTCCAATCATGCAATGATACTGTAGCAAATATATCCACATCACTGCATTGTCTTCAGAATTCATACACTAATTTAGGTTGTAGTATTAACATCCTTTGAACAAAAAATATATTTAAGATCTCTTGAATATTTATGATTATGAGGTGTTAAAAACCTCACCACTGGTTTGTTCAAAAATTCTTTAGTAGCTAACCTACCCAACCTTCTCTCTGGGTGTATGTACGCACTCCTTTATTTCAGTACACACAGGAGTACATTCAGTAAATATACACTCCTTTATTTCAGGTTTAGACAACATTTTCTTCTCTGATACTTTGAGGAATTTGCACAACATAATTCAGCCATTACAGTGACTTAATACTGAGACACTTGCAATGATGGGACTAAAATCACAATATTAATCTTCAGTTAAATGTGCTTAATCATGAGTCATAAAACAACCCCACATTTCACTTTTACATGTTTTATGAAGGTATATGGAGCTGAATTACATGTCATCTACCTTATGCAGTTTTTTGGGGGGAGGGTGATTTATTTATATAGCTTTATTTTCCTCTTCTTCTCCAGAATAGTTATTAGAGTTCACAATATGTACACAATTAGGAACAAAATCGTGATATTTAACATCTTCTCTCAAAACACTGTAACACAACTGGATAGAATAGTAGGAATACACAAGTAATCATTTAAATACCCAGTTAGACTATGAGATAGGATAGTACTGACTACTCTTATTACACACATACACACGTACACACACACAGTTTATGAAATTGAGCAGAAAGAATTCTACCTTTGTGTTTCCAGTCAAACTAGTTCTTATATTAACCATGCAAATTTAAACATTATGACTGAGATGTTATTTCTCTTATGTGTAAAGTTGGCATAATTAAAACTTCTCTAACTATATTAAAGTAATAGTTGAGGATTCATTGATCTCACATATAAAAAAAGAAGGATATACACTGTAAAATTCTAGATGTATATTTTTAGTTTCAGTACTAATGAGCTTTTGACATTTTTTTAATTGAACTTCTCTTGCCAAGAGGGATAGAATTTTACTTGAATACATCTCTCAGGTTTCAAAGGCAAAGGTTTCTTTGGGAATGATTTTTCTACAAATGCACTATGTCATTTTTTCCTGAAATCCAACTCTTAATTCTCAAAGTTTGGCTAAAACCAACTTAATGTATGAAATCTCCCACTACTTCTTCTTAAACTGATGACAGGTTTATGAAAATATAGCTAAGGACTGAGATAATCCGTAATTTAACAATTTTAAGCATGTACAGAGAAGGCATGGAGAAATTGAAGACCAAAAACAATGATATCTGAAAAATGACCTTGTTTTAGAGACTGCACTAACTTCTGTCAGTCAAGGAGGGAAGGCTCCAGATTTAAATCTCAGTGGACTATTGTTCAGAGAAATAATGGTACCAAGAGTACTCATCACAAGAGACAGATTTTCAAGGTTTTCCAGAACCGTGTCCATAGTTCCAGAAGACACACTCTTATGGGAGGCACGTGGATAAATTAGCAGAAGCATGGGCGCTTAATTAAGAAACTACCAGTTTCAAATCTATTTACTCTTCTTTTGAAGTTGTAGATGACTTAACCTCTCTTAGCATCATTAACTTTATAAAATGGGAATAATACCTACTTAATATGACATAATTAAATGGAACAATACATGATTAGACAACACACAAACACACACAGAGGATTATAATAATATTGATTCCATCTCTTCTCTGTGTACTCCAGAGTCCCAGAGTACTAGCTGGCATGTAAGGTACAATTCCAGGGGTGGAAGACAAAAGGGAAGGCACACATGAAAAACCAGAACAGAGACTAAGAGGCTTGTTACCAGGCCTTCTACTAAAAATTTTTATCTTATTTAACTTTGCAAGTATTTAGGTCTTATCTACTCATGATTATAAACTGAAGATGCTCTCTATAAAACCATTTTTCCCAGTTCAGTTCTCACATTTTATCTTCCTTCTTCCTCCCTCCCTCCCTGCCTTACTCCCTCTCTCCCTCACTCCCTCTTCCTTCCTTCCTTCCTTCCTTCCTTTCTAAAGACAAATTTTCTTTGGGACCTACTACAATTGGTCAAACACTGCATCAAGTATTATTGAAAATTCAAAAGAAGAACTTGCTCTGTTCTCAAGCAGTTTTTATTCTCACTATAAAGACAAGAACAACACACATAAATTAATAGAAGATATAGAAAACAAAGATTCAGAACTTTAATCAGTTAATGAATTTTTGATGAATTTAATGAATTTCTAATACAGGCCAATTGGTATCAAAATAGCCAAATATGTATGCTTTAGATGGGATTGTAAATAGGTTGAACTCTTGAAATAGTGACTGGAAGTAAATAATGCTCAATTATTTATTGTTATTTGAATAAATTAATTATGTATAAAATCTTTGGAAGACATTTTAGAGATTCATATCAGAAAGGCTCAAACATAAATTTCATATTTTGGTCAATGATAAACCCTTCATCCCCCAAAAAAGTATACACACAAACACATATGGCACATTTATCATACAAATATTTTTAAAAAATTTTATTTATTTGCTTAGAGCACACGTGTATACAAACAGGGAGGAAGAACAGAGGGAGAAGGAGAGGCAGACTCCCCACCTGCCATGGGCCTGATCCCAGGACCTTGAGATCATGAACTGAGCAGATGCTTAACCAACTGAGTGACCCAGGCACACCCAATATAAAATTTTTAATATTTAAATGTCCAATAATGATTATATCATCATGTATTCAATCACATTATTATTCACATGTTAACATGGTAATTATATGTTTGCAGCAACTGGGAAATACCATGTGATAAAATTTGCATCTCTTCTTTTTTCTTGAATTTGATACTCTATTTCTGCTTATACTGGAATTTTATCCTGTTGTATATTTTTATGTAATGGTCAGAAATTATTTAGGAGATTTGTAGGCATTAATCTAGGTAAAAAAATCTATAATGTCACTTTTTTAGATGTTGTTTATATATCTATTTTTTCATTTATTTTAAATACTTGTTCTGTACTTTATCTTAGAATATATAAATTATAGGTATTTCATATCAGTGAATACACAAGTTATATTTTTTCATCAGCCCTGTAGAAGATACTAATGGGAGAGACTGTATCCTATATGTGATATAACTAAAAAACCACAGAGAATTTAAGTCTCTGAAGGTTCCTCAGCAGAGCTCAACCTTCTGTCTACAGCAAAACTCTATTAATGCATTTTTCCAACCTATACTTTTTCCTTTAACTCCCAATTTCATGCAAACACCCCAAATGCGGAATTTTGTTTGTGGTTAAAAATATGAGTTTTGGTAAGACAGACCTTTCAAATCATGAAAGGGACAATGAATTCATTAACTGATTTGCATTCTAAAGCATTAGATATTTTCTTTTGAAGATTCCTTTTAAAATGTTGTAATCTAGTACATTCAAGTGTTTATTAGTAACGATGGAATGAATAATCCCTTACATTAACTCAGTACTTTACAGATTACAAGGCACACTAACATCTTTGATTTCATTTAATTCTCTCAAACACCTTGTATAGGTGGCAGCATTAATTTAATTGCACTTATTTTATCTGGAAGAAATTGAAATTCAGTGAGGTTAAGCTAATGCCAAAACTTTCACAGAAACTGGAGGGGTTGACACTTAATTTTGAATTCTAAATTTCAGAACAGTAACTCTTTTTTTTTTCTACTACAATAATATTTGTCAAACTGTGAACCTTAATCAAAGGCAAAAAAAAAAGATATGTGATCTATCATTATTTCCATATGGTTAAGATAAGCATTCACTTAAACTACTTAGCTTGCATAAAATTACAAAACCCAAAATTGTGCATAAGATACCAAAACAATTAGAAAGATTTCTATGTGTCCAACACAATTCAAAGTAAAAAGGTTTATAACTTGATGGAATAAATTATTGCTCAAAATGTGAAAATAGCATCAATAGCTAAGTATAAGGTTCTTTTTGGATTTGCCTAGCATGTGTTACCTTGTGGGCCATGTCAAGACTTAAGTACTTCTTGGGACCCCTGGGTCACTTAAATTTGTGCCTTTGGCTCAGATCCTGATCCCTGGGTCCTGGGATCAAGTCCCAAATCAGGCTCCCTGTTCAGTGGGGAGCCTGATTCTCCCTCTGCCTGCCACTCACTCTCTTTCTAACAAATAAATAAATAAAATCTTAAAAAAAAAAAAAAAAAAGACTTAGTGCTTCCTGAAATTTCCTCTTTAGAATAATGAGGAAACCTTTATTTGATTCAGCTCACTGTGCAATGGTTCTGGCTTTACTTGTCATGACTATTACCTATTCATTAAGCTTACTGCTGTTCTTTGTTCATTAACCAAGTGGTACCATTGCCATTAATGTGATCATAAATCCAAATGCAGTTTTAGGCACTGAATTCTGGAGATGGTACTCAGTTACAAAGTGGTCATTTGCAGAACTCAGAATATGTTTGTATGTTTATCAATTGCAACCAAAGTGAGTAAAACACACTGATAGCATAAAAACAACTTTAAGCAAACCTGTGCACGCTGGAGAACATTTGCAAACCATTTGGAGCTTAATGGATATGTTTAGGAATGTTTTAAATACAGAATTTCCTTGGTATGAAAAAATATTAAGTATTTTCTTGTGTCAGTCATCATAATTTGTACCAACATTCTTGGAACACTTCCATGGAGTATGTATTATCTGCTTTTTCTTTTTTAAAATGTATTTATTTATCAGAGAGAGACAGTGCACACATGAGCTTGGGGGGAGGCACAGAAGGAAAGGGACAGAGAGAATCTTTTTTTTTTTTTTAAGATTTTATTTATTTATTTGACAGAGAGAGAAATCACAAGTAGACTGAGGCAGGCAGAGAGAGGAGGAAGCAGGCTTCCTGCTGAGCAGAGAGTCTGATGTGGGGCTCGATCCCAGGACCCTGGAATCATGACCTGAGCCGAGGGCAGAGGCTTAACCCACTGAGCTACCCAGGCGCCCCGGGACAGAGAGAATCTTAAACAGACTTCGCACTAAGCATGTAGCCTGACACACGGCTTGATCTCAGAACCCTGAGATCATGACCTGAGCCAAAATCAAGAGTCTTAGGCTTAACCAACTGAGCCACCCAGGCATCCTATTATCTGAACTTTATTAGTAGATAGCGTGAGGATAGGAGATGATAACATGCTAGAGGTTACTGGAATGAAACAGATGCTGGAACCAGGCTGTTGACCCAGATCTGTTTAAATACTGATCTGACTTTGTTTTACCCATGCTGCTCTGCAAGTAGGAACAATCTGTTTCATTAACCAAGAGCAATCCCAATTTTAGCCAAGATCCAACAAAACATTCTTAATATGCAGGAAAAAGCAAAAACAACAACAACAACAACAATAAACAACTACTGATTTTATGCTAGGGTAGCACTATATAGGTAAATATAGGTTTTACGTAGACTTCAAGACAGCTAGAGTAAGAGACAGGTTTCAGGTAAAATCAAGATCAGGTTTTATTAATGTTTAGGAACTATGTTTCTTTAAGATAAATAATGTCTTCATTTTGCTTGCTTAAATGTTTATTTCTATATTTAAAGATATAGCTAATACAACATCTTGAAAATGATTTTTTTTTTTTTTTAAGTGCACTGGGGCACCTGGGTGGCTCAGATGATTAAATGTCTGTCTTTGACTTATGTTGTGATCTCCCAGTCCTGAGATGAAGACCCACGTCTGGCTCCCGGCTTGGGGAGGAGTCTGCTTCTCCTCCTCCCTCTGCCTCTCCCACTGCTCATGCTCTCTCTTTCTCTCTCTCTTTCTGTCTCAAATAAATAAATAAAATCTTAAAAAAAAAAGTGCACCTTGTAAGTTTAGAAATCTACAGTCATTAACAACATAAAACTCCCAAATTCAATGTAATGAATATACCAATACATTTACAAGTTTAGGTAGATTGAAAGATGAATAGAAACACATGCAAAAGTACAGTGCTTCCATGTATGACTGATAGTTTTTGGTCAAATCTTCAAAATAACATGAATTATATATTTACAAGGATTTAAGACTACCTAAGAAAATTCTTATACTTAATATTTGTGTTAACACAATAAGGAACATGGGTCACTAAAATACAATAGAACTTTTTTGTGCATAATAAATCAAGTTTTCCAGGTAATTTTCACTTAAAGTCTTTTGATTACTGTAAACATTTCTGAATCGCATTCCCTTTTGTTTAAGTAAAGTGAATTTGCATATTTGTTTTTCTTCCATGATAAATACATTACAGGGATTTTGTTTGCTTTTGGTGTTTTTGTTTGTTTGTTTGCTCACTTTGGTCTTATTCTTCTGATCTGGTCCTTTGCCCACATGCTGATTTCTTCCTGATTTTATGATTCAGTGTTGTCTCTTACTGATCAGATCTTGACATAAGGCCAGAAACACAAGAAAATATGGTGCCCTCTGTTAAGTTAGTATAGATGAATAGACATTTCTTTGTCCTTTCTCTAGCAATCAGATATTCTGGTCATTCCTGGATAACTTTTCATAAGCTAATCCTGTTAGCATTGTTCACGACCCATGTCAACTTTCTTCCTCCAAACCGAGATGAGAAGGTGATTTGAAGGTTTATTTTATATTTCTTTCCTCAGGCTGTGTTGCAAATATATCTACCCTATGTCTGCTTTAATGCTTATTTAATTTTCTAGTTCCCAACTTAGACTTCTTTTTTGCTAATTATTTCAAAGTAAATGTTGTGCCATTTTCTCTTAATGACATCAAAGATCTTTTCATATAAATGGGAATTTGAGGTAGAAGTAACTTTGTGTCACTAAATTATGATTTTAAAGATAGTAGGATGTTCAATTACTGGTCCAAAGATTGGAAATTCCACTAGTAATAATTTGTTAATGTATACATTTTCCCACTTGATTGTGACATTAATATAATCAGGTACTGTCCCTACGCTGCTGAAAACATGGTGTTTGAAACATATTTGGTATTCTGTAAATCTTATTTTGACAGGTATAAATGGCTATTTATTCTTCATTTATTCATTTGTTCAATCTATTCAATCAAAACTATTCATCAAAACTTTATTTGTGTTCTGTTTCTGTTTTTTTAAAAGATTTTATTTATTTATTTGAGTGAGAGAGAACATGAGAGGGGAGAAGGTCAGAGGGAGCAGACTCCCCATGGAGCAGGGAGCCTGATGCGGGACTCGATCCGAGGACTCTGGGATCATGACCTGAGCTGAAGGCAGTCGCTTAACCAACTGAGCCACCCAGGCACCCTATATCTATTTTTTTTTAAATTATTTTTAATGATTTTTCAATTGATAATTTAGTCTGAGCTGAGGTACTTCATTTCAAAATGCTATAGAGAAGATTCTCGTGTTTTGTTGTAATTCTGCAGTAAAAGTCCTGTTTTGTTTTGTTTTGTTTTTAGCCAAAACCTGGTAGTAGCTTTTCCTGATTAATAGTATTTCTAACATTGAGTTATATTTCTAGCATCATGTCAAGTTGGAGCTTTATCTTGTACAAGGGCCTTAAAAATATCTAAAACGATGTCAATTTATTATTTTCCATCTTTTTTCCAGGATGAAAATTCTTGAGTTTCTGAGTTCTACTTCACTTGTAATTGTTATAATTTTAATATGCATATGTTTTAACTTCATTATATTTCTATTAAATAGTATTTCACAGAAATAGTTTCTACTAGGTGAAATCTGTTTAGTTGTCATGAAGAAGAATGAGGTTCCACCTGTAGTATCTTAAGAATCATATAATTTTCATGAATCCAATATTTGCTCTACCTTTTATTCTTTTCTGTAACAGTAGCAAGTTCTCTCTCTCCCCCACATTGTCACCAATTATCTTCCTCAACCAGATGCACATACCTGCATTCTTATAATTTCTAATATATTATTTTTAAATAGAATGCAGGAACTAACATGTATTCCATTATCCCTTCTATCTCATCATCCCGTTTGTCATATCTTACTTTGGTCATCCAGCCAAGACAATTTGGATTCAGGAATTCATCTTCTTATATGTCTGTTTAAGGTCAAAAGGTTTTTTTTTTTTTTTTTTTAACAAGTTTGCTTTAAAAGAAAATGACTGCTTGATTAAATCATTTTTATATACTACTTAAGTCCAACTATGCCTAAAACATGAAAATTATTTCTAAAAGGTCAAAATTATAAGTATCATCTTATGTACTTACTCAAATGACAGGATTAGAACTTTCAAGTTGTGGATGGATGTCTGATACTAACATTTACAAGTCTCAGAATATAAAAGTGAAATCAGGAAATATTATACCAATAGATAAGATCAGAATCACACTGAACCACAAATGGATAGATCGTCATACTGAATATTCTCACCATGGGCCCAAAGTATAATGAGAAGGAATTTAATTTCATTACTGACTAGTAACTCTTCCAGTATTCACTAAGTTATGAAGAAGAAAATAGGATAGAAGAAAATTAATGATGATCCAACATTATGTTGACATGTTTGTATGTATATTGGTATCTGTATCTGTATCAAGTATTTTCAAAAGAGTGAGACAGTGAGAGCTGCAGACACAGATGAAAACAGAGAAAAAAAGATTAAGATTTTGTCTCAATTTTTTTTCTCTTGTAGAGAAAAAATTTTTCTCTTACTGATCTTGGTAGCATAGGAACAAAGTTTTGGAATGAGAAAACTCTCAGTGTTAATTTCATCTCTGTGTGCAATACCTCCATACCAATTGCCCAGGCTGTATAACTTTCTTTAAATAACATCTCTGAGACCCTTTTTCCTTTTAATTAAATTGAAAAAGAGGGCTTTGGAGACTAATGCTGTTAGAAGTATACATATATATACTTTGTGAGGTGCCGTCAGTACAGTTTTTGAAACACTGTAATATTCTCTCCACTTCTTCTAGTGCTACTCTTTGTCTTTTTCACATCAGACAGTGATGGTCTTTTCTGAATGTTTATCTACTGTGTTGATTCCTGAACCAAACTGGATTATGACATAATCAATAATTAAATCATGTAATATATTTTAGTCTTAAAATAAGTTAACTTTCTAATCTAAGAAATGGTTACCTCACTGTGAATTACTTGAGACAGGCACCCCACAATCTCAGATGCCTTGGAAATCCCTTGGATATTATCCCTATTTTCTATCTGTCCCCTCCCTTTACTCAACATCAAGTAGAATTGATTCATTGAGTGTGGCCCTTATTTCAATCAATGCTACTAAAGTCTGAATAATATAAAATTTGGCATCATCAAAGCATTCTAAGCCTAAAAATCCTGCACACCATGGGCAGACCCCCAGATCATCATTACTACCATTACTTCCACTGTTGCCTTGTAACTATCCATTGCGATCATATTACATTTCATCTTGTTTTAGATATAATAATAAATGAGACCTCTGGGTTTATTAAACTTGAATTAATTACCTTGACTCAACCTCTGGATTCACTTGACACTATAAATGGATATAGAAGGCTTTCAATAAATGATGACTGTTAATGGTATTATGTTTCTTTAAATTCTATTACATTTCAAGTGAAATTTGATGATGCTTTACATTCATACCATTTCCAAAATAATTTTAGTCTATATCCTGGATGCTAAGAAGAAGGTGGGAATATAATGAAAAACAAGTCTCTGAATTCTTGGCAGATGGTATTCTCAAGCATACAAGTCAGTGTGTAATTACTAAGATAAGTATGATGAAGTAAAAGTATATTGTTCTGTGATAATACATAAAAGAATCAGTCATATAATGAGGATTTGGGAAAGGTTCTCTTGAGAAAGGAACATTTTTTTTAAGATTTTATTTATTTATTTGACAGGCAGAGAGCACAAGTAGGCAGAGAGGCAGGCAGAGAGAGAGAAGAAAGCAGGCTCCCCGCCAAGCAGAGAGCCCGATGTGGGACTCAATCCCAGGACCCTGAGATCATGACCCAAGCTGAAGGCAGAGGCTTAACCCACTGAGCCACCCAGGTGCCCCAAGAAAGCAGCATTTTATCTGGCACCCAAAAGATGAGGAGGAGTTAACTAGACAAAAGTGTGTTGTCCTTTACAAAGAATTCTGTCAGAGAAAAAATTGTTGGATAAAGCTGTTCAGGCAAACAAGGTATCCTATGCATAGTATCAGAATTAAAGAACAGCGACAAGTGGGTTGGTAGAAACCAAGATTTTCCAAGAGATAATGGAAGGATTAGCAGACCATATTAAGAAGTTGAGGATTACCTAAAGAGCAATGGGAAGATATTGAATAGGTTTGCACATGGAAGTGGAAACCTGGGATTTGCATTTTGAATAGATAATCAGTAGGAAAGTGGAGTGTGGTGGAAGAGTAGATATTCAGGGTGGTGAGTTAGATGTAGATTTTCAGGAAATAATTAATCTTAGGTTGGACTAAGATGGTGACAAATGGGAGAAATGGCAAAAGATTTTAGATCATTCTGTATATTTCAAAGAACTAGAAACCTTCTTTGGGATAAAGATTACACCTGTGAACATAAAACAGCTGATCTCATGCACAAATGGAGCAACCTGGTGGTTAGTACACATTATGTGTGTGTGTATATGTGTGCATGCATATATACATAGATGCATATATAATATTATGTGTGTCATATAATTATGCATACATGTATGTGTGTTTGTGTGTGTGTGTGTGTGTGTGTGTGTGTGTGTATACACATATATATTCTGAATTTTCCCTATACCTTGAAAATCCCTGGCAACCTTGATAATGATCTCAAAGTCTGCGGAACCTTAAACATGAAAATTTTGCAATGTGTTCAACACAAATAAGAAGATAATACCGTCAGTTGATTAATCAGGCACGCCACATGTCAAGTTCTGTCAAGAGCAGAAAAGAGTATCACTTCCTCCCTCACTGCTTAAATAAGCTTAATCTGGAATTTTAAAAGTACAAAGATAAGTTACCTTGACTAGAAACAATAATTGAATTGTTCCTATAAATGATTAAAGCAATGGGAAACAAGAGGGAAATGACTGTAGAATTCTGTAAGCATGTTTAGATGAAATGGAAGTTTATTTTGCACCCCCCAATTGATAACATTATACCCTCTGAAAAATTAATATATTGTTGCTAACATGTAACAATAGTTTGCTCTATGCCAGGCCCTGGAGTAATGTCTTTAGATGCATTATCTTAACTTAATGTTCATAACAATCCAGTGAGGTTATTTTTCAGACCTATTTGTTCATATGAAGAAAGAAATTAAATAATTTGCCTATCGTGAAAAAGTTTGTAAATGATAAAACTAGGATTTAATAACATTAATAATATTAAATATTAATAAATGATAAAATTAGGATTTAATATTAAAATTTAATAATATTAAAATTAAAATTTAAAAATATTAAAAGTGTAAAAATAATATTTTCACACTTATACAATTCTGTTTTCTACTATATGGCTCAGGAGTTCTTGACAACTATCCACATGGAAGTGAACAATTTCCAAGGAGGGATGTGAACTATATATTTGTGGTATTCATTCACTCAACAGGAACTATTTTTACCCTGCTATTTTCTGGGAATTTAGCAGCAAGTGTGATAAACACCAAGTCTGCCATGCTACAACTTGCAGACAAGAAGGAAAGACAGAAAATTTAATAAGGATTAATAATAAAATATGAGGGGCGCCTGGGTGGCTCAGTGGGTTACAGCCTCTGCCTTCAGCTCAGGTCATGATCCCAGGGTCCTGAGATCAAGCCCCACATCAGGCTCCCTGCTCAGGGGGCAGCCTGCTTCCCACTCTCCCACTCCCTGTGCTTGTGTTCCCTCTCTCGCTGTGTCTCTCTCTGTCAAATAAATAAATATTAAAAAAAAAAAAAGAAAAGAAAAATAATAAAATATGATAAAAATTACCAAAACAAAAAGACAATGTACCCTAGAAATTTATAGCTGATTCAAATATCCTAGTTATTTTAGGAGAAATAAAAAAGAAGCATACGTACAGACACTAAAAGGATAACTAGGTGTCAAGTAAAGATGAGGTAGGCAAAAAAGAGTTTGCACAGCCTTTAAGGTGAAAGTGAATACGTTATGTTTTAGGGGAAAAAAGTGAGTGCATTGTGGCTAGGGAGTCAGTGAGAGAGAAAATATAAAGTGATTCGGTCAGTAAACTAATTCACTGTAAAAGACAATGTAAGTCATATTAAGAATAGACCGTATCCCAGAATAGGGGGAAGCTATGGAAGAGGGAATAATATAATTAGAAATATAAGGCTCAAATTGAGTGTAGTATGCCCAATGAATGGCTTCAAGGATAGAGACTGGAGCAAGCTAATCAGTTGTGTGGTTGTTATTGACAAAAGTATAGTGATCTGAGCTATGGACTGATAATTAGGCTGGAGATAAAGAGCATTTGAAAGGTATTTAGCAGAGAGATGAATGGTTTTATGGTGCAGTAAATGTGGGCTAAGGGAAAGATGGGCAGATCTCTGCATTGTGTAAATCACTGGATGGTGGAGCTGTGCACTAGGATGAAAAATGACAAGTATGAAGAAAATGATTACTAATTTATTTTTGGATAAATTTAAAGTAATGGAAGTATGTCCAATGTCATATAGCTCCAAAGGGCATTGAACAAATAAGTCTGGTGCTTCTGTCCTACCAGGAATGGGAGATCCTAATGAAACAGGTCACAAATCATGACTGGGACCAGGATTATTCAAGTTAACTAGATATCTTAAAATCAAGCAGTGTTGCAGTTTCTGGTTTCCCTTAAAGAAAACAGATGACAAGAAGTTAGCTTTCTGGAGAAAGTATAGGGCAGGCTTTAGTTACAAAGAAGCATGTTACAAGATAGGAAGGGGAAATAATAGCAAATCTGACGGATATCTAGTCTTGTGGGTTGATCCGATGTGTGGAGAGAAAAAAAAAAAAAAAAAAAACTATGCTAAAAGGTCAAGTTTGGGAACCCAAGATGGTTTGACCAGAGAGAATGCTTGGTAAACAGTTTAGTAGGAATCTGAATAATGTTCGCTTGATCACTACATTTCAAATTTGGAGGAGAAGCAGACAAATCTTTGGATGGGGAACATACTAGTCCTTTGAGTATGAACAGAATTATAAGACATACTTATTCCATGTATGAGTTAATATTTTGTAGATTAGTGAAGAACTAAGTCTTCAGGTTGAGAGCTCAGTGAATTTAGATTTGAGAAGGCTAGATATGGCAGAGATGAGGTTTTTATCTAGGAACTTGCCTTTGTGCAGTTATCGTATGCTAGTCACATTGATAGTATCATTTAATATTTACAGATGAGAAAGTTGATGCCCTAAGAGATCAAGTAACTTGGCCTAAATTATACTGTTCATAAGGTACAGAACCAGTATTTGGGGTTAGGTGGAGAATGGGACACAATACTGGCCATAGTTAAAGTCTGACTTCTAGGACAAATCAGGAAACAAGATTTGCTTGGCAAGATCCTCCTCCCTCACCCAGGTAGACTTCTTTGAAAACTTACACTATGTTTCCTATACCTTGAATATGGAATATCTTTCCATATTCAAGAAGAATTCCTCAAAACCTGATATATATTTATAAGCTACTTATTTTCAAATCATGTTTTGAGCCTCATTCTATGGTATTTTGTCAAGGGTTGTCCTTTACATCTTCATCTAGGTTAGGGTATTAACAATAATAGACAGGGAAAAAAAAAGTATTCTTCTAGACTAAAAATAAATAAATAAATAAATAAAGTAGGAATTCTAACTAAAATAATGAAGACTGATATTTTTGGAGATAATTTTATCTGTCAGAGTTCTAGACAGACCTTGTATTTTACTATTTGACAGATAAAGATACTGAAGTTCACAGATGCAGTTTATTTTATTTATTTTTATAAATAAAGTGTGCTTTTTACTTATACATATGATGGAAAAATAAGAAAATTTTACCATTTGGAGGCTATATTTGGGGTGTTTCACCTAATAGATCACTGAGTGACAGATCCTAACTCTATAAGGCAAGTGTAGCTAGAAGGAATTATGTAGCTGCTGGATAAAGATTTTATACTTGTTCATGGCTCACCAATTATCAGTGTGCAGTTCTGAATTATGTATTGTAATCTGAAATAGTATCAGTCACTATGGGGCAAAAGACCGTTTCAAGGAATCTTGTCTCCTACATCTTTCTTCCTTTGTCTTGGTAAATTTGGAAGCGAATGCATACGTATAAGATGGAGGTAGCCCAGATATCTGAATAAACAGTTGAGAACAACAAGAGAACATTCCCATTCTGGAGAAAAAGTGCTGTGTAATAGTGCAATTCAATGTAATACTCTTAAGTGACAGAAATTTGGGGATTCTTTGTTAGGCAAAGTAGTCTGTCCTATTTTGACATAAATGGCAGTTGCACTGCAACTCAACTTGAGTTATGTTAGAAAGCCACAGTAAGTGATAAGGCACAGAGGCACACTATGTGCATGCAGACAGGAGAGACAGAGGAAAATTATAGCAACTTCTAATAAGAGCCTCATTGTCACAGTTACAAAGTGAGGCAGGAAGAATGGTAGATACCACACATTTGGGTTCTCTAAGAACCAACTCCTATGTGACTATTTTAATGCAATAAGTTTATTGGGGAATGCTCTCAGGATTACCATTACTGAAGAAGTAAATAAAGTAGGTTTGAACAAAGGGAGATATTGCACTGCAATGAAGTCCCAACATGTTTCTGCCATTTTAAGTAGGAAGGACACTGAAGCTGGAATAGGTTTTCAGAGATTTTCAGAGATTTCAAAGATTTCAAGAGAATCAGAGCCAGGGGGCCAGGTCTTTATACATTGATGGAGGGTACCCTCAGGAATGGGATGTGACTTTGGTCAAGGCAGCTCATTACAACATATCCCCAGGAGTGAATTAGATGAGATTTCTCAACCCATGGATCTCTATGGCTTCAGGTCCACCGCAGAGCAGAACATGGAATTAAACACAGTAGCTGTTAATGTGAGATTAGGCTTCTCATGTGGGCACTCTGAATAGCAAGGAAAGTTGAGATTTGAAAATACCTAATAAGTCTGAAATTTTTTGTTAGTGTATATATGTGTTTATCTTTTTAAATATAAAAAATATGTTGTTATATCTCCTTGAGCTTCTAATGATTTAATATTAAGTTTGAGGACTTTCTTGCCCAAGATAGTCAATCATTTGGAAACCACATAGATTAATTCCATCATACAGTTAAACACGAGCTTCTGCATGTGACTTTTTGGTGTATTAGAGAAAGTAGGCTCAGCATGTTTTCCTTAATGAAGCTTTCTCTTTAGTTCCTCATTCTAACTGCTGACACAGATCACTATCCCTCCCTTTTACCATCTCTTTAGAATAATAAATCTCTCTTTTTCTTTGAGAAAAGTATTAATATTTAATTGGAAAAACTCTTAAAATGTTAGGAAAATATTAAACCAGGCCCTGAATAATGCCCAGGAGAGTAGGCAGCTTGATTTGTGCAATGAAGTTTAGTTGTTCATTTGCATTTTTTTCTAATAACAGTGACCTACTAAGTGGATCTTTTTCATGTTCCTTTTTAGAAGTAAAGTTCTATTGAGTAAGAAAATAAGTCACAAAAGGGGATGTCAGTTTACATTTCTGCTCCAAAGTACTCTTTGAAACAGTGCTTATTTGAACACATTAAATTTGTTCCAAAAGTATTCAGGTCATGCATAATTAAATATGTAGCTTTTAGCAATTTTAGTTCTTCCAAGATATGTTATATACTATACAATTCGTACTTTTGAGTGAATATTACTGTTTCATGCTTCCAGATGTCTCTGTAATTTGCTATTCAAAGGTTAATGTGATGCAAGTATTGAAGGTCAAGATTTAGTGGAATTTTAAATGATAAAATGTATGTGTTTCAACATATTCAATTGTGAAATATTTTTGGCAAAAGTGTATTCAGAGGATGGTTCATGATTAAGGAGCTTTAAGGACTATTTTAACATATGAAATCCAATGTATTTTATTGATGATTCTGAATTATTTATATTACCTAGGTTATAAGTGAGAGGAAAAGCATAAGTTTGGAGGTCAGTCAATGTGCATGGACAGATTTTCTTCACATCCACACAGAGGTTATTCTCATGTTTCATCAGAGATTTTTGGCGTATATGGTGATTTTTTTTAACCTATAAAAGTCCTGGAATAGGATATGCAATACCAAAAGAACAACAACAACAACAGCAAACCTCCCTATAACAACAGAAAGACCAATGAGAACAGTTCACACCTAAATAGTACATACTGTGTTCAGGCAATGTTTACAGTGTGTTCACACACTTGTATCTCTTTCTTCCTTGCAAAACAATAACTGATTTTCATTTTATCCTCATTTCACACATGAAAAATCTCAGGCACAGACAGCATCCATAAGTTGCCTCAGGTTGCATGCCTTGTAGAAGGCATCGTAGGGTTTTTAAGCTAGGCGCATTGGTTTTAAAACCTGGCGTCATCAAAAATGTGATATACTACCTCTTAAAATATGGATTTATGTATTTTATATGCATAAATTTTATTTCTCACAAAGAATGATCTTCAGTTTAGGTCATCTGACTAATTTATGGCCCCCTGCCTCCCAAACACAGCATAGCAGCCTCATTCTTTTATGACCTTTCTTCTCTTACACAATTGTGATAGTCACTAGAGTCCCATAAGAATCATAGAAAGCAGATTGGATATTAGAGATGAATTGGCGTGATGTGAGGTATTTCTGGCAGATAATTCCACATGATAGTAGTAATTTGCTATTTTAATTTTTATGGTTTGAAGATAAGGAAACAATTTTTAAAAGTACTTCCAAAAATGAACAGAGCCTTGATTTACGGCATCACAGTAGATATAACTTTCTTAAGGTGCTGTCACTCTCAAGATCTTCTTTATTTCCTAATTTGGGATATCACAAATTTGCATTGAGATTTAACAAGAGAAGGGAAGAGCACTCAGCAAGGGAAGACTTAGCAAGAGAAGAAGATAATGTAAGGATGGGCCAAGTTCTGATATATGGATTGCATTTATCTCTTTGCCACTGTCAAATTACAGAACCTATACAAATGAAAACTCCCATGAAATCAAGTGGCATGAAGCAAAGCCAACAATTATATCTTTAAAAAAAAAACAACAAGCACATGTGCGTGCGTGCACACACACATGTACACACACACACACACACACACACACACCCTCAATGTGTTTTTTTTTTTTTAGTAAAGTAGAAGAAGATACTATTGAATGAACCAATGATGAGTTATAAAGAATCCATGTGCTTTCAACATCATTGGGAACAACATTGTTTCACTTCTGAAAGCTAAAACCATCACAATCAAACATAATCAAAAGACATTTCACCTTGGGAAAATAGGGATTTATCACAAAAGAGTTCAGAGGAAATTCACAATATCCAGTAAAGGCAACCCCTATCTCACTAGCTCTTGACTTTCAAGCACTGTTTGAGAATCAAATTGATTAGAGATCAGGGTGGCCTGTGATTTGGAACTCATGACCACTAGCATGAGATCACTTGTTGAAGAAATGTGTGTCAGTACCAAATCCATTAGGGTTCACTGAACCTAAGTTATTCAAAGCAATCTATTCTCTCTGTAGTGGATGCTTATGTAAGGTTTCAGACGTGTAAGATGTGTATCTTCTTACTTCAGAGGACTTTACCTTTCACCATTTGATCTATAATACTAGTTATTTGGATTCTTTTTATTTCTCTTTTAAAATGATTTTTTTTATTAGGGGAACCTGGATAGCTCAGTCAGTTAAGCATCTATCTTAGCTCAGGTCAAGATCCCGGGGTTCTGGGATCAAGCTCCACATTAGGCTTCCTGTTCAGTGGGGAGTCTGCTTCTCCCTCTCCCTTTCCCTCTGCCTGCTGCTCTCCCTGCTTGCTCTCTCTCTCTCTCTCTCTGTCAACTGAATAGTAAATAAAATATTTTCAAATAAAATGATTTTTAAAAAAATGCTCTACCCAGTGTAATACTAACTGAAACAACATTCTAAGTCATAATTCAGTAAATGTTTAATCAAAGGTTTGAAGGTTGCTTATATCAGAACATACCTGAATTGTTACAGCTTCTCCCTATCCTCACCTCAAGTAATTGTCTTTCCTCTCATAGCCAGGTGGCTCTAGCACAGGCTTCTGGAAACAAGTTGATATATATTTACATACATAGGGAGAGAATGAAAAGGAGTCTATCTGGGAAAGTTGGAAAAGAGTTGTGAGGTAAGAACATACACAGTGCACAGACATTTTAGGAAGACATATGGTAATTCTACATGGGCAGGAAGAGATGAGGGTTTGACTGGGTGGTGGAAAAAAGATAAAGGACACCTGTCTTGGTCCATAAATTGGACTTGCAGAAATACATCAACAGAAAGGGTTTCATGGACATGTTTTTGTCTCACAAATGGAGTTCTCTATTTACATTTTCTGAAGGGTCACATTAAATATTCAAACTATTATTTCATTCTTCCATAATGGTCAAGGAATGTGCTTATTTGGATGCATCACCTTAAGTCTCTGGAGCAGCAAGCTGATCATGACCAGTTGTTTACCTGGCTTATTTTTGAGCACTGGGGTCTTGGGGAAGATAGTCAGCTAGAATACACTACGCTTAGATTTATATCTATTTCAATATTTTTGTACCTGTGCTCCTAAAAAGTGTCCCAGAGGTTGTTTTTATGTTAATGAATGTTATTTTGGTGGGAAGGTAAAGGTACAAAAGAAAGGAAGGAAGGAAAGGAAAGAGGGAGGGAGGTAGGAGGGAAGAAAGGAAGGAAGGGATGAATGCAGGCAGTCTTTTAGCAACGTTCCTTGATGCAAAATCTTTTATGTTCTTCAACATTACAGATCTGTAAGAAAAAAATAAAATATGCCACATTACTCAAAGATAATTATTAATTATCACGGCACTGTGTGTGTGTGTGTGTGTGTATACATGTGCATGTATGTGTGAGAGAAGTGTCAAACATGGCACTAGCGAGTGAGACATATGTGAGAAATTGAGTTTTACCACAGTTTAATTCAGGGTGTCCTAAATCAGCAAGCACTCTTTTGTGTGTGTGTATGTGTATGTGTGTGTGTTTGTGTGTGTTGTTTCTTTGTTTGTTTTGAGGAAGACTGAATTCACATCTCAGCTACAAACTATATTTGGTTAACAAAGCAGTAAGCTTGAAAAGAGAAGAACGACTGCAGGTAATTTATCATACAGTTTTGGTACCAGCAACTAGCAAAGTAATGTTGTGAAACCCTTAGCAAGTGTGGCTGACTGAAGTTGTTCTCTCATTGCCTGGATTATCTTCTTTAGTCCTTGAAGTCTAAAATATGCACAGATCCCCTGTGTGTTTCAAAGCCAATCTCCAAAGGAAATGAACATTTCATAAGTTTTTTCTTTTTTTTTTTTTAATTATTTTTAACATGTAATGTATTGTTTCAGGGGTACAAGTCTGTGATTCATCAGTCTTATACAATACACAGTGCTCACCATAACACATTCCCTCTCCAGTGTCCATCACCCAGATACCCCATTCCCCCAGCCACCTCCCCTCCAGCAATCCTCAATTTGTTTCCTGAGATTAAGAGTCTCTTATTGTTTGTCTCCCTTTCTGGTTTCATCAGGTTTCGTGGTTTTTTTTTTTTCCTCCTCCCCTATGATTCTTGGCCTTGTTTCTTAAATTCCATGTATCAGTGAGATCATATGATAATTGTCCTTCTCTGATTGACTTATTTCGCTTAGCATAATACCCTCTGGTTCCAACCATGTTTTTGCAAATGACAAGGTTTCATTCTTTGATGGCTGCATAGTATTCCATTTTATATATACACCACATCTTCTTTACCCATTCATCTATTGATGGACATCTGGCCTCTTTCCATAGTTTGGCTATTGTGGACATTGCTACTATAAACATTCGGGTATAGTTGCCTCTTCAGATCATTGCATTTGTATCTTTGGGGTAAATACCCAGTAATGCAATTGGTAGATCATAGGGTAAGTTGGTAAGGGTAAGTTGGTAAGTTCTTTATAGATTTTGGATACTAACCCTTTATCTGATATGTCATTTTCAAATATCTTCTCCCATTCTGTTGGTTGTCTTTTGGTTGAGTATTTCCTTTGCTGTCCAAAAGCTTTTTATCTTTTCCTTCTTTATCCACCTGAATGTTTTTATGTTCCTGTGTAGAAGAGTGTCAGTTTTTCCCCTCATTTATGAATTTTAGACCTTAAAAGCAAACATTGTGTCTACCACAGCTGACCTTTGGACCATGTAGGTTTCAACTGCACAGGCCCACTTATACTCAGGTTTGTTTTTTTTTTTTTTTCTTGATAGCTACAGTACAGTACTATAGATGTATTTTTACTTTGTTATTACTTGCTTCATAATATTTTATTCACTCTAGCTTATTGTACTGTAAAAATACAGTATATAATACATATGACATACAAGGTATAGGTTAACCAACTGTCTATGTTATTGTTAAGATTTTGGTCAATAGTAAGCTATTAGTAGTTAACTTTTTGGATAGTAAAAAATCATATGTGATTTTATATTATGCATGAGCTCATAACTCTAACTCCTAGCTTATTCAAGGGCCAAATTGTATTTCATTAGCTTTGGTTGCTTTTGTGTGAATTTACAAAGATCTTTGCAATGGTATCACATCTAGTGAAAACTGAGCCTTTGTTCTACTCTTCCCCTCCCCCCGATCTAGGAACATCTCCCTTTCCTTGTTTTATAAAATGGCGACTGCTGTTCTCATCTCATTGTTATGGGAAGGAGTTTGTTCTAAATCTGCCCATTTGAAAGACTGGCATCCTGTTCTAGATTTTTA
Source organism: Lutra lutra (assembly GCF_902655055.1). NCBI lineage: Eukaryota > Metazoa > Chordata > Mammalia > Carnivora > Mustelidae > Lutra > Lutra lutra. The sequence goes on from NC_062294.1 coordinate 21,272,026, forward strand.
TCAAAAGATAAGATCAGTTTCCTAGCAAGAGTACAATTTGATAGAGTTTCCCTCATTGCATAATTATGGGCTGCATTCCATTATATAGGGTCTCCTTTCAGTTAATTCAGGCATTTCTTAAAAGAACATGAAGCTATGTGTTGACTCATTAAATTAAATATCCGCAGTTATGTTAGATAGTTATCAAATTTGGAGACTCCATATTTAAATGGTTTCTAAATTGATTGTGGCTAGAAAGGGTTGTGGTTGCAAAGGCCACATAAAATGCAATATAAATCCTTTGCATGCTTAAAAGAAAATGTGAATGTGATACAAATAAAAGTTACAATATTTCAGGCAGCAAAGATTTATCAGTCCCAAAAAAGTACTCTGCTTTTCTTTTTTTTTTTTAAAGATTTTATTTATTTATTTGACAGAGAGAAATCACAAGTAGGCAGAGAGGCAGGCAGAGAGAGAGGAGGAAGCAGGCTCCCCGCTGAGCAGAAAGCCCGATGTGGGGCTCGAACCCAGGACCTGGGATCATGACCTGAGCCGAAGGCAGCGGCTTAACCCACTGAGCCACCCAGGCGCCCCAGTACTCTGCTTTTCACTTTCTCTCTCTCTCTCAAACCATAAGAATTCTTATTATGAAAATTATTGTCACTTTTAATTTACTCTTATTGTAAAGATAATTTGGTTCTCAGAAATTTGAAATCATGAGGGAAGCCACAACTATACTTTTGAGCAGAGTTAAATAAGAACACAAAAGGTCTACTCTCAAAGAAAATATTATCACTATAAACTCCTTGAACGGATGACTATGTCAATGAATGGATCCCTTTGAGGAAAATTTATGTAGCAGAATGTTTTAAGGAAATTTAAGTAAGCCTAAATACAGGCTGAACTGAAGACAAGAGATTTAAGACCCATAGAACCCAACAAGAAAAGGTAGAACTAAGTGAAGGAGTTGAAGAATAACTAAGTTTAAGAACTTCAATTTGTGGGGCACCTGGGTGGCTCTGTGGGTTAAGTCTCTGCCTTCAGCTCGGGTCATGGTCTCAGGGTCCTGGGATCGAGCCCCACATCAGGCTCTCTGCTCAGCGGGGAGCCTGCTTCCCCCTCTGTCTCTCTGCCTGCCTCTGCCTACTTGTGATCTCTGTCTCTCTGTCAAATAAATAAATAAAATCTTAAAAAAAAAAAAAAAGAACTTCAATTTGCATGTGTAAATTCCACCTCTGATGTTGCCAGTTAAGCTTCTACAAAACCAATATAATACTTAAACAACTATAAACTGAACAAAAATACCAAAACAACTGGAATTACTTGAGAACAAAACAATACTGACACATTTTAAAGGGCACTCAACACTTCGAATAGGAAGTAATTGGAGGAAGTTTCCTTTTTAAAATGAGATTTAGCCTGAGGGCAGACTGAAATTAGTTCTGCATGGAGAGGCTGACAAAAAATCAACTATCTGTCTGGCCTGAAATACCAGAGAACTCAAGTTTGAGCCATAACAGCTGAAACTGGGAGAAGGAAATCGTTGAAAGGAGCAAGTCAGAGATGGGGGAACAAATTTTGTGAATAAACCAGTCCTACCAAGTATCTCTGGTTGCTCTCCAAAGCCTGAATAGTGAGGATGATTCTAGGTAACAGAGCTAAAGATTAAGGAAATGACCTAATGTTTGAAGTGACATCCGAGGTGGTTTGCAGTTCTAATTCTACCAAATAAATTACCTCCTAAATAAGCAAAGCAAATACACACAACATTCTTGGAGAAATATAATAGGATCCAGGGTCTCTACAATATAACATCCACAAATACAAACTCTACACTGACAAAATTTTGTCCAGGTGATTTTTGAAGCAAAAATTATCTCCAAATTAATCAAAAGACTTAAATTTAAGAGCTAAAACTTTAAGTCCCTTATAAGAAAACCTAAGTATATATCTTTGTGACGTGTGTGTAATGATTTTTTACATAGTACATCATAAGTGCAAGCAACAAAACAAGAAAATAGATAATTTGAATTTCACCAAATTAAAAACTTGGGTGGTCAAAACACACTATTAAAAATGTGAAAAGACAACCCACCTTTGTAAAGCTAAACATGGTCTTAGCATGTGATTCATACTCTTAGGTATTCATCCAAATGAGCTGAAACTTATGTACATACAAAAACCTGAACATGAGTACTTATAGAAACTTTATTCATAATTGCCAAAATTTGGAAGTAACCAAGATTCTTCAGTAGGTGAACAGATTTAAAACAAAAAACAAAAAACAAATTGTGGTACATCTGTATAACGGGCTATTTATTCGTAAATAAAAAGAAATGAGCTATTAAACCACAAAAAAACACGAAGGAAATTTAATACATATGGCTGAGTGAAAGAGTACAGACTGAAAAGGCTACATGCTATGTAATTCTAACTATATGACATTCTGAGAACAAACAACAACAAAGATATGGAAACAGAAAAAAATAGCAGTTGCCAGTCGATCAGAGGTGGAGAAAAGAGAAGGATAAACAGGTGGAGAAGAAGGGATGTTTAAATCAGTTATACTATTACATATGACACTGTAATAGTGGATATTTTGTATTATGCATTTGTCAAAACCCATAGAATTGCACAATACAAAGTGAACCCTAAGGAAAACTATGTACCATTGGTAACAATGATGCTTCAATATTGGTTCATCAATTGTAATAAATGTACTGTACTTATACTAGACATTAGTAGGGAAACTCTGTTCATTGGCAAAAGGAGCATATGAGAATTCTGTGCTTCCTGCTTACTTTTTCTCTCAACCTGAAATTGCTCTAAAAAAAGAAATTATTTTTAAAGTAAGTGAATAGAAACAGGTATATCATTCAAACACTAAAAAGAAAAATGAAAGACAACCTGTCAAATTAGAGAAAATATTTTCAAATTGCAAATACAGTAATTTTATTCAGAATTTATAAATAATGCTTACTCACTTAACACTAAAAGGATAAATGACTCAAGAATTGGAAAAAAAATATCTGAATAAACATTTTTCTTTTTTTTTTTAAGATTTTATTTATTGATTTGACAGACAGAGATCACAAGTAGGCAGAGAGGCAGGCAGAGAGAGAGAGGGAAGCAGGCTCCCTGCTGAGCAGAGAACCCCATGCAGGGCTCGATCCCAGGACCCTGAGATCATGACCTGAGCCGAAGGGAGAGGCTTTAACCCACTAAGCCACCCAGGCACCCCAAAAACATTTTTCTGAAGTAGATACACTAGTAGCAAACAACCACATGAAAAAATATTCATTATCATTAGACGTTAGGAAAATGTAATTCAAAACCACAATGAGACAGTACTCTATGTCCACAAATCCACTTGGATGGGATGGTTATAATTAAAAAAATGATGGACAATAATAAGTTTTGCTGAGGATGTGGAAAAATTGAAACCCTCAAAAATGTCTGGAGGAAAAGTAAAACAATACACCCACTTCAGAAAATAGTTTGTTGATTTTTCAAAAGTTAAACATACAGTTACAATATGACCTGGAATATCCACTCCTGGGTATATTTCCAACAGAATTGAAAAAAAAAAAAGATCCACACAAAAACTTGTACATGGATGTTCACAGGAGCATTATTCATAATATCCCAAAGTTGGAAACAACCCAAAATGATCAGTAGGTAAATAAAATATGATTTATCCAATACTGGAATTATTCAGCTATAAAAAGGAAAAAATATATATCAATGCATGCTATACTATGTATAAACCTTGAAAATAGTATGCTAAGTGGAGGAAGCACAAAAGACTACATAGTATAGGATTCCACTCTTATGAAATGCCCACAATCAGCAAACTTTTAAAGCCAGAAATTAGATTAGTGGTTGCTAATGATATGAAGGAACTAAAAATGAGGAGTGACTGCTAATTCCTACAGGATTTCTTTTTAGGGCATTGAAAATATTCTGAAATTATACTGGTGATGATTTAAAAAAATGTTTTTTTTTAAACATTGTTTTACTCTTAAAAAAGAATGAAGTATATGATGTGCCTCATAACTCAATTAAAAAATGAAAACACAAGCTAATTTAACATTCAAAAGATTCAATCAAGTTCACTACAATAATAGAATAAATGGAGAAAAGCATATGATTATTTCAATAGACTCAGAAAAATAATTTTAAAAAACATCCATTTAAGAATAAAACTAATAAGTGATCAAAGAAAATCTGAGCAATTATGGAATTGAAGAAAACACTCAATTTGATAAGGAATATCTACAATAATTTTGGGAATACATCATATTTAATGATGAAATATAAAATGCTTTTCTGACAAAATTAGGAAAAACACGGGGTGCCTACTATTCTACTTCTGTTAAGCATTTAGAATATGATGGCCTTAGTGATTGAAATAAAGCATGAGATTGAACTGAATGAAATAAAAGATGTAAAATGAAAATGTAAAACTGTTTCTATTTGCTTTTGACATGATTGTTTGACAGAATATGTTAAAACATTGACAAAAATATTAGAATTCACAATTATATTTAGCAAAATTTTGTTACAATTTAATGTATATAATTAATACATGTTGTATTCTATCAGCAATAAGAAAATAAGCTCAAAAATAAGCATTTCTACTTAAAGTATTATAAAATTTAGGAATAAATTGAAGGCACATATGAAGCTCTCTAGATTACTCAAAAGGAAGGAAGGAAGGGACAGAGGGAAGAAGAGAAAGAAAAAATCAAGGCTGAGTGAAAATAAGAAAAACAAAGTGAATGAAGAGATATTATACCATGGTTATGTCTTGGGAAACACAATATTGCTAACATGTCACTTCTTCCAAATTGATGTGTAGATTCAGTGACATTCTCATTATGATCCCACAGACTTTTTCAGAGTCCCATTTTTTGTATAAATTTACAAATTTAAAGAGGAGGAACAAAGTTAGAGAAATTGAATTACATGATTTTAAGATTTAATGTAAAGCAGATTTAATCTGAGAACTATGTTAGCATAAGACTCAATAAATAAGTGAAAGCATAATGAAAAAATAGTCCAGATATAGTTCCATCCTTATACTATCATTTGAATTTTCACTAAGGATTCCAAAGTAATCCAATGAGCTAAATATAGATCCTTTCTGTAAGTGATGCTGAATCAAGTGGATGTTCAAATGGGGAAAAACAAAAGGAAAGAAGGAAGGATGGACAAAATTTGACCTCACCCTCACTTTATGCAGAAACTTAATTTGAAATAGATAACAGATCTCAACATAATAACTAAAACCATAAAGCTTTTGAAGAAAATATGGGAGTGCGTGTCCATGGATTCTGGTAGTCAAAAGTTTCTTCCAAAGGACACAGAAACTAATTACCATAAAGGAAAAAAAAAAAAAGATAAGCCAGGTTTCATCATAAAGTAAATATATGCTCCTTAAAGTATAACATGAAGAAAATTAATAGGTAAGTCACAGGTGAGAAATATTAACAATTTATAATTTCAGAAAGGGAAAAAGGACTGGTATCCAAACAATATAAAGAACTCCAATTTGGTAATAAAAAGACGATTGAATAAGAAACCGAGCAAAGAGTTGAACAATCACAGTAAAAAAGAAGATATATAAATGGCTAATAAGCACACTTGAAAATACTTAGTAGCATTACTTATCAGTAAGTGCAAATTAACATCATAATAAAGTAGAACTATACATCTACTAAAAGAGTAAAAGAGCTAACATTAAAATGACTTTTCACTACCATGAATTGCCAGGAATGTGGTATGGCTATAGCTCTCATACATTGTTGGTGAGAATACACAGTTACACACTACTTTGGAAGATTGTCTGGAAATTTCCCAGTATTAAACATATACCTCATTAAGCAAAAGCAATTCTAAGGTATTCACCGAAGAGAAATTAAAACATTGATTTACAAAAAGAGTTATCCAAAAACGTCTGTAACAGTTTTATCCATTTTAGGCCCAAGTAAAATACTACCCAGGTATCCATCAACAACACACTTTTTTTTAAAAAAAGTGATATAGTCATACAAGGGGAACACACCACTGATACACAAAACTGCATAAATGAATCTTAAAACATTAAATGAACTGAAAACAGACTTACACAGAGAGTATATAAAGCGTGACTCTATATGAAGTTCTTCGTCAAACAGAAATAAATCTATGATGGAAAAAACATCAGAATGTTAGCTATTACTGGAGGGATTGAGAGATTTTATTTATTTATTTATTTACTTTGAGTGATGGTAATGTTCTATAATCTGCTACATGTGTAGGCACTTGTCAAGGTCAGCAAATATTCACCTAAATTTTTCAATTTTGTAAAGTTTATCTCAAAATAAAAAAATACTGTAAATATCATTCCAGTCAATAATATGAATACTGAAGTATTTAACTGCATTATTATAATAATTTACTTTAAAATGCATATAAAAAGTAAAGAAAAAAGATAATTTGATAAAGTAATCTATATATGGGTAGATATGTGTTAGTAGAAGTACAGTAAAATGGTAATTATAGAATTTGGCTGATGGGTGTGTATATATATATATATATATATATATATATATATGTTTCCTGTAAAATAATTTCAACCTTTTTATGTGTTTGAAAATTTCCATTATATATATATATTTATATACATATATATTTATGTATATGTATATATATGTTTATATATTATATATATTTAATCTCTGTGGGGGTTAATGGTACACTTTACTCTTAAAATTATTTCATCAGGAATGATTTATGGTACTCATTTATGCTAACTTTTTAAAATGTCTTTTTTCTTAGGAGGATATTTAAAATTTTGTGCTAATTTCCACTGTTTTTTCTTATTGGAAACCAACTTTATTGGAGTGTGCACATAAATCCAGCACACTATTATTTGCCTTTAATTTGGCAGGAAACAACCTACTTTGTTTTCTAAACCATGAAACCAATTCCATTAAGTATCCTAAAAAAATATGAATCTAACTTTGCATGATGCTATTTGGATGAAACACCTCTAATAACCAAAACAGTATCAGAGAGGTACAGAACTTTAGAAATCAAAAAGATAATACAAATAGAAATTACCATTGGTAATAATTAAATTCAAATTTACTTGCTAAGTTGAATTAAGGTTTGGATAGAGACTCCTCTGTCTTTTCCTTTTCTTTATCCCCACTGCTGCTTCCGAAGTACTCACCATAATTATTGAGGACTCTATATAGCACATACGGATATTAAAGGCCCTAGGTTTATTTCCTTGTATTTTAAACAGAATATCAAGGCTCAGAGAGCTAAAGTGACTTACCAAGTTTACAAAATACAGTTTTCTAATTGCCAGTTGAACTTTCAATTAAAATAATAACTCAGGCTAATATGGTAACATAAAAACATTTGCTTATGTGATTAAATTTTCACTTATTTCTTGCAATTATTGATAGACTAGAAAATGTACATTAGCTTTTTTCCTTTGTTTCCCAAACAGCTCATTAATTTTGAAGAAATTAATGTAGAATTTATTAAACCAAATGAAAACAAAAATGTCTCCTTTCCAGTGTTGTACCTGTGAAACACAGTCTCTGATGAATGTGCTTAGATGATGTGCTAATTCACCAGTGTGATTTTTAATAATACTATTTTCAAAGACATTTCTTAATGCCTAACTTTGGTCTTTGTATGTATTATTCACTTAAAGGTTATTACTATAAAAAAGGAATGATCTCAAACATATCTATCAAAGGTGCACTCAACTATTTTTAAAATAATAATTGCATATATTTAAGATGTACAACATGGTGATTTGATATTCATATACATACTGAAGTGATAACAGTGAAGCTAATTAACATACCATTTCCTTATATCATTACCATTTTTTTGTGTAATGAGTGAAAGCACCTGAAATCTAGTCTCTTAGCACATTTCTGCTATTCAGTAAGAAATATCAATTGCAGCTGGATTTATGCTGCACACTATATCTTTAGGCTTATTCTAGTAACTGCATCTTTGTGCCCTTTGACCAATATCTCCACATTCCGTCACCTCCCAACCACTCACAACCACCATTCTAATTTCTGTTTTTATGTATTTGACTTTTTTTTTACATTACACATATATAAGTAAGATAATGCATGACTTTTTCTTTTGGTATCTGACTTATTTCACTTAAGATAATATCCTCCACGTTAATTCATGTTGTTACAAATGGCAAAATCTCCTTTATTAAGTCTCTCTCTATATATAGTTTCTTATTCTATTCATCCAGTGATAGGTTGTTGCCATATCTTAACTACTGTGAATATTGCTGTAGTAAACTTTGGAGTGCAGATGACCTCTTTGGAATACTGATTTCATTTCCCTAGGGTTTACACACAGAAGAGGGATTCCTGGATTATATGTTAACTTTATATTTAGTTTTTTGAGCAAACTCCCTACTGTAATGGTAGGTAATGGTACCAATTTGCATTCACCAATTTATATCCAGTGTACTAAGGTTCTCTTTTTTCCATGTCTTTGCCAAAACCTACTTCATTTGTTCATTCATTCATCAGTCATTTATATTTTTTGATGATGATGATGATGATAGCCATCCTAACAAGTGTGAGACAATACCATATTTTAGTTTGGATTTATCTTTCTCTGTAGATTAGTGATGTTGAGTATCTTTGTATATATCTGTTATTCATTTGTATGTCATTTTTGGAATTATGTGTGTTCAGGCCCTTTGCCCATATTATAATCAGGTTGGTTGTTTTTTTTTTTCTATTGACTTGTATGAGTTCTTTGTATATTTTGGATATTAAACTTTTATCAGATATATGGCTTACAAATATTTTCTCCCAATTCATAGATTATTTTTTTCATATTGTTGATAGTTTCCTTTACCATGGAGAAGATTTTAATTTGATATAGTCTCACTTGTTTATTTCTGGTTTTGTTGCCTGAGCTTTCAGTGTCCCATCCAAAGAAATCATTGCCAAGGCCAATGTGAATAAGCTTCCTCCCTATGTTTTCTTCTGGGAGTTTTATGGCTTCAGATCTTACCATTAAGTCTTTAATCCATTTTGATTTGATATGGTATAAAATACAGGGCTCACTCAACTTCTGTTTTTCCTCAAATTATGAATGACTGCTAATATATAAAAGTGCTAGCCTTTATTGAACTATTTGAATTTTAACCATTACCACTATCTAATTTGCACAAATACTTGAAACTTCAGCTATCAAATGAAGACATAGGAACATAGGGTTAATTTACAAACCCTGAAAACATACTATATAAGTAAAAACCCATTTCTTCCTAAATGGACAAATTATCTGCCTTTGTCCTTCTGAATTAGGGAGAATGTTGGCAAATACACATAATGAAACATTTTTTGGTTCTTCTGTTCTCTTACTATAATTATTTGAGTTTCCTCTTTGAAATGTGAAAGGTGAAATGTGAAAATGTAAATCATTTTTATCAGTCTCTAAATTTCTTTCTCTTTTTTGTGCTTAGAAAAACACAAATCCTTGCTATTCTTGTACAGTCATCATGTATTTTAAGAAAGTGTCCAAGAGTGTAACTTTAAAAATACAGAGCTCTATGTGGTTTTAAACAAGTGCTTTTGAATTTCGACATATATCCCAAACATCAGGAGGGTTTGTTAAAACACAGATTCCTGGGTGTCATCCCCCAGAACTTCTGATTCATAGGTATGGAGTAGAAGCCAAAGATTACATTTGTAACAAGTTCCCAGGGGATGTTAATGACTAGGGACTGCAGTTTAAGAACTAATTTTTCCATAAATTTAAATTTGGAATTTCCATAAATTCCAAAATCTCTTGTCACATCAAGACATTATATTTTCTTGAACAGAATTTAAAAAGATTATCCAAGTTCAAGATTATAGAAAACTCTTTCTTCTGTGTAGAATTACACTAACATAAATGTTAGAGCATAGTGTTTCCAGTATAGGAATTAAAAAGACAGGTTGTTTCCATATCTTAACTATTGTAAATAATACCGCAGCTATGAATATTTTATTTGGTAGTGCATTTATAAATATTTTATTTGATATTTGAATTCATACACATTTGGTAACACTGTGATCAAATAATTTCCATGGTAATTTTTTCCTAATTTTTAAAACACGATTTTAAAGAATCTACATGTGGTTTTTTCCCCTTTCTTCCTTCCTTCTTTCTCTGTCTTCTTTCCTTATCTTGCCTTTTTCTGTTTCTCTCTTCTTTATTCCTTCCTTGCCACAAAATATTTAAATATTTTTCAAATAAAGCTGAATCTGATTTTCAGTATAGTACAGGAATATAGCTTTTGGTGGCTAGGGAGTGGCTATCATAACAATGTGCATTCATGCCCTCACTTGGGAAATTTAACATTTTAACAATACATATCAATAGGAAAAGTAGTAAGGAACTAAAATCAGATATATACATAATGGAAACATGTCATACTTCTTTTGCCCAGCAATGGTGAAAACATCATGAACTGCTTGAGAGTAGATTTTTTTGAGTGTAAGCTTATCTAAAGCCTTCCTTGTCATTTTACTCTGCTTGTAACTTGATGGTAGGACAGCAGACATGTGAGGAGGTGAGAAAAATAGAGATGTAGCTCTCCCATTCACTTCAACTGTACACTGTCAATACTTTGAGTTTACTTCCTTTGGAGCTGTGAGAGGAGGGGCTTGTGAAGTTTGGCGAGCAGTTTAATTTTTGTTTGTTACCTTATTGTGAAAGTTTTCAAGAAATCATTTATAGCTTAAGTCTTTGTTTTCCTTTCCCTTTAGAAAAGGCCTGGAATAATATATTTTTTAAAAATCTTGATATTGCTTTACTAATATGCCACACTTCCTTACGACTCCAAATGTTGCTTTTATCATCTGCCAAAAGGGTGAGGAATAGATTAAATACTCTAACAATGCCTTGCATAAAAGATTTTCTGATACCTTCATCCTTTAGTGTGATGATGGTGTAAATAAGATAGTGGGAGCCCATTTAGGTAAATATGTTGAGGACTCGACTGAACATATCTCATATATTTCTTCCAGTTATGTGTGTGCTTCCTTCGCATGTGTGCTTGTTTGGTAGTTCCTTGATTTTATGATGGCTAATAAATAAATGCTTGTGATTTATTTTCCCCTCACAAGTGATGTACTTTTGTGCTTTTTCCCCTAAACATCGTAGATAGAAGCCTTATTGCTCCCGAAAAGTGCTTGAAGTAATGGAGAGTACAACTTTTGAATTCTGACACAGTATGTTCTCATTTGGCAGAGATCCTGCATTCTTGGTTCTCCTTAATTCAATCCAGCCATGGCTCTACTGCCTTTTTTTTTTTTTTTTTAAAGATTTTATTTATTTGACAGAGAGAGATCACAAGTGGGCAGAGAGGCAAGCAGAGAGAGAGAGAGAGAGAGAGGAGGAAGCAGGCTCCCCACAGAGCAGAGAGCCCGATGTGGGACTCGATCCCAGGACCCTGAGATCATGACCTGAGCCGAAGGCAGAGGCTTAACCGCTGAGCCACCCAGGTGCCCCGGCTCTACTGCTTTTAATTCAACTATGTTTTTATGTTCTCTGTTGAAAATCCCCAATTAAAAAAACATGCACATACTGGAACTAAGATACTTAATGTGGTATGTGCAAACAATTCTCAAATGTGACCACTGGTATTTAGTTAGGATTATTTCATAGATACTCCTGGTATTTATTAGAATATATTCTTATTAGCATTTGGTTGTTGCATGTTGGGGCCCTGATTTATTTTCCTTATTGTTCTCTGCTATTTAAAAATAAGAGTCACTTTCTTCTGCTTCCAAATCCCTGATGAGGTCAGTGCTTTCTAAAGTAGAAGGCAATTTTATCCACTTTAAATGAACAATTAGCATAAATTCATCTTTCTTGCATAGGATGAATTCTCCATTTAGAGCACCATGGTTTATTTTAACATCTTCTGTACACTTCAATAGCTTGAAGAATTCTGCATGCTATTATCCCAAAATGATTCTTGGCTTTCAAATTGCTGATCTTAATAAGATGAGCTTTCCATCTCCTGTATTACCATATCATACCTAATGAAATCAGGTTCAACCAATCAAATTCCTGGATGACTGACCTTTATTAACTAGTAATTCAGAAACATGATTTCAGAAGGCTCTATATTATAATAATAATTTTTTTAAAAAAGTAAAATTTCTTCTCATTGGCCAAGGAAGAAAAGTTCTCTTGAGGCCAGGAAAATTACGCTTCAAAATACGATAGAATGATAGAGAAACAATGTGTACTCTTCCAGAAGATGACATTAATTCAGCTACTTTAATTATGTGGCTTTATGTCTATTGTATCTACTTTATTATCCTTGGGCAATGCTGATGTGTGCTGACAAATATGATGTAATACCTGTTTTATTGACTTTATTAAGTCTTTTGTAAGGATATGTGTTTTTCTCTAATGGTGTTTCTTTCAAGAAACAATATACCATGCAATCATTCTTTCCTTAAGCATTTTAGACTTTATAATGTACAGGTCACTATGTGAGAATATAGAGAATGCATCCAAGCCTTTTATTAGTCACTTCTTTGTGAGGGACAGATCTTGGCACTGTAGGTACAGAGACCAGACGCCAGGTTTATGCACTCCAGGATGAGAAATAAATTGCCATATTGTGCTTTAAATGGTAATACAGAAGTAATCATTGTTTGCAATGGGGACTAATTCTCAATCTCAGTGTGCTTTCATCTCTTCTTGTTCCCAGTTATTACAACACTGTTGTATACCTTGTTCTTCATTCCCATTCATATTCTGAGGTGGATAGTTTTTAAGATCTAAGCTTTCCTAGATCTTAAAAGTTAGATCTTAGTCAGTTAAAAGCACAGAATATTTTGGTTAGTTTGTTTTAGAGTTTTTTTGTAAATTGCTATAGAGATAAAGGTCTGAAAGAACTAAAACAGCAAATGTAGATAAATTATTAATGATTTGTAACTTTTACATTATTTATAGACTTGGGTATTTATCAGAAACTAGGAATATAAATATTACACTTTCCTGGAGTTAAAGTCAATCTTTAGGAGAGATAAAATATCGTTATAGATAAATATGGTGTATCAGAATTGTAGCAAAAAAAAAAAAAAGGTCCACTTTTAAACAGATGTGACAGGGAATTCTTTTTCCAGGAAGAGGAAAGAAATACACATTTTCCTATTCCTCTTGCTAAGTGTAACTAATAACTCAGAAGATTATATACAAAATAAGCATAAGAATCTTCCAAAAAAAAATGAAAGAAGACACACTAGCTACAGACCTTTGGACTCAAAACAATGCATTGATAAGTTCCTTTTGTTTTCTTTTTGTCTCATATATCCTAGACATGGAATGGAAGAAGGCAGCAAAACAAACAAACAAAAAATGCCAACAGGAATAGATTTTTAAAAGCCTGCTTGCTTTTTTAGCCAAAAACTGGGAATAGCATAACTTAGCAAAACAAACAATAATGGAAAAACTTTCAGGCAAAAATTTGAACGAACACCACAGGAAAACAAAACAAAACAAAACAAAACAAACCTGTGTCCCTGTCCCTATTCACATCAGAAGATTTCGGGTGGGCAACTTCAGTTTCACCCTCACCAGACTATAAGGAGATGCCATAACCCCAATGCCAGAATGGTATAGGAAAAACCATATAAGCAGTTTAAAGTTTTATCTCCTCCTAGTTATAAGAAAGCCCATAACCACTCACCACTGTGCTTCCTCTGACAGACTCCTGTGGTGAATAGATGTGGTCTTCCTTAGCACAAGGTACAGATGAAGTTCCTGCTGCCCGCATGGCTTCCCAAACACCACTCCAGGTGTTAGGGTCAAGGTGCCTCACTACAGCCTGGCAAGAGTAGTGGTCTAGGGTCCTACCACTTTCACTACTGCCCCACAGTCAAATAAAGCACCATCCCCTTCACTATTATTGGTGTCAGTGGTGATACTACGGGGAAGACTAAATAAGGCAAGTGGGTGGAGTGTGGACTTGGAGGGAAAAACAGTGTCAAATCTAGACCCTTTCATTATGGGGATACATTTGCTCAGTTACACTTTTTAAAACTGTTATTCAGGGGGGCTTGGGTGGCTCAGTTGTTAAGCATCTGCTTTCAGGTCAGGTCATGATCTCAGGGTCCTGGGATAGAACCCCATGTCAGACTCCCTGCTCTGTAGGAAGCCTGCTTCTCCCTCTCCCACTCCCCATGCTTGTGTTCCCTCTCTTGCTTTCTCTCTCTGTCAAATAAATAAATTTTTAAAAATCTTAAAATAAATAAATAAATAAAATAAAACTGTTATTCAGATTCATGGATATGTTCATAATAATGTGCAGCTTTTAGCTGCAGGTAACAAGACTCAATTTTCTTACCCATAAAATGGGAAATATTAGTACCAATATCTAGCCTTGTTATGAAAATCAGATGAGAAAACAAAATGAAAACCCTTAAAATATCACCTGGAATAATGCAAATACTCAATTATTTTTCTTTTCTTATAACCCGTTTCCTTGGATTTCTTCTCTTGTCTCTTGCTTACTCATAATTCAGGCAATGGAAATTAAACCATTTATTTACTAGAACCTCATAAATGTAAGAAGGAGAGAGTATAAATAATGGTCAAGGAAGGCAGAGCTCACACTAAAGTGCTAAAGAATAAAAGGAATTATAATAGTTATGATGGGAAGTCTGGTTAACTATCTAAGTTTGCAATGATAGGAACCAAGAAAGCATTATTGATGACCTACCAGGAGACAGTTTAATCAGAGGTTATATGAGATTATGTAAGAATCAATGAGACTTATTACTTCTAAACAAATAAACAAGTTAATGTCTGTATCTTTGTTATGTAATTAGCGAGGGGGAGGGGGAGAAGAAAGAGAAGGATTTATATGAAAAGGCAAGTGTAATAATGTTGGTTTATCCTTAGAGCCCATTACTGATAGTAGGTTGTTGGTTTTTGTTTGTTTGTTTCTTTTTTTTTAAGATTTTATTTATTTATTTGACAGAGAGAGACACAGTGAGAGAGAGAACACAAGCCGGGGGTGGGGGGGTGGGGGGAGAAGGAAAGAGAGAAGCAGGCTTCCCTTTGAAACAGGGAGCCTGATGCTGGAATCATGACCTGAGCCGAAGGCAGACGCTTAAGGACTAAGCCACACAGGTGCCCCAGTAGAATTTTTTTATATTGTCACTTGTCACTAGAGTGACTGAAGGAGATATGGAGTACCAGTTTTATTTATTTTATTATTATTTTTTTTAAATTTGAGTATAGTTGATGAACAATGTTTCATTAGTTCAGGTGTATGACATAGTGGTTCCCCAAGTATATACATTTTGCTGTGTATACCCGAAGTGTAGCTATCATCTGTCTCCATCCATTGCTTTTACAGTATCACTGACTATATTCCTTATGCTGTGCTTTTTATTCCCATGACTTATTCCATACATGGAAGCCCTATCACCCATCCCCTTCACCCATTTTGCTCAACCTCACACACACCCTGCCCTACCCCAAGGACAACCATCATTATCTTCTCTATATTTATAAATCTGAATCTGCTTTTTTTGCTTGTTTATTTATTGGTTGTAATTGTTTTAGATTCTACTTATGAGTGAAATAATATGGTATTTGTCTTTCTCAGTCTGACAGTGTAATATCCTCTAGTTCCATTCATCTTGTCTCAAATGGCAAGATCTCAACCTTATTCCATTCCGTATATATGGGTATATATATATATCACATATTCCTTATCCATTTGTCTATTGATAGACACTTGGGTTGTTTCCATATCTCAGCTATTGTAAATAATGCTGCAATTAACATAGGGGTGCATGTATCTTTTGAAATTAGTGTTTCATTTTCTTTAGGTAAATACCCAATAGTGGAATTATCTGATCATATGATATTTCTATTTTTAGTTCTTTGAGGGACCTCAATCCTGTTTTTCAGAGTCGCTTCACAAATTTACATTCCCACCAATAGTGCACAAAGTCTCCTTTTTCTCACATTATCACAAATACTTGTTATTTCTTGTCTTCACCCCCCCATTCTAACAGGTATTAGGTGATCTCATTGAGGTTTTGATTTACATTTCCTTGATAATTAGTGATGTTGAACATCATTTCACATGCCTGTTGGTGTTTGTTTGTTTGTTTTTTTAATGTCTATTCAGATCCTCTGACAATACTTTATCTGGATTGCTTGTTTTTTTGGTGCTGAGTTGTATTTGTTCTTTATATATTTTGAATACTATTTATCAAATATATCATTTGCGAATATCTTCTCCTTTTCAGTAGGTTGGTTGCCTTTTCATTTTGTTGATGGTTTCCTCTGCTATGCAAAAACCTTTTATTTATTTATTTATTTATTTATTTTAAAACATTTTATTTATTTATTTGACAGATGGAGATCACAAGTAGGCAGAGAGGCAGGCAGAGGGAGAAGGAGAAGCAGGCTCCCTGCTGAGCAGAGAGCCCCATGCAGGGCTTGATCCTAGGACCCTGAGATCATGACCTGAGCTGAAGGCAGAGGCTTAACCCACTGAGCCACCCAGGCACCCCAAAAGCCTTTTATTTTAATGTGGTCACACTAGCTTGTTTTGGCTTTTGTTTCCCTTGTCTTAGGAGACCTGTCCAGAAAAATCTTGCTATAGCTGATGTCAGAGTAATTACTGCCTGTGTCCTCCTCCAGATTTTTATAGTTTCATGTCTCACATTTAGGTATTTAATCCATTTTGAGTTTATCTTTGTGTACAGTGTTGAAAAGTGCTCTACTTTAATACTTTTACATGTAGCTATCCAGTTTACCTAGTATCATTTATTGAAGAAACTACCTTTTCCCCTTATATATTCTTGTCTCCTTATATTAGATTAATTGGCCATATAATTATGGGATCATTTCTGGGCTCTCTATTCTGTTCTGTTCAACTATGTGTCTTTTTTTTTTTTTTTTTTTTTTTTTTTTTTTTTTTTTTTTTTAATTTTTTTATTTTTTTCAGCATAACAGTATTCATTATTTTTGCACCACACCCAGTGCTCCATGCAAATCGTGCCCTCTACAATACCCACCACCTGGTGCCCCCAACCTCCCACCCCCCACCCCCTCAAAATTCTCAGATCGTTTTTCAGAGTCCATAGTCTCTCATGGTTCACCTCCTCTTCCAATTTCCCTCAACTCCCTTCTCCTCTCCATCTCCCCTTGTCCTCCATGCTATTTGTTATGCTCCACAAATAAGTGAAACCATATGATAATTGACTCTCTATGTGTCTTAATTACTACAGCTTTGTAGTATTTATTGAAATCTGGAATAGTAATACCTCCAGCTTTATTTTTCTTTCTCAAGATCAGTTTGACTCTTCAGGTCTTTTGTAGTTACAAACAAATTTTAGTATTATACATTCTAGGTTGTGGAAAAACAATGTTGGTATAGGCATTCCATTGAATCTATAGATTGTTTTGGGTAATATGGACTTTGTAACAATATTAATTCTTCTGATTTATGAGCATTAAATATCTTTCCATTTGTATCATATTCAGTTTCTTTTATCAGCATTTTATGGTTTTCAGAGTACAGGTCTTTCACCTCTTTGGTTAACTTTATTCCTAGGTATGTTAATATTTTTTCCACAATTGTAAATGGTCTTTTTTTTTCCCCTATAGGCTCCATGCCTAATGTGGAGCCCAATGCAGGGCTTGAACTCATGACCTTGAGATAGATCAAGACCTGAGCCAATATCAAGTGTCAGATGCTGAACTGACTGAGCCACCTTGGTGCCCCAATTGTCTTTTTTTTTTTTTTTAAATTTCTCTTTCTGCTACTTCATTACAAGCGTATAGAAACATGACCGATTTATGGTATTAATTTTTGTATCCTGTAAATTTACAAAATTCATTTGTTAATTTATGGGGTACCAGTTTATAAAGCACACCCTGAAAATTGGGAATCATTACAAATTAATATGAATTTTTCATTTTATGTATTTTTCTTTAAATTTTGTTAGCTGAACATGTTTTGCTCATGGTAGGCTTCTGTCATACAATGTAAGTAAATAAAAATTGGAGTTGTATTTTAGACTCTTATCATTCCAGATTCACTTTGGAATATTATATTCACAGTTGGGGGAGGGTTGTATATATATGTATATATGAAATCTGGAATTGTTATACCTCCAGCTTTATTTTTCTTTCTCAAGATCAGTTTGGCCCTTCAGGTCTTTTGTAGTTACATACAAATTTTAGTATTATACATTCTAGGTTGTGAAAAAAACACTGTTGGTATAGGCATTCCACTGAATCTATAGATTGTTTATATATATATATATATATATATATATATATACATACACATATATATATAATAAATTTACTAACATATTTAACCGTTTAGTAAATTGCCATGTACTGTGGAGAAGCAAGCACTACTCAGTCTTTAGGAGGAAAGGTTTTTTTTTTTTTGAGTTTATGAGGGAGAGTAACGTTAAACACATGTCTAATGTATTCATGAATGCTATGAAGATAAGGTGAGAGAAGGGTCTGGAGAGGATAATGAAGGTAATTTAAGGAGTCTATTGTAGATAGTCAGCCAGGGGACAGTTCCTTGGAGAAGGTGGCATTTCACTGGATATCTGATCGGTGGGAGAAGTGGGAGAGAATCAGTCATGTAAAGGTATCTGGGAGGTAAGTGTTCCAGACAGAGGAAATAGTGAATGCAAAGGCCCTGATAGAGACATGAACTTTACATTACCACAAGCAGAAATACAATTAACTTGTCTAAAGCTGAGTATGAGAAGGAGTTTCAGGTGATATGCTCAGAGTGGTAGTTAAGAACTATAATGTAGTTGACTTGGTTGGCTATGTAAGGGATTTTAATTTTGAGTGTGATTGAAAAACATTGGTTTCTGTGCAAGTAAGGAATATTACTGGATTTTCATGAAGGTGTCCACTTGGCTACTGAGTGACATGTACATTATAGGGTGGTGAGGGTGGAAACAGAGAAACTACTCAAGCTATTTAATACTGCAGAGGCTACACCAAGAAGCTATGGTTGATTAGGCTAGGATGGGCTGTGAAGGTATTTGGAAGATACCTTATTCTGTGTCTGAGATGAAGCATCAATCCATAGGATTTTCTGACTGATTAGGTGTTAGAGTGAGGAAAAGAGTCATACTTAGATTTTTGGCCCAAACAATAGAAAGAAAGGCAATGCCAATATTCATCCATTCCCCTGGAAGTCACATTTTTGTTCTGGTACCTCAGTGGGTGATAACACTTTCCCCTGAAGATCAAAGTTATGCTATACTATGAAAGAGTGTAATTTGTATTCCTGAGTCCCTACATTACATATAAGGGCAATGATCTACACTTTGTAAAAAGTGAATTAAATCTGTCAATATGTGGTTTCATTTTTTATACACTTTTGAAGTTAAGTTCATGCCTAAAGTCAGACACTTAAGAGTCCTATTTTAGATTCAGTAGTGCAAGAGTTCATCATCATATTTTAAGATCTTAAAAAAATAAAAAAGAAGTTCCGAAATCTATTATCTTTTTATACTGCCTAATAATTATGACTATGACTCATACAAATCAGCCTTTCAAGTGTCTTGTCATAAAATAAAGGACAAGTCACAGAGTGTCTTAAGAAGTTAGTAAAGAGAATAAATGCATAATACTGCAGCTTTCATTTAGTATAAGTTTAAAACCCTCCAAACTTACCATTAAAGTTAATTTCTGATAATATGTCCTAAAACTAGTCTTTCAAATTAATCTTCACCTTACAGTTCATATTAAATTCTGAAAATCCTTTTATGTTGTTTATAAAATGGTTATAGATCTACAGTAATTCCATCCCTGGTTTTCATTCAGAACTCAGAAAGGTGGGATGGGGTGATTTACATATGGCCATAAAATTATCTTGGCATAGAGATTCAGAAAAGACAGATCCCAACTCAGTGTAAAATGACAGAGACTGAAAGGAATGACACACCATGTAGCTTTAATAATCACTTCATCATCAATTAGTGTCATGAATAAATTACCCTCTTAAGTGAGAAATTATAGACAGCCATACTTAGCTGACCAAATCTGGCAGTAGATATCTTCCACAAATAAAGTAGAAATACTGTATTTAATTAGCTTTGATTTTAGGGACTTTTATAAAAATGGGATTTAAAAAAAAAAAGACAGCTGAGTGTAAAAACATCCATCTGGCATTCATAGTACTGTGCCTACCAAGGCACCTGGTATGAGTCTCAGGGAAATACCTCAGCCATTGGTTACATTCTGAAGTTTTTCTAGGAAGATTACTTTTCATATTAAGAATATTTGCTTGAGATGATTAGGCAGAAGGATGAAAGTTCATTACCTTTATTCATTCCTGCTTATATTTTGGTGTCTCATCGTGATTACCTATCATTTTTATTTGGTGATGAAAAATCACCAGTAGCAGCAGAATTTACTTTTATTTTTTGGCTTCTTCTTAAGGAATTAATGAAAGAATGAATATTGGGCATCTAGAATATCCTAATTATAATACTTTATACCAGATTCATAAGCATGTACAGTTTTGAATAACCATAACAATGTATACAACTCAGCACGAATTATAGCTGAGAACTCTCTATAGTCCTCCTGGTTCAGCTCATGTCTCTGTTCTAGGGAATATTCTGAGAACACTCTAGGAAATATTGATCTCTCCTCCCTCAAGACCAGTTAGCCCTTACTATGCAAAGCCTTATAATCCTCATGTTGATAAGTTTCTTAATGGCTGCACTGCATGCCCTGACTTTTGATACTTTGCATCTCCTTTTTGATGTCCCTGCAAGTCATCATGGTGACCTGAGTAATTTTAAAGCTGGAATTCTTTCCAGCGTGGTGATGGAAAAAGCGCATCAATCCATGAAGCAGAAGTGGTTCTTGTACTTACATAGAAGTCCTCAGGTATCCCTCTTTACAACTCAGAATCTGTTCAAAAAACATGCTTATCTGTGGAAATGACTTCAAAATACCCTTTGAGGCCTAAGATTCTATTAGTTTGAGGTATTCTATTTCATTGCTATCTTTTATTATCCAGAGCTCTTCATGCATAGTCAATAGAAAAATGGCTTGTGTGGTATGTAACTTGATGTTCTGTTGTGCAGCCATCAAAATGATAATCACATATGCACATAAAAATCTCAGAATATAATGTTAGTAAGGCATGCCACTGAATGTACCATGATGCAACTATTTTTAAAAACATAGACCTGCTTGTGGACATAATTGGAAGTTAATGAAAATATGAACATGTGCATTACAGTGAGGAATTACAGATACCATTCTTTCACATCGTATTTTATTTATTTTTATTTTTATTTTAGTTTTTTAAAGGCTTTATTTATTTATTTGACAGAGAGAGAGAGAGAGAGAGATCACAAGTGGGCAGAGAGGCAGGCAGAGAGATAGGGGGAAGCAGGCTGTCTGCTGAGTAAGAGCCTGATGCAGTGCTCATTCCCGGACCCTGGGATCATGACCTGAGCTGAGGGCAGAGGCTTAACCCGCTGAGCCACTCAGGTGCACCATGTATTTTATTTATTTTTAAAGATTTATTTATTTGAGAAAGAGAGAGAAAATGCAGGAGGGAGGGGCAGAGGGAGTGGGAGAGGAAGTCTTAAGAAGACTCCATGCTTAGCATGGACCCAGATGCAGGGCTCAACCTCAGGACCCTGAGATCATGACCTGAGCTGAAACCAAGAATCAGACAGACACTTAACCAACTACCACCCAGACACCCTCCCTCGTTTTTCCACATTTTAAACAATATTTCAATAATTATTTAAGAAAACCTTTTTTAGTAGTTCAGCAAGATAAGTATATCTTTATATTGAAGCAAAATAGTCACCCTGAAGTGTTCAGAAGTCCACTGTCCTCAGTCTTTCCTCCCGGAGAGAATTTTGCTTCTCTTTCAGGTCAGCCTTCTAGTATCTGAAAGTAGATTTCATACTGGTGTATGTTTTTTCATCTAAGTCAAATACTTCTTTTTTTTTTAAGATTTTATTTATTAATTTGACAGACAGAGAGATCACAAGTAGGCAGAGAGGCAGAGACAGAGAGAAGAGGGAAGCAGGCACCCCACTGAGCAGAGAGCCTGATGTGGGGCTTGATATCAGGACCCTGAGATCGTGACCTGAGCCAAAGGCAGAGGCTTAACCCACTGAGCCACGCAGGTGCCCCCTAAGTCAAATACTTTGAGTTTCTTGGGTTATTCCTTTTAGGATGTGGTATTTTAATCTGAAATACCATTTTGTTCATTATCCTTTTAAAAGTTAACACCTAAAAGTGAACACAGCATTCCCGTGGTAGTCTGACAAATATGAGACTATCATTGGCCTGTTTCTAGACACTCAACTGACAGCACCACCCAGAGGCCCCTTAAGTGACTTTTGAAAAATACATATGTTTAGGCTTCAAACCAACAGATTCTTAGCCTAATATATGAGGAGCCCTGGGACTTGGTTTGAAGACACTCCCAAGATGTCTGAAGCAGGTGATCTAGGAACGCACCATGAAAATTTCCAACCTAAGAAAACGTCCATTTTCTGAGATGTGCTTAGTGACTAACTATAGTAGTAACCTACATAATTATTTAGTTTTCACTAAGACCCTGCCAAATAAATATTGTGGAAAAGTCTTCTAGTTTCTAGACTATAGGATGAATGTGGTTCACAGAGTTAATACTTCATACCTGAGCACAGAAGGGTTTGAGAATATGGATTACATCAAGCACTAAGGCTTTGCTAACTGTCCATATGGTTGTACACATCTCTCAGTCACATCTCTCAGTGTACACATCTTAAATGGATCATTTATATTTGTTCATTTATCTAATACATATTTATTTATTAAATAATGTGCCAGGTTCTGTTCTAAGATGCCCTCTTCACATTAACAAACAAATACAATAAAACAAAACTACAAAGCAAACAAAACCATAGCCAGTCACCAGTCATTCTTAGACTTTAACCTATCAAGGGCATAGCAGTGTTCCCTCTCATTGTACAGATTCTGTGCTTAATGCTGCTTCCCAGTCTAGTGCTATATATTATTTCCTTGCTGCTCTTTCCTTTCCTGGAATCTCCTTTATTCAATTCCTCTTTCTCAAGACATTATCACTCAAGGTCCCTTGTATATTGGAGCAGGGGTCTATTCAGCGAGATTCACCAGAATTATCCCCATTTTACAGATGACAAAACTTGAGTAAAGGAAAGGTAAATACCTAGACCAAAATAACAGAAATTGTTAAGGGGAAAAAAGGGGTTAGAACACATGTCTCTGACTTCCATCTCAGTCTATTTCAATTTCCTCATACTGCTTTTGAAACTGCATGGTGCCTGGCATATTTTCACTTGACAGATGCTCATGTGAAAAGAGAGGCATATAGATATGCCCCTGACAATACTAGGCAGTTTAATGCTAGGACTTATTCCAAGTGAATGTGATGGCTCAGTTCAATATAAAATGCACTGCTTTTGAGATCTGCAGAATAAAAGATAGGTGATAAGAATCCAGAGAACTCAGAGTGGGTTTGATACAAGTAAATAAGAAAGTCAAATCCCTCCAGAGTCTAACTCCTGACTTATTCTCAAACCTAACCTTCATGCTCAGTAAATTCCAGCTGTAACAGCTTCCCTTCTATTCTAAGAACATGAGCCATGCTCTTTTTCAACTCACTACTTTTGAGGGTCCATTTCTCTCTGCCTGAAACATGGTGGGTCCAATTCGTCTGATGGTTCCTTCTTGTTATCCAGACCCCAAACAAATGTCATCTTTTCATTGGAAACTTCTCTATTTAAATGACATCTGTCTCCCAATTGCCTGCTATTGATGCACTCTGATACCTTCTTCATAGCACTTTTTAAAACTTGAGATATAATTGGCTTATAACATTATATTAGTTTTGGGTATATAACCAAATGATTAGATATTTGCATATATTGCAAAATGATCACCATAACAAGTGTAGTTAACATCTATTATAGTACATATTTACTAATTATCTTTTCTAGTCCTGAGAACTTTTAAGATCTACTTTCCTAGCTACTTTCAAATATACAATATAGTGGTGTTAACTGTAGTCATGATGATGTATGTTACATCAACATGATTTACTTATTTTATAGCTGGAAGCTTCATAGGACTTTCAAACATCTGAAATAATCTTCCTTATTTATTTGTTGATTATTTATCTCTCTCACTAGAATATTGATTGAGCAGGGGTAATTTTTAAAAATTCATTTACAAATATAATTCTAGAATGAAAACAGAATCTGCTGTGTAGTAAGCACTCAATAAATATGAAGATGAATAAAATAATAAATATTAAGGTGTTGCATGGAAATAACTGAGTTTAGAGACAGAATAAAGTGAGAAGAAGGATCACTGTATCCATTCTAGGAAATTGTCTATATGCTTCAATAAGGAAGTTCTGAGGTTTTCATAGGACAAATAAGAGTTGTATGGTAATTTTCAATTCCCCCAATGACCATTTGCTTAAATTTATTTGCTTTAAATTAATAAATCAAAATAAATGATATTCAAGGATGCACTGTACTGCAAGAATGTTTCTCCTAATAGGTGTCTACCAGATATTTCAGGTAGATAAAAATTTGTCTATCGTTCAGTATAACACTTTAATTCTCACATCTATTTAATGTGACTTCAAGTCATTACCAGTTATTATATTTCCTTCTGTAACAGCTGTTTGTCACTGTTCCCCCCATTGATTTGAATCATCTACAGCAAATAGAAATGCTAAATGGTAGAAGAAAATCTGGCCATGTTTTCTTTTCTTTTTCCTGAGTCAAGCAGTAAAGTCAATACTGTTTTTCTTTTTTCTCTCTTTTTAAAAAAAAATTCTTGCCTTTTCTTTTCTTTTCCTTTCCTCCTTTCTTTTTCTTTTTTCTTTCTTTCTTTTTTCCTTTGTACATTGTCCCTGAAATTGTTTTTATTAGCAACAGCATCAAGGTTTCTATTATTTTTAACTCGCTAAAGCTCAGCTTGAGTTTTGGGATATTTTGAGCTTTGCAATGTGATACATTGCAGAGCGCAGTGTATAAAACTACTTAATGATATTATGGCTTGCTGATGTAATAGGTTTATTTTTCTCACTTTATTCCTGGGAAATATTTCTTGGAAACATTCACCTTATAAGAGTAAGATTTACCTCTCCATTTGGGTTTTTCTGCATATGGTTTAAGAACAAGTCTCCAAATTTAGAAAATCAATGCATTATCCTTTGGAAACTTCTACATAGAGCTCTAGGGTTTTTCTTGAATTGATTGGATTAAGCGTCAAGGAAAGAGGATATAAATGTCTACACATACGGCTCTTTGCTGCTTAAAAATCACAGAGGTAGTTGGAAACAACACAGATTCTCTGTTTCTATAATCTTGCTTTCAAATTTGAATTTAATCACCCATTTGACATGTGACCTTGGGTTATTTATTAATCTCTCTGAACCACAGTTTCTCCATCACATACTGCTCAAAATACTTCACAGGACTATTGGGAGCGTGAAATGGGATAAATAAACATTATATGTGCTAAAAGCATTTGTTTCTCTTTTTCATAAAGGACAGTATGGATGGTTTGGCTATCATTAAAAGAAACATGATCACATAAAAACACACTTGGACACACACACACACACACTCAAACATATACACATACACATAAATATAATTTGGTTAACGATAAGAATCCTAAACATCATCCAACTAGTACTTAATTTTGTTGATCATTTTTTATCATCTTAATCTTTTTCATTATCACCTTACCTTATTATGTAACACTCAGGGTTCAGGTACTTCTGTTTTCCAGAAGAGGTAGTCAGCTTTACAGAATTATTAGGTGTCCAGAGTACAATGTTTAAGTGAATGCACTGCAGGTAGAGTCCTATGAAGGGATGCTGAGTAGCACTTTAAATGGAGATCATTGTTCTTGTGCAGAAAAATGACAGATAAGAACTTATGAATTTCATGCAGAAGTTTCAAAGTCTAAGAGGTGTTGTTTGCTTTAGGGGAAGATTGTTTGTAAATAGAGACTAAAATTACCAAAGTCATATGTAATTGAACTAAAAAGAAAACAACTGCTGGAATTTGAAAATACTCATTTTGAATCTCCTTTTTCATTAAAAATGCTGTTGGCCTGAGCCCAGAGATGCCACAGGCAAGTAAAGTAAAATCCTTAAGCAGACAAAAATTATTTCAAATAGATGTTTAATAGCAACTGACATTGTTTTCTAGATATAACTTTCTGAAAGTGAAGGTCAAGAAATAATATCCCATGACACTGATCTGCTAGACATAAGGCTGCAGTCTTGTGAATAAAAGATTGGATGGAGAACATAATGAGACTCCAATCTGATAGTCAACAAAGCACAGAGATCCACTAAAATAAGAATAAAATGGGCATTCCTTTTTTCTTTCTTTCTTCTTCTTCTTCTTTTTTTTTTTTTTTTTTTAAGATTTCATTTGTTTATTTGTTGGAGAGAGCGCGAGAGCTCACAAGCAGGGGGAGTGGCAGGTTCCCCACTGAGCAGGGAGATCAGTGTGGGATTCAATCCCAGGACCCTAGGATCATGACCTGAGCCAAAGGCAGACACTTAACCCACTGAGCCACCCAGGCATCCCAAAATGGGTATTCTTATTAAAAGAAAAAGCTAGGTTTTACTTGGAGGTTTTTAGCATTCTCACCAAACTCTAAGAAGGGAGATAAAGGCATAGAAGAAGAAGAAGTTTTAGTCTGATTGGCTAGAGCAGGCTCACTCGATATCACATTCTTTTTTTTTTTAAGATTTTATTTATTTATTTGATAGGCAGAGATTACAGGTAGTCAGAAAGGCAGGCAGGGAGAGAGGAGGAAGCAGGCTCCCCACTGAGCAGAGAGCCTGATGTGGGGCTCGATCCCAGGACCCTGTGACCATGACCTGAGCCGAAGGCAGAGGCTTTAACCCACTGAGCCACCCAGGTGCCCCTTGATATCACATTCTAAAGATACAACTTACTTTGGATGGTGGGTCTTCCTCATTTATGAAGTTTAGCTGTTATACTTCCCATTTCCATAGTAACCCATACTTATTTTCATTGTATTTCATACATCATTATAAATCTAGTGTGATATTATTAAGTTGAGGTTCTTTGTCATTTTAATGACATATAATAAGTAAGAAGTAGATTTTCATTTAACTACTAGTAGACACTTGTATGTCAATAATAATTTTAATATTTTAAACAGAAATGTCCTCTGTAGCATGTATAGATTCAAAAATCTTATATAGTGGCTTAAGCTTTTCAACATTAATCAAACATGGGTGGAAAAGTAGCAATAAGTACCTATAGAAAATTCTCCTTTGTAAAAGACGACACAGAGTTTGAATAAAAGAATAGGAGTTAGTCATTTGGGGACAGACATGTAGGCAGAACTCAAGTATTTCATGAGGAATTGAAATTGCCTTTCAAATCTTTTTCACTGCGGATAGTCTCAATTTAACACTCAGTTATTAAAGTATGTTGTTATAATACATTTCCTCATGGAGGGTATAGTCTAGGAGGGAACACAGGCTTTAAACAGAAATTTTAAAATGTGATGATCTGATTTTGATTTTAACAAGGACAAAAAAATTAGTACCGGTGCTATTAGAAAATAAACCAGGCGGGAAATCTTGTTCAGTCTAAGAAGGACATTCAAGGTTGAACTCTGAAGTATGAATAGGTGTTGGTTAAGGTCTGTGTGTGTTTGGAGGGGCAGAAGAAAATAAGTTCAGTCAGCATGCACAGTATGTTTAAAAATCTTAGTCCCAGAAAATTAGTACTTGATATAGCAGGCTATCTGAAAGAGGAATCTAATAGTGTTGTACAGAAAAAGAGGCAGCAATGAATCTCAGAGGGTCTCATAATTCATGGAGAGGAGTTTGGATTTCATTTGAAGTTCAGTGGTAAGCCTTGAATAATATTAAAGAAAAGAGTGATATAATCAGAACTGGGTTCAATAAATTCTATTAATGACCAACTGGCAGTCATTTCCCCTCTCTGTTTCTATTTCCTCATCTGTAAAATGAGAACATATGGTCATTTCTAATTGTTTCCTTTTTTATAGTCTATTATGCTATAGATTCTTCTCTGGCCACACACAGTAAATCAGCCTATCATGGCACTGGACATTTTATGAGTCATGGAGGAGATGTGACATTTAAATTTCATTCAGACCTGACCATTAGTACAACTGAGTAGAAAGACGACAAGACAGGAATCTCAATTTCTCACTCACTGGCTGTATAGGAGCTTTACAGTTATACATTTTACAAAGCCCCCCCCCTTTTTTTATTTGTTAAGTAGAAGAAAAATGATACATCCCTGGTAAATTTCTCCATTTATGAAGTGATCTTTGTTAGTGTTGGGAGTTAGTTAACTCCTTCTCTTCCCTGAAACATTTGAAAATGTGGTTTAGTCTCAATTGGAACTTTTTCCCTCTTTAATCCTCTTTCTGTAAATGACTGCCATTTGTTTTTGTTTGTTGCTTATTTTTCAAACCAAAGATAGCATTGAACCTTCTAAGAGTGAACTATGCCAAGGGGCTATTTCTCACTTTAGCAACGCTTGTATGTCCAACCTAGGAACATCTTGAAATTCTATGAGGTATCACACTGCTTCCCTCTGATCCAAGCTACCATGAAACCCATGGGGTCCCACATGTGTCCTATTGACATGTGAGGATGAAAGGAGAAGCATCTGCTCTTCTTACTCTTTTTACTCCTGTTGAGATACGTTTATGATAACAGTCATTTTCTGTCACTACCAAATTTGTTTTCATGAAAAATCAGAGACTAAAAGAGATTCCTCCCACAGCTGATATGATGTAGGTTTTCACTACCCCTCTAGTTTTCCATGGTGATGATTTGTCTTCTCTTTGTTGACTTACAGCTGCAGTGATATGCCTGGTTTGACTTAAAGATGTGGCTTATTCTTTGAGGTGAAGAATAAAATACCAGTCATAGTGAAATATGAATTATTGCCTCAGGGGACAATGTAAGGTAAATATCAGGACCATAACATAAAGAAATAAAAAATGTTACCTACGTGTTTTGGGTAGGAAGAGAGGAGGGTGAGAGTGATAGTAATAATTTTTCGTCATGTGTCATTAAAGATTAACAGTCAAGGGGCACCTGGGTAGCTCAGTAGGTTAAGCCTCTGACATCACTTAGTTTTGCTCAAGTCATGGTCTCAGGGCTGTGAGGTAATCCCTGTTTAGGCTCAGCATAGTCTGCTTGTCCCTCTGCCACCCCCCCCCTTTTCCTCCCCTTGCTCGTGTGCACTCCAGTACTCTCTCTTGAATAAATAAATACAATCTTTTTTTTTTTTAAAAGAAAAGAACAGTCAAAAACCAGCTTCTTCCTAGATATAACCTGTATGTTCAGGAACATGTCCCATGATACTTTTTCAAAATCTAATGGGGGGATACTTGGGTGTCTTGGTAGGTTAATATCAACTCTTGATTTTAGCTCAGGTCATGATCTCAGAATTGTGAGATTGAATCCACCTTGGGATCCATGCTGGGTATGGAGCCTGCTTAAGATTCTCTCCCCCTCTCCCTCTGTCCCTCCTCCCGTGCTCTCTAAATAAATAATTTTAAAATAATAAAATAAATAAAATAAAATAAATCTACTAATAGTGAATAAATACCCCTAAGACACAGTGTATGTCATACACATAAAGGTCACCCCTTTATGTGTATAAATTTTGTTGTTCCTATATAGATCCTCTGGAAAAGCTTAAAAATTTTTTTCAAGAATTTCCCCTGCCTCTGATATAGTATTGTAAAGATATAGTGAGATGAAGTAGAAGGATTATGGGTTGAGAGTGGAAAGACAATTTGAGAGCTAGGAGTGGTGTGTACCCTTGGAATGTATCTTACTCTTTAAAGTCCTATTTCATCTCATCCGTAAATGTGGAAGATGCAATAAAAGCTCTCAAAGATATTTTCCAAATGTGGCCATTGATTTTCTTTTCATTAGTAAACACCTCAACAAAGATACAATCAGAGGAAAAAAGAAAAAAACTTAATTTCAATAAACAGTCTCCCACATTTCATTTGCGGTTTGTTCTAGACCAGTTTTAATTTGAAATCATTAAACTTCAATTCCTATGATATTCCAGAGGAACCAGTAAAGGTAATTTCAGTAGACACTGTCAGGAATAGGGTGGTTTCCATGATTTTATCATGTTTTCTCATAAGTTATATTGACATTTTGGAAAGAAAAAACCCAACAAAATATATAGAATAAAACATAACTTTAATCCTGTAGTTCTATATATTCCAGGTGCTAAAATAAAAACTATCTAATAAAAATAAAAATTCAAGTAGATAAAATACCAAGAATAAATTCACTTAGGCATCAGTGTGCTTTCTTATGAGTTACCACGATATCCTCTGAATATGCTGGTTTTTAAACAAATAAATAAATGAATAAAATATATACACATAAGGAGAGAGAGAGAAAGAGATTTTTAAAAATTCAGATACATTCAAACTGTTTCTCTTGTGAAAACTGAAGCCTGAGGTTGGAAATGTACCATATAGATACTTTCTGACAAGTAATATAAAAGAAGTTCTCTTAATAAAGATACATCTTCTCTGTGAATTTTCTAACCTTCATCATGTAGAGATAATTATTCCCTCTTATTTCACAATTTTATCCTCAAATCTTTTATTGTTGGTTTATCATTGAACATTTCAAGTTATGTGTTTCTTTGCCAGCTCCTTATCATGCCTGGATCACACCTTGGTTTCAGTGTCCCTGTCTTTTTACTTTTTGTTGCTGTCCTGGTCACATTCTAGTATAATTACTGGCAGATATTGGGTATCCATTCATACTTGTCGAACATATTTAAATTTATTACACTGAATTGGCCTGATTGATGGTAAATTTATTTTAGGGAGTATCATGAATAACAAGCCAACTATTTGGGAATTAAAGATGCATCATCTCATTCATTAAAAAATCTTCATTGAATGCAATCAATATGCTACACATTGTACAAAGTACTGAAAATAAAAAAGATACATAAGGGTTGATTCCTAGATTCTAGTAACTCAACAATGAAAACATTGTATAAAAAGGTCCATAGAATAATTTTTTGAAAGAAGATTATAGCAGAAGGAGCACAAATAGGGAGCTGAGTAGAAGAGTACTGCATCTTGCCTAATGGTCAAGGTGTGATGTCTGACCTATAACCCATGAGACAGGTAGAAAGTGACAATGGGAAGATGTACACAAGGAATTTAAGACTCTAGAAAGAATGATAAACAGGGAAAGTATTGTCTTTCCTTTAGGTTATTAGGAATGAGTACTACTAATACTACCTTATATGTCTATCCTTTCCAGAAGAACAGAGCTATATAATTTCAAGCTTGTAGTGTAAAGTCTATGATTTCTGATTGTTAGATGGAAGACAATTGCAATTCTCTTGTTGTTATTGTGAAGATGAGGTGAAATGATTTGTGTAAGTAGTTACGCTAGTATCTCATTTTATCCACCATAGAGATTCCCAAATTATCTGGCATAGATTTTTGATATGTGAAAGTTCAATTAAAAAAGTAAATAGTGTTAGGGTATGGTCACAATTAGTTCAGATGATGAGAAACTTCTTTAATCTCTCTGATAAATAATAATAACTTACTGAGGAAAAGGTGGGTCAAATCTTTCTGATATTTTGGAGCACATAAATTGAACTGAAGTGGAATTGCTAAAATATTATCAAGTTAAATGAAAACAACAGTCTCCTAAAAATAAATGGGAGGTTTGTTTGTTCCTTGGTGCCTCTTTGTCATCCATCCCTGAGCAGGGACATAGTTTTTCAAAGTTAAACAAAGGTGTTGATTCTTAAGAGATGTTAATGCACTAGCATTGCAAGAAATTAACTCAAATACAATGTTTCACCATTTTATAGGGTGTCCCCTGAGGGATAAAAGGAAAGGGAGACTCAAGAAAGAAATTCTCATCTTAGAACCTGTATTTAATGCCTACTTTTTTTTTTTTTTTTTTAATAGAGAGAGATGGAGAACAGAAGGAGAGGCAGAGAGGGAAACTTATGCAGACTCTGCACCTAATGCACTGCCTGACATGAGTCTCCATCTCACAATCCTGAGATCATGACCTGAGCCAAAATCAAGATTCCGATGCTTAACCCATTGAGCTACCCAGGCTTTTCTTCTTTTTCTTCCTCTTCTTCTCCTCCTCCTCCTCTTCTTCTTCTTCTTCTTTTTTTTTTTTTTTTTTTGGTTAGGAGAGGATAGGAAGATAGGAATAGGATAAGAGCCACAGGGAGATGCAGAGTTTGGGAGGGCTTTGGGTGGTTTTTTGTGTTTTTATTTTTAATTAATTTTTTATTAACATATAATGTATTATTTGCCCCAAGGGTACAGGTCTGTGAATCGTCAGGCTTACATTTCACAGCACTCACCATAGTACATACCCTCTCCAATGTCCATAACCCAACCACCCTCTCCATGCCCTGCCCGCACCCCCCCCCCCGGCAACTCTCAGTTTGTTTTGTGAGATTAAGAGTCTCTTATGGTTTGTCTCCTTCCCAATCCGATCTTGTTTCATTTTTTCCTTCCCTACACCCTAAAACCCCCACTCTGCCTCTCAAATTCCTCATATCAGGGAGATCATATGATAATTATCTTTCTCTGATTGACTTATTTCGCTCAGCATAATACCCTCTAGTACCATCCATGTTATTGCAAATGGCAAGATATCATTTCATTTCTTCTGATGGCTGCATAGTATTCCATTATGCGTGTGTGTGTGTGTGTGTGTGTGTGTGTGTGTGTGTGTGTATACTGCTGATTTCACAGTTTAGTGTATATGTATATATACAGTATATATATATATATATATATATATATATATACTGCTGATTTCACAGTTTAGCAATTATAATGGGTGTTTAAACATTTGGTACTAAATTATGTTGTTTTAAAGTCATTAAAATTAAAGCCCAGAAGCCAGTCACTCCTGAATTTTCCACTTATTT
This sequence comes from Lutra lutra, assembly GCF_902655055.1. Classification (NCBI taxonomy): domain Eukaryota; kingdom Metazoa; phylum Chordata; class Mammalia; order Carnivora; family Mustelidae; genus Lutra; species Lutra lutra. The sequence continues at coordinate 21,305,106 of NC_062294.1, forward strand.
TATGCTGTTGTCAGGCAGCTCCATAATTGCTAATTTAATCAATAAATCAATTTATTACTCATTAACTAAGAAACTATACTCTGAGAACCCTGTCAGGAACTAGGGAGTTTAAAAATATATAAAATAATGGCCTTTATCCTCCATAGAATTCATAGTCTAGTATGCATGTTTTCCTTAATTGTGTCTTTGATTTGGCTCTTTTCCCTCAAAAGAATCCTACTTACCTTAGGGGATTATAGGTGCATTTGACGTTACATGACAGATAAATGACAGGTTGTAAAGGAAATTTTATGCCTCTTCACATTAAAAATGTATTTTACAGTAAAAAAAATATATGTATCTATTTATTATATATATATATATGGCTATTGTGGACATTGCTGCTATAAACATTCGGATGCAAGTGCCACTTCAGATCACTACATTTGTATCTTTAGGGTAAATACCCAGTAGTGCTATTGCTGGGTGGTAGGGTACCTCTATATTCAACTTTTCGAGGAACCTCCATGCTGTTTTCCAGAGTGGTGCACCAGCTTGCATTCCCACAACAGTGTAGGAGGGTTCCCCTTTCTCCGCATTCTCTCCAACATCTGTCATTTCCTGACTTGTTAATTTTAGCCATTCTGACTGGTGTGAGGTGGCATCTCATTGTGGTTTTGATTTGTATTTCCCTGATGCCGAGTGATGTGGAGCACTTTTTCATTTGTCTGTTGGCCATCTGGATGTCTTCTTTGCGGAAATGTCTGTTCATGCCCTTTGCACAATTCTTGATTGGGTTATTTGTTCCTTGGGTGTTGAGTTTGATAAGTTCTTTATAGATTTTGGATACTAGCCCTTTATCTGATATGTTATTGCGAATATCTTCTCCCATTCTGTCAGTTGTCTTTTGGTTTTGTTGACTGTTTCCTTTGCTGTGCAAAAGCTTTTGATCTTGATGAAGTCCCAATAGTTCATTTTGCCCTTGCTTCCCTTGCCTTTGGCGATGTTTCTAGGAAGAAGTTGCTGTGGCTGAGGTTGAAGAGGTTGCTGCTTGTGTTCTCCTCAAGGATTGGGATAGATTCCTGTCTCACATTGAGGTCTTTCATCCATTTTGAGTCTATTTTTGTGTGAGGTGTAAGGAGATGGTCCAGTTTCATTCTTCTGCATGTGACTGTCCAATTTTCCCAACACCATTTATTGAAGAGACTATCTTTTTCCCATTGGACATTCTTTCCTGCTTTGTCAAAGATTAGTTGACCATAGAGTTGAGGGTCTATTTCTGGGCTCTCTATTCTGTTCCATTGATCTATGTGTCTGTTTTTCTGCCCATACCATACTGTCTTGATGATGACAGCATTGTAATAGAGCTTGAAGTCCAGAATTGTGATGCCACCAACATTGGCTTTCTTTTTCAACATTCCTTTGGCTATTCAGGTTTTTTTCTGGTTCCATATAAATTTTAGGATTATTTGTTCCATTTATTTGAAAAAAAATAAAAGGATGGTATTTTGATAGGGATTGCATTAAACATGTAGATTGCCTTAGGTAGCATAGACATTTTCACAGTATTTGTTCTTCCAATCCATGAGCATGAAACATTTTTCCATTTATTTGTGTCTTCCTCAATTTCTTTCATGAGTACTTTATAGTTATCTGCAAACAAATTCTTTGCCACTTCGGTTAGGTTTATTCCTAGGTATCTTATGGTTTTGGGTGCAATTGTAAATGGGATTGATTCCTTAATTTCTCTTGCTTCTGTCTTGTTGTTGGTGTATAGAAATGCAACTGATTTCTGTGCATTGATTTTATATCCTGACACTTTACTGAATTCCTGTACAAGTTCTAGCAAATTTGGAGTGGAGTCTTTGGGTTTTCCACATAAATTATCAAATCATCTGCGAAGAGTGATAGTTTGACTTCTTCTTTGCTGATTTGGATATCTTTAATTTCTTTTTGTTTTCTGATTGCTGAGGCAAGGACTTCTAGTACTATGTTGGATAGCAGTGGTGATAGTGGACATCCCTGCTGTGTTCCTGACCTTAGGGGAAAAGCTCTCAGTATTTCTCCATTGATAATAATATTCACTGTGAGTTTTTCATAAATGGCTTTGATGATATTGAGGTATGTACCCTCTATCCCTACACTTTGAAGAGTTTTGATCAAGAAAGGATGCTGTACTTTGTCAAAAGCTTCTTCAGCATCTATTGAGAGTATCATATGCGTCTTGTTCTTTCTTTTATTAATGTATTGTATCATATTGATTGATTTGCAGATGTTAAATCAACCTTGCAGCCCTGGAATAAATCCCACTTGGTCGTGGTGAATAATCCTTTTAATGTACTGTTGGGTCCTATTGGCTAGTATTTTGGTGAGAATTTTCACATCTGTGTTCATCAAGGATGCTGGTCTGTAGTTCTCCTTTTTGGTGGGGTCCTTGTCTGGTTTTGAGATCAAGGAAATGCTGGCCTCATAAAATGAGTTTGGAAGTTTTCCTTCCATTTCTGTTTCTTGGAAGAGTTTCAGGGGAATAGGAATTAATTCTTCTTTAAATGTTTGGTAGAATTCTCCTGGGAAGCTGTCTGGCCCTGGGCTCTTGTTTGTTGGGAGATTTTTGATGACTACTTCAGTCTCCTTACTGGTTATGGGTCTGTTCAGGTTTTCTATTTCTTCCTGGTTCAGTTTTGGTAGTTTATACATCTCTAGGAATGCATCCATTTCTTCCAGATTGTCAAATTTGCTGGTGTATAGTTGCTCATAATATGTTCTTATAAGTGTTTGTATTTCTTTGGTGTTGGTTGTGATCTCTCCTCTTTCATTCATGATTTTATTTATTTCTGTCCTTTCTCTTTTCTTTTTGAGAAGCCTGGCCGGGGGTTTATCAATCATATTAATTCTTTCAAAGAACCAGCTCCTATTTCCATTGATTTGTTCTACTGCTTTTTGGTTTCTATTTCATTAATTTCTTCTCTGATCATTATTATTTCTCTTCTACTGCTGGGTTTAGGCCTTCTTTGTTATTCTTTCTCGAGCCCCCTTAGGTATAAGGTTAGGTTGTATATTGAGACCTTTCTTGTTTCTTGAGAAAGGCTTGTATGGCTAAATACTTTCTTCTCAGGACAGTCTTTGCTGTGTCCCACAGATTTTGAACAGTTGTGTTTTCATTATCATTTGTTTCCATGAAGTTTTTCAATTCTTCTTTAATTTCCTGGTTGATCCATTCATTCTTTAGTAGGATGCTCTTTAGTATCCAAGTATTTGAGTTCTTTCCAACTTTCCTTTTGTGATTATGTTCTAGCCTCAGAGCATTGTGGTCTGAAAACATACAGGGAATGATCCCAATCTTCTGGTACCAGTTGAGACCTGATTTGTGACCCAGGATGTGATCTATTCTGGAGAATGTTCCATGTGCACTAGAGAAGAATTTGTATTCCGTTGCTTTGGGATGGAATGTTCTGAATTCATCTGTGATGTCTATCTGATCCAATGTGTCATTTAAGGCCTTTATTTCCTTGTTGATTTGTTGCTTGGATATCTGTTCATTTCATTGCAAGGGTGTTAAAGTCTCCTACTATTATTGTATTATTGTTGGTTTGTTTCTTTGATTTTGTTATTAATTCGTTTATATAGTTGGCTGCTCCCATGTTAGGAGCATAGATATTTAAAATTGTTAGATCTTCTTGTTGGACAAACCCTTTGAGTATGATATGGTGTCCTTCCTCATCTCTTATTACGGTCTTTGGCTTAAAATCTAATTTATCTGCTATAAGGATTGCCACTCCAGCTTTCTTTTGATGTCCATTAGCATGCTAAATTTTTTTCTACCCCCTCACTTTAAGTCTGGACGTGTCTTTGGGTCTAAAAATGAGTTTCTTGTAGACAGCATATTGATGGGTTTTGGTTTTTTATCCATTCTGCTACCCTGTGTCTTTTGATTTGGGCATTTAGCCCATTTACATTCAGGGTAACTATTGAAGGATATGAATTTAGTGCCATTGTATTGCCTATAAGGTGACTGTTACTCTTTATTGTCTCTGTTTTTTTCTGGTCTACTACTTTTAGGCTCCCTCTTTGCTTAGAGGACCCCTTTCCATATTTCCTGTAGGGCTGGTTTGGTGTTTACAAATTCTTTTTGTTTTTGTTTGTCCTGGAAGCTTTTTATCTCTCCTTCTATTTTCAATGATAGCCCAGTTGGATATAGTATTCTTGGCTGCATGTTTTTCTCTTTTAGTGCTCTGAATACATCATGCCAGTTCTTTCTGGCCAGCCAGGTCTCTGTGGATAAGTCTGCTGCCAATCTAATATTTCTACCGTTGTATGTTTCAGACTTCTTGTCCTGAGCTGCTTTCAGTATTTTCTCTTTGTCACTAAGACTTGTCAGTTTTACTATTAGATGATGGGGTGTTGACCTGTTTTAATTGATTTTGGGGGGGTTCTCTGTGCCTCCTCAATTTTGATGCTTGTTCCCTTTGCCATATTAGGGAAATTTTCTATTATAATTCACTCCAATATACCTTCTGCTGCCCCTCTCTTTCTTCTTCTTCTGGAATCCCACTTATTCTAATATTCTTTCTTCTTATGGTATTATTTATCTTTCAAATTCCTCCCTCATGTTCCAGTAGTTGTTTGTCTCTCTTTTGCTCAGCTTCTTTATTCTCTATCATTTGGTCTTCTATATCACTAATTCTCTCTTCTGCCTCATTTATCTTAGCAGTCAGAGCCTCCATTTTTTTTTGTACCTCTTTAGTAGCTTTTTAAATTTCATCATGGTTAGATTTTAGTTCTTTTATTTCTCCAGAAAGTGTTTCTTTAATATCTTCCATGCCTTTTTCAAGCCCAGCTAGCACTTTGAGAATCATCATTCTGAACTCTAGATCTGATATATTACCAATGTCTGTATTGATTAGGTTCCTAGCCATCGGTACTGCCTCTTGTTCTTTTTTTTTTTTTTTTTTTTTTTTTTTTTTTTTTTTTTTTTTGTGGTGAGTTTCTCCACCTTGTCATTTTATCCAGATAAGAATGTATGAACTAGAGAATAAAATATTAAAAGGGTGGCAAAGACCCCAGAAAAATGTACACTAACCAAATCATAAAAGACCCCAAATCAGGGGGAGGAGAAAAGAGGTAAAAAGAAATTTTTTAAAAAATATTTTAAAAAAAAAAATATATATATATATTAGACTGGTGAATAGAACAGAGATACCTCCTTGATTTTGGGTGTATTTTGGTCTCTTGTAAGAAACTACCTCCCAAAATTTTAAAGAAAGAAAGAAAGAAAAAAAAAGGAAGAAAGAAAGAAATATATATATATTTATATATATATATATATATATATATATATATATATATATATATATTCTAGCCCTTCATCATGTTTACCTATATATAGGTAAACATGATGAAAGGATAGAATATGACTGTAAAGATAAAAAAAAGATAATTTTTAAAAAAATTTAAAAAAAGGAATTTATAAGATATGTTGGTTGGATAAAGAAAGATAAAGAAAGTGGAGACAATTTGCTCAGGCTGGAGACTAGAACAAAGCCCTGTGCTAGATTTAGGGTATATTTTGATCTATTATAAGAAATTGTATCACACAATTTTTTAGAAGAAAAAACCCTATATGTATACAAAAATAAAGTTAGATACAATGAAGGATAAAATAGAAACATAATAATGAAGGTTTAAAAATATTTTTTAAGAAAGGTATTGTTAAAATAAACTAGTTAAAAAACGTTAAAAGAGGAAAGAGGAAAATTAAAAAATTAGAATAAAAAAATAAAATTTAAAAAAATTAATTAACTTTGCAAAACTAAAGAATCATGGGGAGAAAGCCATGAATTCCATGCTTTGCTTTCCCCTCCTCTGGAATTCTGCTGTTCTCCTTGATCAGTGAGTTTGGTCTTGGCTGGATGTTCTTGCTTATCTTCTGGGTGAGGGGCCTGTTGTAGTGATTCTCAATTATCTTTGCCTGAGGTAGAATTACGCCACTCTTGCCAGGGACCAGGTAAGTAATATGCTCGGGTTCACTCTCACTTTTGTTCCCTGAATGCTTTCTGTAGAACTCTGGAGGATGGAAATGAAAATGGTCAACCCCCAATCTCTGTCCCAGCGGAGCTCAGAGCTCAGGCCCCACTCCTCATTGCACCGTCAGAGAAAAGCAGTCAATCCCTGGTCTCCCAAGACCATCTCCCTGGTCTCCAGCCATGCTCTAAGCCCACTTGTCCTGTGACCAAGCATTTCTGTCTCTGGCATATAGCCCTGTTTGGAGTCTCCAAACCCAGCAGATTCCTGCCGTGCTGCTCTTCTGGCAGAGGATGGTGAGTTTCCCCAGATCTGCCATTTGTGGAGTCCTTGCTCAAAGAGCAGTGTCCCAACTGTGCCACAGATCACTGTTTAAGGTAATCCCAAGCTGAGAGCTCACTCCTTGGCTCTGTCGCTGTAGTTGTCTTTCCTGCTCTGATACCTGCGAGCTCTGTTACACTCAGACACCCCCGATCCTTCTGTGACCCCATGGGACCTGAGACCACACTGTCCCTGTGAGGGCTCCACCCCACTCTGGAGAGATGTCCCTCAATGGAGCAGACTTCTAAAAGTTTGGATTTTGTGCTGTGCTGCTCCACCACTTGCCGGGAGCCGGCCCTTCCCTCCATGGTCTATCTTCCAGTCGTTTTGGAATCACTTCTCTGTGTGTCCTACCTTTAAGAAAGTGGTTGATTTTCCATTCCTAGAATTGCTGTCTTCTTCTCTTTGATCTCCTATTGGGTTTGTAGGTGTTTGGAATGGTTTGATAACTATCTAGCTGAACTCCTGTGACCTGATGTCATCTCAGTCTGCTATTCCTCTGCCACCTTGACTCCCCACCCAGGCTTATCTTCTATAGGCAACTAAAGATGAGGAATTAAGGATGTTGGATGGTTTATGAAAGATGAATAAGACATACCCTTTGTCCCCAAAGATTCTAACCATGGTGGTGAAATTGGAAATAAAGCAGTAATTAGAAAGTCCATGAGCTCCAGAGAACAATCATGTCCAAAGAATAGAGTGGGCAGGATAATGTCAATTCTTCCTATAAAGAAGGAAAACACAGAAACACAGCTTTACAAAGGAGGCACCAACTTTTGTACAAGAAAAGGGTAATAAGTATGCATGGGATTGAGGGAAAATGATATTCTAAGAAGAGGGGGCAGTGTATGCAAAGACAAGAGAATGTGCTTAGAGAATTGTGAATAATTCAGCATGGCTGAAGTGTATGTTTGGTGCAGAACTGACTGGAGAGGCAAGCAAACACACGCTCTCAAAGGCCTTAAAAGAGATGTCATGGAGAGCCATTCGAGGTATCCATACATACCTTAATTTCTTATAATTATTTTCATGTATATAAGGTTGTGATATATGGTTATGAAATGCTTTTATATGCAATATCTGATTTGATTCTCATATCCCTATGTAGTAGTAACACCTAAGGATGTTGCAGATTAGGAAGGATATATCTAGAGATTAAAAAGTTACTTGAATAATCTTAGTAAGGGACAGATTGAGAAAAACATTTGGGTATATTATTACCCAGCTTTGTTATGAACCAGGATTATCTAATTACCCACGTACAGGTGAAAGTAAAACCAAGTCAGATGAGATGTATTGAAAGCACAATTAAACAGAGGTTCATAAAATCCAAGAAAGATCAAGCCAAGACGCTGGACATCCAGAACAGTGGGAGTAATGATCTCAAATGACACTAGATCAATTCCTGCCTCTGTCTTTGTTTCTCCCTTGACATCACATTTCTCTAGTGATACAGATTTTTGTCTCTACTGATTTTTCTCGGTACATGTTGGGGTATTTCTTTGTTTTGTTTTATTTTTCTCTATTTTTCACACACTAGGAAATATAATCACTGACAAATTCTGATTTTCTATCATATGGTTTCAGCTATGGGAAAGCAACTGACCCAAAAACTGACCCAACACTTTCTCTGCTCATATATAAATATATATTTTTTAAGATTTTATTTATTTATTTGACAGACGGAGATCACAAGTAGGCAGAGAGGCAGGCAGGGGACGGGGAAGCAGGCTCTCTGCTAAGTAGAGAACCCGATGTGGGGCTTGATCCCAGGACCTTGGGATCATGACCTGAGCCAAAGGCAGAGGTTTTAACCCACTGAACCATGCAGGCACACCTATTTCCTTTGTTTTGTTGTTGTTGTTTTGTTTTAATTAAAAAGTTCTTGCAGGGGCACAGCTTTAGATGAATCAAATCAAATGTGGTATTGAGGTGGTGAAGTTATGCTACCTCACATGTGGATGGGGGAGTGATATACAATCCCAGAGGTGTCCATGAAAGAGTTTTATTTTTTTAAGCTATAATATATGGAATAAAAAGTGGAGAAATATTTTCATTAATGCCATGCCATAATTTTGAATGTAATAGTGATCTGTAGGTATTCCCAAGCTAAGCTACAATGACCTATTTCAGTCTTTAAGATATCTAGCCATCATTTCCCTCTCTTGGAAACCTCTAAGATTAGTGTGATATGATAGGGACAGTATTTTTCAGCCAGCCAAAAAGACTTCAATTCCATGTACAGCTTAGTCATTAATTTGGCAGTTTTATTGTATACCCATTATTTACCTTATATTAGGATATACTTTCCATGCCAGTTAAAATAGGTAAAATAGGGGGCACCTGGGTGGCTCAGTGGGTTAAGCCACTGCCTTCGGCTCAGGTCATGATCTCGGGGTCCTGGGATCGAGCCCCGCATCGGGCTCTCTGCTCAACAGGGAGCCTTGCTTCCCTCTCTCTCTCTCTCCCTCTGCCTGCCTCTCTGCCTGCTTGTGATCTCTCTCTGTCAAATAAATAAATAAATAAATCTTTAAAAAAAAAATAGGTAAAATAGTACCAACTTTGCAAGGATGCCAGCATAATTAGAGTTAGCAAGGCAGTTGACACAAAATAGTCTCCCTATAAAATGAAAAGACTAGCATTACCAGTAAAACAAACCAAAAAGAAAAAAAAATTGATTTGATTAACTGTAAAGTCTATAAATGCAGCTACTTGGTTCATCTTAGTCATTACTATATTTTAGCACCTGACATAATCAAGGCTCAATAAATATTTATTAGGAAAACAAATATTTAAATAATTGAATGATTAATTAAATGAATAAGATTTGGATAATTGACTTAATGAGGAAATTGAAAGATACATAATAATCAGAATATCAATATTTCTCTACTGCAGGCAAGACTATAAAAAATGATTTCAAGCCATATCAAATGAGTTAAATTAAAACTAAGTAGATTTCAAAACGGTTGTTCTAAAGTATATTGAATATTAGTAACAGATGGATATGTTTAGATTTTAAAATACAGAAAATCAAAGTTTTATGTTTTCAGTATAATTGCAGAAAACTAAATTGATAAAACTCATGAGAAAGTAAAAGGGATCAGCCTACTAACAAGAAAAGAGTATTGAATATGGATGACGTTTAGTTAATACAAAAGTGTTTGACATCTTACCAAAACATTGTAATTTAACACAGCTTTTACTGAAATATAGACAAAGTTGCCATTCAGGAGAAGGAAAAATAATGTCAACAGTTTTATATTGTCTATATGATGTCATTTCTTCTGTATAAATCAGGCCCTTTCCAATAATTTTATGATACAAAAAAAATCATATACTACTATTTTTAGGATTAAGGAATATAATTACCAAACTCCATAAAGTTGTTGAAATGAGAATTAATGGCATAGTTATCCAAAATACTTGGATTTTTCCTCATTACAACTTTGACAGTGACAACAGCTACCATAATACAATAATTACCTCTTCTTTCACCATAGCTCACATTACTGATTTATTTATTTGGCCTCAGTTTCTCTGTTTCCCATATAAATTGTCATCCCCCTTTTTGATTGTTCTTTCCTGTCTGTGCTGTACACTTCATTTGGAAGCTGTATACAATGGTATTACATATCTAAGACAGCACAAGGATTTTTGGAATAATCCATCTTCACAGCAGTTTCAGGGAATGTCCTATTTCCTGCCTCTATCCTGTTGGAGCAGTTCTAACCAAGAGTGATTTGTATTGTGAAAGCCAACTGAGATTTTAAAGACCTTCTTCACTAAAGATCTATGTCTGGGCTAATTATGTGCACTTAGACCCCGAGTACTAAGAAGAATGCCATTCATTAGTCACAATGTCCATTTCTACACCTGGCCTCACATTCACATAGCTGTGGGCCAGTCCAGCCACTTGCACTTAGAGCTAGTTTAGTGAATTTTGATAGCTCCAAAGTTTTCAAAATTTCCTCAGGGGTCAGTAGGTCAATAGGGTTCCTAAGATACTTAAACATAGATTTATGGATGTTTATGGAATCACACTCTTTCCTAAACTAGACCAGTCTAACTTTTCTGATTTTATACATTTGTAATCCACATAGAATCAAATTTGAATTAAAAATTGATCAAAAATAAATAAAATTTTGAAAAAAAATGGATTGGTCAACTTTGATATTCTCTGGCTTAAAATAGGACTGAAAATTCCAGGTTTCTAGACTGTTGGATCACACAGTGTCTTGAGTATAACTTAAATATTGAATGTAAATTATTGTCTGTCTTTAAATTCAAAGCTTTCATCTTATTCCTGACTTTTGGGAGTACTGTGTTGAAGATGCTGAGTTTTTAAGGTGGGAGGTCAGCCAGTGAACCCAGAAGGAAGGGAGTTCTATATGTGTTGACACTAATACTAGATCAGCAGTTTCGTTTTTGGTTTTTATTTGTTTTGGATGAGAAATGTGAATTTTAGCAAGAAATCACTTTCTCCAGTATCTTATAATGACTAGATAATATTAGGGATGACTCAGAGAATTGTGATTGCATAACCGTTTTACTTCCCTAGATAATCTTAAACAAGTAATCCTATTGATATTAACACAAACACACACTTGTTATTTATGTGCTACTTACAGAAAATTTCAAAATGCCTTTCTTATGTGATTATTCAGGGCTTTTCAGGAAGCTACCAGGCCAAGATGCCCAATTTTCAAAAAGACATTAAAAAAGTATTCCAGCCCTAATTCCAGCCTCTGAACAATGTATAGAGTCAATACCTTGTACTCTAAATAATGAGAGAGAACATCCACAGAGCATAAAATTTATGCATGTAGAGTTCATAGGCACTGCTTTCCACATCTCTCATCAACTCTTCATCAATGACTGATGGGAGTAGATATACAGTCCTCCAGCTTTCTTGCTCTTTTGAGTCATATTATTATTTCACAAGGTTTCCAATGGGATTAAGTCACAGTTGCCTGTAACAGTAACCTGTACTTTTATACACCTTTAATCAATTCCCTTTCCTCTTTGTTATTTCCTTTCTCCCTACTGATGTTTCCTGTGATCTCTTCCCAAATTAACTACTTGTACTTTAATGTTTATCTCAGAGTCTTGTTTCTGAAGCACTCTAAATTTACAATACCCAGTTGCTAACTGATGTAGTTGGCTTTCAAATCTAGACTCCTGTAACACCCCATGATGTATAAACTATGCAATGCCGTTGTCTGAATATGAAGAACATAGGTGGTCCTTTTTAGTATTTGCATATATTTAGGGATGTGGGATTTTTCCCAAAATTCTGGCTTTAATTTTTAATTTGTTTTCACACATTTGCACACTTTTCCAAAGTGTTAAGATGAAAACACACAAGGGCTTATTAAAAACAATTGAATGTGACAGCATTCTGCATTGCTACCTCTTGCAGATAGAGAAGGAGAAGCTCTCTATGACTATCTGGAATATTGTAGTCATATCACACTACAGACCTGATTCCCTTCTTCAGTGCTAGTTTGGGCAGGCCTTCTCCATAAGTGGGGCCTTTTGGAGAGACTGAGTCACTTTGTAGGGCATCTTACAGTAGAAAACCTAGGGATTTTGTAACTGGCCAACTATAACACATAATGGACCCTTTCCACAGGGAGTTTGATTTAAACTAAGCTGGGGCCATTCCTTAGGAAGAGTTTTATTTGAACCAAGAGCACCTATAGACCTAATATTTAAGGCATAAATTTAGTTACAGTAATCTCAAGTCATACTAATAAATAGAAATATTTTTCTAGGGGCACCTGGGTGACTCAGTTGGTTGAGTGTCCAACTCTGGTTTTGGCTCAGACCATGATGTCCTGAGATTGAGCTCCTTGTTGGGCTCCATGTTCAGTGGGGACCCTGCTTGAAGATTCTCTCCCTCTGCTCCTCCCCCAACTTGTGCATGTGCACTGTCTCAAATAAATAAATAAATCTTAAAAAAAGAAAAGAAAAGAAATATATTCCTAAACCAGAGGAATCACTTAACTGTGTGGGGATTTTAAGTTTGTTTTTTTTTTTTTAAAGAAATCACTCTTCCATGTTAAAAGTAATAATATAACTATGCTGAAAAACTTTAGAAGAATAGAAAAAGTATAACACATGACCCCATTACTCCTCAATTTAACATAAAATAAAATACATTTTATTTATTTATTTTAAAGTAAAATAAATTACTGGTATCAATTAGGTTGATTTGTGGGTCAATTTAAAATTTACACTAAACATATTATATTGCATTTATATGTGTTTTTTTAATCCTTTGATTTTTAGTTAACATTAATTTTATGTGTTTTTCACTGTTGTGATATAACTTATTTGAAGGACCTGAGAACCTTACATTGACCTCAGTTGTTATACTTTGACAACTATCTTAGTTAACTGAGGAGTCTAAATAAAAATTCTTCAGGTTGTCAATTTCTTCCTGGTTCAATTTTGGGAGTTTATAGTTTTCTAGGAATGCATCCATTTCATCTAGGTTCTTAGTTTATTGGCATATAACTGTTGATAATAACTTCTGATGATTGTTTCTACTTCCTTGGTGTTAGTTGTGATCTCTCCCTTTTCATTCATAATTTTATTAATTTGGGCTTTCTCTCTTTTCTTTTGGATTAGTGTGGCCAATGGTTTATCGATCTTATTGATTCTTTCAAAAAACCAGCTTCTAGTTTCATTGATACGTTATACTGTATCTCTGGTTTCTACCTCATTGATCTCAGCTCTAATCTTGATTATTTCTCTTCTTATGTGTAGAGTTGGTTTGATTTGTTGTTGATTCTCCAGTTCTATAAGGTGTAGAGACAGCTGGTGTGTTCTGAATTTTTCAATTTTTTTGAGGGAGGCTTGGATGGCTATGTATTTCTCCCTTAGGACCACCTTTGCTGTATCCCATAGGTTTTGCACCAAAGTGTCTTCATTCTCATTGGTTTCCATGAATTGTTTCAATTCTTCTTTGATCTCCTGGTTGATCCAAGCATTCTTAAGCAAGGTGGTCTTTAGCTTCCAGGTGTTTGAGTTCCTTCCGAACTTTTCCTTGTGATTGAGCTCCAGTTTCAAAGCATTGTGATCTGAGAATGTGCAGGGAATAATCTCAGTTTTTTGGTATCAGTTGAGTCCTGATTTGTGACCCAGTATGTGGTCTATTCTTGAGAAGGTTCCATGTGCACTTCAGAAGAATGAGTATTCTGTTGTTTTAGGGTGGAATGTTCTGTATATATCTATGAGGTCCATCTGGTCCAATGTGTCATTCAATGCTCTCGTTTCTTTATTGATTTTCTGCTTCGATGATCTGTCTATTTCTGAGAGAGGCGTGTTAAGATCTCCTACTATTAATGTATTCATATCAATATGACTCTTTATCTTGATTAACAGTTTTCTTATGTAATTGGCTGCTCCCATATTGGGGGCATAGATATTTACAATTGTTAGATCATCTTGGTGGATAGTCTCTTTAAGAATGATGTAGTGTCCTTCTGTATCTCTGACTACAGTCTTTAGTTTAAAATCTAATTTGTCTGATATGAGAATCGCTACCCCGGCCTTCTTTTGAGGCCCATTGGCATGAAAGATGCTTCTCCATCCCTTCACTTTCAGTCTGGGTGTATCTTTAGGTTCAAAATGGGCCTCTTGTATACAACATATGGATGGGTCTTGTCATTTTATCCAATCTGCAACCCTGTACCATTTTATGGGTGCATTTAGGCCATTCACATTGAGAGTGATTATTGATAGATAAGTTTTTATTGACATCATGTTACCTTTGAAGTCTTTATTTCTGTAGATTGTCTCTATATTTCTGTTCAATGCTATTCTTATGATTTTTCCTCTTTTATAGAACCCCCCCTTAATATTTCCTGCAGTGTCGACTTGGTGGTTGCATAGTCTTTTAAGCCTTGCCGGTCTTGGAAACTCTTTATCTCTCCATCCATTTTGAATGTCAGTCTTGCTGGATAAAGTATTCTTGGCAGCATGTTCTTCTCATTTAGTGCACTGAATATATCTTGCCAGCCCTTTCTGGCTTGCCAGGTCTCTGTGGATAGGTCTGACGTTATTCTGATGGGCTTTCCTCTGTAAGTAAGTAGCCTCTTTGTCCTAGCAGCTTTCAAGAGATTATATCTACAATTATGATTCCTCAGTTTGACTATCAGGTGCCTTGATGTTTTTCTGGAATCTATAATCTTGGGTGGAGACCGTTCAGCCTCTAGTACATGAACGCTGGTTCCATTCACGAGATTGGGAAAATTTTCATGAAGAACTTGTTCCACTATATCTTCTAGACTTCTTTCTTTCTCCTCCCCTTCAGGGATTCCAATAATTCTGACGTTGGAATGTTTCATGGCATCATTTATTTCCTTGATTCTGTTCTCGTGGCTTCTAAGCTGTTTGTTCCAGGCTTCTTCCTGATCCTTTCTCTCTATCTGTTTGTCCTCCAGATTACTAATTCTATCTTCTGTCTCAGTTACCCTAGCTTTGAGAGAATTTAGATTAGATTGGAACTCATTGAGAGCATTGTGAACCTCAGCCCTGGTAGCTTTCAGCTTTGCCCTAACATTGTGAACATCATCTCTGGTAGCTTTCAGTTAGGCCCTAATCAATTCTCTTTGGTCATCCATGGCTTTCTCCAACCTAGCTATTGCCTGGATAATTGTTAGCCTGAATTCTCTTTTTCTTTCTGTTGCTACTTGCTCTTTCCTATCTGCAAATTATCGTGCTTCTGATAACTACAGACTCAAATGTGAGGTCTGTTCATATTGTATGGGTTAATAGTGGATAGTGTCTAAAACAGTCTGTAGTCCATAATAGGTGTTGAATAAATATGAGCAGTTTGTAGGTTCTGGTCCCACTTATGTTGGGTTTCCTGTTCCTATTGCTGTTCCCTGAGCTCAGATCCTTACAGGGTTCCTTCTAATTTCACCATCAGGTCTTTGGTTTTTTGTTTTTCAACCTCAGCATTTAACCCAACATAGAAAGTATAAAAAGAACATATGTTTTTGAGTCAAGTAAGCCCACCTAGGGTTAATTCCTAGCTCTGGCTTGTCTGAGATGTATGCAATTGAGAAATATGTGTTTAACCATTCGCATTCACTTGAATGAGGGTCAATATGTTTATTATAATAATTCCAGTACTAATTCAAAGGTTTGTCTGACTTCTCTGCTTTGGGGAGGAGAGAATCACAGGCTGTATTGCAACTTCCCAGACCAGTCATAGGATCCTTGCTTTTGAGGACATAGAGTTAGGGCACAGTCTTGTCAGCATCATGATTGAAGAGAAAAACAAAAACAAAAACAAAACAAAAACAATGGGCATGCTAGAAATGTGAGTACTACTAAAAACAACACATTTTGGAGAATTTCTATAACAGGAGAATGCAAAGTATTTTATTTAACCCTCTACATCAATTATTGTGAAAATATCTGAATATAACCCAGTTGATTGATACCAGTGGGGCCCCAAACTCTGGGAAGTGGTGTTTTTCTTCTCTGATTTCAACTCCATCTCTTATAGTCCTTATATGAAATTGGATGAATTACAGCAGCTGAAAAGATGAAGTGGCTGTTAGTTTCTGTAAGAAAGACTGATGATAAAAATTGGCCTGGACAAAAATACCAGTTATAATCACCAACCAACTGGTAAGGGGGAGGAAGTGCTATTCATCTCTAATTCCAACTGTTAATTACCTAAAAATATATACATTTCTTGCTTATATTTTTGGCATATTATGATTTAATCAAAACATGGTCTGTCATAAGTTTAAGAAAAGCATATTCAATTTATAGGATATTTTTTAACAGTGTAATACTCCTGATGATTCAGTGCAATAAAATGTAAAAGAGTAACAAGGGGAAAGACAATATTTAGTGTTGTTAATGTACTAATATCCTAAATTAGGTGCCAGATGACAGAATGTTCTACTTTTCCTTAACCTATTTTACAATTTACATGATGAAATTTGAGCAGGTTGCCGGAGACATTCTATAGGATTGGGCAGAGATGGTAATTGCATAGACGTATATCTAGCATCCTCAGGTGGAAAAAACTTACTGCTGGATCCATGATGGGGAATGTGGGCAGAAAAGAACTTTACACATGTGTTAAAGTATCTACTATAGCAGCCGCCTTATGTTATTTATAAGGTGGTGGTCAATATGGCTTTTATCCTTGAATCTCAGTTTCTTATCTGGGAAATGGAGTAATAAAAAAAGTTGAAATGATACTAACATTATTTATATTTCAAATGATTGGAATTAAGCAAGTGTTTATAGTGTTCTAAGAATTTCTCAGATGGCAAAGAAATTAAACTCACAGTGGTTTTTACTTATGTTTAAATAAAAGTATATTAAAATTATTACTATATTTATATAGTTATCATACATGAACTTATTATATATGTCACCCTGTATTCAAGGTGGATTCTCTTACTGTCTTACTCTTTAGAACAGGACATCAAAGTGCAAAGAGATAAAGGAATTTGCTCAATCCTGTGTATTATCAGTGATGAAGCTAGATGTCAGACACCAAATCCTTCTGTCTTAACCATTACATCATATGACCTCTTCTACAATGAATATATTCAGACAAGGGACTAGCAATTATAACTATGTTTATTATTATCTAGGAGAACATTATCTAGAACACTGAAGTTGGCAAGAGCCCAGTCAATCATACAAATACAAATTTTGCTAAAACTTAAAACCATTACATGGCTAAAAAAGATATCACTAAGAAGAGAATTTTGAGCTGTGGCCTGAAAATGTGCAAATTTGCGGTTGAAGAGGACAATGTCTCAGTCCATTTGGACTGCTAAAGCAGAATAGCTCTGACTGGGTGGCTTACAAGTATGACAAATTTATTTCTTAAAATTTTGGACGTTGAGTGGTTTAAGATCAAGGAGCCAGCATATTCTTCGTCTGATGAGACCCTACTTCCTGGTTCATGGATGACCCTGTCACTGTGCCTTCGCATGATAGAAGGGGTGAGTGAGCTCTCTGATGTCTCTTTTAAATGGGCAGTAATCCCATTGTGAAGGCTTCACCCTCCTGATCTCATCACCTCTCAAATATACCACCTCCTAATTGCATCTCACTGCGGGGGGTTAGAATTTCAACATATTAATTTTGGAGGGACACAGACATTCAGTACGTAACAGGCAAGTATGGTTGTTGGAGGAAGAAGGGATGTAGAAAGGGGGTTTTCAATTACAGGGAACAACTGACAGCAAGGTACAGAGTCAGGAAAAGACTGTTATGTCTAGAAGGTTGAGAAACTCTCATAGATTCTAGAGCATCTTGTTGAGGTCTGCAGAAGAAGAAGCTGTGTAAGTATTTGACACCAGACAATAAAGTATAATAATCAGAACGACTGCAGCTTAATCATATTATAATTCAATGGCCAATCAACTTTTTAAGAAGCAAGTGGGAAAAGAAAAGTAAAGAGATGATGGGGCCCACTTATGACTTTTTTAGAATTACGTGTTTTTCACAATGTTAAAGGTCATACTCAAGGAAGAAGATTCTGTTGGCATGGGAAACCAGCTGTTGATATTATTTCTACTTCAGTGTGTCTTCCTTATTTAATAACATAGCTTTATTTGTTGTCATTGAGAATCTGTATTGCTTTTTTTTTTAAATCTTTGTTGCATTTAAGATCTCCCAGCTTCACCATTTCTTTTAGATTTTCCCAGTTTTTTAGGCTTAGAAAAATATTCCAGAACACTGAATTCTACACTTATTATAAAACTGTCAAAAGTGATCTTGTTTTCACCTAATGTGTGGGCAACTTTAGAGAAACATATTATCAGCTAGTACAAAAAAGATGTTCTAACAGAAAGAGCTTTATAGTAATGGATGTTGGTAGTTCTAGAGAAAGTGAGTACAGGACTGCCTTGGAATATACAGAGGAGATACAAGGAGCAAAGTTTAGTGTATGTAAGACATCTGGGGACCTTGTTAAAAATTCAGATTTCAATATCCAGTCCTAGAGATTTAGTGAGTCTGGATGGATTCCAGACATACTCTTATCTGATAGAGCTCTCAGGTGTTTCTGATAGAGATAAGCTTTTAGCCCATTTTTAAGAAAAAACAACCTTAAAAAAAAAAAAAAAGAAAAAACAACCTTGATATTCTCTTTATTATTTTAACATTAAATCTTAGTTACTCCCTGGAATAAGCCCTTTGAACCCTGGGCAGCATATTTGGAACCTAAAGAGTGTAAATAGGGGTAGCATGTGGTATGGCAGTGATGGTGGGCGTGGTATCTGAAGAGAACTACACTTTGTTTCCTTCTTTGTTTGAAACTATTTTAAACTTTAGCCTAAAAAGTGTGACCTAGGATCAGAGGATAAAATTTTAAAGAGTCTCTTTACCCCCAAAACCAAGAAGTATAAAAAAGAATCAATTATGTTAACATGGCTCTGGCAGCATGAAGAATTGATTACACCTCCAAGAAGTTGATTCTTGCTTCACACTCAGAATGTGTGAACAATGACAAGAGACCTAGGGTGTGCAGTGAAGTATTGACAAAAAAGGCCCGAGTCTTGTACCATGCTACCATTCTGCCATTAGGAGCTTCATGGAATTGTTCATTCTTTGCAGTATTATTCCTTTCAAATCATTAGGAAAGAGTATGAATGAACATTATAGACACTCCGAAATGGACACAGTATTGGGGGATAATAACAGGAAAATAATGAACATTGTTATTAAGTTGGTAAGAGTTGATTCACATTCAGTAAAAGTGACCAATCTTGGAATCATTAAATGCCAACCACCTACTTTTGTCTCTTGAAATGCTTTTCTTGCCTTTAAATATGCTATCACTTGCCAGTGTCGTGTAACCTATAGTCTTCAAGCCCAAACCTAAATACTGTTTATTTTCATCTTTTGAGGAATGATCTAAATACTCTTTAGTTCTTGGTGGGGAGGGATCAAAATACTCTTTTTTTTTTCTTTTCTTTTTTTTTTTTTTAGGTTTTTATTTAAATTCTGGTTTGGTTAGCCTATGGTGTAATATTAGTTTCAGATGTAGAGTTTAGTGATTCAGCACTTCCATATAATACACAGTGCTCATCATCATGACAAGTGTACTTCTTAATCCCAAGCAACCTTACCAGAGAGGGCTTTGCTACACCCAATAACTTATTATTTGCCAGGCGTGCTTTGAGGTACTGTGTATTCACTTTGTGTGTGTGAGTGTGTGTATTCACTTTTAAAGAGACAAACAAGGTCCTTACTCTCTTGAAGCTTATACTTCAGTGTTTGAGAAAGACAACAAATGATACACATACATAAGATGTCACAGGAATTCATTATTGTTACCTGTTGATGGGCTGGTTTCTAATTTTTTTTTTTTTTTAGAAGTGGGTTGTATTGGAGCAAAGCTACAGTTATAGCTGCATGCTTTTGACCCTCCCATTCACATGCGATTGCTTCACAGAGTTCTGACTTCAACTCTGGTGTGCATATCCAATAGCTTCCAGGGCTCTTCTTGGCCATTTGTAGGCAACAGACCGTTGTTTTACTCCTGGGAATAGGTGTTGACAGAGAGGAGGCACCACACTGAAAGCTGAGAACAGCATTCTTATTATAAGAGATAGTTGCTTTGCTGTACCAAAGGAATAAAAAAAAAAACCCCCACAAAGCACACGATATGTGTATTTGTTGTGTCTTGTTTTATACATGTATTTATGTATGTATATGTATACATATGTATATATATATATACAGATATATGTATGTATGTGTATATGTATATAGTGAATGTATATATTCACAGTTATATTGTCTATTATTTAAAATCTACCATATTATTTAATCAAAAATTATCATCAAAAATAAATTTTGAGACTGAGGGTGAGAGAAGTTATAACAAACCACTTCTAGCCACACTTAGCTCAATGTAAACAGTGCCTTCATGTGTGTTCTCTTCCGTTTGCCCTTCACATTTAATTTTTTCATTCTCTGCTCTGTTCACTGTTGCAAAAGATCTTTATGAAGGACATCGATGAGTTCCCATGCCTCTGGTGTTGGGACTGGATTAGAACATTAGGGAGCCCTGGCAGGGGATCAGAAGCAAAAATGAAACTGAGGTAAGTGTATTTAGGTCCCCACCTTCCTTTTTGCAAGTCATCTTGGGCCTGCTGTGTCCTTCATGAAAATCATTTGCGTTTTTCAGGATGGCCTATATTTCAGTAACTGCTTATCACCCTTATTTCCTTAGGTCCTGGGATAGTAATAGCTCTTTTATTATCAGACCAGGGTTTTGTGCATATCATTCATTGTGGTTACCCTACCACCTGCACTTTGATATATAGTCCCTTTTTAAATAAACTTTCTTCAAATTATCCTAATTTGAATATGCCATCTGTTTCCTTTTGAGTCCCTTACTGTTCCAATTATCACCAGTAAAAACATCCATTCAAATCCATTAAGTGAGTCAGAGTGGGGGTAGTAAAAAGCATATCAGAAGTTTGGAATTCAAATCATGGCTACACTTTTAGTATATGTATACCTGCGTCAAGTTATTTGGGCTCTATGAGTTTTAAGTCTTTCATGAACCAAATATGGATAATAATCCTTTAACTGCAGAGTGAAAATATAAGTCAAAGTTATTTGCAAATCGTAGTGTGCATGGGGTATGAAAAACAGTATCCCCAGTAATGATAGTAATAGTAGTTATATTAATAGTCTTTACATAGCATACACCCTTGACTTGATCAACTTGATTAACAGTTCTTAATCTGCATTTCAACCCTGTGATTCCAATTCAGAGGTGGGTTAATATTTCTAAGAAGAAGAGGGGATGCAAACTCCTAATGCCGTATAGCAACAGATTATGCACATTTCCTACTACTTCTCAGAAACCCTTGACATTTTTTTCTGAAAGTGTAAATTAATTAACACTCATAACATGTTTAAATGCCTGATACTGAAAGCTGAAAAAGAAATGGTAGTGTTAAAAGTCTTCAATTGGTGGCTGACTAATTGCCCCAGAAGACAACTGTCGCCGGTAGGGAAGCATCTGTCTATCCTGTGAAATATTACAAAACTAAGACCTCCTGTTAGAATCTAATTAGTTTAAATGCTGTGGGTCTCTAAACTTTGTGCATGCAAAAGGTTGAGGCTTTTCTTTTTTGCTTAAACAGA
Organism: Lutra lutra; assembly: GCF_902655055.1. Lineage (NCBI taxonomy): Eukaryota > Metazoa > Chordata > Mammalia > Carnivora > Mustelidae > Lutra > Lutra lutra. The sequence continues at coordinate 21,326,589 of NC_062294.1, forward strand.
TAATGCCTTTAAAACTGAGAGCAACAAAATGGTTCAGTGGTGTCAATCCAGTGGCCAGGCTCAACATTACCAACTCTTTCCAAGCAACCCTCCTCCTGGAGGGAAGAAGTCCAGCTGAGGGGCTGAGGGATTGGTTTATCTCTGAGATAAATTCAGACTGATGTTCTTACACTTCTTCAACTCATAGACTCATATATATATATATATATATATAGACATTGTACTTTTACAAACTTTGGGTGGTTTTAGTTCTGTGTTATATCGTGAGAATTTGTATGTGATTGGCAAAATTTGCAGAATCACTTAGAGTAATGCTGTGATAAATGTGACACTGAATACCTCTGATGTGCCTAGAACTGTGATGCGTTATTTTCTGTGAATGATCTCATTCACTGTTTGCAATATCCCTGTGAGGTAGGTATTAACTCTAAATCAGGATTCTAAATCAGGCAATCTCACACTGGTGCCTATAGGTCTTCATATTTATAAAGATATGCCTTCTTTTAATAATCATGTTCTCATCTTGTACCCAGATAGATTATAAATTGTAATGTATATTATTGTAATAATTATTGTAATAATCTCTATATTACAAACTGTGTGACCTAATTTCATTGTGTTCTTGACACTTGGGTACCAGAAATATCAGCTATGTTTACTTTTCAACATCCAGTTAAACTGGATTAGATCTCACTTGTCAGATTTTTTTTTATTTTTTTAATTTATTTTTTTTTAAGATTTTATTTATTTATTTGACAGACAGAGACCACAAGCAGACAGAGAGGCAGGCAGAGAGAGAGGAGGAAGCAGGCTCCCTGCCGAGCAGAGAGCCCGATGTGGGGCTCGATCCCAGGACCCTGGGATCATGACCTGAGCCGAAGGCAGAGGCTTTAACCCACTGAGCCACCCAGGCGCCCCTTTTTTTTATTTTTTAAATTTTTTATAGATATATATTTTTATCCCCAGGGGTACAGGTCTGTGAATCGCCAGGTTTATACACTTCACAGCACTCGCCATAGCACATACCCTCCCCAATGTCCATAGCCCTACCCCGCTTCTCCCAACCCCCCTCCCCCCATCAACCCTCAGTTTGTTTTGTGAGATTAAGAGTCACTTATGGTTTGTCTCCCTCTCAATTCCATCTTATTTCATTTATTCTTCTCCTACCCCCTTAACCCCCCATGTTGCATCTCCACTTCCTCATATCAGGGAGATCATACGATAGTTGTCTTTCTCTGATTGACTTATTTCACTAAGCATGATACCCTCTAGTTCCATCCACGTAGTCACAAATGGCAAGATTTCATTTCTTTTGATGGCTGCATAGTATTCCATTGTGTATATATACCTCTTCTTCTTTATCCATTCATCTGTTGATGGACATTTAGGTTCTTTCCATAGTTTGGCTATTGTAGACATTGCTGCAATAAACATTCTGGTGCACGTGCCCCTTTGGATCACTATGTTTGTATCTTTAGGGTAAATACCCAGCAGTGCAATTGCTGGGTCATAGGGTAGTTCTATTTTCAACCTTTTGAGGAACCTCCATGCTGTTTTCCAGAGTGGTTGCACCAGCTTGCATTCCCACCAACAGTGTAGGAGGTTTCCCCTTTCTCTACATCCTCGCCAGCATCTGTCATTTCCTGACTTGTTAATTTTAGCCATTCTGACGGGTGTGATGTGATTTCTCATTGTGGTTTTGATTTGTATTTCCCTGATGCCGAGTGATGTGGAGCACTTTTTCATGTGTCTGTTGGCCATCTGGATGTCTTCTTTGCAGAAATGTCTGTTCATGTCTTCTGCCCATTTCTTGATTGGATTATTTGTTCTTTGGGTGTTGAGTGTGATTAAGTTCTTTATAGATTTTGGACAGTAGCCCTTTTTCTGACATGTCGTTTGCAAATATCTTCTCCCATTCTGTCAGTTGTCTTTTGGTTTTGTGAACTGTTTCCTTGGCCGTGCAAAAGCTTTTGATCTTGATGAAATCCCAATAGTTCATTTTTGCCCTTGCTTCCCTTGCCTTTGGCGATGTTCCTAGGAAGATGTTGCTGCGGTTGAGGTCGAAGAGGTTGCTGCCTGTGTTCTCCTCAAGGATTTTGATGGATTCCTTTCTCACATTGAGATCCTTCATCCATTTTTAGTCTATTTTCGTGTGTGGTGTAAGGAAATGATCCAATTTCATTTTTCTGCATGTGGCTGTCCAATTTTCCCAACACCATTTATTGAAGAGGCTGTCTATTTTCCATTGGACATTCTTTCCTGCTTTGTCGAAGATGAGTTGACCATAGAGTTGAGCGTCTATTTCTGGGCTCTCTATTCTGTTCCATTGATCTATGTGTCTGTTTTTGTGCCAGTACCATGCTGTCTTGATGATGACAGCTTTGTAATAGAGCTTGAAGTCCGGAATTGTGATGCCACCAACTTTGGCTTTCTTATTCAATATTTCTTTGGCTATTTGAGGTCTTTTCTGGTTCCATATAAATTTTAGGATTATTTGTTCCATTTCTTTGAAAAAAATGGATGGTATTTTGATAGGAATTGCATTAAATGTGTAGATTGCTTTAGGTAGCATAGACATTTTCACAATATTTATTCTTCCAATTCAGAAGCATGGAACATTTTTCCATTTCTTTGTGTCTTCCTCAATTTCTTTCATGAGTACTTTATCGTTTTGTGTGTATAGATTCTTAGTCTCTTTGGTTAGGTTTATTCCTAGGTATCATAGTTTTGGGTGCAATTATAAATGGGATTGACTCCTTAATTTCTCTTTCTTCTGTCTTGTTGTTGGTGTAGAGAAATGCAACTGATTTCTGTGCATTGATTTTATATCCTGACACTTTACTGAATTCCTGGACAAGTTCTAGCAGTTTTGGAGTGGAGTCTTTTGGGTTTTCCACATATAGTATCATATCATCTGTGAAGAGTGATAGTTTGACTTCTTCTTTGCCAATTTGGATGCCTTTAATTTCCTTTTGTTGTCTGATTGCTGAGGCTAGGACTTCTAGTACTATGTTGAATAGCAGTGGTGATAATGGACATCCCTGCCGTGTTCCTGACCTTAGCGGAAAAGATTCAGTTTTTCTCCATTGAGAATTATATTTGTGGTGGGTTTTTCATAGATGGCTTTGATAATATTGAGGTATGTGCCCTCTACTGGTACACTTTGAAGAGTTTTGATCAGGAAGGGATGCTGTACTTTGTCAAATGCTTTTTCAGAATCTATGGAGAGTATCATATGGTTCTTGTTCTTTCTTTTATTAATGTGTTGTATCACATTGATTGATTTGCGGATGTTGAACCAACCTTGCAGCCCTGGAATAAATCCCACTTGGTCGTGGTGAATAATCCTTTTAATGTACTGTTGAATCCTATTGGCTAGTATTTTGGTGAGAATTTTCGCATCTGTGTTCATCAAGGATATTGGTCTGTAGTTCTTTTTTTTGATGGGATCCTTGTTTGGTTTTGGGATCAAGGTGATGCTGGCCTCATAGAATGAGTTTGGAAGTTTTCCTTCCATTCCTATTTTTTGGAACAGTTTCAGGAGAATAGGAATTAGTTCTTCTTTAAATGTTTGGTAGAATTCCCCCGGGAAGCCGTCTGGCCCTGGGCTTTTGTTTGTTTGGAGATTTTTGATGACTGTTTCAATCTCCTTACTGGTTATGGGTCTGTTGAGGCTTTCTATTTCTTCCTGGTTCAGTTGTGGTAGTTTATATGTCTCTAGGAATGCATCCATTTCTTCCAGATTGTCAAATTTGTTGGCGTAGAGTTGCTCATAGTATGTTCTTATAATTGTCTGTATTTCTTTGGTGTTCGTTGTGATCTCTCCTCTTTCATTCATGATTTTATTTAATTGGGTCCTTTCTCTTTTCTTTTTGATAAGTCTGGCCAGGGGTTTATCAATATCATTAATTCTTTCAAAGAACCAGCTCCTAGTTTCGTTGATTTGTTCTCTTGTTTTTTTTTTTTTTTTTTTTTTTTTTTTTTTTTTTTTTTTGGTTTCTATTTCATTGATTTCTGCTCTGATCTTTATGATTTCTCTTCTCCTGCTGGGTTTAGGGTTTCTTTTCTTGTTTTTTCTCCAGCTCCTTTAGGTGTGGGGTTAGGTTGTGTACTTGAGACCTTTCTTGTTTCTTGAGAAAGGCTTGTACCACTATATATTTTCCTCTCAGGACTGCCTTTGTTGTGTCCCACAGATTTTGAACCACTGTGTTTTCATTATCATTTGTTTCCATGAATTTTTTCAATTCTTCTTTAATTTCCTGGTTGACCCATTCATTCTTTAGAAGGATGCTGTTTAGTCTCCATGTATTTGGGTTCTTTCCAAATTTCCTCTTGTGATTGAGTTCTAGCTTCAGAGCATTGTGGTCTGAAAATATGCAGAGAATGATCCCAATCTTTTGATACCGGTTGAGACCTGATTTAGGACCGAGGATGTGATCTATTCTGGAGAATGTTCCATGTGCACTAGAGAAGAATGTGTATTCTGTTGCTTTGGGATGAAATGTTCTGAATATATCTGTGATGTCCATCTGGTCCAGTGTGTCATTTAAGGCCTTTATTTCCTTGTTGATCTTTTGCTTGGATGATCTGTCCATTTCAGTGAGGGGAGTGTTAAAGTCCCCTACTATTATTGTATTATTGTCGATATGTTTCTTTGATTTTGTTATTAATTGGTTTATATAGTTGACTGCTCCCATGTTAGGGGCATAGATATTTAAAATTGTTAGCTCTTCTTGTTGGACAGTTCCTTTGAGTATGATATAGTGTCCTTCCTCATCTCTTATTATAGTCTTTGGCTTAAAATCTAATTGATCTTGGGCGCCTGGGTGGCTCAGTGGGTTAAGCCGCTGACTTCGGCTCAGGTCATGATCTCAGGGTCCTGGGATCGAGTCCCGCATCGGGCTCTCTGCTCAGCAAGGAGCCTGCTTCCCTCTCTCTCTCTGCTTGCCTCTCTGTCTACTTGTGATCTCTCTCTGTCAAATAAATAAAAAAAAAAAATAAAAAAATAAACTGGCTTCTGAAATGCAAAGAACCTGTGAACTCCCCAAGGGTAGGGCAATAAATGGAATGAAGAGACCCCAGATCTTAGGCCACATAAGTAAATGAAGGAGAAAAATAGGTGGAGCAGAGAAGAAAGTAGGGTAGGGCTGATTTAGAGTTTAAGTGCTCTTTCATTAAATAATTTATGGCTTTGGAAAGGTGATTTTTTACTTTCTCTCAACAGTTGGCTCAGTCTCCTCCTAATAAGGCATAAGTTTGTAGCTGACTTTAATGAAGACATTATATAAATAACCAATTTTACATTAGAGACATTTAGATGACTAAAATCCCATTCGTAAAACTCCACTCTCCTTTCCACCATACTAATGTCCCACCTCCCGCAATAATTCCTTTTCTTCGTTTTCAAACTTACTCCCCACACCTAATGTCCCTCCTTTTATTGTACAGTGTAAATTATCTTCCCACCCACCCCCCCCCATTTATCCCCAGGTTTACCTTAGGATATATGAACATTTATTACTCTGTGCTATTAAAGAACAGAAAATTTATTCTATATCCAAGAAAGTAGATCAGAAATCTAGGTACAGAATGTCTAAGAAACAGTTTACAATGGTGTTCCTCTTTTTCCTCTCTTCTCTATTGGCTTCTGTGAGAATAAGGAAAATTTTCCTCTCATTAGTAATGAATTATGTTATATTTTCTTCATAATATAGACATTTTTAAAAATTTGAATTGAAGCTCAATTGCCCAACCCATTTTAATGCTATTTTAACGTAACTACAAGTTAGGTATTGTTATCCCAATACCACAACCATCAGACAGACTCAGAGAGTTTAACTGATTTAATATAACTGGTTTAATTGATTAATCTTAGCCTCACATCTAATAAAATGCTAGACTTGGGATTTGAACCCAGCTAATTCCATATATGTTCGTTCTCTCTTTTTTTTAAAGATTTTATTTATTTGAGAGAGAATGAGAGAATGAGTGGGCTAGGGCAGAGGAAGTGGGAGAAGAAGCCTCCCCACTGAGGAGGGAGCCTGATGTGGGGTTCCATCCCAGGATTCTGAGAGCATAACCTGAGCTGAATGCAGATGCATAACTGACGGCCATCCATGCACCCCTCTGTCCACTTCCATTATATTCTATGTTGCAGTTACATAAAGATAATCAATTATTCAATATAAGCTATGCAGGAAAAAATAAGTTTCAGAAGTATCTCAGAATCGATAAAGACATGTCCTAGTTTCTAGCATGTCATACAGTATAGATGTGGAAAATAAGAGAGTATTGCATGGTCAGAGGTGTTTCCCACATCAAAATGACTCTCTAACTGCATTAGATAGTTTCTGAATCATGGTAGCAAAAAATTTTGGAAGTTCTTGAGCTTTAGTGTGGTACTGTTATTCAAATTCTATCTCAAAGTGTACAAACTTTATGATTTTGAGCAAATAATTTTACCTATACCTCTATTAGAAAGAGATAAAATCTATCTTGCGATTCATTTTTCTTTCTTCTATCCTTCTCTTTTTTTCTTTCTTTCCTCCCTTCCTTCCTTCCTTTCCCATTTTTTTTAAGATCTTATTTATTTATTTGACAGAGATCACAAGTAGGCAGAGAAGCAGGCAGAGAGAGAGAGAGAGGGAAGCAGGCTCCCTGCTGAGGAGAACCCGATGTGGGACTCGATCCGAGGACCCTGAGATCATGACCTGAGCCGAAGGCAGCGGCCCAACCCACTGAGCCACCCAGGCGCCCCTTCCCATTTTTTTTTAAACTGAAACCTTGTCATTCTGCTCTTAGAAATCCACAGCATTTCTTCAACAGTATTCTATATACCATCTCTTCTTTAAACTTCCTCTGTTCCTTTTAGGATCTTACCTGTTACCCTCCTTCACTGACAGGGAGAGAGAGTAGGTCTTCTCAGTGCCTTTATGAAGCTGCTTCCTAGCAATTATCCTACCTCCTCCCTAGAGCCCCCTGACTTAAACGCAAGGCATTGGGGCACCTGGGTGGCTCAGTGGGTTAAAGCCTCTGCCTTCGGCTCAGGTCATGGTCCCAGTGTCCTGGGATCGAGCCCCGCATCAGGCTCTGTGCTCTGCAGGGAGCCTGCTTCCCCCTCTCTCTCTATTTGTCTGCCTCTCTGCCTACTTGTGATTTCTGTCTGTCAAATAAATAAATAAAATCTTAAAAAAAAAATTAAAAAAAAATAAACGCAAGGCATTGTGCCAAGCTCTACTCTAACCCTTCAGTGGCAGTCATCTTCAGCTTCTCCGTCATTCCTTTCATTGCTTGAAGACATTAATCCCTGTCTCAATGTCTCTCTCCCCAACATAGCTTCAGTCAAAACTCTTCATGATTTTAATGTCCATGTAGATAATCCTGTTAAGTTCTAAAATTAAATGTGATACACATGTAATTTTGGTGATAAATTAATTTTATTTTTGCTTCTTAGGAAAAAGTATCTAGCTACCTTCTGGAGGTAGAGACATCAGAAATACAAGCATACCTGATTCTTAAGGAGAGTTGTTTTTACTTTCCCTAGTTCACATTAATAGTATCATTATCTAACTAGATATAGCCTTGGTATTTCAAAAATGCTTGGGAAAGGCCCAGAGAACTCTAAATATTGCTTATCCTGTCAGCTAGACAGCAAGATCCGTAACACTTCCTGCAGGAAAAAAAAAAATGCCTGTGACTCTCCCCAGTTCCACCTTAAATAATCCTGAGCCACTCTCTACTAGGGCTTGGGCCACCCTTTGCTTCCTCTTACCTAGGACTGATTATCCTATCCAAATCATGAGGCATTTTTTTTCTTAAACATCAACTCACTTCAGAGTCAATGACTGTTTTTAAGTGATTATCAAGGAAATTGTTTTGAAGAACAGAGTCTTAGGGGTTAAAAAAAAAAGCTGAACTTTTGAGGCTTTTTAGTTCATGAGATAAGATCAGGAAAGAGAAAATTCAGTTCTTTGAGCTGTTGTTTCCCTCCCACAGTTTTACTCCTATCAGTCTTAGTCTTCACCTTAGGTGAGAACTTGCATACTGGGGAAATTCTTGCATATTGGAAAAATTTTTTCCCTGTTGTGGCAATGATTTCATAAGTCTATTCCAAAAGGAATGCTAGAATAAATGACTTAATTGGATAACTTTTACTCCAGCTGTGATAAGCGGTGGTTGTTTACTAAATCAAAGATGTGGTTGATCATAACTTTTTATACTGCCTGAGGTTGAGGAGTGAGAAATAAGTGAGGCTGTGGTGAATTTGATTAGCACAGACTGTGATTCTAGATGATTTAGGTCAAAGCGCTATGTTTATTTCTCAAGAGGAAGTATTCGAACCTGGATAAACCATAACGATGTGATTGCATATGACTGTATAAACTTAGCTTTGGTGAGAGTTAACAGAGTAATTCACCAAATGTTTATTGAGTGCCTATTTATTTCTCCCTTCTAATCCAACCTCCACATTCTCAACTAGAAAGATCTTTTAAAATCACAAATCTGATTATGTCACTCCTATGTTTTAAAGACCTCAATGACAGGCTATTTTCTAGCTGTCTCCTCTCTCTCTCTCTCTTTCTCTCTCTCTCTCTCATAACCATTTTATTATACTGTGGGTGGACTGGGTCCTGTGGAAGACAGAGTAACCAGTCAGGTTCAATGCCTGAGAGCCTTGGGGTATGTGGAGAGGATGTAGCATATCACACTCTGGAGACAAGGCCAGGCCAGCACTCAGTCTTGGGGAAAGGGAAGGAGCAGCTTCATTTCACTTTTCTCACTCATTCTCATGACATTAAATAAAAAACATCTCTATACAGCATAGAATATACTGGGAGGTCCCTTTCCCCAGTCCTGAACTATGCAGAGTAGGAGGGCCAGCCCTGAAGGGCAAGACCTGGGCCTCTAGCTTCTGATATCTCCCTGGGCACCTTCCCAATGTCCCAGAGTGGGGGCAGCCTAGCTGTCTTTGTAACTAGAGGATCCAACCATAAAGAGTATAAAGTGGTCTGCCAAGGAAACGCAGTAGTTTGGACAAGCATGGTGTTGATTTTTTCCAAATATTTGGACACAATAGATCTTTTACAATAAGCACAACTAATCTTGGTTGGAATCACACATATGTTTAATCTGAAGTAGGACATTTGGGGGCTGTAGCTCCTGTCCCTGGAGGAGATGCATTCTAACTCATCTTCCATTAGGGCTATTTGAATAGGAAAAGTTGAGAAACATTAACCAGAGTAAAGTCCAAATTCTTCAGCAAATAATACTAAGGTCTGCATTATCTAACACTGGTTATTCTTACACTATCATCTTTTGGCACCTCTTGTTCATATTCTATTCTCTACCACTTCCAGAGTAATTCTAGTATCCAGAACACAAGACTTGGCTTTCATGAAAACTGTTTTCCTCACCAAGAATGTCTCCCCCTTGTTTTGTTCTTCCAAATACATTCCTATGTGTCCCTTAAAGTTTGCATAGGATCTTCCTTCTCTAATTTTACCTAAAAACTCCACATATAATTAACTGACTTCTACCTCTTTAAAAACACTATGACCTCTATGTACTCTGCACACTTTTATTATTTTATACTCATATAAGTGCTTTATCACTTTGATTCCTAAGAACCAGTTGTGTGGCAAAGAGAGAGACAAGTTATCCCTATATTGATGTTTTCAAGGTAAGCATCAAGTTCTTTTCCATCTCAAAGTACTGTAGCCACCTCTCTGCTCTCACCTACAACTTCTCTCTCCATTATCCTCCATGTTCAAACTCCTAAGGCCTTAACTTAGTTCCTCATGTAGACACTCATCTTTTCTGTTTCATGGTTTTTAATACATTCTGTTATCTCCCCCCGGATGCCTGGGACATGGACCAACATTGTCTCATGCTCAACCTTTTTTCTAGTTAACTTATGGTCCACAATTGGATCCCTGTACAGCTATTGTTTTCCTGAGAAAGCTCTCCTGATTCCTCCAGCTGTGTGTGCCAAAACTCTTCTTTCTTGTGTTAATATTTAAATAATACGAGTTTTCCCCCTCTCAAAGCCACCTTCATGAAGAAACAGACCATATCTGTTTTGCTCAGCACTGACTATACAATAATCAAGATAGGATTCAACATGGAATAATACCTGTTAAATACATATTTATTCAACATTTATTTCATGAGAGACTATTGATAGACAGGAAATATTTGAGATCCTATGGAGTCAACACAAATAGGATAGACACAGTATCTACTCCCACAGAGCTTACAATCTAGAAAGGATAGACTTGCCATCAACAAGTTTTTTTGTTGTTTTCTTGTTTGTTTACTAATGTAAAAATATACAGTAAATAAAGTGATAAGGATTGTTAAATGGACTATTTTAATTTGGATAGCCAAGATGATTCTTTAAAAAAGATAACACGTAAGCATGGATCTTTAAAAGGGCTCAATCATACCAAGTTTAAAGACAATTTCAGCAAAGAGAAGAGTTGTTACAAAGGCTCTAGATTAAAAATAAATGTCACATATTTAATGGAGAAAATAATGTGAGTATAGGTTAAGAACAATGACAAAAATTGGGAGTATGGGGGACGCCTGGGTGGCTCAGTTGGTTAAGCAGCTGCCTTCGGCTCAGGTCATGATCCCAGCGTCCTGGGATCGAGTCCCGCATCGGGCTCCTTGCTCGTCGGGGAACCTGCTTCTCCCTCTGCCTCTGCCTGCCATTCTGTCTGCCTGTGCTCGCTCTCTCTCCCTCACTCTCTCTGACAAATAAATAAAATATTTAAAAAAAAAATTGGGAGTATGGTTATCAAGGGAAAAATAGTATCTGTAAACCAAGGTAAAGAATTTTGATTTTATTCGAATTTTGGGGGGAAACCACTGAACAGATTTAAACAAAGAAGAATCATGTTTTATTTTTTAAAAAGTTCATTTTGGCTTTTGTATGAAGAACAGAATATAGCAATAAGAATGAATGAAAGAGACTACTTAGGAGGCTCCCATGGTCCAAGTGAGAGACTGTAGAATCTTGGAATCAGGAAGTAGTAATAGAAGTGCAGCGGGACTTGTGGATATCTTGGACACAGGTATGAAGGAAAGACAAGATGCAGAGAAAATTTGTTTATTATCTTGGTAAAAAGCTAATAAGTGTCTTTTCTTTGAGAGGACAGATCAGTGAAGGGAAGGTTCAGAATGAGTTAGAGGGATTAAGAGTCACGAAGAAGGGGTTCCTGGGTGGCTCAGATGGTTAAGTGTCTGCCTTTGACAGGCCTGGTCACGATCTTAGAGTCCTGGGTTCTATCCCAGTATCTGGCTCCCTGCTCAGTAGGAAGCCTGCTACCCCCCACCCCACCCCCACCTGCCTCTGCCTACTTGTGATTTCTCTGTGTCAAATAAGTAAATAAAATCTTAAAAAAGAAAAAAAAGTCACGAAGAGGATTTGTCCATATTTGGTCCTCTTTTGTCTACACACTTAGAGATGTCAAAGAAGAAATGGACTATATGAATCTGTATTGGAAAAAAATGATTTACTGAAAGCTTGGCCAAAACTAAGTAGATAAGATAATATTGAAGGTCAACTCACAGGAATAGAATTCTGCAAATGTCATTACATTTTAAGTCTTAGTGTTGGAATATCTCCATCCTTTCCCAATCACCACTAAAGTAACTTCTCTTAAATAGAAATTGAGTATATATAGATAGATAGATAGATAGAGATAGAGATATATAGATATATAGATAAAAATTGGTCCTATATTTGGTTTATTTTTAGTTTTTTTGTTCTTTGTTTTTTGTTTTTGTTTTTTTTCTTTCCTCCCTTCTCTTAATTTAAATGTGCTTCAGGCCAAAATAAGAAAGGTCCAGTTTTCTGGAGACTCATAAGACACTGTACTCTAATGCAGCACCATTGTGCTAACTGGACAGAACTAGTTCAGCTGTGGGTTAACCTTTCTCCTGTGAATATTAAGTGTGTTTGTTATGTACAGTGATAATGAGTCTGAAAGCTTATATTTGTATGAGAATATTTGTAGAATTTTGGCACCATTTTACTCCCCAATGCCCTGCATGAGTCATCAATGACAAGGTTGCCAAGATTACAAGAACCTAGATAACAATTGGCTGCAAAATCAAGTTGCAAATTTAGCTATATCCTTTTTTTTTTAAAAGATTTTTATTTATTTATTTGACAGAGAGAGATACAGCGAGAGAGGGAACATAAACAGGGGAATTGGGAGAAGGAGAAGCAGGCTTCCTGCTGAGCAGGGAGCCAGATGTGGGGCTGGATTCCAGGACCCTGGAATCATGACCTGAGCCGAAGGTAGACGCTTAAAGTCTGAGCCACCCAGGCACCCCAACAAATTTAACTATATCCTAATTACAAGGATGATTGTACAATATCTGTGTAATAACAGAAGGGTCTGCAAGATGGCAAAAAGCATGATGTAGCTCTGAGTATGAACTCATGAAATGCTTAGCCTCCTACCCACATGTATGTATGTACACACGGATATATATATGTAATAAAGCATAAAGAATCATCATATAAGGGAGAGGACAGTAGAAGAAAAACCACATCAACATTTAGCACAACTGTCTCAAAAACAATAAGAGGACAGCAAGAACTTAAACAATACTAACAGAGAGGCAAACCCAAGACATCTCCTAAAAAACATGGTCCTTTCAATCAGTGTCCAGAAGATAAGATTTCCCCAATTTTCTTTATTATCACACTTAAAAATTTTATTGTTAATACCCCTGAGAATATTTTAATTCCTTCACCCCATCCAACATTTTTCTTTCTCCCATAAAGTTGTTTTGTTGAGGAAAATCATCAGAACAGCAAGAGAACTACTTCTTCGACACTTGGAGCAGTAGGAGGACTCAGATTCATTTTACGCTGGTGGACCCTGATGAGCTTGTTCTCAAAGTTCAGGGTCCAGGGCATTGGGGTTATAGGGCTTTTATAGGGGACTACAGGTAGTCAGGTTCCAAGGGCTATGCTGACTCCTGGTAGGTGGGTTTAACTGGGGTGGGGTGGGGGCTCAGGTTGCTTTAGGCGGAAGAGAAGTGCTCAGAGCCCATGGTGGGAAACCTGTTTACAGAAGCAGAAAGGGCTGGTTATCTCTTGCTCCCAGTAGGGCTTCTGGTTTTCTCTAGCTTACTGTTAGTAATTTTCAATCTTTGGGAACTCCTGGCCTGGGCCTGCTCTGGGTAATTTTCCTCTTCAGTTTCTTTTTTATGAGTGATGCTGGATGGGTCAAGGTGCCAAGATGAAGAGACTCAGACCCCTTGTCAAGGAGGTTCTTAGCTTTCTGCAGGAAAGAATTCAAGGGCAACCTATTTAGAGAAAGAGACAAAGAAAAGTCTAGAAGAAAGGAGCTACTTCACCAGGTAATGCTCTCTTCTCCCAAATGAGGAAGAGGATTCCTCCTTTGCCTCTAAGGCAGGGTTTTAGAAGTGTATTTTTTGTTTTGTTTTGGTTGGTTGGTTGGTTTTATTTGTTTGTTTTGTTTTTTAATTAGCTAACCAAAGGTGCTTACTCTTCAACTTTGGATTTATCATTTGCATTGGGTAGCTAGATTTTCCATTGTTTTAGGATTATTAGGGTTGTAAAATTACCACAGGGAGCAATTTTAAGAATATACAGCCTTTGTGGGTTTTACTGCCAGAGGAAGTGGTCTTGTGGTTTTCCAGGAGTTGGATCGTGTGACTCTTTATGACTAGCTGACTTTTAGGTTAAGGGTCAGCCTAAAACCAAAATGGGTTTACTTTGCTCAAATTGTCATCCCGAGTCTCCCTTCCCTCCTCCTTCATTAGAACCATATGTCTCATACATGTGAATCTAACAACACCCTTTCATGAGAGTCCTTCCAGCTAAGGATGAACTTTAGGTAGAAATGAACGGTCACAAGATAATGGTATACACAGGTAAACAGTAGACAAGTCACTGTGATACAGTGCTGATCCTTCAGTCATTAGCCTTTCACATAAACACCTAACATTTATTTAGTGCATTCCTGCTGTTACCAAAGAGTCTACCAGGTACTTTCTTATGTAATGCATGTAGTATAATAATAAATACCAAAATTATCCAAATAATTAGTAGCATGACAGATTTTACAAAAGAAGACATAGAACATGCTAAGAAAGCTTGACATTGGCACAAATATTCTTGGAACTAAGCTCTTGAATGTAAAGGTTCAAATGATTCTCACTGTTAGCATCAAAAAATGCAAAACAGGGGCACCTGAGTGGCTCAGTGGGTTAAAGCCTCTGCCTTCGGCTCAGGTCATGATCCCGGGGCTCTGGAATCGAGTCCCGCATCGGGCTCTCTGCTCAGCAGGGAGCCTGCTTCCTCCTCTCTCTCTCTCTGCCTGCCTCTCTGCCTACTTGCGATCTCTGTCTGTCAAATAAATAAATAAAATCTTTAAAAAAAAAATGCAGAACACTGGCAACCCAGTGTTGGAGAGAATCATATTCTCCTACCTTTTGTTGCCTTCCCCAGATCCTCCCCCAAACACACACACACACACACACACACACACACACACACACACACATACACACAGACACATTCAAATGAAGAGTCAAACTTGACAACTTGAAAAAAGAAATGTCAAAAATAATATGGGCTTTTTAATCTTGTGGAATTTTCTTCCCTTCCCCTCATCTTCCCTCCTCTTTCCATCCCCAGACCTCCTCTGCCCTCTGCTCTTTTTTCTCCTCCCTCCCTCCCTTCTTCCCTCCCTCCCTTCCTTCCTTCTTTTCTCCCTTCCTTCCTTCTTACCTTCTGTCTATAATTTGATAGGCATTGTGCTAAGAGTTAGAATACCATATTAAGCAAAACAAATAACTATTGAACTTGGAATGCAATGTTAAAGCAAATAACTGTTGGGATTTCCCTGATCTCCATAACATTTCACTTGCATGGATATCATATATTACAGTGTCCATGCTTTCAGTCCTCTGAATCAGCTTTGTAACAAACAACTCAAGTAATTCTGATGTTCACAGTAAGCAATACACTCTTTGAGAGAAGAAAAAGAAAAAGGCTACTTTGTAGGCAATGTAGCTAATTTTCAAATTGCTTCACACTGCAAAATGAGCAGCCCAGTTACTTTATAATTGTTATTTTTATTTTTTTAAACTATTCTTATTTGATCTATACCTAGTGATTGCTTTAAAATCTGCCCTTTCCCATCTTCCATCATCACCACTTCTGATGTGTCCAGCAAAACCTCACCTAGATCAAGGCTCTTTAGGCTCTCAGGAGCCTTTGCTCCAGATGAGATGAGACTGCCCCTTTCCTCACAAGTCTAATAACACTGGCCAAAACCAAAACGACTAGCTAACAGAGCAATTGCAGAAGAGTAACACTGTTAAAAAATTAACAGCAAGCCCAAAATGGAGTTATTTGCCCCCAAAACAGTAAACCAAGACTGAACTACAGTTTCAGTCTATCTCAGGAATGCGACATTTTAAAAGTCAATCAGAAGGTTTTTTTTTTTTTTTTAAGATTTTTTATTTATTTGACAGAGATCACAAGTAGGCAGAGAGGCAGGCAGAGAGAGAGAAAGAGAGGGAGGAGGAAGCAGGCTCCCTGCCCAGCAGAGAACCCGATGCGGAACTCCATCCCAGGACCTTGAGATCATGACCTGAGCTGAAGGCAGAGGCTTAACCCACTGAGCCACCCAAGCACCCTTAATCAGAAGTTTTTTGATCATCACTAGTGAGGTCCTCTGGGTGATTAACAATTCTTTTTTTTTTTTTTTTTTTTTTTTTTGCTGACAACTTCCTGCTCAGTCTCCTTCCTATTGAAAACTATTTTGTGGAACTCCCAGGGTCTTCTCTACTTGCTATTTGGGATGTTACTCCATGCATGAATTGCTTAATAAAGCCAATTAGAGTTTCAAATTCACTCTGTTCAATTTTGTTTTTTAACAACATAAAATAATACACTGTAAAACATTTTTCAATATGTGTAAAAACAAATACTGAATTGTATCACCTAACCAAAGAAACCAAACCTAGAAGGTTAGCTCACCTAGAAGATTAAGTAACATTTTTGAGTGATATACCTTCTAACAATATAGAATACTGATGTGGGCCTATGTCTTTTATTTTTTTTTTAACTTTAGTGTAAAATTTTCCACCTTTCCAGATCTCCTAAAGCCAGTGGTTTAAGTGTTCCATGAGCATTCCTGGATGAACTCCTCAGTAAATTTGTGATTGTTTTATTCATCTTAGTCTCATTAGATCCTATTGGGAATTCAGCAAGTATTTATTAAGGAAGTAAGAAGAAATTACCAGGAATTGACGAATTAACATCCCAGTAGACAGGGATAACATAGCAGAACAGGACATTTAAACCCTTGATTACCTATGTCTATCATTGTGATTTATCTATATTCATATTTTATTATTCTATGTCCACAATGGTATTACTATATATATATATACACACACACACACACACACACACACATATGTATATATATATAGGATTCGGAAAGAGTGAGCTGGTCCTCATAATATATTCTGCTTTTCAGCTTATTCTTCTGTAAAACAGAAATATGAAAAATATTCCAAATAGGTTATAAAATACATTTGCATAATAAAGAATAGCTGCTATTATTACTTTATGGTCACATTTTACATGTCCTGCCTCTTTATTTCGGGCTTCCTGACATCAGGACCACTATTTTATTCAACTTTGTACTCTTTATGCCTATCACAATCCCTGCTGACCTTTAAAAATCCTACTAACTATGTCTTGTATGCCGTTTCTAACAATGTAAGGTGACATCCCCAGGTATTTTTCTTAGAAAGTTTCTTTTTGAAATATAATATTGGTAGAAGTGGCTTGAGAGTGATTGGCATACAGTAAGTGCTCAATAAAAATGATTTGTAATTGTTATCCTTAATCCTTTCCCTCCAGTGTACCAATTTTATTATGTGCCATTAAAATAGATAGTGGGTACCAGATAGTTATTAGATTGTCTACTCTTAATCCTAAAGGGCTTTGAGGATGGATATCTAGTTTGAATGAGGAAAGTATTAGAGGGAAGCTGTCATATATTCTTAAAACACCCTGAGGAAGTTATCTTGGAAACAGAAACATAAAGTCTACTAGCTACAGCTGGGAACATGTATGCATTTGAACTGTGATTATTCTCACCTTGGCTTTTATCCAGATGATTTGGGATGAATGATAACATGAGCTTATGTAACCCTCCCCTTTGTCTCTTTCTTCCTCCCCACCTCCTCTAATTTTCTGGTTAGAATGTCCCAGTGGAGGACTTAGAGGGATTCATTGGGGAAGAAAGTAACATTTTAATCATGTCTTTACTGTGTGCAAGGCACTTCATATACATGATCTTGTTTAAATGTCAAGGTGCTTTATGTATTATTCACTTAATTACTGCAATTAATAGTTACAGTATTTGAGGGTCAAAGAAACTAAATCATTGGCTCAAGAGAGAGTGGCAAAGTCAAGATTTGAACCTTGGTCTCTCTCTTTGAAGTCCTTGCTCTCTGCAGGACACCATATTTCCCCCGAGTTTGCCATCTGTTCTGATAACATCTGCCCAGATATTACTAAGTGGCAGTTGTCCACATGGTACAAGGAATATAAGGACAAGAGTTCCTGAATTCCATTTTAATTATGTTTTCCATGTCTCTTAGGTATCCAGCTAAGGGCTTGATGCATTCAGGTGCTGACCTTAGAGAAGTATAGACTGTAGTCCTTCATCTCCTAAGGAGCCATCCTGATAGATGTCTCATGGGCAGCCAGTGGCTTCACAGTGGCTAGAATGAGGGGTGGCAAAGTATATCACTTAGTAGAATGCTTGTAATAAAATTAGCTAATTGTAGTATGTCATTTAGTTATTGTGGGCATTATATTTCTCTTTGTGGTTTTAGTTCTCCCTTAAAAAAGAAGAAAAAGAGATTCATGTCATTTTTTATTTTATTTACCAATACATATTTTAGACTGATAAATTATGAGGAGAGTCATATTGATGTGTTTATTTGGACTTCATAAAATAGGTAATAAGTAGGAAATTTACGTGAAAAAAGGTTCATGGACAGGATACTGAAATAATCTTATGAAACCACCAACCCATATCAGGAAGAGTGGACTCAGCCACTGGGCCAACTGTTACAGGGATCTTGGCATTTTTGGAACTTTCATTTTTGTGTCGTGGCTTCTCTCTCTGAGTCAGTTTTATATATCTTACTTTCTCTACATGGCATGGTCTTTTTGTTTGTTTTGTTTTTATTTTAGTATGATGGAAAATAGCCCTTAACAATTCTTAGTAGTATAACTTCAGCCACTTTTCCCTATATCCAATCAGCTTAGGGAAGACAATTATTTGTCCAGCTTATATGACTTTCTGCAGCAGGGTGGTCTGTTGGAGTCAGAATATTATGATTGACCTGATTTGTATCAGGTGATCATTTGTGAACCAATCACCTAGGGGTTGTGATCATGTTAGTTCCTATCTAGTCCCCTGAAAATTAAATGGACAAGTGGAAGAATGGGAAGTCCCTAGAGTTGTATCTGACAAGAAGAGCAAGGGAAAAAAATGGTGATGCAGAGGAATCACTGGGATATAAGGATAAGATGCCTTTTCTTCCCCATACCTCCTTGTACCTGGACAAGAGTTCTGGCTTCTTCAAGGCAGTTAACTGTAAGACTTTGACTCTTTTCTCTGCTTAAACAGTTTCCCAAATTGCAAATGGGGAAACTAAGATTCAGTAAAAATCTCAGACACTGGGGCTGTCCCAGCTAGTGAGGATACCTAGCCATTTTATCCACACCAGTAGTTACAGGCAGGGTATAATTTGAGGGACTCTGGGAAATTGTGCTTAACAACATATTTCTCAGGATCCTGGAATTTTATTGGAGAGTTGCTCAACTTCTGGGTATCAGGATATGAAGGAAGAATAATGAGTGACTCCAGATCCACAAAACCTTATGAAGGTCCACATTTGCTGCCAGCGGGCCAGTATACCAGACTGAAATCTTATAGCACACTAACTAAACTTGTTCATTAGCCTTAAACAACTTCCAAGTGTGGAGTCAATACAATATAAGAGTAAATGCTTTATAGAATGTGTGTTCTCCTCAGTTGGTGCATCTTCCTTATTTTTTTCTCACCTGAGTAAATAACTCTGATGCTCTCTGGGCCCTGTCTATTTGAATCTGCATACCCAGAACTAATTTTTAGGAATTCATCCAGCTTGAACATGAATGCTTCCAGTGACAAGGAATACATTTCCATTATCACACTGTTTTGATCATTAGGAAATTATACCATATATTGATATGAATCTGACACCTTTTTTTTTTTTTTATAATGATCATTGTTCTACTTTCTATGGCCATCAGAGATCTTTTTCTCCCGAATGGGAAGAAGAATGTTTGAAGCTATTCTTAACCACTTACATGACAGCATTCCCACCCTATTCTTAATGTTGTAGACACTTCAAACATTATTTTTTTCCTTCCTGATATAAACTTTCATTGGTCCCGTGTTCTCTCTCTATACCACCATATCACCCAGTGTCTGAAATCCTATCTTGTCATAATCCATATGCATATTATTATAAGACATTTAATGCCAGGTTTCTTTACTATTCCATATATGCCAGATAAAGATAGGGACTCCTCCTTTTCAGTCTTATTACTAAGTGCCTCCTGTAGTGCCTGATATATTATAGCTGTTCACCAAATAGTTTGATATGCAAATGAATGAAGAGTATGTTTTCAGAAGCACTGAATAACTCACTTATCACCCAAGTGGGAAAATTTTAAATTGGAAAACAAAATGCTAACTTTCTTGAGAGCTTTCTAGTCTATGTTTAAAAATTGAACTAAATTTTCTAAAATATATCAGTTATCCAAGGATATAATACAAAGTGTGGTCTCTTCTACTCTGAGGGGTTAAAAAAACAAAACAAAACCCAAACAAAACAAAGCAAAAATTGGGTCAAGTTCCTCTTTTAACATTGTATGATCTTCTCTTGGACTGTGTGCCAGAAAATCATGGATGGATGTGTTTTGCTTCTGTCAATATTGGTATAAGCTCAGTAAATCCCTTCTTTTCACTTCTCCCTCATGTATAGTTATTGTCTTTCCTTATGAGAGTTCTGCTAAAATTCTCTGGATCTTTTCATCCCTCTGCCACCCATATTGAAAGATCAGCTAAGGTGAAGATGGCTTGAACCAAATCCAGTTTTGAGGACTCCATTTCATCATCTGTGGTAAACAAACAAACAAACAAACAACAAATCTTGAAGAATATTTGATCATTACTCTCTGTGCTTATAATCCATTGATAACTCCCTTAAAATGAAAGACTAAAATTCTTGGATAATGTTCTAAAGTTGTTTTCATGGTTCTTATAAAGTTGTATTAATTACATTTTTTTTCTATTCTTATTCTGTATTGTCTGCCTCCTTTGCTAAACTGTTTCTTATCCTCCAAAGGGGCATGGGCCATGTCGATTTTAATCTCAGGTCTATCTCCAACAAGTAATAGAGAAGGAACTTAAAAGCATGTTAATTACAGTGAGTTACAATTCCCAATTTACAAGCTTACATAAAACTCTCGTTTTGTAGCCTCCTCTTTAGTACTCTTCACATACCACTTATTGAAGATGTTTTATTCCAGTCATTTACCTTAACTCAGGAAAGAACAACTTCCATTGCTAGTTGATTCACTCTCTGGAAATTCCTTTTTGTTCAGCTTATATTTTTAGGTCTTTGATTCCAAATGATTCTTAAAGGTTCAAACTTTCTCCATTTATGTGAAGTTGCTCTGTATACCCTGTGAGTTTGTGGTCTTAAGAGCCAAGTTGACCCTGCCATAGACTTTGACACATTTCAGGGCACTTACCCATTTATTTGTTTATCTCCTCATACCACTCCCCATGATGAAAAGCTTGACAATAGGGAACCCTTCCTCATTCGGTATTCTAAAAACTTGGCACAATGCTGGGTCTAAAAGAAGAGCTAAATGGAAAATACATGATGGGAATCTTAAGTAAGTCCTTGTGCGTATTTTAAGCATTGCCTAAAGGGTATTTTCATCCTTTCATATCACCTGCCTTCAGCCTATGATTGAATGAAACAGTAAAATAGACTACTCTAAGAGCCCTTGAAATATTTGCAATCTTTTCTTCTTTAAGTTCTAGTATCAATCACTATAGTAGTAAAAGTAGATGGTTTAATTTGAAATAATTTTTACTTCATAAAATATTTTACTGCATTTTCCTATTTCATAAATATTTTAATGACTTCTATCCTTTGGAAGGAAAAAAACAACAACAGCAACAGCATAAGTTCTCTGTCAGTCTCCCCCATCTTCTTCCAGTTTGATAAATGCAGCAGAACATAGGGAAAGAGGGAAGGTAGGCAGAGGCATAGGGAATGGCCCATCAGGCAGCATCAGACATTTCTGGTAATGAGACTGTTTATGCAGAGGGAACCCAAAGTCTACAACTGACACATCTCTACATGTAATCGCTACCCAACTACTTTGTGATGCATGCCACAAGGTGCGGCAGAGTAGTTTCCTAGAAAATGAAGGTGTACCATATTTTATTGCTCTTTTTTTTTTTTTAAAGATTTTATTTATTTATTTGACAGAGAGATCACAAGTAGACAGAGAGGCAGGCAGAGAGAGAGAGAGAGAGAGGGAAGCAGGCTCCCCACCAAGCAGAGAGCCCGATGCGGGGCTCGATCCCAGGACCCTGAGATCATGACCTGAGCCGAAGGCAGCGGCTTAACCCACTGAGCCACCCAGGCGCCCCTATTTTATTGCTCTTTAGATTAATGTGGGGGGTGGGGAATGGAGACCAAAGGATCGATTTTAAATGGTTGTTTTAATTTTCTATGATCCCATGATATGGACAAACAATTTGAATTTAGAGAACAAATGTATAGTAAGAAGTATAGTCAGTTTTTTTGATAATCTCATTGTACGGCCATTCTGAGACATCTGCCATCAAAAAGCTTCTGAAAGGAGGCTCAAGATTCCTCATCTTTTTTATGCTCATTGTTTAGTAAAGTGCCTGGCATGAGGTTTCCTCTCATTTTAGACTAAAGGTCATTTATTCAACTTGAAATATAGAGCAATAAAATAAATAGCCTAGGGAATAAAAAAAAAATATAAACCAAAACAACAACAACAAAAAAACTACCATGGGAATCAATATTATCATCATCACCACCACCATCATTGGAAATCTTCATTTTCTTTATATTAACACTTAATCTGAATTCAAAGATCAAAGACAATTGAAAAGCACTATTACATTTACAGTTTGTAGTGGTTACTTTTAATTGGACAACTACCTGCCTCTATGATTTAGGAAAATCAATTAACCTCTCTGGAAAGGTTTCCTGATAAAAAATGAGGCCAAAGATGCCTGAGACACCTCTATCTCTAGGTAGTGTTAAGGTACAAATGAGATGATTCTAAATGCAAAGTTCTCTGCAGCATGAAATAGTGTACCAATACAAGCTACAGTAACATCTTCCTGAAAGACAATAATGTAGAGCATATCCAGAGACTGGCTGCCCTGGACTATCCCCTCTGCCTGCTGTCCCATACCACTAAAACCCTGAGATGGCATAATTCCCACTCTACTTGTTTTGTTACACCCAACTGGATTAGCCACATTTGCAAACCCCCTGGTTCTTGAATATTCCACACACTTCCATGTGTCCATGTTTGGCTACATGCTTTTCCTCTGATCCATTCTGCCAACTTCTCATCTTCCAAAAGCCAGTTCATGTTTTCTCTTCTTTCAGTACTTCATCTGGATCCCTTTCCTACCCAGCCAGATTGTGACAACTGTTTCCTCCTTTGTTCTTGGAAAGCACATTGTTAATGCCTCCACTACAACTTTAATCAATTATTTACAGTTACTTAGTTATACATCAGATTCCACAGCTATTATATCAGGATTATACTGGAATGGGACAAGTCCTAACAGCTATGATGAATTAAATGACTAATCTGTGTTAGGCACCATATCCACACAATTATATCATATTTCTAGAAGGAGCTTAGCTCCATAAATCTTACAGGGACTGAATTTAAAATGGCTGCATGATGTTGAAATTGGCACTTAGACACTATTTTTAAAGCTTAGTAAAAAGAGTATTTCTGAGCGCCATTGAACTCTAAGTTTCTTGTGGGTAGGCACCACACTTGATTCTTCGTTGTTAACTCCACAGCTGCTAGCATAAATCGTGGACGTGTACTCAAACAGCGATTGTTGGTGATGTGTGTCACTTGTCCCTGTTTTTCCAGGATCAGGGCTTGATGTCGTCATTATATTGACACATCTTGCTGTTTTACCACATTATACACTTCTCAGGGTATAGATTTCCTATGCCTTCTCTGTTTGCACATTGCCATCATAGCAGATGTCACAATAGCTCACAGCTCTTTCTTGTCCCCAGGCTACTCTGTTTGTGTGTGGCTTATTTATCATAATTAACTTGATAAATGACTTTAGTTTTTAGTTTTTGGAGGCCAATTGCTTCATTTTCTCTAAAACATTGTAAAACTATTATTTTTATAAAGAAATAAGAATGTTTGAATCTTTTTTTTTTAAGATTTTATTTATTTATTTCACAGACAGAGATCACAGGTAGTCAGACAGGCAGGCAGAGAGAGAGGAAGGGAAGCAGGCTCCCTGCTGAGCAGAGAGCCAGATGCAGGGCTCAATCCCAGGGCTCTGGGATCAGGACCTGAGCCAAAGGCAGAAGCTATAACCCACTGAGCCACACAGGCGCCCCAGAATGTCTGAATCTTAAAATAATTTTAAAAATGGTAGTCTGCGTGTTCTTGGGAATGGGCTTTTAAGATCTATCTAGGGAACTGTAGGTGATATTCAGGTTCAAGGAGCCTATGAATCTTAACACTGAATCAATTTTTCTGGCAAGGTACACATTTATATTTCTCTGGGAACAGAAGCTAAATTTGTTAGGATCTAAAGAATTATTCCATAAAAAAGAGGAGCAAATGTTTATAACAGCATTATTTATATTAATTTCAAACCAAAAGCTATCCAAATATCCATCAGTAGTTAAATGGATAAATAAAATGAGGCAAAAATACTTAAACTATGACTTGGCAATTAAAATAGCAAACAACAGATATACACAACATGGATAAGGATAGAAAACATGATAAGGTGACCAAAATCAGATAAAAAAGATACTCTGTACTCTATGGTTCTATCTATATGCAATTTAAGGGGGAAAGCTATAAAAATAGAAAGCATATCACTGGTTATTTAGGGTTGAAACTGGAGTGGGGATTGACATGAGTAACTTTTTGGAGTGATGGAAATGTTATAAAATTGATGGTGGTCATGTATAAACTTACCGAATATAAATTTACTGTGTGTATGTACATGTACAATGGGTGAACTTTAAATATATAAATTTTAATTAAGCAGTCAATGAAAGAGATAAGAACTAAAGTTCAGAATATATTACCTTAGTTAAATATAATAATCAGACTACAGAACTGCAAAGTGCAGGTTCACCAATACTAATATTTTTGGCAAATAAAGTTTAGAAATTGATACATCTGCCAGTAAGACAGAGAAATAAAAATCATCATTTAAAGGGCACAGTATCTGTAAATACTTGTGGAAAGGGGTGCCTGAGTGGCAGAGTTGGCTGAGTGTCTGACTGTGGGTTTATAAGCTCAGGTCTGATCTCAGGGTCCTGAGATTGAGCCCTGTATCGGGCTCCATGCGCAGCATGGAGTCTACTTGTGTTTCTCTCTCCCTCTCTCTGTGTTTCTTTCTCCCTCTCTCTCTAAAATAAATAAAATAAATCTTCAAAAATAAATATATACTTGTAGAAAATTGGAATACCTGAGGTCAGAGCAGTTTAACATTTTAAATAAATAACGTGCACACACACACACACACACACAGAAGCACATATACATTATATACAATGTACTAAAATATATTCCCATCTTAGCCAAAGATTAGACATGCCAAAGACAGTATTCAGAATTTAGAGAAAAATATTCTTGATGTTCAGAAAATATTCTTGATGTTCAGGGCATGACACAGTTTTATAGTATTATTATGATAGTTGTGTTTTCTATGTGCCAGACACTATTTTAAGTACTTAAGTACATTACTCCATTCAGTCCTTACAATAACACAATGGGTTAGTGCTTCTATTTTCTATATGTTACATTTTCCAAAATTGAGTTTCAAAAGGGTAAACATAGTTTGTTACAATCATCTGAACTTAACAGGTATTTGATTACAAAGTCCCTGCACATAACCTCTATGCTACACATTGCCCTACTACCTTCTATAATAAATTAATATCATAAATAAATAAAATTGTATAAAGTATAAACTATGTAAAATACATGAAAATAAAAATCATCTTTAATATTTATTATAGCATATTGCATATAATATTATATACATATAAGCATACACCATTTGGTTAGTATCAGGGGAATTTGGATCACCTGAAAAATAGAGGCAAAAAAAAAAAATCATGCAGTCCCAAATTGTAGTGCTTTATAAACATTTCCCAAGCATCCACTGCTAATATCAGCTACCATCACAGAAGCTCTGCCTGGGATGTTACCACTACTTCTTAAGCACAGTGGTCTCAAAATAGGCCAATATTCCACCACCTTTTGTTTAAAAAAGCTGAGGTATTTCAAAAAATGACAGTTAACTCAGGTTAACTGAAACCAGGGTTAAAGGGAGGATGAGACATGGTGACATGGTGACCTATAGGTAACAAAATTTCATTTCAGTCCCAAAAGCTATCTTGTATCTACCTAGGGTCTAAGGATAGCTTCAAATATATTCTTTTTTTCCTGTTCAGAATAATCTCAGTGACTGGAAGAATTTAGAACTTAGACTAGAAGAACTAACAACTACTGAATTTAACTGAGGAAAGCATAGGACCAAAAGAAAATAAGAATTTATAAACAGGCTAACTACCAGAATAAAACATCTGTAAACCATTTTTCTTAAAATGAGAAGGGGAAGAGAGAGAACCACAGAAAATAGTCTAAAGAAATACTTGCCAGTTTCTGTTCCTCCATTTGGTTAACTAAATCCTTCTCCCTCTGGCTAAAAGTCATCTCATTAAGAAGGCATCCGTGTATTGACAGTTACAAACAATATTAGTTGTGCTTGTCAGTGATCCATGCTGTCCCAATTACCATTACTCCAAAAAGATTTTAGTCACCAGTAGGGCTTTATACAAAGAAAAGATCAAAACAAGCTTACAATTAGATGTGTCCTTTCAGAGTGTCTTTTTACATTAACACATTACTTGTGCCTTCTGATAAATTTCCCCTTTGGACAAGCGCAAATAGCAGGAGCCTTCCTCATTTATAACGGGTTCTCTTTAAAAATTTTGAATGTCCAGAATGAGATGATCATGTTTCAAAGAAATTAAATACCTTCATTCTGCATTGCAGTTAAACTGAAGATAACATGATGGAGGAAAGCTATTATTTGAGCTGCAATTAGGGTACCTTTTAAAGTTGTGACAGCTGAAGGTAAATGTAATCACAGAACAATTAGCAGGTAATTATGCTGTTCATGTCTGGAGTGAGCAAGGATCCTGAATTTCAAGTCTGTGACAATTTAGGTGAATTATTTATTTTCATTGAATAACTATTGAGGAAAGCAAATGAGGCAAGAATGGAATACCATCCATTTACCTGACAAAGCTAAGTGTAATAGTCAGATAGACTGTCTACTAAAGAGGTGGAAGTCCATTTGAAAAAGATTATTTACATAACCATTCTCTTGAAAAACAATTACATGATAAGAGATATTTTTAAATGATGTTTTAAATTGTAGCTTGGCAGTTTTATTATAAAAAACTAAGTTTGTGTAGCCAGTAAACCATCTATCTCCCACCTCTTTGCCCTTAACCACATTGTTTCTGAACTCTGTTGCAGTTTTTCTCTTTATGAAGTATAAATAACTCTTGATTTCCCCAGGGCCCAAAAGATTGCCTAACACATAGTAGTTGGTGAATGTTTGTTGAACAATTGGTTTGTACATCTACTGCCTCTTTCAATTTTATCTCAAGTGTTATTGCCATTGCATTTGCTGTTGGAAATAGTAAGTATTCTAGTCTTCATTGGGTTTCCACCCTGGTGAGATCAATTAATACATTTCATAAACACTTAACACTTATGTCCCTCAGTTGAGAATTTGTTCTCAATAGATGTCTTTGGAACCCCTACTATGTTTCAAATTGTGGAATAGCTACTTAACTCTATCACAGGTAATCCAAACAAATGCCTCGGAGGCAGGCTCTCTTACCTTTTGTTAATGATAGGCAAAGTGGTTTAAGGAAGAAACAATGATCAGGAAAATACAGGGCTTTTGATTTATGTTCAAATGAAGTCTTACGTGTAGTGTAGGCCGTTAAGTGCATCTATAATTGTGGATTATAACCAAGTGTGACATGGAGGCAATTAGACAATTGGTTTTAGGTGCATAAATCATGTATTCACAGTGCTCAGCACAGAGCTGAACTCATGATAGGCATTTCTTAAGTGGAGGATA
Organism: Lutra lutra; assembly: GCF_902655055.1. Lineage (NCBI taxonomy): Eukaryota > Metazoa > Chordata > Mammalia > Carnivora > Mustelidae > Lutra > Lutra lutra. The sequence goes on from NC_062294.1 coordinate 21,354,185, forward strand.
TCTTATATTGCTATTGTTTTCTTCTAATTATAATAAAGTCAGGCATCATGACGACAGATGAATTTGCTGCCCAAAACATGAATTAACATAATTAACATAACTTCTCATACACTATTATTGGACTCCAATGATATTTTGATTTTAAATCACTTGTTTGTGAGGTTAGTGGAAAACATACACATACGTACATAACATATGCATCAGGGAAAATAGAAAACATCTTAAACTGGCCAAGTAACCAAAAGAACACAGAATGTATCAAAATCTAATCAGTTTTAAAGACACAAACATTAGGCCCTTCTAGGAGATCTATATTGCATATTATTACCATGTTAAAGTTTCTGACAAAGTATGCGTTTCAAAAGCAGCTACTTTGTTCCTGGTACACTGCAATCTGCAAGTTTTGCAGTAAGCAATAAACAGCCTTTCGAGGGAAGTAGATATTAATCAAATAATATAATAAATTATATACAATCTCAATGGCAACAAAAACTACCACTAACACTGCCATAACTCCATGTATTTATCTATATGTCTATCTATTGATCAATCTATATGATAAGTTTATGGTAGTAGAAGGGCATAAAGTCTAAAACAACTGGTTGTAATTTGTACAGGATGATAAGGGGAAATTTCTCTAAGGATATGATATTCAATCTAAGATCTGAGGTGAATGGAAGCTAACTGAAGACAGGAAAGCAAGCTGAATGAAAATAAAATGCATCTATAAATGGCATTGTTCAGGTTGCTGTGTGAAGCTCGTGAATAATGGTGAATCTAGAATGGAAAAATGGAAGAGGGAGCTGGTGTGGTTGAATTTGAAAATAGCAGGAGGTTTTAGCCTTTCTGGTTCTTGATCCTTTTTCTGTGTATCATCACAACTTTTAGCTCTATACTGTTTTTGCTGTTTCTTTCTTTTTTTCTTTTTCTTTTAAAGATTTTATTTATTTATATTTATTATTATTATGTCCAGTTAGCCAACATATAATACATCATTAGTTTTTGATGTAGTGTTCAACGATTCATTAGTTGCATATATCACCCAGAGTTCATCACAACACCCACCCTCCTTAATACCCATCACCCTGTTACCTCATCCCCACCCCCGCAACCCTCTGTTACCTTTCTGTTACCCTCAGTTTGTTTCCCTGAGTCCAGAGTCTCTTGTAGTTTGTCTGCTTCTCTGATTTCTTCCCATTCAGTTTTCCCTCCTTTCCCCTGTGTTCTTCCATGCTATTCCTTATGTGTGTGGTTTTTTTTACCTGTTTCTTTTTTTTTTTCTTTTAAAGATTTTATTTATTTATTTACAGAGAGAGAGACACAGTGAGAAAGGGAAGACAAGCAGGGTAAGTGGGAGAGGGAGAAGCAGGCTTCCCTCCAAGCAGGGAGGCTGATGGGGGGCTTGATTCCAGGATTCTGGGATCATGACCTGAGCCGAAGTCAGACACATAATGACTGAGCCACCCAGGGGCCTATATTTTTAGTTGTTTCTAATGCTATTTTAATGTTTGGCCTTTGGTTTTTTTTCTTTTTTTTAAATTCTTCTTTTTTAAAAAATTCTGTCCTCTCACAACTCTCCTGTTGCCATACTGTTGTCTATTTTTACATCTCCTTTTAAGTTGTATTATCAAAGACTTAATATACTCTATAGTTTCTCAAAGTGTCAAGAAGTGTTTTCTGAAATTTTCATTTCTGTCCCAGCTTAATTTTTGAACGGGAAAGAATGCTGTCTCAATGCGTGGTGTATGTTAAATGTAAAGTGCAGCTTGGAAACCCAGGTGGGGATGGCTGAAAGGTAGTTTGAAGTCAAATTTGGGACTAAGAAACTTGGTCAAGACTAAAGGGTATAGGTTTTAGGATCTACTGCATGCAAGTCATAATGTAAACAGCAAAAATGAATGACTTTATGAGTGGTTTAATATTTAGACTAATGCAAAAAGAAAAGAGAAGACAGGAGCACCTGGGTGGCTCAGTGGGTTAAAGCCTCTGCCTTCGGCTCAGGTCATGATCTCAGGGTCCTGGGATCAAGCCCCACATCAGGCTCTCTGCTCAGCAGGGAGCCTGCCTCTCCCTCTTTCTCTGCCTGCCTCTCTGCCTACTTGTGATCTCTGCCTGTCAAATAAATAAATAAATAAAATCTTTAAAAAAAACCACAGAAGACAGTAAGGAAACCTCTAAATGTAAATAATGAAAGGAAAAAATAATTCTGAAATAATTATGTTTGGCCACAGATATGCAAATCAACTAAAAATAAACAAATTCAGGATGGTAAAAAGAGAATACTCTAAAAAACAAATATACTATAAAAATTATGAATATGAGAATTGAGAGAATATGATTTATTTACCAAAAAACTTAAGTTCTCTTTAATATTTGAGTAAATGACCTCTGTTTTAATGTGAGATTGGTTGATTGAATCTGAAGCTAGTAGGTGTACTTACAATAGATGTGATTTGATTTTCAAATGTAATGTTTTGGCATCCTACTATTATCTTCTAATGAAAGGTTACAGAAAATTTCATTTTTATTTTATTTTTTTTACATATATTACTGTGCAGAAGTTTTTTACTTTGATGAAATCCTGATGGTTTATTTTTACTTTTCTTTCCCTTACCTGATATATCTAGAAAGAAGTCGCTATGGCTGATGCCAAAGTGGTTACTCTCTGTGTTTTCCTCTAGATTTTTTATGGTTTGAAACCTCATAATCAAGACTTTAATCAATTTTGAATTTATTTTTGTGTGGAGTATAAGAAAGTGGTCCAATTTCATTCTTTTGTATATTGCCATCCAATTTTGCCAATGCTATTTGCTTAAGAGACTGTCTTTTCCCACTGGATATTCTTTCCTGCCTTGTGGGGGATTAATTGACCATATAGTTGTGGTTCATTTCTGGCTTTTCTATTCTGTTCTGTTGGTCTATGTGTTTATTTTTGTGCCAGTACCATACTATTTGGTTAACTACAGTTTTGTAATATAACTTAAAATCCAGAATTGTGGTGCCTCCAGTTTTGCTTTTCTTTTTCAAGTTTGCTTTGGCTAGCTGGGATTTTTGTGGTTCCATGCAAATTTTAGGATTGTTTGTTTTAGGTCTATGAAAAATGCTATTGGTATTTTGACAGGGATTGCATGAAATGTGTGAGTTGCTTAAAGACATTTTAACAATATTTGTTCTCCCAATCCATAGAGCATGGAATGTTTTTCAATTTGTGTCATCTTCAATTTCTCTCATCAGTGTTTTATAGTTTTCAGATTATAGGTCTTTAACTTCTTTGGTTAGGTTTATTTCTGTGTGTCTTACTGTTTGGTACAATTGTAAATGAAGTTGATTACTTAATTTTTATTTCTGTTGCTACATTATTGGTGCATAGTAATTCAAGAGCTCTCTGTGCATTGCTTTTTTATCCTGGGACTTTACAATTTGCTTTTCAGTTTAGCAGTTTCTGGGTGGAGTCTGTCAGGTTTTCTATATAGAGTTTTATACCATCTGTACATAGTGAAAGTCTGAATTCTTCCTTGCTGATTTGGATGCTTTCTATTTATTTTTGTTGTCTGTTTGGTGTGGCTAGGATTTGCAAATACTAGTGGTGAGCATAGACCTCCCTCTCTTGTTCCTGACCGTAGAGGAAAAGCATGTGGTTTTTTCCATATTGAGGATGATATTAGCAGGGGATGGCCTTTATTATGTTGAGGTATGTTCCCTCTAAGGCTACTTTGCCTGGTTTTTAACAAGAATGGACGTCATGCTTATCAAATGCTTTTTCTGCATCCATTGAAATGATCGTAATGGTTCTTTTTATTAATGTGGTGTATCATGTTGATTGATTTGTGAATACTGAACCACCTTTGCAACCCAGAAATAAATTCCACTTGATCGTTGTGAATGATTGTTTTAATATACTCTTAGATGGTTTTATAATATTTTATTGAGAATTTTTGCATCCATGTTCATCAGGGATATTGGTGTATAGTTTTCTTTTTTAGTGGCATCTTCATCTGATTTTGGTATCAGGGTAATTCTGGTTTCATAGAATGAATTTGGAAGTTTTCCTTCTTTTTTCTGTATTTTTAGAATAGTTTGAGAAGAGGCATTAACTCTTCTTAAATGTTTGGTAGAAATTTCCTGTGAAGCTATCTGGCCCTGGACTTTTGTTTCTTGGGAGTTTTTTGATGGCTAATTCAATTTTTTCCTCTTCCTTCCTTCAATTTTTTCCTCTTCCTTCCTTCAAGTTTCTATTTTTTTCCTGTTTCAGGAAGAAATATGGATAAGAGAACATTACCATTACCACAAGGATCATTCTGTCTTCTTCTTATTTGTCAATCTCCCTGTCCCACAGTAAGGACTCTGGCCCCAGCATTGGCCATTTATTTACATACTTGTTCTTTTTCAGTATATATGCAAAGCAGTATCATGATCATTAACCTATACACTCATGTGAACTATAGTATACTGCCTGTGTAAAGTTTCTTTTGCCTTTAGACTGAAAACTCCACTCATTTCCAAAGTTACTTAGGTCAGTAGTCTTTTACTCCAAATCCTTCATTGAGTTATTTCGTGTATTTCTAATATAGTTAGGCTGTTTTGTTACATTCTCTATTCCATGCAAGGATCCCATAACGTTCTAAATGACTTTTAAAAAAAATTATTTACACTAAGATTTATTTCTTTGTCCTAAATTCTATGGGTTTTAACAAAAGTGCAGTGTTAGAGATCAATGATTAAGGTGTTGTATAAGAGTTGTACATCAAAAGTATTTGTGCTTTAACTATATTATCCACCCCCTCTTCCCAAACCCATAGGAGCCACTGGTTGTTTTGTTTATTTGTTTGTTTTTGTTTTCTTTTGTTTTTTACCTTTCTTTACCATTCTTTCATAATGGGATTTAATTAAGAGCATAAGGATGTAGTCTTTTTTATACTCGCTTCATTCACATTTTTGTTCAGGTTTTAGTGTGTACATAAGTTTTGAATAAATTGGGTGAACACCTAGGGACATGACTCCTGGGTCATGAATTCAGACTATATTTTGCTTTATAAAAAATTATCAAAGTATTTTTCAGATAGTTTTACTGTTTTGCAGTCTCACTTAAAAAGAATGCAAGTTACTGTTGTTCCTCATTCACTAATCATTTTATAAATGTTTATAATCCCATAATTAAATCTCAGTCTTTGATGGGCCTGTATCCATAGGCTGTGGCCTTCACAAGTAGTTTTTATATTTTCCATCATTGCTGAAACAGGAAAGCTCCTATACACTGTAATGGTAGAGCTACCCCTCTCTTAATTAGGTTAAGGCTCTGGTGAACTCTTTTCTTTGGCAAGTAGCCCTGTGTTACAGAGTATCCCCCAGGAATATTTCACCATGTTACTCTCCTTTATCCTTGCTGGAGATCTTTCTTGACTCCTGGCTATGAGAACCTGTTGGGATTCCTGGAGGTAAATCCCCAGAAAATTTGGGGGGTATCCCTAAGACTGCCTTCCCTAACAGTCATTGTCACTCAAGTCTATAGTCAGCCTCTAACAATTAACCCAATATACCATTTAGATGTTCCTATCAGTTTATGGCTCCACTGACATTTGCTCTAAGTAGGCTGGTCTCTCAGCAAGCTATTGTGACTCCTTAAATTTACCTATCTCTCAAGAATTCACAGTGTTACTATTCATTTCTATGGTCAGTCTAAAAAAAGTCATTGGTTTCACTTTTGTTCAGCTTTCTCTGGTATCAAGGATGAGAATGACAACTGTCAAGTTCTTTACATGTTAAAGCTGACACTGGAAGTATTAAGACTACTGACTTTAAAATAATGGCACTCTTCATTATTCATCTTCATTAATGAAGATGAACAGAACTTGGAATTGAAAGTAAAAGGATTCAGTTGTGTTTTCTTTATCATATGCCTTAGGAATCTCATAACCACTTCCATCTTAACCACTTCCATACAATTTTTGGAAATTTAATTGATAAACTTAATTAAAAACTATCAAGGAATCTGACCCTGGGGTGTCCCAGTTGTAATTAAACTACTCTAAATGGAATTAATGGAATAGAATCAAACTACCTAATAGCCAACCATCTGATAGAGATGTGTTTAATAACAATTATTTGTCAACAAAGAATGCCATATCGTAGGCATGTTTTTGTTTTGTTTTGAATTGCCAGCTTAGCATCCTTTTCTCCTTCTCTGGTTATAGAATTTTTCTTATATGTAGCCAAAGTAAGAGTTCCTTAAGTTCCTTTTTTTTTTTTTTTTTTTTTTTGTGTGTGTGATTCTAATATGACCTTGGCTATGGCTCAAGGATGAAACGATGGTCTAGGCCTGGCCAGTGATAGTCTGCCTTAGAAATTTCAATTGCCTCCTAGGAGGCAGGAAATATTCTTGCTTCTTCAGAGGAAGTTTCTCGGTGAGTCAAGCAATGGCAGAGGAAAGCAGAGCCAAGGGTTGGAGCAAGAGGAATCCTGATGAGTGAATGAGTAAGATCTGGCCTTGCAGAAGCTCCTAGAAAGTTTTGTTATGTGAATCCACTACGTCTCTGTAGTGTTTAAATAAATTTGAGTAAGGTTTTGTGACTAATATATGGTTTTGATTTATACCAGTCTCTGGATCTTGGAGACAGTCTTCTAAAATCAATTTTGTTTTATAAAATTGTCCTTGAAATAGTTAAAACAAACAGGCTTGGATACTGCATGGACCAAATGGAGTTCTTTATATAGGTGAACATTGTACAAACTTTGCTTTCCAAAACTTTCTTAAAATAACATAATGACAACATTAATTCAAAGATATTCACCCCTATGTTCACTGCAGCTTTATTTACAATAGCCAAGATACCAGAACTGTTACTCATATTGTTGATGAGTAAATGGATAAAGAAATTATCACACACACACACACACACACACACACACACACAAACAAGTAACGTAAAAGTATGTATAATTTAGTCGTTAAAAAAAGGTAATATCTTGACATTTGCATCAGCCTGGATGGACTTTGAGGGCATTATGCTAAGTGAAATAAGTCAGACAGAGAAACACAAATACCATATGACCTCTCTTATATGTGGAACCTAACAATATAAACAAACAAACAAACAAACAAAGAACAAACTCATAGATACAGGGGACTAATGGGTTGTTAATAGAAATGGGGGTCAGGGGTGGGAGAAATATGTAAATTGCTGTTCTGGTTTGAATAAATTGAATTAAACAACAATACATAAGAACTGAACTCTATACTGAAATTTTAATATAGTCCACTTAGACTTTATAATGTTGCTTTAATGTGAAATGAATTGGGTATTGGTTATTATGCAGTTGTTAATCATCTTATAAAAAAGCCTAATATCATTATTTGTTGGGGCAAATTAAAACCACAATGAGATATATACTACTACATGCCTGTTAGTATAAAGACTGACAATGACACGTCAAGGAGACCAGAACACTTACCCATTGCTGATGGATGTATATATTGTGCAACCACTTTGGTAAATAGTCTGGCAGTTTCTTTTCTTTTCTTTTCTTTTCTTTTCTTTTCTTTTCTTTTCTTTTCTTTTCTTTTTTTACTTTTCTTTTCTTTTCTTCTCTTCTCTTTTCTTTTCAAGATTTACTTATGTATTTGAGAGATAATGCTTGGAATGGGGCTAGAACGGAAAAGCAGAGGGAGTGGGAAAGAGAAACTTAAGCAGACTCTGCACTGAGCTCAGAGCCTGACTCAGGGCTTGATCTCATGATCCTGAGATCACAACATGAGCCAAAACCAAGAGGTGGATGCTTGTCTGATTGCACCACCAAAGTGCCCCTGGCAGTTTCTTAAAAAGCTATAGACTGATCATATGACTCAGCCATATTTTATTAGATATTTACTAGAGAGAAATGAAAGTATATGTCTATACACAGACTTGTACATGATGATCAATAGTACCTTTATCTAACCGTCAAAAACTATAAATAACCCAAATATCCATTAGTACATGAATGGGTAAACAAATTATGGTATAGTTCTAAAATGGGATACCTAGTAATAAAAAGGAATGGACTATTGGACACATGCAATAATGTGAGCAAAATTAAAAACAAGTTTGTTGGTAGAAAGCAGATAAAAAATGAGTACCTGCTGTATGATTCTAGTTATATAAAAATTTAGAAAATACAGAATAACCCATAGTGACAGAGAATGAATAAGTGAGTACCTGGGGTGTGGGAGGGAAGAATTACAAAGTGACTTAAGAAATTCTTGGGGGTGATGGATATGTTCATAGTCTCAATTGTGGTGACAGATTCATGGTTGTACCCATATCTCAAAACATACCAGATTATACATTTTATTTATTTTAATTTTTTAAAAGATTTTATTTATTTATTCATGAGAGACAGGGAGAGAAACAGAGGCAGAGGGAGAAGCAGGCCCCCCACTGAGCGAGGAGCCCCATGTGAGATTCAGTCCCAGGACCATGGGATCAGAACCTGAACCAAAGGCAAACACTTAACTGACTCGGCAATTCAGGTACCCCCAGATTGTACATTTTAAATATGTGCACTGTACTGTATGTCAATTATATGTCAATAAAGCTGCTAAAATAATAATAAAAATAAGAAACTGAAAGGACTATGTTGATAGAGGAGCAAGAACAATATTCAATAAGAAACAATAATAGGGGGCGCCTGGGTGGCTCAGTGGGTTAAAGCCTCTGCCTTCAGCTCAGGTCATGATCCCAGGGTCCTGGGATCAAGCCCCACATTGGGCTCTCTGCTCAGCGGGGAGCCTGCTTCCTCCTCTCTCTCTCTGCCTGCCTCTCTGCCTACTTGTGATCTCTGTCTGTCAAATAAATAAATAAAATCTTAAAAAAAAAAAAAAAAGAAACAATAATAGGGGCACCTGGGTGGCTCAGTTGGTTAAGCATCTGCCTTCTGCTCAGGGCATGATCCCAGGGTATGATCCCAGGGTCCTGGGATTGAGCCCCACATCAGGATCCCTGCTTGGTGGGGAGTCTGCTTCTCCCTCTCCTGCTTCCCTTGCTTGCGTTTTCTCTCTTGCTGTCTGTCAAATAAATACATAAAATATTTAAAAAAATAATAGTAAAGATTCTTGTAAGGGCTTTGCCTGTAAAAAGGGAAATTAATGCTAGAAGGAAGGAGAATATAATTGTGTGCATTGGCACACTCTTACATATAGGTATAGATATAGATAAAGATATCGATAGATATAGATAGATATAAAATTGACTAACACATTTCTTTTTTTTTCTATTTGTAACACAAAGGTATGCATCTTCAATGAAGATGTTAATTATTATGATGCATTTGCATTATCTCATATAATCCTTACACCAGTCCTACAAAACATGTATTAATATCCCCCTTTGAAGATGATACACTGAGGTTCAGAGGGGTTAAGAAACTTGCTAAAGATGCTGGTAAATGAGCAAAGACAATATACAAAGCTTGTTTGGCTGACTCCTTGTTAGGGTGATGTTTTCATTTTAATATTAAATGTGGGCAACCATTGGCCCAGAGCTATTAGAATATTTTTGGCAGTGATATTTTTGTAGTATATACATACATACATATACACACATAAATGTGTAAAGATATACTCACATACATGTATACATACCTATACATATATATACCTGTATATATATATATAAATATGTATGTGATATTGGCCACTTACTGTGGGTTCCAGGTAACCAACAACTCCTTCTCCTGATTCCACTCTCACAACCTATATTACTCAGGGTGGCAACAGGGAATAGACCACTCAAATTAGTATAAATGGAGAAAATTTGATAAAAGAGTGACCTTTGGTTGAGGCACACAGTCTTGACAATCTATACATTTCCTGTCTTCCCTCCTCCACTACAATCAGTACCTCCACTCATCCAAACCCAAACCAAAGCAACATATCAAAGGAGGCTTCAGGGATATTCTGCTTTCCAGCCTCACATGGCAGAGAACAGTGAAAAAAAAGAGAGGAGAGTAAATATGGAAGAACAAATGGGAAATACCCAGCTGAGTAACCTCTTTTCTTTTCTTTTCTTTTTTTTTTAAACCATGCCTAAAGCAATGATATGTTGTTCAATTCATCCATCATTTTGAAATGTATAAAACACATACACACCTTGGTGTACTCCAAAGTGACATTAACATTCCATTTTAAAAGCTGAGCATTAATATAAAGGATAGATGTATTCCCCAGAGAGAATTCAGTTTTCACTTTTATAGAAATCACATTCAGTGTTAATTCATGTGTTTAAGAACTCATGCAAAAACAAAACAAAACATTGCCAAAGATTTACATTGAGGAATGCATTAACACATATATAGATATATACATATACATATAGATATGTGCATAATATATATAGTTTGATATATATATATATATATAGCTAGAAAAACATATAGATTTATACAAATCTTAATCGTCTTTGTTTCGTGTTTGTTTGTTTTTTAGATATCCAGTGTCTTAAATACATTATAAACATCAAACAACAGTTGAATAACCTGACCATTAAATTTTATCTGACATAGGCAAGGTAGTTTTCAGGTACAATTTAACATTTGATCCTCTCAACAAACAAACACTGAAAGTCCAGATGTAGCAGACATTATGTTATGTATTGATTTATTTCATTAAAAAAAAACACACACAACAAATTAGAAGAACATTCTGGAGGTTTTTTGCGGGTTTAGTGACTAGAGGTTTGAAGATGCAGTGTTGGTTTAGATCTCATAAAGAAGGATTTGATTGCCAAACTTAGTGATAATGTAAATTTGTGTATGTGTCAGGAAATAAATAATTTCTTCCAAATTCAAAATGAATAACTCTAATTCACTTATTAATTGTCTGTAGACTTTTTCTACAGCAACTCAATAGTTTTATTCCTGATGTAATTCATACCTCTTTTAAGGCGACTATTTTTTAGCTGTAAATGAGAGAAGATACTGAAGTTGATGAACTAGCATTCTATAAAATCACAATTTATTTTTCCATGTGTAATTTATTTTTCCAGGAGTAGAAAATATGAATGAAAGGACTTCAATTTATAGTAGTGGCAGATTAGGTTGAGTCAGAGCAACATTGTCCCTGGAAACAACAGCTATTATCAAGTTAAAACAAACAACTGCCTGAGTATCTGAAAAAGTCCTGCAAAATTTCTAAGCCAATTTTGGGAGGAAACTTTACAATCAGAAAGTCATATAGAATATAAGAGCACCAAAACCACATATAACCTAAAATATACATCATAAATACTTAGTTGTTGTTACTGTTGTTTTGCTTGCTTTTTTGGGTTTGGTTTGGTTCTAAGGCCCCTCTCAGCCAGAATCAAGAGGTTAGGATCCAGTGGTGAAACAAGGGAAGGGTTTATTGAAGAACCATCCCAAAAAGATCTGGGATTTTATAGGCTATGTTTCCATAGTGAGAGGAAATCAGATCTATCGTTGCCTCCTCTCTTGCTTTGGGCATAGTATCTTTATTCTGAGAATTCATAGCCTTTATGGTCTTGGGGCCCTCAAATTTGGAATAAGGTTGGAGGCATAACCAAGTAGAAGGGATCCTAGTTTCCCCTGTGTGCTCAGCAGAAGTAAGTGGAAAGCCTTTCTAGAAAAAATAAAAACAAAAACAAAAAACAAAAAACCAGATATATCAATGTTTCTAGGAATATTCCACAATGGTTATAGGGCAACAGCAAGCAAGCAAGAATTACGGGCCTTACAAAAATTAATAATAATGAAGCAAAATAATATATGCCAAAGCTAAGCAAATTAAAATTTGTGTCTGTTCTAGAGATAAAGGTATCCATTTCTTTTTTTTTTTTTTTAAGGTATCCATTTCTTGACAAAGATAAATTGTGAATTGAAAATCACAATTTAAATTACTGTTTTCTATTTAGTAATATGGCCTCAAAATGTATAAATAAAAATGGACAGAGGTGCCAGGAGATATATGGAAATTCTAAAGATTGTATTTTAACAGAATATTTGAAAAATCAATAGAAAAACTTGGCAAAATATTACAAATAATATAAAACAATCAAATAGAATAGTTTCAACATCTACTGAGATCTGTAGAACATTGTATTCAATACCAGAAAATCAACATTCTTTTGAGGCATTCACAGACATTTACAAAATATTGATCATGTATTTGGTCATAAAGCAATTTCCAAAAAGTTCAGTGTTTGTCCCCTGCAAATAGTGCAATTCAGTCAAAATTCAAATTTAAAAATAAAGCTCACATTGCTTTGTATTGGTAATTTAGAAATTCATTGCTTAATAATCCAGGAGTGAAAATAGCAAATGAGTAAAAATAGTTTATATTTTGGCCTAAAAAGAGAGAATAAAGCATATCAAAAAAAGTTTTACTAAAAACAGTAATCATAGGAAAATTTAAAGCCTTCCTTATCTGTTACAAAAAGAAAAAAAAAAAAACAAAACAAATGAACTCAGCATCAGAAAAAAAAGAAATAATAGCAAAATATTTCCAAAGTATGTATAAAAAATACTAAATGTGAGAGCAAGAATAAATGGAACAGAATGCAAAATATAGAGTGGATATCCAAGATCCAAAGTTGGTTAATTTTTAGTTTTTGGAAAGACTAGTAAAATTGACTACTACTACTACTAAAACTCACCAAAATTTTTAAAATGGGAGAAGACCATAAATAGAACTCATTACTACAGATTTGCAGTTAATGAATAGTCAGTTATTCAGTAACATGAATGATTTTATGTTGTTAAATTTGAAAATATAGATGAAGTTGATGTATTTCTAATATAATCCTTGATAATCCATTGATAAACATTTTTGATTATTCTTTCCTCAAAAAATGGTGTTAGATCATGTATGCATATATAATCCCATGTATACCTACTCTCTTTCTAGAAATTCAGATATAGGTATATATATCCAATATGTACACACACACACACTTTTGTATAGTCTTTATATATAAATATGTTTTCATATGCATATGAATGTAAGAAAAAATGAATCATGATTTTTACATTATATGAAACACAAAAACACAATTCCAGATAAATTGTTAATCTAAATTTGAAAGGTTAGAAAAGAAATAAGGAAAGCTTCTAAACAGAACATAAGTGATATCTTTATGATCTTGGGATAAGAAAAGTCATAGAACAACCTTATTTTTTTTTAAAGATTTAATTTATTTATTTGAGAGAGAGAGACAGTGAGAGAGAGCATGAGCGAAGAGAAGGTCAGAGGGAGAAGCAGACTCCCCCTGGAGCTGGGAGCCCAATGGGGACTCAATCCCAGGACTCCAGGATCATGACCTGAGCCGAAGGCAGTCGTCCAACCGAGTCACCCAGGCGACCCAGAGAAAAACCTTATTATTAAGAAATACATTCCAGGGGCACCTGAGTGGCTCAGTCAGTTAAGTGTCCAACTGTTGATTTTGGCTCAGGTTGTGATCTCAAGGTTGTGAGATGGAGCCCCAGGTGTGGGGCTCTGTGCTGGGCATAGAGCCTGCTTGAGAATCTCTCTCTCCCTCTCCACTGTCCCTTTCCACCTCCCTACCCACTGCCCCTGCTGTCTCTCTCTCTCTTAAGAAAAAAGAAAAAAAAAGAAAAAGAAAAAAAATTCTTAATTTCTTAAGGATGTAGGAGCACCATGTATGTAATATATTTTCAAACGATTTGAAAAAATATGTGTATGAGTATTGGCAGGGATATAATGAGAGGGAGAGAACAGTGGAGGGAGGAAGGGAAAGAGAGACTGGGGAAAAGTATACCCAAGTGCTTTGTATTAGTTTTTGCAACATGTCCATAAGTGTGATATTATTTTAAAATATTCCCCCCAAGATGTAAAAAATCAAGAAATATATGCTCATCAAAAGATACAATATTAACTTTTACTTTCAATCATGAGCAGAGCTAAGGATTATTTTATATATTTCTAATAAATATGTAGTATTACCACATACATTTTTATGAATAAGAATTGAAGCTACATTTGCAAAGAATTTTAGCCTTGCCTCCCTTTTACAAGATACTAGATGCTCAGTTTAATCAAAAGCAATGACAGTAATTAGGTCAAAAATAATTTGCATGCTGCAATTTGGCAATCAATGAATTTTTTGGAAATATTGTTTAAACATTTTATAAATAACTTAGCTAGGAATTGCTTATATATAGTAATTATAGTTGTCATAAATTCTTTGCTGTGTAGTATGTATAATTCTTAAATGTGTGCATCAGAATTCAATAGGTTTTTTTGGTGGGATTTCATTTTTATTTTTGTTTTTTGTCTTCCATTTTTGTTAACATGAATTACTCATCCACTGATAGCACATAAAAAGCTAAATTTCTGCATTCTTTCAAAAAAAAATATCTGGCAATAGTGAGCTCTCATTTCTCCATGGTAATTAATTGACTGATACATGTATTCTCCAGTTAGCCAAGATCCCTGTCTCACTATTTTGTGTACCTTCATGCATTTCACATGCCTTCCTGATCTTTGGAGGCATTTTAGTTTGTGATTTTGTCTTTAACTTTCCCATTGAGATTTCATTTATACAAGAAATCATTTTTCTTATTTATTCCCCCATAGCTAGTGCAAAGAAAAACCCCAATCTAGCCCATGAAATAATAATATCCCACCTTCCAAACGAAGGGGATTTTGAGTCAACCTGATGTGAGAGGAGGTCAGCTTCAATGTTACCCACATATGTGAATTCAAGTTCCCAGGCTGAAGGGCTGTCATTTCTTTTTCTTGTATCTCAGTTTTCTCATCTCTCGAAGTAGAGATAAAAATGCATGCTTATTTTTAGGATTTAAATAAGTTAATTGCCAGACATATAATAAGCACCCAAAGAAAGTAACTTCCTTACTTTTGCCTTCTCCATACTATAGTATTGCATTCAAATGTCCTCATTTCCAGACACATTTTTTTTTCTCATTCACATTTCTGTATTTCAAGTAAAAAAAAAAAAGCAACCAAACAAAAAATGTTTAATTTTAGTTAGTTCTAGATCTCATAAATAGAACTCCTAAAATATAAATATAAAGCATAAGTAGAATTAGATAATCACTCTTGAAAGGTTCCTGTGAACCAGAAACAGTAAGCATTTACACTGTTAAAGAAATTTGACCTAAATATTATAAAATGAGTACAGAATATTCACTTTGTGATACCACCATCCTATGTCACATCTAGAGCCTTATCTTGTCCTGTCATAATTGTTATGGTACTCTATTCTCTGAGGAAATTTTGAGTGTCGTTATTGGTAGACATGTTCTTTTGAAAGTTGGAATAGGGGGCGCCTGGGTGGCTCAGTGGGTTAAGCCGCTGCCTTCGGCTCAGGTCACGATCCCAGGTCCTGGGTTCGAGCCCCACATCGGGCTTTCTGCTCAGCAGGGAGCCTGCTTCCTCCTCTCTCTCTGCCTGCCTCTCTGCTTACTTGTGATTTCTCTCTGAAAGTTGGAATAGAACACATTCTCCTTCTTGTACATCATAATATTAGTTCTCCAGCTAATCTTTTCTTAGGTTTAACAGTAGCAACTCTTAGTAACATTAGACTCAGTTCTGCACTGGCCATGAGGGCAGGAACTTTGCATGTCTTATCCTCATCTGAACTGCTAGACTCTAACAGCTGGGATATAGCTGAGAGCAAATAATTTTCTGTTGGAAGGATGAATGAATGCAAATATTGATTGTTGTGGAATATTTATTTTATAAACCATTGAAATGGTTTTGACTGAAAGTCAGTAGACATTGAAAATAAAGAATTATTAGTTCAAGTAGTAAGGACTCAGAAGAAGAGAAGCCTGGCTCACAGGTGAGTTACCTCATAGATTTTCAAAAAAAAACCACAATTTACTCTCTTCTCTGTTTAGCTGTCTCCAGAGGAAAAACTTGGTTGCAATCGTTTTTATCAATTCCTTCCAGCATTTCCATAACCAGAAGTGGAGCATGATCTCCTTTGTCTTATGTCTATTTTTAAAAGAAATGAAAATTTTTACTATAAGCCCACACAAGGCCTTATCTTATCTTATATCTCACTGGCCAACAATGGACCATATGGACAGCCCTACTACTGAAGAGAAGAAGATTTTCCATTATTGGCTTAGAAGTTTAAAAATTCTAAAATAAGATGGGTTAGTTCACCTTCTCTGGGAGAAGGGGAAAGCACAGGCAGGATGTCTGAATAACATCAAAATTTTATTAACAAGGAATAAAAGGAAATAGGAATCAATCACACTAAGAAATATATTAAACAGAAAGTAGGTTAGCATTTCTTAAAATATAATTTCTTTAAAAAGCAGATTCATTTGTTGAAATTACTTAACAATTCCAAAGGTAGTGTTTTTAAAATAGAGTATAAGGTACCCCGCTCCTTCATCCTGTTTTCCTGAGTTATAATCTCTTATACTAAGAACCAAAAAAAAAAAAAAAAAAAAAAATGGTTTTAAGGGAATTGTACACAGTTAGCCTTACTTAATTACAGTAGTCACAGATAACTGTTGCCTCTATTTCCTACGAAGAAGGCCTCCTTGTACTGTGATGTAAACAGAATTTATTGGGAGTATACCATAATAACTCCCTATTTTTTTGTAGATGAGGAAATTGAGTTTGAAAATCTTAATTACCTTGGTCAAGGTTATACAGTTGACAATGAGAGAGATAGCTTTTAAGATCAGAATGGCTTGGGTCTAAAGTCTAAGGCCGGTTGCCTCTAAAACAGATGTGTTTTATTTAGAAAAATAGAAACAGAAAAATTCATTCTGTCCACTGTGAAGTGTTTTCAAAAGGAAATAGTAGTCAAAAGAATTGCAAATAAGGGAAACTAACATTTCAACAATTCCAATCTATCCTATAAATGTTTTTTCAGCATCTACTCCACATGTGAAACACTGAAAAATACAAAATAAACCGTAACTTTTCTGCCAATGTAAAGATGCAGAATATATTTTTTAAATGCTAGAGAGAGAATTTCCAGTATAGTAGACAAGTCAGTGGGAAGTGTTGAAAGAAATATGTAGATGATCCTGGGCAAAAGTTCAACATAATGCCATAGAGTAAATTGATCTGGTAAGCTTTATGAAAGTACAAAATAGAAATCTAAATTAAACCTAAGGATTCAATAGAAGATCTATCTGTCAGTGTAAGTGATGTCATCTTCTCCCTTAACAGTATTTTAAAATTTATACTTTTTTTTTTGTCTAGACTTTGTGCTTTCTTTGTTTATCCATGTGTCTTCATCAAAAATCTCTATGAGAAAATAATATAAATTAGCTTCAATGATAGGTAACATACTGAAGGGAGATATTAGCTGCCAATAACTATTTGCTTCCATAAAATATAAGAACTATTTAAGAATTAGTATGGAGAAAAATAATCGCAGGAAATTTGGATAAGGAAAGAAGTGATTCACAGAAGAGAGAAATTACACTGGGAAAATCAACATATGAATAAGTGCTTAATCAGGGGGATGTCACTGAAAGCAGTGATTTTGTTTCTGAAAAGCTAATTCTTTCCTTATCAACTGTATAAACTTGATCAAGGTAATTAAACTTTTCAGTACATACAGTATGCCTACATACACACACATACATGCATATATGGGTACAAAGAAATATATAGAGAGATACATAGATATAATAAATGCATATATAAACATTTACTGTATCTGTTTATGTATAATTATATATGCATATAATATATTAATATATGAGTATATACAACCTTAGATTGGCAAACAAAAGGACTACCAATATTGATTGTTTGGACACATATAAACTGAAATGAACTTCCTCAAAGTGCTGGAAGGAGTTTAAATACTGAATATAATTCTGATGTGTTGAATAAGAATTTGGCAGTATCTAATAATCTTAATATTTGTATCTCCAATTTTGAGAAATTGCGTCTCTGAATAGATAGATAATCACTGCAACATCATATATGATAAAACAATAAAATGGAGACAATATAAATATCTTTGTATAGAACAGTAATTCAATGACATGTAATGTGTTGAGAAAATAAATTTTGAAAAATGGACCTGATAGTTGGCAGCTGGTAGCTGACAGCTAGGAGCTGATAGGTCAGCAGTATTCCCTACTGAACATAAAGAACTTTTACAGCATATGAGCAATACTCAAACAGCCATGATGGAACAAGAGAGAGGTAAGGTCAACTCTGAAATCACCACTGAAAGGAGAGAGAACAACAATCCCATGCAACCACAAAAATAAGTAAGCATCCTTGTTTTTTGATGAACCAACTTACAGTTTCTTGAAAGGAAATTTTGTACACTCTAGGGACATAATGAAAATGCTAGCTCCACTTTAATTTTCCCACCTTCTATATAAAAAATAAAAGTTACTCAGTCACTGGACTGCTCTTGATTTGGTTTGATTTGGTTTTGGACTGCTATTGATTTTTGAGCACACCCAATTCAAACCTAGTCATTGCTTTTCTAAATTTTTCTCAATGACACTCTGAAAGAGACAGGTTGTGTCCTTCCTTATTACTATTACAGTTCCATGCACTTATGTTAATCATGGCACTCCTCACACAATTTTTCTTATGTTTTTGTATTTCAAGCCTGCTTTCCTTTAAGACCTAGAGTTCCTGGAAGAAATGGACCCTATGTTGCTTTCATATTTTATGCCCAGCATAGTGACTAGAATGTATGCTCAAGTAACATTTTATTGACTAAGTAAACAAAAGAACAGATTCTTCAATGTATTAATAACCCAAACAAAATCACTGAGAAACACATTTGTATTTCATTTCATACATACGATGTTACATATAGAGAAGATAACATTAAAATTTACTTAAAGGCTAAGGAAAAGGGAACTTTTTTTCCCTGACATTTCCTTACCAACATCACACATCTCACCCCTCTCCAAACCCACAAAAGGAAGTGAAAAAAATGAAAAGTGAAAAGAAGAGAAATACATCAGTTTATTGGTTTTCAAACATGCAGCCTCTATTTGCAACTTCCAAAACCCTATTTTGAAAGTTGTGTGCACAGTAGTGTATTAATTATGGGGATTATGAAACCCTGAGGCTTGATGTATTGAAACAGAAGAGGGTTTTAATTCTAGGGGAACCGTCTCTAGATTTTGATGTGAAATAAAATTTCTTGCATCGACCCTGCACTAATGAAGATCAGAATGTTCTCCTAGTATGTTCAGAGCTACTCCCACGCTGATTACCTCTTGGTGAGTTGAGAGGAAATAGAAAAGCAAAAGCATTGATTTTGGAAAAATTTCTTGTCTTGCAAACCACATATTACCCAAATAGATTTACTCTTAATCTTTTAATAAACTGAAACAGTTAGAGATTTCTGCAAATGGTGCCTCAGTCTAATCTTACAGAAGACTCTACAGTTCTGCAGTGGATTAGAAAAGTCTCCCATCTTTCAATATTTGTCTTTGCTCCTTTCAGTAGCTGATTTTAATTTTTATTATCCTCCACGACAAGACAATTTCAGGTGATGAAATTTCTCATGTGAAACCTACACCTTTCAAATAATAATTCACAGATCCAAATTGGATTTGTTGTGTATGTATGTGTGTGTGTGTATTCACGTGAATGTGTTTGCACACACAGCTTACCTGAAGACATTCTGATTTGTGAACATATAATTCATTTCATAGATTAAATTTTTTTTAATTAAGAAATGAGGAATCATTGTTTGCAAGGAAAGATTAAATTCACATTATCCTCAGGTTCATAGTCAGAGATGAATGAAGTGGCAAAAGTAGAAAACTAAAAACCACCAACAAAAACCAAACAAATGGAAAAATGGCTTCCCATCCTAATCAATGCAATGAGTCAGTAGTGTCAGACAGTTTTGAAGAACACTCTTGCACCCCCCTTCCCCAGGTTCAAATGTGCATTATTTCTTGCCTAGGTTATTATATCATCTTCCTTTCCCTCTGTGAAGTTCACCAGTCCATCTATTCATTACCCTCATTTCTTTGAGTGATTTTCTAAAACAATATGTAAAATAAAACATAACAAACAATTAATTTGCCTGCTTAAGTCTAAAGGGTTAAAGCTCTTCACTACATGTCAGGCATTTTTACGGATGTCACAGCCTATCTTGCATTTGATCGTCATGACTCCCAGGTAGAGATGACTTTCTCCTCTTAACAAAGGAGAAATCTAAGATTCAGAAAAATAGAATTGGTTCATATAAAATCAACAATAAGGTTTTCCGGCAGCATTATTGACATGTTAGGTCAAACGAGTGTGTGTTGTGAGGTACTGTCCTGGACACAGTAGGATGTTTTTCACCTTCCCTGACCTCTCTCACTCTATGACAGAAACACGCTCCTGACCAGGGATATGAAAACCAGAAGGAATACCCCCAAGGAAAATTGACAAAATTGCCCCCAGTTGAGAACCATTTGCCTATACATTTCTTTCATAATAAATTAATCCAGATAGTTTAGTAGCCTCACAGTTGTATGCTGTATCATTCCCAAATATTCAATAATTAATTTATTCCTCAATCCAACTTTGGAATATGTTTAAGAACTTAAAATCAGTGCCAGTCTGCTTGCATTTGTATCCCAGCTTTATGATTAATGAGTTTTATGAATCTGGGCAAGTTCTTAAACCCTCCCTGCTTTAGGTCCTTCATTTGGATTTGGGAATGATAATCACACTTAACTTGTAGGTATGTTATGAAGACCAAATAAGGTTTTCGATGTAAAGATCGCAGAAACCTTGTTATTCTGGATTGATGGTTATGGGGACAAAAGGGGAGCATTTCAAAGTTTTCCATTAAGACACCTTTTTTTTTTCTTCCCAATTCTTATACCTGACTCACCATGTCAAAGAACAGAGAACCAGTGCAGCAAAGCAATTCTATTGCAGATGGTATCAGGAAGCCCCTTGCCTTTCTGTAGCCCCTTTACTAAAATTCCTCCCCGAAACATACCATTATTTCAATGCCTGGTCACCATATAATCTGCCATAATTATTCTTTTTCTCTTACTGATCACAACATTCTAATCACCAGTAGTGTTGTCCAGTGTTGTCAGATTCCAAGAGACAAAGAACAAGGATATGCTATCATATTTTCTCCCCAGACTTCTCATAAATGTTTTATTCTATACTCCACTATGAACCATTTTCTATAAGGTTATTTTCTATAAACACATGTGGTGATTTATTTCTGCTCCTGGTAGGATTTCTACTCTTCCTAGAGTTAATTATCCTCTGCTTACATTTTTGTCATTATTACTATTATTTTAAGAACACAGCATGAGATTTATATAATAAAAATGTTAAGTGTACAATGCAGTATTATTAATTATAGGTATAACGTTGTATAGTAGATCTCCAGAACTTATTCATCTTGATTAACTGAAACCATATGCTCATTGATTAGTAACTTCGCTTTACCTCTTACCTCTGCCAACCACCACTCCACACTTTGATTCCATGAGTATAGTGATTTGGATAATCATGTAAGTGGAATCATTCAGTGTTTGTCTTTCTGTGACTGAATTATTTCACTTAGCTTAATGTCTTCAAGATTTATCCATGCTGTTGCATATTATAGAACCCCCTTCTTTCTTAAAGACTGAATAGTATTGCATTCTATAATTATATCATATTTTCTTTATCCATTCACTTATTGATAGACATTTAGGTTGTTTACACATCTTGGCAATTCTGAATAGTGCCGCAATGAATGGGGAATATTTCTTCCTTTCTTATTTGGAAAGGTGATACATATTTATCTACAATTTAAATATAGAAATGAGGTCAGTAAAAGAAAAAGAAGACTCTTATAGCCTTGTACTCAAGAACCATAGAAACCTTCCAGAGTGCACGATAGTTGAATTTATGCTTAAAAAGAGTAGTAGATATTAGCCAAAAATAAGGGTATAAGCAAGTAAGAAAATATATTATCAAGAAAAAGCCAACAAAATAACACATGCATGGTTCTAGAGGTAAGACAGTGTGTCTAATAAAAATATTGAAGCAAATTCAATGTACATATATCTGTGTAATAAATTAAGGTTTTGGCATTTGACATATAAGAATTTCCTGATGAAGAATGTCTGCTTTAATACGAATCTATCTGAAATCATTCACCCCCCAGCCTGTCCAACTCCATTTTCTGCTCTTCATATGGCCAGCTCTTGTCTCATCTTTCAGTTGTTAGCTCAGAGTTTACTTTCCCAGGAAGTCTGCTCTAACTACTCCTCCCTCATATACCAATCTCTTATAAATGTTATGGAGAAAATTTTATAAGTAGAAAATCTGGGGCACCTGGGTGGCTCAGAAAGAAGAGCGTGCATTTCTTTTTTTTTTTTTTTTTAAGATTTTATTTATTTATTTGACAGAGATAGATCACAAGTAGGCAGAGAGGCAGGCAGAGAGAAAGAGAGGGAAGCAGGCTCCCTGCTGAGCAGAGAGTCCGACACGGGGCTCGATCCCAGGAAACCTGAGATCACGACCTGAGCCGAAGGCAGCAGCTTAACCCACTGAGCCACCCAGGCGCCCCAGGAGAGCGTGCATTTCTTGATCTCAAGATTGTGGGTGTGATCCCTACATTTGGTACAGATATTACTTGAATCAATGAATGAATGAAATCTAAGTTTAAAAAAAAAAAAAGGAAAGGAAAGAAAAGAAGACACAGACTTAACTCTTCACTGTTTGTTTCCCAAACAAAGATGCAAGTTTCCAGAGGACTTCTCTGTTTTGCACTACTAGGGCTTAGAATATTGTCTGGCAGACAGCTGGTGCCCAGAAAATAGTTAATGAATGGATAGATAAAAGTTGTCCCTTCTAATGCCACTTGCCAATTGTATTCTAGCACCCTGAGACGTTGCCAACAGCTCAGTACCCTGGACACTTAAGTACATTACCCTGCCCAGTAAGGGGATGGGAGAGAGGACTTTCTTTCATTAAGAGTTTTTTTTTATTAATTTACTTAGCCATTAGTTGGCTATTCTATCCTTATCCAAGGCCAAGAATACATGGGTACCAGGCCAAGAGATTGTATAGGGGCTTAAGCTGGAATTCTCTCCCATTTCTGGAGGTTGAAACGTAGCACTAACCAGTTTCATAGACAGCAGATTTGGGAACAAACATACATTTTTTAACAAAAACAAAAATTGTTTATACACTTGATTTGCATTGAAATAAACACACACTAGGGGCGCCTGGTGGCTCAGTGGGTTAAAGTCTCAGCCTTCAGCTCAGGTCTTGTTCCCAGGGTCCTGGGATCCAGCCCCACATCAGACTCTCTGCTCAGCAGGGAGCCTGCTTCCTCCTCCTCTCTCTCTGCTTGCTGCTCTGCCTACTTGTGATCTCTATCTGTCAAATAAATAAATAAAATCTTTTAAAAAAAAGAAAAATAAATAAACACACACTCACTATGAAAATCAATTGTCATTTTTTGGCTGGGGTGGGGGTTGTGTAATTTTTTAGGACAGCTGACATCAAGCAAAATATATCTGGAAGGAAGTGTTAGTTCTATTTTAAGCATGGGTGGGAAGCAAGATGTAATTTTTTACTATGAAGGACACTTTGTCTATAGTAATTTGTTCAGTTTTCATGGGTTTCATTTTGTTCTAATTAGCATTAGGGGTGAGAAATCAGAGCATGTGGAACACATCTCACTAAGGGTCCAGATTACTAAGAGTCTAATATGGTAAAATATATTATTTCATTTTTTTTCAATTACTCACTATAATTTGAAAGCTCCATGAATACAGTACAACAATGAATTTTTTTTTTTCAGCCAAAAACCAGCTAAAGTCCAGCTCATACATTCACCATTTTAATTTCTGACCCCTTTCTGCAGCTGTGGGTCCATGAAGTCATGGTTTTGTTGAATTCATTTTCTGTTATGCTTCCTAGTACAATGTTTTGACCATGTCTGATTATATAGCTCAATTGGAGTGGAGAAAATTACCCAGTAATTTAGAAAAGAATTCCCTTTCAAAGCCTGCAGGAATCTGCTCTTCAATTTAGAAAGAAATTTACAGAATCAGGTTGTTTGTATGAATTGTAAGTATTGTTTAGTGTTTTGACCCAGGGTTGCTTGATATATCATTCAACCAACTATGATTTTATGTCTCTTTTTTCCTTCTGTCTGTGATACGAATTCAGATGAACTCTAAATATCTTCCCTGCCATTGAGTCTCTCACACTCTTCTCTTGTTTCGTTATGCATTTCCAGAATATATTTTCATGCGATAACTATAATAGATAAAGATCCTACTATAACCTTGCTTAAAATAAGAGTTGGGTACATTTTCTTCTATTTTTTGAAACAGCTTGTTAAAAGTATTTCCATTTTAGAAAAAAGAAATAAAAATTTTAAGGGCTTATGTTAAGAACCTGTGTTGATTGGAATTGCCCAAAGGTGTTTGTGAAACTGAGCTTTCTGAGATCAATCTTTCTTCCTTTTATGTCTTAAACTTCATCTTTATTGCAAATTATCTGACCCTTGTAGAAGATTGCTGTTGGGCACACATATGAAGAGGTTAATTACTACCTATATATTTCTCTATTTTACAGCATCTAGGCTTCTTTTTTTTCTTCCTTTTCATTACTCAGTGAGGAGGTCTTAGATTTCTTCCTCCAAGTGCCGAGAATTATTCTGGTTCTCTCAATACTTAAAAAATAAGAACTTCCGCAGATCATAGTCACATTTTGGGCTTGCCATTCTTCCAAGGTCAAACTTCTAACATGAAATGCTAGTTACTGTGTGTTCACAACTATTTAAAGAATGCATTTTGTTTAGTGAAGAGATCAGGTTGGTACATGGACAAAATAAAACATGTAGATCCCATAGGAGGAATAGGTATCTGGCATAGCAAACAGAGATAAATGGGGAAAGGTAGTTATTGATTCTTCCTGATGAACTCAGAATGCCTATCTAGAGAAAGATATCTTAAGATAGTACTGAATGACAGGCAAAGGGAAGAAAGATACTCGGGAAGGAGGACATAGCATATGCAAAATAATGAAAACAAGAAAGATACAAGGTACATTTCTGGAACTACAAGTATTTAATATTTTAGGAATTCAGGGCTCATAGGGAAATGAGAGTATTAAAATGGCGAGCAAGGATCAAAACATGGACATAGGTCATACAACATCCAGTTCTTATCAACTCATATCCAGGGTAGCGCCAAACAAAATCCTTATTTCTACTTCCTTGGTGTAATAGAAAGAACGCAGGGCTTGGAATTAGAAGCCTTGCACTCCCACCTGCCTGCTGAACTACTTTGGACTCCTAGTCTCCTGAATTGAGCTTTCATTTCCTCAACTGAAAATTAAGGAACAAGAAAGCATTAATCTCCTAAGGCTTTTTTTGGTAATTTGCATACATTAAAAGAGCTTTGAAACCTGAAAAAATACCATCCAGATGAAGGTCCTTCTTTCACACAGTCATTAATCTATTTTTGAGTAGTTGAGGATTTACAGTTTATCAGGCACTGGGCTAGCTACAGGGCAATTTATCAATACGCAAGAAAAATAAGACCTTTAGTTATTGTGGAGCTCAGAATTACCTTTACTTTGACATGTAATCGGAGATCTGTAAAGACCATACAGAGAATGGATTTTAGGCAGAAGAAACTGCGAATACAATAATCCAAAACATAATTGATATTGGCTTAAAGCACAAACATATGCATACACATTCACAGAAGACAAGGGATATTGGAATAGGGTTTAAACTGTTGAATTGCTTTGGGAAAGATAGAGGTTTTGGGGTTTTACACTTAGGACAGCCAATTCTCATACTTGCAGATGTAGGACATATGGGCCAGGGGGCAAGCAGCATAAATGCCATGGCTTTAGCCTTTAACACCCTCTCACCAAAAAAGAAGAGAAATCCTTTTGAGTTGCTAGGATACCTCAGCATTTCAGATTCTGCGGTGCATTGGGCTATTGACTTTTGCCCTGTCGTATCTTTTTTTTTTTTTAATCTGTCAAGTTCTAAGAAGAAAAAAGAGTATCATGAAACCATGCAGTGGTCTCTTGCCTTCCAAGCTACAAGTTGACTTTTCTGACTGCTCCAACTACTTACACATTATTTTTCCTTTCTTCTAAATGGTTCCAGAATTTTTTTTTCTCTAATGGACCTGTCATATTGGGTCAAGAATGGCAAGTGTATGCTAGCTTAAGTGCTAGCTCTTATCCATTGATGGTAGCTGGCAATGAAGAAATATTCCAGCTAAGGTAGGGAGCTCAGGAGAGGAACTTAACAAAATGGTCCCTATCTTCCTTGAATTTGGTGAATAATATAGTAGCAGAATTGAGCTCCATCTTTCTTGAAGGCATTTGCCTTATTATTCCTTTTAAGATTAGAGTCACAATTGGATAATTCTTTTCTTTAACCAATTTTCCTTTTCAATATATTTTGCTAGGTGTCAGGTGAAAGAACATTTAGCATGGGTATCTTAAATAGCAAACAGTAGTGCCAAGAGTGTGGCCTGCAAATTATAGATAGTACCATCTATGGCACTTTTTTCCCTTAGTAAGTCCACATACACCACCACTGATATTCTCAGCTGCTTGGTTATTATTCAAATGACTTAACAGCCTGTTTCTTTTTTTTTTTTTAATTTTCTTAATCTTTGTGATGAGAGTAATAGAAGAGCTTACTTCCTTGAAGTGTTGTAAAAATTCAATGTGAAAATTCCTTCAAAGTACTTACACTAAGTCCAACACATAAAAATTACTTGATAATTCATTAGTAGGAGTTAAATGATGGTGATGATGGCAATCAAATCTCCTATTCTTGTTCAGGGGTGTGGGGGGAACTGATTCTCAAACTCAACCCAGGAAAGGAAGTTCTAGCCATTTCCAAAATCCGATGTCATACAGTGAAATATCCCATATCCAATTCACTTTGGTTATTTACTTTAAAGATATACTGAATGTCTCCATCTTGCTGTGTCATTAGAAGAAATGAACAAGATATATGTCACTTCCTCCACTCTGTCAATTTTATAAATGCATATAAATTATAGGAGTGCTTAGGCTGTTCACTTTGAGAGTAATTATTGAAAGATACATTTTTATTGGTATGTTGCCTGTGAAGTCCTTGTTTCTATAGAGTGTCTCTGTAAATTTCTGTTCTATGTCACTCTTGGGTTCTTTCTTCTTTTATAGAACCCACCTTAATATTTCTTTTAGTGCCACCTTGGTGGTCACATACTCTTTTAAACTGTGCTGATCATGCAAGCTCTTTATCTCTCCATCCATTTTGAATGTCAGCTTTGCTGGATAAAGTCTGGTGGCTGCATGTTCTTCTCATTTAGTGCCCTGAATATGTCTTCCCAGCCCTTTCTGGCCTGCCAGGTTTCTGTGGACAGGTTTGACGTTATTCTGATGGACCCCCTCTGTCTGTTAAGGAATCTCTTTCCCCTAGCTGCCCTCAGGAGCTCTTGTCTAAAATTATGATTCGTCAGTCTCACAATCAAGTGCCTCGAGGTCTTTCTAGATTCGTTGATCTTAGGGGATATTCTTTCTGCCTCTAGGACATGAAAGCTTGTTCCACTCCCCAGATTGGGAAATTTTTCATCCAGAATTTGTTCAACTATATATTCTAGTCTTCTCTCTTTCTCCACCACCTTAGGAGGTCCCAATAATTCTGATGTTGGAACATTTCATGTCATCATTTATTTCCCTAATAATTCTGTTTTCATGGCTTCTAAGCTGTTTCTTCCATGCCTCCTCCTGATCCTTTTTCTCTATCAATTTGTCCTCTAGATCACAAATCCTATCTTGTCTCAGTTACCCTAGCTGTTAGAGTATTTAGATTAGATTGGATCTCATTGTTAGCATTTTTAATTTCTTCCCCCAGAGCGGTTTTTACTTCTGCCCTTAGAGACTTTATGTTGTTACTAATGATTTTCTCTAACCTCGCCATTGCCTGGATAATTGTTACCCTGAATTCCCTTTCTGACATACTGTTTATGTCCATACCCAGTAGTTCTGATGGAAAGGGAAGAGTCTCTGAATTTTTCCTCTGTTGGGTGTTCCCCCTCCTAGTCATTTTGGTGAGAGGTGGTTGACAGGATAGATACCTGATGTATATCAACCACGATCCAGGCAAGTTGCACCCTGGAAGGCTTCAGAGCAATTGGAAGTCAACACCAAAAAGATAGAAAAAAGAAAAAGGAGAGAGAGAAAAGAGAAGACCCTGCCAGAATGAGCCCCAAAAGTAAGATTTATAAGGTATACAAACAAAAATAGACAAACAAAAAGACCGACAAAAGTAAATGACAAGGAAAAAAAAAAAAAAAAAGAACCAGCCAAAATGAACCCCAAGGATAAGATTTATATAATATAAGAACAAAAACAAATACACAGAAACACTGAGAGGAGAAAAAGTTGGGAGGGTGGTTGTACATCCTCCATATGGGTGAGGAAGTTTATTTTGGTTCTTCCTGAGTATATCTTGATATCTTTGTTAAAGGACTCAACTTTCCAGAGATAAAGGGAGATTAAAACTGGTTTATATATAAGGGTAGTATTGATTAGCAAAAGAGGATTACCTTGAAGCTTATATCTATATGTATATTAAAAAAATAGAAAGGAAAAAGAAAAACACAGGTATATGCATGAAAAAAGTTCAAATTAAAAGGTTATTATGGAATATGTTGTATTAAACCTCTAGTTGCAATGGTAAGTAGGTTAAAATTTAAAAAGTTTCTAAATTATATACAAGCACATATACATATACACAAATTCACCTTCTACTGCTTCTCCTTCAAATTGTTTTTTCTCAATTATAACAGGTGAAGCAAAGGGTTAAATAATCAGGATCAATATTTTAAAAAGGAAAAATAATTAAAAATGATTTACAGTCTAGTAATGTTGGCGGAAATATAGATTAATTTAATTGCAACTGAGACTAATATTTATAAATGAACAATTTATTTTAATGTGTCAATTGCTAAAAATTCATTGAAGTATGAATTGTCTTTTTTCAGACAGTTGTTTTGATAGGGTCTAGATGAGGGCTGAGCAATATATATGATAATATATAAAATAATAATGCAAGTTGCATGCAATTTAAAAATTTTAGTAGCCACACTAAAGAAGTAAAAAGAAACATAATGTAGTTAATTATAAGAATACATTACATTTAACTTAATATATTTAATAATTTTAATATATAATCATTATATAAAGTATTAATGAAATACTTTATTTTTGTTCATATTCTTGAGTATACATATACCTTTTAAACTTGTATGAATCTTAAGATGCTATATTTTTATTGAAAACACTTCATCTCTATTTAAATTTCATCAGATTTACAGTTGATAAAGTAAATTCATACACTCCGTATTCCAACCATACTTAATAGTTTTCCAATATGTGAACTGAGTGCTCCAAAATAATTTTCTTTTAATACTCACATAAACATTGACAAAACTTGTTCATCATTTTTAGAAGGATCGATTTGACTTTGAAGCAAAAGCATATTAATTTTAAAATTATATCTGTCCAAGTTAAGTAAATTGACTAAGAGTTGAGTTAACTTATTATTTTAAACATCAAATTCAAAGAGGTCTTGTATAAAATGAAAAACAGCACTAAATCTAGCAATATCAAAAAGTTTTCTTCATTTTTTTTGAGTTTTGTGACCAGTTTGTCTGGTACTATAGTTTATAATTAAAATCTTCTCCATATTGACTTATTTTAGAAAATGTCATCAATCATTGTGAATGATTTGTTTTATGAAAAGTTGCAATTTCCACATAATTTCCCTTGTCTGTCTAGGTGTCACAAATAACTTTTTTTTCCCTCTTGGAGCTTCAAATTTATTTCTTCCATATATTGTTTAATATTTATGACATAATTTATAATTCATGCTGCCATTTTTATCTTTGATTATTGGATATTTAGTGAACATTCCTTTATTTCAAGAAAATATTGAATTTGAATTAACAGTATAGTAAATCATTCTGAAACTCCTTACCATTTAAACCAATGAGCACTGGTAAAGAACATGAGACCATTAAATTCTTTGTCTTCTTTGAATATATATGCTGAAAGATTTGAACAACTATATCCGTGAAGCTTTTCACAAAGTCTCTTTCAGGAATCTAAACACATATATTTCTATCAAGTATCATACAGTTAAATGAAACAGTAAAGGAAACTTCAGTTTTCTCATTTATATTAGAATAATTCTTGTTTGTCTTTTCCTCATATAGCTAGAGTACCATTCATTTTCAGTGAAACTTTTTAAAAACACTAAGATTTTTATTTTATTTTGCTTATTAGATTTTTAGTTTTCCTCATGTTTTCCATTTTGTTAGATTTATACCTCAGTATGTCTTCTTTTGAGCATTTATATCAAAAGTATTTTCTTTATAATTTCAAATTTTACTTGTTCCTGGCTGATATAGAAGAAATTTATTAACATGTGTATACTAACTTTGTATCCTGCAACCTTGCTATAATTATTTGTTAGCTCCAGGAGTGATTTTGTCAATTCTTTTTGATTTTCTACATAAATTATTATGGCTATTGTGACAAAGATAATTTTATCTTTTCCTGTCCAATCTGTATGCATTTTATATCCTTTTCTTATTGCATTAGCTAGGATTTAAAGTATAATGTTGAAAATGTGTGGTGAGAAACGACTTTATTGCCTTGTTTCTGAACTTCACAGGGAAGCTTCTAGTTTATTACCATTAAGTGTGATGTTAATTTTAGGTATTTTTGTAGATATTATTTTTTTTTAAGATTTTTTTATTTATTTGATGGAGAGAGAGAGAGATCACAAGCAGGCAGAGAGGCAGGCAGAGAGAGAGGGGGAGAAGCAGGCTCCCTGCTGAGCAGAGAGCCCGATGCGGGGCTCGATCCCAGGACCCTGAGATCATGACCTGAGCCGAAGGCAGAGGCTTAACCCACTGAGCCACCCAGGCGCCCCTGTAAATATTATTTATTAAGTGGAGAAAGTTCTCCTCTATTTCTATTACACTGAGAGTTTTTCTCATGAATAGATGTTGAATTGTGTTAAAAAAAAATTCTGCTTCTATTGATATGATCATATGATTTTTCTTTTTTAACCTTTGGTTATAATTTTGACATTAATTGATTTCTAAATATTGAGCCAGCCATGCATACCTGGGATAAATTCCACTTGGTTATGGTATATAATTATTTTTTTACATTGTTAGATTCAATTTGCTCATATTTTGTTAAGGCTTTTTCATTTATGTTCAGTGAGTAATATTTATAATTCTCTTGTAATATTTTCTGGTTTTGGTATTAGAGTAATCTTGGCCTCATAAAATGTGTTATGCTTTTATGATTCTGTCCTCTTGAAGAAATAGAGAATTGGCATAATTTTGTCCTTAAATGTTTATTGGAATTCACCAGCAAACACTTCTAAGCCTGGTGTTTCTGTTTTGGAAGATTATTCATAAATGATTTAATTTCGTTAATCGTTGTAAGCCTATTCAGATCTTCTATTTCTTTTTGTGTTACTTTTGGCAAATTGTGTCTTTTAACAAATTGGTCCATTTCATCACCTAGGTTATCAAATTTGTGGCCATAGAGTTGTTCATGTCATTCCTTTGTTATCCTTTTAATTTCCATTGGTTCTGTAATGCTGTCTTCTCATTTTTGATGGTAGAATTTATATCTTCTTTCTTTTTTCTTAGTTAACTTACTTAAAGGCAAATCCATTTTATTTATCTTTTTAGCACCAGCTTTTGCTTTTGTTGATCATTAATTTCCTGTTTCCCATTTGTCAATTCCTGCTTTAATGTGTGTGTGTGTGTGTGTGTGTGTGTGTGTGTGTGTGTGGTTTTTTTTTTTTTTCCCTTCTTTTTCTGGTTTCCTAAGGTTGAAACTTAGATGACTGACTTTAAGTCTTTCTTATTTTCTACTATATGTATTCAGTGCTATAAATTTCCTATAACCAATGCTTTTGCTGCTTCCCACAAATTTTGATGTGTTTTCATTTTCATTCCATTCAAATATTTTTTAGATTTCTTGAGTTTCTTCTTTGAGCCATGTGTTATTTAGGAGTAGATTATTTAATCTCCATGTATTTTAGGACTTTTCAACTATCTCTTTGTTATCAGTTTCTAGTTTATTTCTGTTGTCGTCTGAGAGCAGATGTATGATTTTAATTTTTAAACATTTGTTAAGGTGTGATTTATAGCACAGATTACGTTCTATCTTCATTATGTTCCATGTAGTTTTGTAAGAATGTGTTTTCTGCTGTTGGATAAAGTAGTCTGTAGATATCCTTTATGTATCTGATTAATGGTGTTACTGAGTTCAACTCTATCCTTACTGATCTTTTGCCTTCTACATCTGTCCATTTCTGATAGAATCTATTTGTCATATTATCAGTTTTTTTAATAAAGATTATATTTATTTATTTGAGAGAGAGTGTGTGCACAAATAGGGGGAGGGGCAGAGGAAGAGGAAGAAGCAGGTTCCCTGCTGAGCAGGGAGCCCAATGTGGAGCTCCGCTTGATCCCAGGACCCTGGGATCATGACCTGAGCCAAAGGCAGGTACCTAACCGACTGAGCCCTCCAAGCACCCCAGTTTTTGTTCAAGTAATGTGACATTCTATTTGAAAGATTTTTACATTTTGTTGGAAAATTGTCATGATGTAGTAACCTTTTTTAACCCTATTATTTTCCCTTGCTTTAGGTCTGCTCAGACTAATTTCTTTTGATTTATGCTAGCACGGTGTATTCTTAGCCCATACATTTACTTTCAGTTTATATGTACCTTTATATTTATATGTCTTCTTGTAGACAACATACGATTGGGTCTTGTTTTTTGATCCAATCTGACAGTCTCCATCTTTTAACTCATACTTTATTTCATTGACATTCAAAGTGCTACATATAACTGGGTGCATCACTACTGAGTTTGTTATGGTTCTTTTTGTTGCCCTTTTTCTTTATTATTTTTTATGTTTTCTACTCATTTTTCTGCTTTGTGTGTTTTTTTCTTTAAAGATTTTATTTATTTATTTGACAGAGAGATCACAAGTAGGCAGAGAGGCAGGCAGAGAGAGAGGAAGGGAAGCAGGCTCCCTGCTGAGCAGAGAGCCCTAAGCGGGACTCGATCCCAGGACCCTGAGATCATGACCTGAGCCGAAGGCAGTGGCTTAACCCACTGAGCCACCCAGGTGCCCCTGCTTTGTGTGGTTTTAATTGAGCATTTTATATTTAATTTTTTATCTTTCCTCAGCATATCAGTGATACTTCTTTTTTTTTGAATGGCTGCTGTAGAGTTTGCATTATACATTTATGATAAGTCCATTCTAAACATGAACTGCTTCGTGGGTAGTATGAGTAACACACACACACATATATAAAAATATGTATGATCAAATACATCATTTCTATTAGTATTTTGAACAAACTTTTATGTGCTAGAACAGTTTATGATCATAAAAATAAAAGTTTTAATTTTACCTTCACTTATTTCTTCTTTGATGTTCTTTCTTTCTTTATGTAGACAGAAGCTTCTGACATATATCGGTATCGTCCTCCCTTAAGAAATTCTTTACTATTGCTTGCAAGGCAGATCTATGCAAAACAAATTTCTTCAATTTTTATTTGCCTGAGAACATATTTTTTTTTCCTATACTTCTGAAGGATAATTTTTCAGAGTACAGAATTCTAGGCTTGTCATTTATTTTCTGCCAACACTTTGAATATTTTATTGCACATTCTTCTTACTTGGCGTGGTTTATGAGAAGTATTTCTTGTCTTTGTTCCTTTATAGATAAGTTTTATTTTGTTTTGCTTTTTTCTCCCTTGCTTCCTTAAAATTTTTTTTTTTTTATCTTTGATTTTCTGGATTTTGAAAATAATATGCCTAGGTATAGTCTGAAATTTCTGGATCTGGGATTTAGTGTCTGACATTAGTTTGGGGGAAATTCTTTTTTTTTTTTAAGATTTTATTTATTTATTTGACAGATATTACAAGCAGGCAGAGAGACAGGCAGAGAGAGAGAGGAGGAGGAAGCAGGCTCCTTGCTAAGCAGAGAGCCCGATGTGGGGCTTGATCCCAGGACCCTGGGATCATGACCTGAGCCAAAGGCAGAGGTTTTTTAAACCACTGAGCCACCCAGGAGCCCCAGTTTGGGGGAAATTCTGAATCATATTTGTTGCAAGTATTTTTACTGTCCCTTTCTCTCTTCTTCTTGTATTACTGTTACATGGATGCTACACTTTTTATTTTTAATGCTATACACTCTGTAATTGTCTCACAGTCTGTGGATCTTCTGTCGTATTTTTTTGTTTGTTTGTTTGTTTTCAGTCTTTGTTTTCTTTGCTTTTCAATTTTGGGGGTTTCTGTTGTGGTTTCTCTGAAGTTCAGAGATGCATTCCTCTGCCAGTTCCAGTCTACTGATAAGCCCATCAAACGCCTTACTCATTCTTATTGCACCCTGCCCCCAGTATTTCTTTTTGCTTCTTTCTTAGTATTTCCAACTCTGCTTACATTGTTCAGTCTGTTCTTGCATTCTGTCTACCTTATCCATTAGAGCCCTTAGCATATTAATCATAGTTGTTTTAAATACATGGTCTGATCATTCCAACATCCCTTCCATGCTTACCCTGTCCCTTTAAATTGTATTTTTTTGCCTTTTGGTATGCTTTTAACTTTCTCTTCATATCTGGGTATGATGTACTAAGTAAAAGGAACTGAGCTTAACCTGCCTTTAATATTGTAGTGGTCAGTTGTGGGGGAAGAGGAAGCATTCTCTAGTCTTAGATTTGTCTCCGTCTTTTTTGTGAGCCTGTGCCTCTGGGCTATAACATTTTCAAGTGGGATTTTTGTTTTGTTTTGTTTTGTTTTGTTTTTTCCTTCTTTTTTTCTACCAGAGTTGGGTCAGGATGGGCTGACCCATCAGGAGTGGGCTGGAGTTGGGTATTTCCCTTCTATGTGGAAGGCTAGAAGTGAGTGGACTTAACCTTTTGCCAAGCAGTTAGGCTCTGATAAAACCCCAGTGTGTGAGGTTTTGGTTAACTGGTTTCTCCTGAGTGCAGCCCTTGTTAAGAAGAACATAGTGTTCTGGCATATTTAAAAATTTCTCTTATACTTACCCTGCTGGAAGCATGAGGGATTTATTTTCTCTGTTGCTTATTTGTGAGAACCTGGTTGATAAAACCAGATAAATCTCACAAAAGTATGGGAGTTCCCTTCTGACCAGATCCCCGTGGAATATTTAACTGTCAGACTATCTGTACTGAGCCTCCAGCAATTCATCAATTACAGTTCAAGTTTTTCTACCCCAGCACTGGTTCCTATGGGGGTTTCTACTATTGCTTCTCAGTTCAGGTAAGCCACGACTCCCTGTACTCACCTGTCCATCTCTCCAATTTGGGGAACAATGATTTGCCCTAGGCATTATTTCCATGGATCTAAGAATAGATTTTGATTTTTTAGCCTATTCAGCCATTTACTTGTTTTCAGGACAGAGTGACAATTTCCAAGCTCCTTAACATGTTTAACATGAAGTATAGGAAACCAGAAGACCCTATGCAGAAGACCCTATGGATCCCCCCCACTTTTTTTAAATCACTGAAAAGAAACAGATCTTGTAATATCATTTTAAAAAATCTTTTATACAATAGACAGATGGAGTTTTCTCTTTGCTCTATCACAGTAAATCACATTTGTTTTGTGAAATTCGTAAAAAAAGTTTCTGAAATTTTTGACATACCTTCTTCCACTTTCCATTTTTCCCCCCCTTCACCATCCTTGATATATTACAGGTGCTCTGCTACATCTACATTCAACTCTGCATCATTAGGCTGCTTTTGTTTTTAGGTAAAAATTTGCTCTTACTTATATTATACCAGAGAATTTTTTTTATAATAAAAGTATTTCAATTTAATTACCAGCAACAATTGCACTGACATCATTGTAACTCCTGTTGTCTGCATAAAGCATTCAAGTAAACATATTACAGCACATTAGATCAGTACACAGAAAGTCATTTGAACAGCATCAATCTGTTTACACCAACTAGGTCAGTGATGTGTTTTATGTAATATGTGAAATGGCATACTTATTTAACATGCACACGTAAATGAAAGAATATCTTATGTATTGCTTTGGATAAAGTGTAATGCAGTCCTGATAGACCAATAAAGTTACGTTTAGTGTTCCAGTGAATGTTTCAGTAAAAAAAAGAAATTATCCTACTTTACTTTTAAATGAAAATTAATTAACTAATTAATTAAAGATCTTACATATTTATTTGTGGGAAAGAGAAAGAGAGAACACAAGTGGAGGGGAGGGGCAGAAGGAGAGGGAAGAAGCAGACTCTGCTGAGCCGAGAGTCCAACACAGGGCTTAATCTCAGGACCTAGAGATCATGAGTGGAGCAGAAGGCAGATGCTGAACTCTCTAAGCCACCAGGCATCCCAAATGCAAATTTAAAATAATTAAAATAAAAATAAAATGAAAATGCAACTCTTCAGGCACACAATACACATTTCAAGTAAGTGGTGGCAGTTTAATATATTGTCATAGTCAAATTATGAGGACCTAATAGAATGGCCATAATTGATTAGTCCCAACTATTAACTTTCCAATATTTACAATTATAAAATATATTACCTCAAATGTGCTTTGTTATAGAGAATGACTGTAACCATTTATACTGAAGGAAAATTTCCAAACTATAGTTGAAAATTCATTTTTGTTATAAAGGGATGCTTTCTCCACTGGATAATACACTTATCTACACACAAACACACATATATACATATATACACATATACCTTTGTATGTATGTGTATATATATCAACCTTTCAACATGCAGGACTTATATTTTAAAGTTAATCCATTCAATTTGTATTTGAATATGTATTAAGCACCCAATACAGCTGCACTGAGCTTTCATGAATAATGTGTAGTAGTCGACCTTTCAGTAATCAATTTAAATAACCAGAACTCTCATCACATATATTTTTTGTTCTTTAATGGAAAGTCTGATGCCATACAAATTGTTTCAACCCCTTATCTAATTTATTCCATTCTTGGTAATTTCACTTTTATATTAAGGTTTATCTTTGGATAAAAGTAGATACTGTGAAGAGACTGGCTTTAGTCGTTTTGAAAAAGCCAACGACAAAGTTGCACATACCTGTAGATGAATTTGCCTGCTTGAGTGCTTTTTAGGGCTACAGTGCCAGTTATAACACCTAGAAGTCAAGGTGAGAAAGAACATCAGAGAATGTAGAGATAGTTATGAATGGAATCTCCACAAGCATACTCTGCCACTTTATTCAGATCTGTGCTCAAATGCGATCTGCTCAGAAGTGCTCTCTCCAGTTGCTTCTTTGCCTGTTCCCTTATATGATTAAGTGTTCTTCATATCAATAGTCTACAGATTTTAATTTTTATATATATTTTTCTCACCTTCACTTTATATGCAAGATGAGCTCCATGAAAATAGGGAGCTTGTTCTTTTTGTGACTTTATTCCTTGCATATAGAGGACTATCAACCTGGTGTTGGGTGCTTGATACATATTTATATCCCACTGGATGAACGAATATTTTTTAAAGATTTATTTATTTTAGAAAAAGAGAGAGTTTGGGCGGAGGAAGAGTTGGAGAGAGGATCCCAAGCAGAGTCCACACTGAGTGTGAAGCCTGATGCCAGTCTCCATTCTCACCACCCTGAGATTAGGACCTCAGCGGCAATCAAGAGTCAGATGCTTGACCAACGGCACCACCCAGGTGCCCTATGAGTTCATACTTTTTTTTTTTTTATAATTTTATTTTTTATAAACATATATTTTTATCCCCAGGGGTACAGGTCTGTGAATCGCCAGGTTTACACACTTCACAGCACTCACCATAGAACATACCCTCCACAATGTCCATAATCCCACCCCCCCTCCCAAAGCCCTCCCCCCATCAACCCTCAGTTGTTTTGTGAGATTAAGAGTCATTATGGTTTGTCTCCCTCCCAATTCCATCTTGTTTCATTTACTCTTCTCCTACCCCCTTAACCCCCCATTTTGCATCTCCTCGCCCTCATATCAGGGAGATCATATGATAGTTGTCTTTCTCCGATTGACTTATTTCGCTAAGCATGATACCCTCAAGTTCCATCCACGTCCTCGCAAATGGCAAGATTTCATTTCTTTTGATGGCTGCATAGTATTCCATTGTATATATATACCACATCTTCTTTATCCATTCGTCTGTTGATGGACATCTAGGTTCTTTCCATAGTTTGGCTATTGTAGACATTGCTGCTATAAACATTCGGGTGCAATGCCCCTTCGGATCACTACGTTTGTATCTTTAGGGTAAATACCCAGCAGTGCAATTGCTGGGTCATAGGGTAGTTCTATTTTCAACATTTTGAGGAGCCTCCATGCTATTTTCCAGAGTGGTTGCATCAGCTTGCATTCCCACCAACAGTGTAGGAGGGTTCCCCTTTCTCCGCATCCTCGCCAGCATCTGTCATTTCCTGACTTGTTAATTTTAGCCATTCTGACTGGTGTGAGGTGATATCTCATGGTGGTTTTGATTTGTATTTCCCTGATGCCGAGTGATGTGGAGCACTTTTTCATGTGTCTGTTGGCCATCTGGATGTCTTCTTTGCAGAAATGTCTGTTCATGTCCTCTACCCATTTCTTGATTGGATTATTTGTTCTTTGGGTGTCGAGTTTGCTAAGTTCTTTATAGATTTTGGACACTGGTCCTTTATCTGATATGTCATTTGCAAATATCTTCTCCCATTCTGTCAGTTGTCTTTTGGTTTTGTGAACTGTTTCCTTTGCTGTGCAAAAGCTTTTGATCTTGATAAAATCCCAATAGTTCATTTTTGCCCTTGCTTCCCTTGCCTTTGGCGATGTTCCTAGGAAGATGTTGCTGCGGTTGAGATCGAAGAGGTTGCTGCCTGTGTTCTCCTCAAGGATTTTGATGGATTCCTTTCTCACACTGAGATCCTTCATCCATTTTGAGTCTATTTTCATGTGTGGTGTAAAGAAATGATCCAATTTCATTTTTCTGCATGTGGCTGTCCAATTTTCCCAACACCATTTATTGAAGAGGCTGTCTTTTTTCCATTGGACATTCTTTCCTGCTTTGTCGAAGATGAGTTGACCATAGAGTTGAGGGTCTATTTCTGGGCTCTCTATTCTGTTCCATTGATCTATGTGTCTGTTTTTGTGCCAGTACCATGCTGTCTTGATGATGACAGCTTTGTAATAGAGCTTGAAGTCCGGAATTGTGATGCCACCAACTTTGGCTTTCTTTTTCAATATTCCTTTGGCTATTCGAGGTCTTTTCTGGTTCCATGTAAATTTTAGGATTATTTGTTCCATTTCTTTGAAAAAAATGGATGGTACTTTGATAGGAATTGCATTAAATGTGTAGATTGCGTTAGGTAGCATAGACATTTTCACAATATTTATTCTTCCAATCCAGGAGCATGGAACAATTTTCCATTTCTTTGTGTCTTCCTCAATTTCTTTCATGAGTACTTTATAGTTTTCTGTGTATAGATTCTTAGTCTCTTTGGTTAGGTTTATTCGTAGGTATCTTATAGTTTTGGGTGCAATTGTAAATGGGATGGACTCCTTAATTTCTCTTTCTTCTGTCTTGTCATTGGTGTAGAGAAATGCAACTGATTTCTGTGCATTGATTTTATATCCTGACACTTTACTGAATTCCTGTACAAGTTCTAGCAGTTTTGGAGTGGAGTCTTTTGGGTTTTCCACATATAGTATCATATCATCTGCGAAGAGTGATAGTTTTCTTCTTCTTTGCCAATTTGGATGCCTTTAATTTCCTTTTGTTGTCTGATTGCTGAGGCTAGGACTTCTAGTACTATGTTGAATAGCAGTGGTGATAACGGACATCCCTGCCGTGTTCCTGACCTTAGCGGAAAAGCTTTCAGTTTTTCTCCATTGAGAATGATATTTGCGGTGGGTTTTTCATAGATGGCTTTGATAATATTGAGGTATGTGCCCTGCATCCCTACACTTTGAAGAGTTTTGATCAGGAAGGGATATTGTACTTTGTCAAATGCTTTTTCAGCATCTATGGAGAGTATCATATGGTTCTTGTTCTTTCTTTTATTAATGTGTTGTATCACATTGATTGATTTGCGGATGTTGAACCAACCTTGCAGCCCTGGAATAAATCCCGCTCTGTCGTGGTGAATAATCCTTTTAACGTACTGTTGAATCCTATTGGCTAGTATTTTGGCAAGAATTTTTGCATCTGTGTTCATCAAGGATATTGGTCTGTAGTTCTCTTTTTTGGTGGGATCCTTGTCTGGTTTTGGGATCAAGGTGATGCTGGCCTCATAAAATGAGTTTGGAAGTTTTCCTTCCATTCCTATTTTTTGGAACAGTTTCAGGAGAATAGGAATTAGTTCTTCTTTAAATGTTTGGTAGAATTCCCCCGGGAAGCCGTCTGGCCCTGGGGTTTTGTTTGTTTGGAGATTTTTGATGACTGTTTCAATCTCCTTACTGGTTATGGGTCTGTTCAGGCTTTCTATTTCTTCCTGGTTCAGTTGTGGTAGTTTATATGTCTCTAGGAATGCATCCATTTCTTCCAGATTGTCAAATTTGTTGGCGTAGAGTTGCTCATAGTATGTTCTTATAATTGTCTGTATTTCTTTGGTGTTCATTGTGATCTCTCCTCTTTCATTCATGATTTTATTTATTTGGGTCCTCTCTCTTTTCTTTTTGATAAGTCTGGCCAGGGGTTTATCAATCTTATTAATTCTTTCAAAGAACCAGCTCCTAGTTTCGTTGATTTGTTCTATTGTTTTTTTGGTTTCTATTTCATTGATTTCTGCTCTGATCTTTATGATTTCTCTTCTCCTGCTGGGTTTAGGGTTTCTTTCTTGTTCTTTCTCCAGCTCCTTTAAGTGTAGGGTTAAGTTGTGTACCTGAGACCTTTCTTGTTTCTTGAGAAAGGCTTGTACCGCTATATATTTTCCTCTCAGGACTGCCTTTGTTGTGTCTCACAGATTTTGTACCGTTTTGTTTTCATTATCATTTGTTTCCATGAATTTTTTCAATTCTTCTTTAATTTCCTGGTTGACCCATTCATTCTTTAGAAGGATGCTGTTTAGTCTCCATGTATTTGGGTTCTTTCCAAATTTCCTCTTGTGATTGAGTTCTAGCTTCAGAGCATTGTGGTCTGAAAATATGCAGGGAATGATGCCAATCTTTTGATACTGGTTGAGACCTGATTTAGGACCAAGAATGTGATCTATTCTGGAGAATGTTCCATGTGCACTAGAGAAGAATGTGTATTCTGTTGCTTTGGGATGAAATGTTCTGAATATATCTGTGATGTCCATCTGGTCCAGTGTGTCATTTAAGGCCTTTATTTCCTTGTTGATCTTTTGCTTGGATGATCTGTCCATTTCAGTGAGGGGAGTGTTAAGGTCCCCTACTATTATTGTATTATTGTCGATATGTTTCTTTGATTTTGTTATTAATTGGTTTATATAGTTGGCTGCTCCCACGTTAGGGGCATAGATATTTAAAATTGTTAGATCTTCTTGTTGGACAGTTCCTTTGAGTATGATATAGTGTCCTTCCTCATCTCTTATTATAGACTTTGGCTTAAAATCTAATTGATCTGATATAAAGATTGCCACTCATACTTTCTTCTGATGTCCATTAGCATGGTAAATTCTTTTCCACCCCCTCACTTTAAACCTGGAGGTGTCTTCGGGTGTAAGATGAGTTTCTTGTAGGCAACATATAGATGGGTTTTGTTTTTTTATCCATTCTGATACCCTGTGTCTTTTGATTGGGGAATTTTGCCCATTAACATTCAGGGTAACTATTGAAAGATATGAATTTAGTGCCATTGTATTGCCTGTAAGGTAACTGTTACTGTATATTGTCTCTGTTCCTTTCTGATCTATTACTTTTAGGGTCTCTCTTTGCTTAGAGGACCCCTTTCAATATTTCCTGTAGAGCTGGTTTGGTATTTGCGAATTCTTTCAGTTTTTGTTTGTCCTGGAAGCTTTTAATCTCTCCTTCTATTTTCAATGATAGCCTAGCTGGATATAGTATTCTTGGCTGCATGTTTTTCTCCTATAGTACTCTGAATATATCATGCCAGCTCTTTCTGGCCTGCCAGGTCTCTGTGGATAAGTCTGCTGCCAATCTAATATTTTTACCATTGTACGTTACAGACTTCTTTTCCAGGGCTGCATTCAGGATCTTCTCTTTGACACTAAGACTTGTCAATTTTACTATTAGGTGACGGGGTGTGGACCTATTCTTCTTGATCTTGAGGGGGGTTCTCTGAACCTCCTGGATTTTGATGCTTGTTCCCTTTGCCATATTGGGGAAATTCTCTCCAATAATTCTCTCCAACATACCTTCTGCTCCCCTCTCTGTTTCCTCTTCTTCTGGAATCCCAATTATTCTAATGTTGTTTCGTCTTATGGTGTCACTTATCTCTCGAATTCTCCCCTCGTGGTCTAGTAGCTGTTTGTCCCTCTTTTGCTCAGCTTCTTTATTCTCTGTCATTTGGTCTTCTATATCGCTAATTCTTTCTCTGCCTCATTTATC
The DNA here is from genome assembly GCF_902655055.1 of Lutra lutra. Lineage (NCBI taxonomy): Eukaryota > Metazoa > Chordata > Mammalia > Carnivora > Mustelidae > Lutra > Lutra lutra. The sequence goes on from NC_062294.1 coordinate 21,396,740, forward strand.
CTAGCCGTCAGAGCCTCCATTTTTGTTTGCACCTCATTAATAGCTTTTTTGATTTCAACTTGGTTAGATTTTAGTTCTTTTATTTCCCCAGAAAGGGCTTTTATATATCCCGAGAGGGTTTCTCTAATATCTTCCATGCCTTTTTCGAGCCCAGCTAGAAACTTGAGAATCATCATTCTGAACTCTGGATCTGACATATTACCAATGTCTGTATTGATTAGGTCCCTAGCCTTTGGTACTGCCTCTTGTTTTTTTTCTGTGGTGAATTTTTCCGCCTTGTCATTTTGTCCAGATAAGAGTATATGAAGGAGCAAGTAAAATACTAAAAGGGTGGCAACAACCCCAGAAAAATATGCTTTAGCCAAATCAGAAGAGATCCCAAATCGTGAGGGGGGAGAAAGGAGATAAAAAGAGGTCAGAAAGGAAAAAAAAAAAAAAAAAACAATTAAAAAAAGAAAACCAATAAAGAAAAAATATAAAAAGGTAAATATATTTATATATTAGATAAACTAGTTAAAAAACGTTAAAAAAAAGGGTAGAAGTTAAAAAAGTTTAGCAGAAGAAGAAAAAAAAATTGAAAAAAAAAATTAAATTAACTGCAAGGCTAAAGAATCATGGGGAGAAAGCCATGAGTTCCGTGCTTTGCTTTCTCCCCCCCTGGAATTCCGATGCTCTCCTTGGTATTGAAACTACACTCCTTGGTAGGTGAACTTGGTCCTGGCTGGGTTTCTTGTTGATCTTCTGGGGGAGGAGCCTGTTGTAGTGATTCTCAAGTGTCTTTGCCCCTGTCAGAGTTGCACCGCCCTTACCTGGGGCCGGTCTGAGTAATCTGCTCGGGTTTGCTTTCGGGAGCTTTTGTTCCCTGAGTGCTTTCTGTAGAGTTCTGGAGGGCAGGAATGAAGATGGCGGCCTCCCGGTCTCCGGCCCGGAGGAGCCGAGAGCCCGGGGCCCCACTCCTCAGTGCACCCTCAGAGAACAGCGCCCAATTACTCCTGTCACCCTGGCCTCCGGCCGTGCTCTAAGCTGACTGAGCCCGCGACCGGTTCAAGGCAACCCCGAGCTTAGAGCTCACTCCTCGGCTCTGTCTCTGTAGCCAGCTTCCCCGTTCTGATACCTGTAAGCTCTGCGACACTCAGACACCCCCGATCCTTCTGTGACCCTGCGGGACCTGAGGCTACGCTGACCCCCTGCGGGCTTCACCCCGGTTAAGCCTCTGGAGCGATGTCCCTCAGCGGAACAGACTTTTAAAAGTCCTGATTTTGTGCTCCGTTGCTCCGCCGCTCGCCAGGAGCCGGCCCCTCCCCCCGTGGTCTATCTTCCTGTTGCTTTGGATTCACTTCTCCGCCAGTCCTACCTTTCAGAAAGTGGTTGATTTTCTGTTTCTAGAGTTGCTGTTCTTCTCTTCGATCTCCCATTGGATTTGTAGGTGCTTGCAATCTTTAGATAAGCTATCTAGCTGATCTCCCGCTACCTGAAGTAGTCTCAGCCTGCTACTTCTCCGCCATCTTGACTCCTCCTCCGAGTTCATACTTTTTAAATAAAAAATCCTACATACTTGAAGGTTGATGTGTATATTCATATATATATATATATATATATATATATATATATATATATAAAATGGGTATGTATTCATATAAACCCATATATGTGTGTATATTACGTACATGTGCATATACATATCTGTATATATTATATATTTTTTATATTTGAATGAGTGGTTTTACTAGTAAAATATGATATTATAAAAGAAAATAATTTATAATTAATAATTATTAAATAATCTTAATAATAAATAAAATAATTTTAATAGTATATATACATTATATATAAACTATATATCTATTATATAAAATTTTTTATTTATTAGGCATCCATTATATGAAAACACAATAATGAGATTATAATGTTGAGCAAACACAGATAAGGCTACTCTCCTTTAGGGATCTTAGAGACTAACTGGGGAAACATATTATTCGAATTATCACCCAAAAAATAATTTCTAATTTAACTGCTACAAAATAAAGTGTCAACATTTAATAAGAACACATAGGACCTTAGCTTTATTTCAGGTAGCAGCGAAGTCTTCCTTCATTAAATGATATTTGATCTGAAATATGAATAATAAAGATAAGTAACTAGACAAAAAGGAGGAAAGATTTACCCATAGAGTGAAGAGAAGAAACAAAGGCTTTATGGAGGGAGGTCCATAAAAACCTGAGAAAACAGTGGGTGAAGCCAAGAAACCATGAGAACATTAAGAGATGAGGCTGGGAATTTAAGTCAATCGTGTAGGGACTTGGAAGCCACACTAAATATGTGTGTCTTTATTCTAAGAGAAATAGGAAGCTATTGAATGATTTTATACCGTGAGGTTGTGGAGTTTGTAAAACATGGAATTGATATAAATAGGTTGGTTTAGAGCAGAGATGGCACAGCTTTTTTTGCTTTAAAGCCCTGTGTACGTAAAATAGCATGAACTGACTCCATGTTTTCAATAGGATCTTTTCCATATCAACTTGAAATTTTGCTTTCCTGACTTCATTTTCAACTTGAATCATTAAAACAAGACTCTTCTGACCTCTCAGCAACTATTCTGTAAATGACAAGGTGAACCCAAATCTTACCTGTTTCATTCTTAGTAATCAATACTCATCTGAATTCAGACATAGAATTTTGTTTACCATGAATTACAATTATGTTCAGTATTTCTGTAGCACTTACGTAAAAGGCACTATTTTCAGTCCTTTACTTCATTAAGTAATTCAGTCCTCCAACCACTCCATGAGGTACGTTATATTATTCTCACTTAACATATGATGAATTGAAGATGTTAATGGCTGTGTCTGTCCAAGGATCCCAATTTGAAAAATGACTTTTACCCTTCAGAATTTCCATTTTAGCAGTGGAAATCCACAATATACAGCAATTCCTGAGTCTCACCTTAGAAGTGTAGCATTTTTATTTTCTGTTGCAAAAAAGAAACATATAGAGTTGATGGCATGATTATAAGTCTATATTTCACCAAATGCATGGAGAAATCAAGCAGTAGGCAAAGTTATAACCTACCTTAGGATGTTCTTAACCAGGCCACTACCTCATGATTTAGGTCAGCTGGTGAAGCCAGCCATCAGATAAGAATAGGAAACATAACATTAGAAGTATCCACTTAGTTCTTGAGTGACATCACTTTTAAAATGACCATGATAAAGTTTAGGGCTTAAAGGAAAAACGTAGATGTGCTATTCCACCAACAGCAGCTTGAAGTCCCCCAGCTATTTTAGGGAAATACCAAAGAGACTAAAATAAAAATAATTACAAGTAGAATGGTTTTAGATTAGGCATTAACTATAGTTAAGTACAGAATAATTGTTTCAGAATTACTGAGGGATTCTAGATGACAAAGTCGCAAGGTTGTATTCTGTTCTCATATGCTTTCTCTTCTTTGACTTCCTTTTTGTTTTCACCTTTTTCGTTTCAAAGGAGGACTTATGGAAACTCATTAGCAGCTCTAGTGGAAATCTGGAGCCTCACAAAACTTTGTTAAATCCACACAATACTGTGACCTTGAACTAGTGCTTCAAACTCTTAATTCCTTCCATCTTCAAAAGAGGTGGTTGATTAAAAAAAAAAGAAAGAAAGAAAAAAAAAAAGACTACCTTGAAAAATTGTGAAACTTAAGTGAGATAATCCGTTATTGAATATCTAGAACACAATGAGTTCTCCTTAACAAATGATTAAATGATTCCATGTTGTTCCCCTTTTGTGTCAGTTCTATGTCTTTTTGTAGGTAAAGGTTGGGACATAATGTTGTGGAAGGATGAAGAAAATAAAAATACAAATAATGCTTAGGAAAACCATCCTTTTGTTTCATTTTTCCTGGACATTGCTATCTTAAGTTTTAAGCTATGGTACTTTAAATTTAAGATACTTTTGTTATTGTTATTTTGTAAAGAACAATATTATGCCTGAATGCAGTCTGTCATATCCAGGTACTTAATTCAGACAGGAAGTATCTGACCCAAATCTTTTGCATGTAATTGGTAGGTTGAATAAATGTCTTCCTGGGTGTAATTTTTCTTTAACAGCAGGTATCTGGTTTTTGGATTCTGTCCCATGTCTAGTTTCTACTTCTATGCTGAAATTTTGTGAGCACAAAACTACCTTCCATCAGGTAAAATTATAGTTATTATGTGGCATTAGAAAAAAAATCCAAGGATTTTCAGCTAAAAATTTACATCCATTGCTAATAGCTCTTATATCCTTAAAAATACATATATATATCACCTCCCATTTCAGGATTTCTGTTTCTAGTACATAAACCCAAATACCAGATTTATTTAAGGAGCTGTAACCCCAGAAGGACCTGACTTATATTAATGAGGAGGAATACATTCTGATTAGTTTTGATTAAATTAGAAATACTATATTTCTTTCTTGAGGCATAATAAAAGGACACCTTTTATAGGTAGCAAGACACTTAACTTTGCCCTTAATCAGCTGCGTGGCACTACTGATTCTGTTGGAATTTAACTGTTTTTGGAAATTAACAGGGCTGGCTGAAATTATAGACATTTTCTTAAGAGAAAGAGATCTTGGATTTTTCTTTAATTCTCAAAAATGACATTTTCACAGTTCTTCCTTTTGCATAGAATATTTTTAAGCAATAATTATTACTTTCTTGATCCAGAAGCCCACAGAATTTTAGTTATGTCTTCTTTTGTTCTTAATAAATAAGAAGATTCACATACTATTGTAAAAAAATTAAAAAGTATTAAAGTCTGATAAAAAAGTAGAAACTTAGAGGACATTCTATCTAATGTCTCAGTTCAAGCTTGAGTAACTCTGGAACACATAAAGAAGAAGGTATTAGAACTTTTCTTTCTTCTAAAGTAATACTGCTTCCTTTTAAAACTACCAAGTCAACAAAATGAACACTTTTAAAACTTTTCCATCAGAACTTATTATTGTCCAATATGGCTACATGTAACACTCTAATAGTTTTTCAAAGATGCCACTGTTTCCTTAATTCTACAAGGTATCAACAGGTGGTACATTCCCAGGATAAAAACTTTTGCTTATAGCTAATTATGAGCACTCATGGTTTAAGATGGTGCAGAGCATGAATAACTTTGGAGAGAATTTACTCTGCTTATAATGAATGTCTAAGTGTCCCCTATTTCTCTGATGCCCTCTCTCCTCTTCTTTCCCCTTGCTCCCCTCTTTCTTTTCTGTTACTTCCTCAATACCTAGGGTGCCTCTTTCTTGATTTTTTCAAGGTTTGTGGCTCTGTCGTGGAAGATAGACCAAAATGGTGATTTATTCCAGATTTACTAGACTTGATTCTCCAAAAACAACAAATGTTTCTCTTTCTGATACTGGCAAACTCTAGATTATAATACAGATTAATTACATTAACATCATCTCTAAATTTTGTTCTATGTACCTACACCTGGAAGTTTTATGTTCCAAGTGTGTTTTCTTAGATTTTGTGTTTGTCTATTTGGCATCTATTAATCACAGGGTTAATTACTATTATTATGACTCTATTGTCTTATTTTCTCTATTCTTGATGCTGTGGCATTTGTGGCCTCTCTGATTGGGAAGAGACTGCCCTTTCTGGGATGTGCTGATTCTTAGAGAAAGCAAAGGGCTCAGGAGGTATGCCTTTCATGTATAAATCAACCATCCCAAAGAGTATACACCCTAAGACCCCTCTATCTAACTCTCACACACCAAATCAGGTGAAGTAGCAGATAATTAGAGACCATCTGTGTAGCCCAGACCCCACCAACATTATTCAGACTGCATAGTGCTAAGCTATTTACCTTGTCATGACTTGCCTTTCCTGCAGAAACCTCAATAAAGGGGTTAGCCTCTGCTTTCTCCTTTCCTGCTTCTGCCTTCTGACTAGATTATGATGCTTCTTCTATGGCCCTGCAATGCATGGCATGCCCATGTCTCTTTAGAAATCCAAATAATAAAAATCTTCTTTTGGACATTATCCTCTCTGTGTCACCACTCAGTCACTTTTAAAATTAAGAGCTAGACAGAACATGTGGATGTGGGAAAAGGAAGGATGTCAGAAATAGAGAAAATCTAGTCCTCTTAGTTTCTGCAACTGATATGACCTCTTATTATATAAGCTGTACTTTCCAAAAAGACACATTAAGATTCCCCAAGCTCCAGTTTCACATATTTGAGAAAGTCTATCACTGTATATATTTTTTTTCAACAAATACATTCCAGAAAAATGTTTTCCTGTTTATATATCCAACACATTAACCCAATGGTCAGTATTTCCTCAGTCAGCTGAATCATTTTCCAAAACTTCATAACTTATAACTTAATCAATGATCTTCCTTCAAGCCAGATGTGTTCCTACCCCCTCCCCTCAATGTAGCCTATTTAAACATAATATCAAGAAATTTATAACCGCAAGACATAATATATGTGCATTATATAACCCATTATATAATTGTGTACTGATTCTTAAGTATTTGTAGACCTGAAATGTATTCTTTGATACTCTGTTTTGCGTTTTTGTGAAGAGCCTAAGCCCCTTCTCGAAATATTTAGTGAGTCTTAAAAAAAAAAAAAAAAAGTAAAAGTCTTTATCCCAGAAGATTTGGATCTAGGAGGACCTTGACCTGACTTTGCTGGACAAACACATCAAACCCAGAGCTGTGGAGGTTCCTGGTGACTAAACTACTTTGTAGTAATTGCTGTACCCAGAAGGCAGAGTCAGCAGTGAAGGTGGGCCTGTGGGGGGTTTAAATGTTATGCTACAGAGTATAGTCTTTTCTGTCATCAAAGAGTAACTGTTGAAGGGAACAGTGTCCAAAACTGTTAGAAGATTATACCACAAGAAAAGGCTCATTCAAGAATTAGTTATCGTGAAAAAATGTTTCTGAGGCACGGGGAAAGAGCAGATTGCTGACTTGAGGCTTGTTAACAAGAATCTTCTGTAGATTCTGTAGAGACACAGAAGATCATGGCCCCCAACTAATGAATATTGTAGCAGGGAAATGGCATGACAGGTTCCTTCTTGTTCCAATTGAGTCTGTTTCTGCAAGAACAAAAGGTCACTTGTGCTAAAGATATTTAGAGAAGCACAGTTTGGACATGCCTTTCAGTGCACTAGAGTTCGATGGCTACTGTGGAATTGATATCTTACACCAAGGCCAGATGGTGACAGGAAAAAAAAAAAGTCAGAATATATATTCTATTTACCAAAAAGGACTCAGAACAAAATCATGCACAAGAGATGATGTGGCTATTCAATGGGCCACAGAGTAGCTTCTCATTTAAGAATGAAATTGGCTTAGTAAAATGATCATCAACCTACAACTGATAATTCATTGCACCAAACAGAGCTTTTTAGTAATAAGTAAGTCATTACTTAAAGCAAGCATATTTGAAAAACAAAATGAATCATTTTTAATATTCAACTGCTTTGTGGCATTCTGAATAGGTTGTCTTTCCTCTACTTTTTAAAGTTGATTTTTGTCCTTTATTTCTACCATATGTTTGATCTCATGGGACATTATGATGATCTTCTGTAAAATGAAAAAAAAGGTACAGAGATTTTCCTTATACTCCCCACTACATGCATAGCCCCTCCTCTCCCAATATCAACACCAAATAGTACATTTGTTATCAGGCATGAACCTACACTAACGTATCCTAATTATCCAAAGTCCATAGTTTACATTAGGGTCCAGTCTTGGTATTGTCCATTCTCTTGGTTTAAACTAATGTATAATGGCATATCCATCATTATAACATACAGAATTTTTTCACTGCCTAAAAATCATCTGTGTTCCAATTATTCATCCCTCCCTCTATCCCCCAACTCCTTGCAACTACTGATCCTTTCACTGTGTCCAAAATTTTGCCTTTTTCAGAATGTCATATAGTTGCAATCATACAGAATGTAGCATTTTCAAATTTAGCTTCTTAATATGAGTTTATGATTCCCCCATCTCTTTCTTGTCTTGATAGCTCATTTCATTGTAGTGCTGAATAATACTATATATTATATATACTTTATTATATATATATTATGTAATATATATTATTATATATGTTATATATTATACTGAATAATACTATACAGACAATACATTGTCTGGAGTTACAATAGTTTATCTATACATTTGCCTGCTGAAGGTCATGTTCCTTGGTTCCAAGTTTTGTCTATTATGAGTAAAGCTGCTATAAACATTTGTACTGGTTTTGATAGGGCATATGCTTTTATTTCATTTGGATAAATATTAAAGAGTGTGTTTGTTGGATCAAACATAAGAATATATTTAGTTTTATAAGGATTGGCCAAACTGTCTTCTAAAGTATCTGTATAGTTTTGCATTCCCATCAGCAGTATATAAGAGTTTCTGTTGCTCCACATCCTCACTAGCTTTTGATGTCAGTATTTCAGATTTTGGGCATTGCAACAGATGTGCATGGGTGTTGTTTCATTATTATTTTTATTTGCATTTTTCTGATAACATATGATGTAGACTACTTTGTTTTTGTTTTAGATTTTTTTGTTGTTGTTTATTCATATCAGAGAGAGAATGAGTGAGAGCACAAGCAGGGGGAAGGGTCAGAGGGAGAGGGAGAAGCAGACTCCACTGACCAGGCTGCCTGATGCAGAGCTCAATCCCAGGACCCCAAGATCAAAATCTGAGCCAACAACAAGACACTCAGGTGCCCCTGTAAAACATGTTTATATCTGCATATTTGTCACCTGTTTATCTTCTTTGAGAAGATGCCTTCTAAGGTCTTTGGCCCACTTTTAAATTGTGTTACTTATTTTCTTATTGCTGAGTTTTAAGAGTTTTTTGTACATTTTGTATAACATCTCTATCAGAATCATCTTTTGCAAGTGTTTTATAGAGGGCTGTGTCTTCAATGCTCATTTTCTTGACACTGAGTTTGCAGAGCAGAGTTTGTAATTTAATGAAGTCTAGTTTATTAATTATTTATTTCAGAGTTCACACCCTTGGTATTAGATCTATAAAGGCATCACCATATGCAAAGTCATCAAAGTTTTCTCCTATGTTATCTTCCAAGAATCTTATAATATTTTCCATTTTAAATTCAGATGTATAATCTGTTTTGTAGTAATATTTATACAGGATATAAGGTCTGTGCTTAGATTTGTTTTGTTGCATGTGGATGTCCACTTGTTCCAGCATGCTTTATTGAAGAGTCTGCCTTTGTTTCATGGTATTACTTTTGCTCCTTTGTCAAAGATCAGGTGATTTTATTTGTGGGGTTCTCTTTCCGGGCTCTCTGTTCTGTTCTATAGATCTATTTGTCTAGTCTTTCACCAATATCATACTCTTTTGATTCCTATACCTTAATAGTGAGTCTTAAAGTTAGGTTAGTATCAGTCCTCCAACTTTGTTTCTTCTTTTTCAGTATTGCATTGGCTCTTCTGGGTCTTTTGCCTTATCATATAAACTTTATTTTTTTTTTTTTTAAAGATTTTATTTATTTATTTGACAGACAGAGATCACAAGTAGGCTGAGAGGCAGGCAGAGAGAGAGAGGTGGAAGCAGGCTCCCCACTGAGCAGAGAGCCCAATGCGGGGCTCGATCCCAGGACTCTGGGATCATGACCTGAGCTGAAGGCGGAGGCTTTAACCCACTGAGCCACCCAGGCGCCCCTCATATAAACTTTAGAATCAGTTTATCAATATCTACAAAATAACTTACTGAGATTTTGTTTCGGATGTATTGAATCTATAGGTTAAGTTGGGAAGAGCTGACATCTTCACAATATTGAGTCTTATTGTCTATGAACATGAGATTTCTCTCTATTAGTTCTTTAATTTCATTCATTAGACTTTTGTAAGTTTATTTTTAAGATTTTCTACATAGACTGTCATGATGACTGTGTTAAATTCTACAGTGATGATGGTGGATTCATATATTTCTCCTTGTAGTACTACCATTTTTTTTGCCTCATGCAGTCTGACATTTTGTTGTTAGGCACATACTTACTAAGTATTGTTATGTTGTCTTGGAGAATTAACCCCTTTACCATTATGTAATGCCCTTCTTTTTACCTAATAAATTTTCTTACTTTTTAGTCTGTTTCATTTGAAATTAATATGACTATTCCTGCATTGTTTTGGTTAGTGTTAGCATGGTATATTTTTCTGATAGACAAAATATAGTTTAGTCTTGTTTATTTTTTCATCCACTTTGACAATCTTTGTCTTTAATTGACATATGATTTTACTGACATTCAATTTGGTTATTGATATAGTTGGATTAATATCTATATGTTACTGTTTTCTATTTGCTCTATTTGTTCATTATTCCTATTTTTGTCTTTGATACTTAGTAGAGTTATATCCATATGCTTTTCTTTTTCTTTTTCTTTTTTTCTGTTTGGATTTCTGAAAATATATTGAAACTGAGGGTTTGTCATTATCTATTGATGTTGCAAAAGTCTATTGTGTTATCTTCTCAAATAATTCATCTTCACAGATCCTTCTCCTTCCCCCTTTTGTGACTCTGCTGATATTGTTGAGTACCTGGAATAATCACCCTTTCATTTCTTTAACTGTTTTCCATGTTTTTTGGTCAGTTTTGCTCTTTATGATTTAATCTGAACATTTCTTTTGCCAGATCTTTAAGTTCACTATTTTTTAAAAAATGTTGTATCCTCTCTGTTGGGAAATCTATCAATTTGAATCTTATTTTCAACTGTTATATTTTTTGGGTTTAAATTTCCTTTTTTAAATTAATTAAAATTTTCTGGTTCAATTCTCTATTTTGTCATTTATTTAACACTTTTATATTAAAATTAATTTTAAATATTTAAATTTTAAAATTAAAATTTAAAATATTAAAATTAATTTTTTTTAATTTATTTTTTTTTTCAGCATAACAGTATTCATTATTTTTGCACCACACCCAGTGCTCCATGCAATCCGTGCCCTCTACAATACCCACCACCTGGTGCCCCCAACCTCCCACCCCCCACCCCTTCAAAATTCTCAGATTGTTTTTCAGAGTCCATAGTCTCTCATGGTTCACCTCCCCTTCCAATTTCCCTCAACTCCCTTCTCCTCTCCATCTCCCCTTGTCCTCCATGCTATTTGTTATGCTCCACAAATAAGTGAAACCATATGATAATTGACTCTCTCTGCTTAAAATATTAAAATTAATTAAAATTAAATCTGATTATTAAGTTCCTCTAGGTCCACTTCTTGGCTTTTTCCCTGAAGTCTTTGCTAATTCATATTTATTCCGCCTAGATCAAAAAGATTAGGAGATGAAAAGGAAGTAATCACTTAGAGGTTGAAAACTAAGTGGAGGTTTTAGCAGTGACCTAGTGTTGGAGAGAAATATAAAGGATCTCAGAGGCTACTCAGGGTGGGGAGTCCTGATAAATACCCTAGATACATAGTAAATAGCAAATACTTATCAAATCTTAGGGAAAAAATACCTTTGCTTCAAGACAACACAGGTCTTCAAAATATCCATATAAGTTATTTTTAAATTCCAATTACTACTGTAGGATATTTTATTTTGGTTTCAGTGTCTTTCTTATATTGATCCTCAGGCTCAGTTCAATGGATCAATGACATATTAGTGATATATAGGTATTTTTTGGACCTAGAAGCTTTATAGATTATACATTAATGAAAAGCAGATAAACCAGTTCCATTAATAGGTGGAAGAATCTTTGTAGAGAGATTTAATCTACCAATAATCCTTGGTTTATTCCCTCAACTAATAAAAATGAAGGAACAAATATTACATTCTTTCTTGATTTGACACTAAAAATGCCATAGCATATATGACCAATCACATCACTTGGAAATCTGATTTTTGCCTTTAATACAAATATATAAGTAAAATAGTATTATGCTTTTTAAAATATTTTTATTTATTTATTTATTTATTTATTTATTTATTTATTTGACAGAGAGAGAGCACAAGTAGGCAGGGAGGCAGGCAGAGGGTGGGTGGAAGCAGGGAGCCTGATGCAGGGCTCAATCCCAGGACCCTGAGATCATGACCTGAGCCGAAGGCAGAGGCTTAACCCACTGGGCCATCCAGGCCCAGCCCCAGGGTAAATAACCCTTTACCAAATAGAAATATGAAGTTGAACTTTTTTCACTGCTCATCTTTATACTCCATGTACAGGTTGAAAGAAGAAACAAAATCTTGCTACATCGTTTTCATGAACTCTTATGCCAATATGACCTGAGGGATTCAGATCCTATGTGTATAAATTCATCCAGAAACTGTTTAAAATCTAAGTAAATAAGGAATATCCTACCAAAGAATATATATATATATATATATATATATATATATATATCCTTAAAATGTTTATCATTTTTGTATTTAGTGATTTCACTTTTAGCAAATAATCTAAAATAGGAACACAGATTTAAAGATAAATGTCTGCTGCTATGTTAAAAGTTGCTAAAATCTGATATAACCTAAATCTCCAACAAGAAACAAACTATAATATATCCATGTAATGTATCATAGAGCCAGTACTGTATCTATATTAAAGAGTGATTCTTTTGAAAATAAATGCTTATGGAAAAATATGTAGTAGATAAAGCAATGTAACTTGTTTATGTAATTATATCCATTTTACATGAAATTTGCACAAGTGTTTTATTACTTAATTACAACACAAACATTGCTCACTGGTTTTGTATAGGAAAGGTCATGTAGCACTCAAAAAAGAGAGAGATTCACTTCTTGTTTGGAACCATAAAGAAAGTAATTATTTCATCAAGGGAAATATAAAATGGCCCCCACTCTCACAGTGGAGAAAATGTAGCTATTGTAGTTTTATGATATTATAGTTCTTGTGCTCGCTTCATCAGCACATATAATATATAGTTCTGGGTTCAATTCAGAGTCTAAGTATCAGAGACCTGTATCTAGATCATTTAAACCAAAGCCAGTGTTGTATAGCCATAACTTAAAACAGCATGCCAGTTGTGATTAAATCTTCTTCGGTAAAATTAAGTGGTCAGTGGTCTTGAGAACCACATTGTTTTAAGTTAGCCTTGAGTCATTTTTATCCATTAGATGTATTGAAAACTGAAGGCTTACAAACTATTCAAGGGCCAAAAGAAAACTGAGGGCACTAAATTCAGAAATATGATACTGTATTAATTTTAAAATAGGTGATTAAGTATCTAAAATACATAATATTATAGCAGTCAATCAACTGAAACTTATCTCTCAGCTACACTTAACATAGAATGTGAATGTATTCAGTATAGGGTAGAGCAAGGTGAAGTGATTGCTAAATATAGGTATATAGAATAAAGTTTTTAGTGAATTCACACAGTAGAGGTTCACTTATTCTTAGTGAATAAGTTATTTGCCGTGTTAAAAAGAGTTGCCATGTTCAGATTCCCAGACTGTGTAGATATTTTACAACTCTATGAGACAAAGTGTTTTGATGACAGTAACTTGTTCAAGTTGAATAACTCTCTTGAAAATTTTGACCTAAGTTAGATTTCTCAGCAGCAATGAGTCACAAATGTTATATGCAAAAGAAATTTTAAAAAATATAAACAAAGACATATTTAAAAAAAACTAGTAAGTCAGCCCGCACTTGCACAGTAATGCAGAGCCATAAACATGTCTACATAACTACATAGAAACTAAAGTGATCTGAAAAATCAATTGGAAAAATTAATGATTGTTCCATAATCTTTAATTTTTTTTTCATCAAAACATTAAAAAGTCTCTCATTGTCAATTACAAATGTATGGGGAAATAAAAATTAAATAATAAAAATGATTTTTATTTAGTATACTTTGATTAAAGCATTAGAAATTTATTTAAATACTTGATCTCTTGATATAACGTATTAGCAGGAGCAGTGTTACAAAGTGCAGAATTTCTTCTCATTGTATAACATACCATACAGGGTGCACTATAAACCTTTGTTTAGATCTTCTTCCAACACTTTGTCTTTTGTACTTCCAATGTCATGAAGTATCTCGGAGATTTTCTTTAATGCGAAGCTTTTGCCATTATCGTTCCTCTGGGTCATCTTCATCTTTTTCTTCACAATAGCTTTCCACATTTGTGTCAATAACTTCACTTTCACTAAATTCTCAGGCTGCATGCCCAGACTCTCTTGAACAGTGGCAATGCCAGTGTTCCCAAGGTCAGCTATTTATTGGGTAACTCCATTTATGTTCAGTTCAAGACCCTTCAAGTTATTTATACAGTATATTAAATGTTTCCTGTTATATGTGTACTACTTGTTACTTCTTTATAAGGTGCTCTTAACTTCTGTGTCAATCTTTTCATGTGTTCTAATCATACCCAGTTTCCCTTTCACTATTATCATTTTCTGTTTCCTTTCTGCACATCCATCTTCATTGAATACTTCTCTTTTTCAGTTAAAGCAAAACAACTACATGCTTTGCTTTCTTTGCATAAAGTAAAAATGGATGTGTTGAGTCCAATCATTGACAGACTTTGAAAGAAGTAATGTGATTGATCACTGATCATGGTTCACATTTTTTTTATGTAGTGATTTGTGGACTTAAGGAAAAAAAAAAAAAGGAAGTATGTACTTTTGCAGTTGCTCCCAGGAGTATACCATGGTAACTGACATTTGAACTCTCCTTTGGGATACTAATGAGTTATTGAATAAACCATTATAACTAAAATTTCTGCCTTTTGAAGCCATACAAAGTAAGGATCACCTTTAGTTAGTTATGCATGGTAGAGTCTGAGTGATTATCATCTTCATCTTTATGTATTAATGCATTTTACATATTCTTAAAATTAGGCACTTAAGAAGAAAATAAGTACATTAGCATAAATAGACAAATGATCCATAATATTTATTTTTTTCCAGTAATCTTAACTAAATCTTACCATTCTCAATATTCAAAGACTTCTTTTTGGAAAATCTCACCTATAACTCAAAAGCATAGATTTGGGATACAACATGTTATTCAAATAATTTAATTGATTAACTCTATTCTATTGTAAAACTCTAATAACATTATTTACTATTTATGGTCAGTATGAGGATGAAATGAAATTACAGATAGCACAGTACCTAGCTTTTAGTAGGCATTTGATAAACACCATTGAATATCCCAACATGGGCTGCAAAGGAAGAAAAAACTGTCAAAACAAATTATTCAACCTCCCATCCTCTCATATTGTTGTATAGTGGCTTTACAAAGCAAAAATTAAAGGTCTTCTCTCACTAGACCATGAGAGAAATTACCACTATAATAAAAGCCCTGGCTCTTGTACAAAAATCCCCTTGGAAAGTCTTCTAAGTGTCTGAGAAATTCAATAAAAAGGTCTTCCAAGCTATGTTAGTTTAGTCATCAAAAACAATCTAATGAAGCTCAAACACCAGACAGGAATTAATCTGTTAGTGTATAACAGCAACACAGAAGGGAGGTAGTACGGTGCTGCCGCTAAGCAGGCACACAATTCTTGAGAGATTCCACATAACAATAATACTAAGAAAGCTATCTCCTTTTCTCTCATGCTTAAAAGCTAATAAATGCCAGCTGGTAAATGTCACAGTGGTCGAATTTTCTGACACATTCTGACACCTTTATGAACTGGGTATCTATTCAATTTATTGAAGTGTGGAGCACTATATATATATATATATATATATATATGCTGTGTGGCTTAATACGTGAAACAGGGCCAATAAGACACTGTTCCTTCTCTCCTATGAGCTCAAGGTCAATAGGAGAATACTGTTGTGTAAATAATACTCTACTATAAGGCAAATGTGAAAGCACCCTGTATTAATTAGAAGCAAGAATTTAAGAATGCTCACTGGAAGGATTTCTTTCTTCTGAGAGAGAAAAGAGAACAGAGGGGGGGGGGGTAAGATTTAAACGAACTTTAATAAAGGAGGGGGAAAGGAGGACAGAGAAGACTAGGACAACAGTGTAAGTGGAGATTCTAGACGTATTATGATGCCATGTTTGCTTCAGGACTGACTAATTATGGTATGACTGGAGTTTCAATAATACCAAGGAAAGAAGATGTGAGGATTGTGGTCCTAGAAAGAAATGCTACTTTAGTCATTAAAGTGAAACATTCATGTATTCATTTTGGATAGTCCTAAGTCACCAAAAATATCACTAATAGCATTATGATCACTCCAAAATGTATTCTAAAATATGCCCCACATGTTTCACGATGATTGTTATGATCGTTCCACATATGATGCAGTGCTACTTTATAATACTATTACAAAGTTAATATAAACGCCTAACATTCTTTGAATGAATGACTGACTAACATGTACTGGATATTGTTTAAAGCACATCATAGGTATAATCTCATTTTATACTTAAAAATGGATTATGTGAAATTATAATCTCCATTTTACATATCAAAAAACCAAGGTTTATGAAAAAGTAATTGCCCAAGATTCATCCAAGTGGTAAATCTTGGAGCCTAAATTCAAGCTCAAGATACTGTGAGTGTAAAAACAAAACAAAACTAGAAGCAAAATAAAGCTATCCCGCATTTTGCAAGTATCCCATCCATAAATCAAGCATGGCTGTCTGCCATTTAGGAGACTGTATATTGAGGCACTTAGGTGGTTTAGTTGTTAGCATCTGCCTTCGGCTCAGGTCATGATCCCAGCGTCCCGGGATGGAGCCCCACATCAGTCTCCCTGCTCAGGGGAGAGCCTGCCTCTCCCTCTCCAGCTCCCTGTGCTTGTGTTTCCTCTCTCCCTATCTCTCTCTGTCATAAATAAAATCTTAAAAAAAAAAAAGGAGACTCTGTATTTGGAGAAGTAAAACAGACTGAGAAAGACTAATAATATAAGAAAAATATAAAGGAGATGTCAAGTTCAAATGAGTCAGTGATTTCTTCTAATAGTGGGGTGAGAAAGAACTTGAGGGCAGAGTCTAAATTGGAATTGAAAGAGCAGTAGGTTTAATTTCAGTTTCTTAAAAAAGATTAACAAAATATCAGAACAAAATAAAGCTGAGATCAACTTTGCTTACTTTTGGTTTTCTAACTCCAGAAAAAACAGTTTGAATAATAAAGGTAGGAACAATACCTGTCTTTGCATCATTTATATTATCAGGAACAATGAGAGACACTTAGTAGGTTCTTCATTTGTTTGTTTGTTTAAATAAGTAGGCATATTCAATGAAGACTGTCTTGTTCTTCCTGCAATATTTTACTTGTCATCTTCTTGACTTTTTTTTTTTTAAGATTTTGTTTATTTATTTGACAGACAGAGATCACAAGTAGGCAGAGAGTCATGCAGAGAGAGAGGGGGAAGCAGTCTCCCTGCCCAGCAGAGAGTCCGACACTGGGCTCGATCCCAGGACCCCAGAATCATCACCCGAGCCGAAGGCAGAGGCTTAATCCACTGAGTCACCCAGGCGCCCCATCTTCTTGACGTTTAAAGTAGCTTTATTGAAATATAATTGATATACAAAGAACAGCATATACTTGATACAATTTATGAGTTTGAACATATGCAGTCACCTGTGATACTGTCATCACAATCAAGGGAATGGACATAAACAATACCTCACTCATTTCCTTAGTGTCCCTTTGTTTTTGTGGGAGAAATTAAGAGTTCAATGGATATCAAGTTTCTATTATGCTGGAGGAATAAATTCTGGAAATCTGCTGCACAGTATAATGCCTGTAGTCATGCTGACTTTTTAAGATGTCACTTCTTCCCAGAGGAGTTAATATATTGTTTGTCAACTACATATAAAACACCAAGTAACTAATGTCACTTTTGCATTTCCTAACAAAATTTGAGACCCCTAAAATCATCCAAACGGGAATCCCTGATGAAGCTCAGTGCAACTCTTCAGTTTTACCTCTGACTTCTATTGTAACCTTGAAAAATTTCTCTTACGTGTAAAACAAGGCAAGTAAAAGCAATTTAAACTCCCTTTCTTACAGGTCCAGATGCTTAAGAATCCAGGTCCTAAATTGAGTGCAACCTGCCTGGCCTCTTACTTTAATAGAACCATTTAGTTGGATTGTTTCTTTAATAGTGAGAACAATTCTGTAAAACTTTGCATCCTGCTGCGTCCATTGCAATTGCTTCCTATATTCCTTCTGAAGGGAAGATTTAGCAAATTGGACTTTAGGCTTAATACCCTTCAGAAGATATCTCCGCTATATATTTTCTGTGATAACTATTTCAGAACTACTTAATATACCACAAACCAACAATCATTAGTATCTGTTTTACTGTTATACAGTGCCAAGAAAATAAAACGGTCCCGTGCATTTAGTTTGAAATGTTTTACTAGTTGTTTTAACAGCTTTTGAGTAGTTTTACAATATAATTATTTTTAAGAGGATAGAAAATAATATTGATGAGAGATACATTCAAGTATTAACTCAGGGGAAGTTAACATTAGAAGTGACAAAGTAGCCCAGTGAAAATTAGGCTTTAGTAATACTAAAAAATACTTAGTAATTATTTCCAAAGTGGAGAGGCATCCAGCATTCTTCATTGGTTATCTGTGAGCTTCCTAAGAAGCAGCCTCTTCAAGGTAAACTTCCTACTGGAGTGTCAAAGAATGAAGCTGCCCATTTCCTGTCTGTGTAAGAATGACTGAGAGAAGCCAAGACTTCTGTGTCCTCAGAACCATCCAGTGTTTAATCACAAAGCCATATGCCACTATTTTCCTGAACCTCTAACAGCAAATTTTCATCTTATACTCTCCCTAGTTTATTTTTCTGTTGATCTTTATTTTTATTTTTGACCTCTATTAGTATTCTAAAAGATACATACTCAACACAGTGTGTTGAATGACTGAAGTTAATAGGAGAGTAATCAGTCCTATGAATTACAAATGCTTCTTGTACTTTCCCTTAACCCTTTAGCATTTATTCCTCTGAGACACACATGCCTGACTCATGGCTACCAGCAACAGTGACTTCTTGCCTGAGGCCCTTTCTGACCACTGCTACCACAGTTTTTTGGGCAATAATAAATGGTTGCTATTTTAATCCACTAAGTTTTGAGGTATGTTGTTATTGATACTCCCATCCATACAGATATTTATGAACTTCTTCCATGATTGAGTTTATATTTCCACCACTTGCAACCATATAGCTCTAACTTGAATATCCTTATTTACTCACTTACTGGCATGCTATCTTGGGCAGCTGTGTTTTTGTTTTGTTTTTTTCACCTGTGAGAAGGGTAGCCATATTCTTGCACTGGGTGATATGAAGGTTGGAATAATGCATTTGAATGTCATACAAATAACAAGTTTGACAAAACTATAGTTGTTATTATAAATTATTTTTTATCTTAATAGTTCTAAGGAAATGACAAGGTATCTAGTACAGAATAGGTACTGCAATGAAGGAGTAAATAGATGTTAGTTGATAGATTAATGCTGATTCAGAGTTGTCTTAGGAAGACAAGAATCTGATCTAAAGGGAGAATTCCTACACACACAGATACGCATACCTATGCATATAAAGTCTAATGTTCTTTAAAAATATTTAAAATTAAACAATGCCTGTAGTTTGATATACTTAATATTTGTCTACCTTAAGTAGGTATTAAAATTAATTAAGGCTATCGTATTTAAGGTAAACATATTAAGGACAAAACATTTATTTACATGATATAATAGAAATAGATCTGATATATTTTACTGACTTTAGCTAAGTAGTTCATTTTCATTCTCCCATATTAATTCAAGCAATTTAAAATGTCATTAAGCAAAAAGAAATGGACGAGTGGAAATGCAAATGAACATAGAATATCTGTTCTTGCAGAGAGCTTGTTACATAGCCCATCTCTTTAGATTCATAAAGGGATGAGTAGCTTTGAATTTAAGGACTTAGACAGGATAACACTTAGAGTCCAGTATAGATTAATAATACAGACATGTAAAAATGCAAATCTATGGGCACATGGGTGGCTCAGTCCTTAAGCGTCTACCTTTGGCTCAAGTCATGATCCTGGGTCCTGGGAGCCGTGCATCAGGCTCCCTGCTCAGCAGGAACCCTACTTCTCCCTCTCCCTCCCCCTACTTGTGTTCCCTATCTCACTGTCTCTCTCTCTGTCAAATAAATAAATAAAATCTTTATAAAAAATAAATAATAAAATATGAATCTATTTTGATCAGGTAAATTTCTATAGCCTGAATGGTTGATGGATTGGGAAAACCTGGAATCATAGAGTTTAATCAATATGACTAAATATTAATTTTGTCATATACATGTACATATGTCTTATGCTTAGGCCTCACGTTTTAAGCCTCCTAAAGAAGTAAGTCCACCTGGGTGGCACAGTCATTTGGGCATTTGACTCTTGATTTGGGTTCAGGTCATAATCTCAGGGTTGTGAGATTGAGTCCCATCTCAGGCTTTGCACTGAGTGTGGAGCCTGCTTAAGATTCTCACCTTCTCCCTCTACCCCTCTTGGCTCATGCGCTTGCTCTCTCTCTATATATATTTAAAAAATAATAATAATAATAATACCTTTGACTAAGTCATTCTTGTCTAGAAAGCCATCTGAAATAAATAATCCAAAATGTAGAAAAAGCTTTATATAAAAATGTTATTATTATATCACTCTCCCTGATATAGAAACAAAAGGAAAACAAGCAAAATGGTTAAAATATAAATTACTGGTTAAACAAATTAGAATATATACATTTGATTTTTTGTGTGTATTATTAATAACAATGATTAAGATCATATAATAACATAGGTAATTAAATAGCAGATGATTTAAGAAAAAATTAAGATTGAAAATCAGTATGTAAGGTCATGGCAAACTTAAAACCGAACAAAACAAACATGCAAATAAAAAAAATACATATTTAGTGAGGAAAAATGATGGAAAAGCCACCTGCTTCAGTAAAAGCCTAAGTAAAGTAGTTCTTGTTTTAAATCTTGGTTTTCTGCCCTTGATGGCTCTATGGTAAGTATGACAAGTAATTGAGCCACTCTGAGCTGCTTTTCTCATCTGCAAAAGGAGGATATTAGTTACAACATACTTTGGAACATTATTATAATGATTAGAAATAATTTGCTTGAAACACTAGTCCATACTAGTACCCAGTGAATTCTAGTTATTATTATTGCTGCTGCTACTGTTGTTATTAGTCTTGGTTGTGATTAGGTGGAAGGATGGAAGGTGACTTGTTTTCTCTCCCTTTTTAGCAATTATATGGTTGTTATCTTTATACTGTAAAGGATTTATTTATAAAGAAAGAAACTAGAAGTGAGGCCTTGACAGCACGTCTTATTTCAACTCCCGGTCATGCTCCAGAGACTAAGGATGCCATTTTTCATACACCAGGTGACGAGTTTACATTCCCAACTATACACATGTATGTTTTTCTCTCATGTCAGTAAAGGACAAATTCCGGCCAGGGAGCCAAACCTGAGCTACAGAGATTTTATTTATTTATTTGAGAGAGAGAGAGAGAGAGAGAGAGACCATGAGCAAGAAGGAGGAGCAGAGGGAGAACAGACTCCCCACTGAGCAGGGAGCCTCATGTGGGGCTCGATCCCAGGACCCTGAGACCTGAACCAAAGGCAAATGCTTAACCAACTGAGCGCCCCTCAAACTGAAATTTTAAAATTTTTTTCTTTTCTTTTTAAGATTTATTTATTTATTTTAGAGAAAGAGACACAGAGTATTCATGCAGTGAAGGATAGGCAAAGGGAGAGAGAGAATCCCCAAGCAGACTCCACAGTGAGCATAGGGCCCTTCACGGCGCTCAATCCCACAACCCCGAGATCACAAACTGAGCTGAAACCATGAATCAGATGCCCAACTGACTGCACCATCCAGGTGCCCCCAAATTTTCAATGTTTAATGCTAATTATATTCCCATTTTAGATTCACCTATATCAATGGAAATATCACAACATAAAATATTAGAACTAGCCAGATAAACAATACTCAGGTGAATAAAGAGACTTGGGGATAGATTCACCAAGTTGAAACACAAAAGTTTTTGTCCTTCTGGCTCAATTTTTCCTTCTATTGTACTGATGAAATTAATTGCAAATCTTTTTCGACATGCCTTTGGTGAATGGGAGCTTTTCTCCCCCATCATCTGCCATTAGAAGGTGTGTATTCCTGACCAGTAAAATATCCAGCAGTCTTGGTAGACGATATAGCAGGGGATTTATGTTTAAGGCTTGCTTGCTTTCTTTCTTTCTTTCTTTCTTTCTTTCTTTCTTTCTTTCTTTTCTTTCTTTCTCTTCCTAAGTCTCTCCACTTGCTGGTCTGAGCTTTCCAAAAATACCTAATGTCACATAAATCTCAGAGCTTTTACTTGGAATAGTATATCATTAAATGGTTTATGAACACCTACATTTTTATTACATTATTCCTATGACTTTTTTCATGGCACAATTAATTTGCTTACACACTCTGTATTGAAATTAGTTTTCAGTTTTGTTCTGATAGATACTTTTTTAAAAAGTAAAATGGGGGGAAAAGTTATCATTAAATGCTGCTTCTCAATTTAAATGGTATTTCCACAAAGAAGGCTTTTCCAATCCAAGAGAATAGACTTTTTCTTCCTCTTACACTGTGTCATGCCAACCTATGTTGTTCCTTCCATCCTCTTCTTTTTCTTTAGCTCAACTTGTTCCATCTTATACAGACTTCTTTCCCATTATTTCCCCACTCTCTGAAAATTTCCCCTCTTTTTTTCAATGAATTAACTTTGCTAATTATTAATCTCAGTCCCGTCACTGCTTCCTTAAGCAAACCCTCCCTGATCTCTATGACTAGGGAAAATCCTCTCTTAAAAGGCACTCACACCAACATCTGCATCATCACGAGGCTTTTATAGTTGAATTTTAAACTTGTGTATATATTTATTTTATTAGTGTATTTATTACTATTTAACTACTAGTGAATGAAGTTAAAGCCAGGTTTCTTTTTGCTAATAACTGTATCCCTATGATATAAAACAGTGCTGAAAACAAGGAAGTTACTCAGTGAATATTGATTGAATGAGCAAATGAATATTTCAGAATTAAGTAAAATAATATATGTAGAGGGTCTGGTACATACAAGTGGTCTTTTATAAGTTGAGTAGCTTCTACTCCTTTGAGAGTGGATCTGGAATTTGCAAAGTAACATATGTCTCTCACTGAAATTAATTAAGATGAGTAATTAAAGGTCAATCACTCCTTAATGTATTTTTTTAAAAAAAAAACTGATATAAATGGGTGAAACTATTGGTTCCTAATGCATAAGAAAGAAGTCTATGCAGGCACATGGATCCTGGCTACTTCACTGCAAGTATGTGGCATTCTTAATAGAATTTGTTGAAAAAAATTTTTTTCAGTTTAAATAGTTCTAGAAGATTTATTTATCAAGAAACATGTTAATTATGGTCTGGCATTAAAAAAAAACTGTGGCTACACTTTCCATAAAGAGTGATATTGTATATTAAATAAGTGCTTTGGAGTCAGACAAGTGCTTTTGAACCTGAGTTATGTCACTTATCAACTATGTGACAATTGTCTCCTCTGTAAAATGAAGGGTATGACACTTGTCATCAAGGATTACTTCCAAAATTAATGAATAATTTTAGTGAATATTCTGTGTCATATAGTAACATAAATAGTGATGTGCCCCCCCCAAAAAAATACACAGAAAAGCAGACCTATCAATGATAGTTAACTAACTGTCCTACGAAGAAAGAAAAAGCAAAGTGATATTTCTTAAGGGACTATCTTATGCAAAACACTGGAGGGGGAGACAGACCATGAAAGACTGTGGACTCTGAGAAACAAACTGAGGGTTTTGGAGGGGAGGGGGGTGGGGGGTTGGGTAAACCTGGTGGTGGGTATTAAGGAGGGCACGTATCCCACACACTGGGTGTGATGCATAAACGATGCATAAACAAAGAATTTTGTAACACTGAAAACAGAATAAAATTTTAAAATATCCTCTTAAATAGCCTGAGAGGTTGATGCAAGAAAGGAAACTGAGGGCAAAATAATTAAGCATATTGCTTCATAATCACAAAACCACAGGCTTTCTTCTCAGAGGGAAGATGTGAAGGTATAACCTCTGGGCATATTCTAATTCTCTTGACACAAACATTTAAGTAGATGGACCTAAACAGCCTATAGAGATGAAATTACTTTGAAACTCTGGAAGAGGAACACACAGCATTTTTTTTTTTTTTTTAGCAATCTTGTGTTTTGAATTTTTCTAGCAGATCAGTCTATTAATTGCTTAGCAAACAAAAATAAGAGGATATAAAAGAAAGATTCCACATCAAAGCTCTGCAAGTAAGACATCATCCTGGTGGCTTTCCAATAAGAAAATTGCCAGGAATTCAAGCAAAGACTTTATCCTGTTGAAGGCATTAGAGCATCCAAGTTGAGCAAGTGCCAAAACAAGTTCATATGATGTAATGAAACTGGCTTTTGACAACAAAATAATATATATCCCAAGCTTATTTTCCCAACTTCTAGCCATATGATCTTAACATTATAGTAACTACTATGATTTTTTTCTATTTACTCATCAAAAGAGTAAGAATTAAAATGATTTGGGGGTGCCTGGGTGGCTCACTGGGTTGAGCCTCTGCCTTCAGCTCAGGTCATGATCTCGGGGTCCTGGGATCGAGCCCCACATTGGGCTCTCTGCTCAGTGAGGAGCCTGCTTCCTCTCTCTCTCTGTCTGCCTCTCTGCCTACTTGTGATCTCTCTCTGTGTCAAATAAAGAAATAAAATCTCTAAAAAAAATTTTTTTTTAGGGGCGCCTGGGTGGCTCAGTGGGTTAAGCCGCTGCCTTCGGCTCAGGTCATGATCTCAGAGTCCTGGGATCGAGCCCCGCATCGGGCTCTCTGCTCAGCAGGGAGCCTGCTTCCTCCTCTCTCTCTGCCTGCCTCTCTGCCTGCTTGTGATCTTTCTCTGTCAAATAAATAAATAAAAATCTTAAAAAAAAATTTTTTTAAAGGATTAAAATGATTTGGGGTGAGAATTTCAGATATTGTACACATGTATGAGGTGTCTTGTATCAGGTCACAGTGCTCAATAGTTTAGCTATTATGTTTCATGTTAAAATGTCTCTAAGACATTATCTGGCATACCGTAAGTGCTCACAATGATAATTCTCTTTGTAAGTGACAGGGAGCTTATTCTTCTCTTACCAAATTACTACCTGTCTCCTAGCCCCTGAAATGGACCAAGTCACCTAAAATAAATGAAGACTAATAACATAATCACTAGTTAAGTCACTGAAGGCAATTTACTTATTATTGTTGTTGTTGTTGCTATTTAGAAAGAAAACCATTTCAATAGCAAATAACCTGGTTGGGGGTAGGAGTGTTATGTATCTAGAATGAAGGGATTGAACTACAGCAGGCATACACAGAAAACATATAGTAGAGCTGTTGGTTAAACCAGAAATGCAGCATAATGCAGGATATTATTTAAATTCTATTGAAAATGGAATTACCTTATATGTTGCTGAGCAAGTGCTCTCAACAATGTTTGTCTAATCAAGAGTTATTTTGTCTATTTCTTCAACAAATGCTTTCTCAGTACGTATATGATGTCCAAATCTTTTCAAAGGCCCAGAGATGAGTATATAAATGAGATAAACCATAGGCTAAAAAACAGTCCAGGACCCCACTTTCTGAGCATCTGGACCCAGAATGTATATCAGGGATTCCATGGAGGAGAGAGTATGTAAATAAGGAAAATTTAAGCCCAGATATGCTATTCCTCTATTCGTCTAAATAGAGGAAAATAACTACAATTGTTACACAAAGCTTGAAATGAACTTTAGGACTCTGGACTTCCCTGATTATTCTTTCACTTAAAATAGCAATTTAAATGTATTTCATTAATCTTGTGTTATTTGCACTTTTGGCCATTGCTAAAAAATTGTAGTCCATGTCTGAATATGAGAATAATTTGGGATTGGTCCATAATAATTAGCATTATATGATCTATTTTGCAAAACACCTTGGAAATACCAAGAGATTTACTATAAGGAATTGGCTCGAATGGTGATAAAGGCTGAGGGGTTTAAAATCCTTGTTGGCAAATTGGAGAGCCAATGGTATTATTCCAGTCTGAATTCAAAGGACTGAAAACCAGGAGAGTCAATGATGTAAACTCCAATGTGAGTTTGTGTCCACAGGTAGGAGAAGACTGGTGTCCCAGTTCCAAGAGAGGCAGAAAGAAAGAATTTTTTCCTTAGCCTTTGACTGTTTTCAGGCCTTGGATGGATTGGATGCAATCCATCCCCATGGAGGAAAACAATTTGCTTTGCATAGTCTGTCCATTCAAATGTTAATCTCGTCATCAAATAACCAGAGAAATTTTAAAATGTTAGTCTAGTCAAGAAATCTGTGAGGGTACAGATACATCCAGAAATAATGTTTAACCAAATATTCATGCACCTCTTGGGCCTGTCAAGTTGACATATAAAATTAAGCACTCATAGAACCTATATCTTTAGTTATTTAATAGAAATTTTAATATCAATACATTCAGATTAATATGTATTTGTGTTTGCATTTTTTAGAGGGAAAGGGGCAGAGGGAGAGAGAATGAGAATCTGAAGTAGGTTCCATGCCCAGCGTGGAGCTACAGGAAAGTCTTGATCTCACATCCTGAGATCATGACCTGAGCTGAAATCAAATTTAATACTTAACCAATTGAGCCACCCAGGCATCCTAATCTGTGTGCATTTTAAAGTCACAGGTACAAAGAAAGACTTACCAACAATTTCATATTTACAAACTAATTCCTACAGGGAAAGTCTCTCTTGTGGTTGCTTTAGTGATGGGAAGGTCAAGATCACTGAATTCTCACCTTCCTCCTTTCCCTGATGCATTATATTCACTAGACCGTTGAGTTGAAAACTGCTATTTAACCTTAGCCATATTTCTTCTAGTACCACGTACTTGGCCATATAGGAAATAGATAGCTTACTAGATAAATCATCCAAAAATCAGGGTGCCTGGGTGGCTCAGTCGTTAACGGTCTGCCTTCAGCTCAGGTCATGATCCCAGGGTCCTGGGATTGAGCCCTGCATCACACTCCCTGCTCTGCGGGAAGCCTGCTTCTCCCTCTCCCACTCCCTCTGCTTGTGTTTCCTCTCTCACATGTGCGCTCTCTCTCTCTCTCTTCAAATAAATAAAATCTTTAAAAAAAATCATCCAAAACTCTTGGAAGAGATATTTTTAAAGATAAAGGTCTAACTGTCAGCATTACAGATTTGATGCCCCTTTAAATCTTTGAAGTAATGCACATTTGTAGGATTTTCTTCTTATAGTTGTTCATTCAAAAAATACTTCTTAAATATGTCCTTAGTGAATTTATAGTGTGGGATGTTGCTGGTGTTAGAGGACAAAACATGACCCATTGCCCCTGGGAAAGTTAAGTGTGTTGAGATGTTTCCCTTTAGGAAGCTAGTATTGCTCTAAATAGAGATATTGTCTGCCTGCCACCTGGTAGATTCCCTAAGAAACACTCATTTTACTCACTTACACTGTGGCATCTGGTGTCCATTAGATAATATCTACAGATTAGATATTCTTGATCTTTTCTAAAGTTAAACTTGCTGGCAGGTCACTTGACTCTCTTAGCTTAGTCATCTACCATAGAGCATTGCATTATATTATTGTAACATGTATTTTCCAGGTACACGCATATCCCTGTTAGAAATCAATGAAAGTCCTAAGTTGAGGTGGAATCAGAAAAATTTAAAAGGGCTGTATTTTATAGACATTTTTGTGGTTGGAAAAATAATGCCTATTTATTAGAGAGTGTTAGAAAGCCCAGAAGGAAAAATTTAAGTAAAGGGAAATACCAAAAATGACCACCTACATATAACTATTGACAGCCATAGCTAATAAAATAATCTTTTAGTTTTTATATTTGAGATTTCAAATACTGAATTTTTACTAAATGCTCTTCTGGCTAAGTTTCTATTCATAATACTTTGCATGCACAATTTCATTCCATCTGCAGAGCTAGCTGTTTTTTACTATTTCCACTTTAAAATTAATAAAAAAAAAAAAAGAAGCAAAGAGAGATGAAGTAACTTTCTCTGGTTAGCAATACCTAGTTAGTAAATATAGAAGAAGGTCCCTGACTTAAGGTTCACCTTACAAATTTTTACTTTACCATGGTGGGAAAGCAATATACATTCCGTAAAAACTGTCCTTCAAAGTTTGAATTTTAATCTTTTTCTGATAATAGCCATGTGCCATATGATACTCTCTTGTGATGCTGGGCAGCTGTAGCTCCCTGCAGCTGCCTGGGAACCCCGTGATCATGAGGGTCAATAACCAATACACTCACAACCGTTCTGCACCCATACAACCATTCTGTTTTTCACTTTCAGTAAGTATTTATACACAAATTTTATACATAAATTGCATAAGATATTCAACACCCTATGTAAAATAGGCTTTGTTTTAGATGATTTTGCCCAACTGTAGGCTAATATAAGTGCTCTGAGTATATTTAATTAAGGTAGATTAGGCTAAACTATGATGGTTGGTAGGTTAGGTGTATTAAATGTATTTGGACTTATGAAATTTTCATGGTAGGAAGGGTTTATCAAGATATAATCTCAGCATGAGTCAGGGGAGCTCTGTAACTTTCTCTGGTTAGTAAATATATAACCCAAGTATGCCAATATGTGCTTTTAGCTATCATGTTCCAGTGAGTATTCATACTTTCACATACTCAGAGTTCTTTTTTTTAACCACTGTATCAATTCTGTTTGTAATATGCTTTTTTAACTTCACAACATATTATAAAAGCATTATTTTATTAATATAGTTCTGTATTTTCATATTTGAAGTTTACTTGGTGCATTGTTTTGAAGAATGAACTAAAACTTTAATGTAGCATACACGACTTTGTTTTTGTTGTTTTTATTTTTTTTGCTGTGATTTTTAAGATTTATTTTATCTTGAAGAATATTTCTATTGCCATTTTTTTAGGAAGTGGATAATCCAGGGGAATGCTAGCTAAAACCACAGTGAACCCAAAATACCTTTTGAGGAAGAGAATTCATACTATTCCAAATTGAGGATAACCTCTCTCAGGGTTAGTGTAGTCTAAATACATTTAATTCTGTTTCTGAGAATTGGCACATTTAAAGGGAAATTGTATAAATTATATTTGTGTACACGGTGTCGGGAGAGAGATAAGGGGAGCCTTAAGTTACCTCTCTGTGTATCCAAGTTGTTTACCCAATGGTCAGTGTTAGGTTCCCCAATAATGGGTCTGTGATTAAAAGAGCAAGACTGATAAAAAGCAAAGGTCAAGCAGAGCTTTATTCCACGCCAAGCATCAAGAATCAGACCGAATGTTCGGGGCCGTGCCTCTTACAGAGAGGGCGATCGCTCTCTGCTTCACAGACTAGTTTTTAAGGGCAAAGGCCATGTGGTTGGGCCTGGCCATGCACAGGTGGCCAATGAAATTGTAACACACAGAGAAAGCTGCACAGTCATGTTAGATCACACATAAGTGACCAATTGAATTACAATTTACCCTAGTAGATATTTGAACCAGCCTATCACCTTGGTCAAAATTGGTGCCCAAAAGGTGGGGCCCATTTCTTTGGTAACTAGAGAGACAGTATGTGCCCCCCCCCCCCCCCCCCCCGCCGCAACTGATTGGATGTCTCCACCTGGCCTGACCCACCCTTGTATTTGGGATTTGTTACCTGGGACTGGTTTCAGGGACTTGTTTTTAAGGAAGTCCCCTGGGGGAAGGGGGAGTAGGGACAGTTTAAGGGTTAAACAACACAGTTATTGTTTAACCGGATGGAAGTGCTCTGGCTAAATAGGTCCTTACAGTCAGGATTCTAGAGCTGTGCATTCCTTGACTCTTATATGTTTTAGTAGGAGAGAGAAGATTGCCAAACAAATAACCATCTCCAAAGATAAAAATTGCCATGTGTAAAAGAGAGGGAGAAACACACTGTGAAAGTTCAGAGGAGGGCAACACATCTTTCAGGTGAGCTGAATAGCAGAGACAGGAGGCAGATGTTTTAAACTTGGCCTTAGGAATGGAAAGATGCTTCTTTTTAGTAGAGCTGTGCTGCGTGATATGGGTGACATAAAATCATTTCCATGATTACAAATGAATATGTTTATTGAGCTAAAAATCTATTATCACTGAGGCACAGGCAAGCACAAAATGTTAATAGAAGCACAACTACATCAGGTTGAATTTCATTTGTCATTAACAACATTTGGAGATTTTACTCTGAAGTTTATACCTAACTTTAGACAATACAACATTGAACTACCTCACTCAATTGATTTTTAAAAAGTAACGTAAATCACTTCTGCCTGCATTGTCTAATAAATTAACATATTGTTATATCCAATTTAAATAATGATTGAACAAGCCAAATGAAAATCTGACAGCCACAAATCCCATTTGATCTTATTTAATCTAAGAAACTGCTTACAGCTGATCAATTGATAAAAACTGACAGTTAAATATTTTCAAAGCACCACCATTTTACCAGTAGTTTAGGGAGTGAAGATAAAGCCTTACTGTGCCTTTCAATTTAGCAAATAATTCAGCAATATTTAGAGAGAGCTATTAGTGCATACAGCAGATGAAATTGTAGACTGAGCAGTTATATAACTATCTAGAAACATTTTATTTTCAAAGAGCACTATGCCTTGTCATTTTCAGCTCTGAGATGGATTTGAGTAGATATGTCAACAGGCTGAAGGAAGGTTAGAATAATTATCTGAACTGCAGAATTCTCTTTGCCCTCTTGGATTTGGTATTTTTTCTCCATCTCTCTCTCCCAAAAAATAAAGAAAGAGAGACTTTAATGTTAAGATCATTTTTTTCAGAGAGCATTTTTTTTTATAAATTAGTTTATTGACACTATAGGATTTAGATTCTAGATCCTATACCTATTTATTTGCCCACAACATTGGGTGGAGGCTGTCTCGATTCTGTTGATTTTTCAACCCCACATCTGTCTCTGTAGTAATGAGATTGACTTGGAAGTTTCTCCCAGTAAATGAGTATGAATTTTCCACAAATATTTCAAGTCAGACATCAGAACCACATGTGGTAGGAAGGAAAGGAAGACTTAAGTGTTTTCCCATTATTGAATAGGAGAGTGTAGGCAGCAGAATCATGTATATCAATGCTCTGCCCCTTCCACTAGTTATTATGTAACCTTGGGTGAATACTTTTCTCACCCAAGAGCTAGTAATTTGTAAAATTTATAAATTTTTAGAATTAGAACAATTGCTAGGTTGATATATGATATATGTTTGTTACGCAGTGTCTACCTCTACCACAAGCTCAAAAAAAAAAAAAAAGTTCGGTTACATTATTACTGTATAATATTGAGTTGGACAATTATCAAGGTCACTTTTTTCTTCTTAGAAATTCTGTGCTGTAATTAAATCATTTCTCTAATTTATCAGAAAATCCCTCAGCTTAGAGAAACTCCCTTATTAACTCTTATATTAAATAAAAATGGTTGAGTCTACTTCCCTCCACCCCATATTGTAGCTGAACATTTTTCTTTCCTTTGTAGTTTATTTACAGTATATATGTAGGCTTTTGTTAGATCCTTATTGCATAACTAGGGCAGACATTGTTATCTACAGTACACTAATATAGCAGCTGGCTAGGATTTTTTTCTGATGCCCAAAGGAGCTAATGTCTGAAGGTCACCACATGCACTTTTGTTCCTAACATTTATTTTGGTTTTGTGATGTTGTTTTAAATCCTTTCACTCATAACTGAGAATCAGGAAGCCTATATTCTAACTCTGACTCTGCTTTTGTGTGTGGTAGTTTGCTGTTTGCAGCCAGGGAATGGGTTCTCCCTTACTGGAATTGTCAACTCTCCCATGTGCTGGTTGGATCAGTTTGGTATAGCAGATTAGTATTATTTGTTTGGCTTTCTAAAGGAGGAGTCACATTGCCTGAGGTACTGGATGGAGAAGTAAAAACTAGCTACTAAGGAGAATATGTAAAGATGGATGAGCTGTCTGCCGTGAGAAGAAAATAGAATAGCAAGATGTATATTATGCATTTTCCCTATCTTATACTAGATCCTTTTAATGTCCTTTGAGCACAAACATGTGATTAGGTTAATCTGTGAGTATGATTAGTACTTTGTCACATTTCTAAGAGCTTTCAGTGGAAATCATATTAATGAGGTTGAATATTTGCAATTTTGTGTGTCCCAGATACATAAGAGTTATCCCTTTTGTGTATTTTTGCCTCCTCTCTTTCTTTCTCTAAATATGTTTCACTTATTTCCAGAAAGAGAAACATGGTAAAGGACATTTATAAATCTGCAGTAGGCTCATCAAATCATTCAAGACATAAATAACCAGTGAGGGAAAATATGAATTAAAAAATTTCCCCAGAATCTTGAGATTAATAAACATATCACTAATCTATACACACAGTATTATAATTCTCTTCACTATTTTACTGGCATTATCCCTTTCTGATAGAAACTCCATTAGGCAGTTTTACTGATGGAGAACTATGCCAGTAAGAGTTAAAATGACTTTTCATGGTAACATAACTGGTAAGAGGAGGAATTGAGACATGGCTTCATTTTAATAACTGTCCAAGATTTTATATCCTCTAGTTCACCAGCTTCCAAACCAAGATTTCACAATCTGACATACTACACATATTTCAGTATGAAATCACTGAATATATGTCCTTAGGTAGCTTTCACTGACATTATCACAGTCTTGAAAAATAAAATGACATGCCCATATGTGCTAAGTAGAAAGATGATAATAGGCCCAAATAGGTCTCTTGAATGTTCACCAAGATGCCGTATGTTTTTAAACTGAACAATCTCTCATGATAGGGCATTTTCTCTCTGATATAATGTAAAGCTATGAATGTGTACAGAAATTTACTCTGTGTTTATGAGTTCATGTGAGTGTGTGGGGGGGATGCCCTCTATAAGTAGGGTGCAATCAACTGTGGCCTCAGAAACTTTTAATTGGAACAAAACATCTTTTGCCTTCCAATTCCTTATCTTCACTGATAGTCCTTTTGAAATTAGGGCCATTCTAATCCATGTGTCCAGCTCAGGGCCTGCTTGAAGACAAAGTCCTAAATAGTTGATCACTAAGAGAGTGATAGTCTTGGCCTTATTTCCTCTTCTTCCCTTCCATATTGTTGTAACAAACATGCCAGGTGCCTTATCAGTCACCAGAGATACCTGGTGAAACACAACCATTCTTTCCTTCCAAAGATGAATCTCTCTTCATCTCAACCATTGTGATCTTAAAGGAAGTGCCTTCTCTCGACCTCTTATACAACAAGGGATAGGTGCATAATCTGAAGTTTCTGATTTCTGTAGTTAGTATATGGTTTCTGGATGGTTTCTGAAGTTAGTTTAGCCCCAAGCTGTGCCAACCAGATTTTCCCCGGAAAGACTGTACCATAGATAACAGGGAAATTGAATTTTTGTACGGGACCTCTTAAACTATGAGTAGGTGAATATAGGTTTGTTGAGGGATATCTTCTCTTCCATGTGAAAAGAATCCATTTACGCAATAAAGTGAACCAAGAGCATTGAAGTTGAGAGGGGAAAATAAGCATCAGAGATACTACTTTAGGTGCTCAATATGGCAATGACTTTCTTTGTGCCAGCTCTGGGTTTCCCCATCAGATGAGCCAAGAACTTTGCTTTTATAAATTGTCTGTTGCTTGTGACCAAAAATATCCTGAACAATGCAGGATACAAAGTTAGATAACATAACTTTCCTGCCTTTATCACCTTCAGTCTATTGGGGGGAATATTTGTGTATATTAACAGCATCACATTGAGATTCTGAATCTGAGTCTTCTATCACTGTATCCCAAAAAAATGAATTAGAGAAGACAGATGATTATTAAACTTATTATCCTCAACCCCCACATTTCATTGTCACTTTCAAATGGCTCTTTTGGGCCCTCCAGAGAGGAATGGTATGTCAACAGTATGTGTGTATTCATTTTCATGTTTTTAACAATCAGTACACTTAGTGAATGTTTCATATATGCCAGGTACTGTGTTCTAGTGATGAATTAAACAAGAGTTCTGCTCTGAAAATAAATGCACCCTACTGAGGGAGACAACAATGTCTATAGAATATCATAATAGTCAGTGATACGCCCTCTGGTAGAAATATACACAGGAGTTGTGAAAACATGAAAGGCAGAAGCATTTCTCTGCCTAGTAGATTTATCTCAGCTAGACAAAACCAGACAGAGGGTAAAGAGTGTTTATGATTGGAAGCAGGAAGGAAATTAAAATTGTGATATATATTTGTACATCAGTGTATTTGGAGTGGAGACAGGGAGGTAGTGTTAGGAGGAGAGACAAGAGAGGTAGAGAAGTACATGATATGGAAGAGCCACAGTGAATAAAATAAATCCATTGAAGCATTTAAACCAAAGGATCAGTATTAGTACTTAGTACAATATGGAGAATGGATTGGAGGATAATGAACTTGAAATTGGTTTGAAGTTTTAGGAATCCTAATGCAATATGGTAAAGCCTACCATTACATAGGAGAAATAAGTGTTGGAAAGCTCACTCTTTGCAGGAACCACTGATGATATCACATTTGTTATATGCCTGTGGTAAAGTTATTTTTAATTTCTGAATCTCAGTTTGCCTACATGGACTATGGGATCAGCTGGGTCAAATAGGCCCCAAATCTCCTTCCTCCTCTAAATGGTAATGACTCTATGAACCCATGCATCTGGAATGAAGGGAATCCCAAGCATCTCACAGACAGACTTGAGCCTGCAAACCTAATTAAAATAATCAGTCTGGTTCCAATACTGCACCAGAGAGTTTTGGCTATCCACCTCTACATGCTCTGATCTTCTGTCATTCCAAAGTCACCTTCTCTGTACAAAGATGTCTGTCTATCAATGCTTAATATAATTAAAGTGCTTATTTTCAGTAGGAAAGATAGTTTACAGGGTATGATTAGTCAGTGTTCTGATCTGAAAAAGACTGTGTCAATTATTATGCAATCTGATCCAAATGTTAAAACTTCTGATGCTTAAAAAAAAAAAAAGTCAATGTGCTTTCAGAATCCACCACTCTCAGAATCAACTGCTCTATTAGAATCAACTGCCTTCTTTTGACATACACTTTGATTTGAAGTTGTCATTTTCCACTGAAGTAAGAGAGTGGGAGTTAATCAGAAGATCGGGACACAGTTAACTCTTATTTATACTGTATGTATATCACTGCCATTCAGGATTCTAAATGGTATCTCTGACAGCCAGTTACATAGCTATCGGTTGGATGTCAAGCATCATATATGGAGAGTAGCCCAGGGACCTGGAGGAAAGGCTCCATGTTCTTAATTCAGTCCAGCATGTTGTTCCTGACCTAAGCTGTGTGACTTAGGAAACTGGCTACCCAGTTTGAAATATAGGCTCCCTTCTGGAAAATATGGATTATAATATAATAACTGCATAAAATATTATAGTATGGCATACTCCACTACCACCACTCAGTCACCTAGAAATCATTTAATTTTCTGAAAAGTCAATATACGTAATAGTAAAAATTGGTTGGTATCCCACTCGGATCCATGAGAACCATTTTCTCACCTCTGAACCCATCACTCAGCTTCTATGTGCCTTGCTGTTAACAGCATCCACCTGGAACCTCTAAGGCTGGCTCTTAGGATCATGAACCTATGTAAACAAGTGAAGATCCAGCAGTATCTGGGAGTTTTACTATCCTTCCCCCAATTCAGGATATCTCATAACCAAAGACTGGTGGGGGAGTACAAAAGCCCATCTCCTTTGCCTTAAAGTGGGACAAAGTCAGGTGTAATTTCTTTCTCAAACCTCCACTGGGGATCACCCTGCATCTGGGACTTCCCTAAAAACTTACCTTTTGCTTCTCCCCTTCCTATTCTGGTCCTCTATACCCCCTTTCTAGTTCCTCCTGGGAACATTTCCTTAATACATCTGAGTAATACCTGAATTTTTCAACCAGAATCTGCTTCTGATAGAGCCCAGCCTACTACGATGCATAGAAATGTTCAAGTGTTAGTCTCATGAGTGGCTTTTGTTAAGACTATGGTATTTGAGGACATACGTGACTAAACTTCCAAGCCTGTTTTCTGGTGTCTTAGCAGATGATGCTGGACCAGAAAGAGATTGGGAGTAGGAAAGCAGAAAAACAGTCATGCTGTTTAGAAAGACTCCATTAACCCTAGGAAACTAGCCAAGTAGAAGTCAGAAAACAAGAACTTATCAGTGTTTATCCAGGGCAATGTGGAGTATACTGGCCTTGGTAAAAAATAATGCTGCAAACACTTGTATTCAAATAGGCCTTATCCTTTTCTGGATGGAAAGCATTCAAAACCAATTGCTTTTGTTTACAAGATTTTGTTTAAAATCTTTTTAAAAAAGATTTTATTTATTTGTCAGTTAGAGGGGTCACAAGAAGGAAGGAGTGGAATGCAGAGGGAGAGATGCAGTCTCCAAGCTGAGTGAGGAACCTGATGTGGGACTTGATCCCAGGACGCTGGGATCATGACCTGAACTGAAGGCAGACACTTAGCTAACTGAGCCACCCAGGTGTCCTAACACTCTGTGATTCTCAAACAGATGACTGAGTGATACAGCAAAAGGGTATAGTAATCTTGGAAAAAATGTTGAGATACTAGTTCTTTCTAGTTCTAAGTTCTAGTTCTAGTTCTTTCGAGTTCTAGTTCTTGTTTCCCATATCTAGCTTTGACATTATTTTGGGGAAACCTCTTTCATTTTTATTACAGTTACTTTATTTCATATTCTGGTCAGAGTCTTTTGATTACTTTCTTCCCTCCAAATCTTTCCAGTCCACACTGGCTTTGATGAATACTAGGGTGACATGTCTTAGCTCTGGCTCCTGGGACCCAGCTTTTAGCACTAGACCGTTCCACTTATCTGTGTCTGGAGAGGCCCATTCTTAGGAGGATGTGAGCCATTACCAGATATATTACCAGAACTATTTCATAGGGCTTTATTTACTTGTTTTCTGGGGAAAAGGGGTTTCTTTGCATATCTCTTAGTCCCAAGACACTCACATATGTTAAAAGAAATGAAACAAAAATGAAAGCAGAATGACAACAAAAAAACAGCACTTGCAGTGAAGCTGCCAGAGCTGTGGCTTACTTTCTTTTTAAGCTCAGACAAGACTATTCCACTTCAAATTAAAGACCTAGAGCCGTGCAGGGCTATTTCAGTAGGTAAATATATTCATGACTGAAGCAAGGAACGATGTACTGATCACAGGTTGGCATCCGAGTTAATGGTAAATTCATGACCAATTGTTTTTCTTTCTTTCTTTTTTAAGAAGATTGAGCACATTCATTGGGTCATTTCACATAAATTAACTCATATATCTACTAGAATTCTAATCAGTGCACACACACCCTTTTACACATTCAATTTTAATACACATTTTTGGGCAAATCTATACATTGACACAACACAATTTAGACACTGCCATACTATTACGATCCATTAGGAACTCTTAAATGTTCAATGTTGTAATCCTGAAAGAAAATTCCTTATAAATGCTGAATATATCCATTTGGAATATCTGGATATTTTTAGTGAATACAGTGCACTATGTTTTTTAAAAAAGGCTTTTATGATCAAAGAGCCACTATTTAGCCTCAGAGGCTGGATATGTTATAGCTTACATTAACTATTTAAACGTGACTTTTCTAAAATGTCTGTTCTCATATCAGGATGTCTTAACACTATAAATGAATTTTGTTTGGGGCTGGATTAGGGCATTAATCTCTATGTAGTGTGAATTATGGTAAGGAAATATGTCTACATAGAATGTTAGATAAGACCTATTAAGTAGCAGACTTTCAAAAGAGGCAAGATACTTATTAGATGTCATGTGCACACTTTTCAGTGATATATGAGTTTACACATACTGATAATATACATTTCAGAATGCTTTGCTCCTCATATAATATATATGGTTAGAAATGGGGAATATAGAAAGACTGTAAGCTCAAGAAAAATCACTTTGTAATCATTTAATATGCCACACCACCCCATTCTAAAGTAATAGGCAGTTAAAAAGTGTGCAGAATATTCCATTTCTCTCAGTGCTCAGTTATGAAAAAAAAAAAACCTGGTAGCTTCCATTTTTCAACATTATGTTAATGGAATGCAAATAGAAATAGTAGAAAGGAAAACTGGATGGCAAGATGAGACTTTCTGCTGGGTTCAACATTTTAGAAAAAAGTCCACAGCACAAATCTCATTTTCCATGTGAAGCAAGAAGGTTAAAATTTGTATTTAATCATGGATTGGACTTGCTACAGCTCTGAAAAGCCATCATAAAGCATTGCTAGCATGGGCACATTTGTTGACCGGATAGTAGCATATGATTCAATTTTCTACTTTTTGCAGTTCAACACAGATAAAAAAAAAAAAAGGAGTGAAATGTATAAATTTTCTTCCACAAAATGATATTTCTAGTTGATGATATTCAGCTGTATTCGAATCTGCAAAATTTCTTGGCTTTCCAAAGGCAATGACTAAAAATTTTTTTGAAAGTTGACATTCTTAAATAAATAGAGATAAAAATTTTCCTAAAAGATTTTTAAAAAATAAAAATAGATAAGGAGGAAAGGTGTAGGGCCAGTGTGTAAATTGTCCCAATTTTCAGTTGTTCAGTTCTTGATTCAGCAATGACCTGGCTAATGAACTCTAGGTCATGGTCATGGCATGGTGAGAAGTCCTGGTATAGCAGGAGTTCTTATGTGAAATAGCACAAAATACTAATAATGCAAAATGATTCCATGTCTTCAAGAGAAGCCATGTTGGGACACCTGGGTGGCTTAGTTGGTTAAGCATCTGACTTCAGCTCAGGTCATGACCCTAGTGTACTGGGATCCAATCCTGCACTGGGCTCCTGCTTGATGGGGAGTCTGCTTCTATCTTCCTCTGCCCCTCCCCCTGCTTGTGTTCTATCCCTCTCTCTTTCTCTCCCTCTCTCTCAAGTAAATAAATACAATCTAAAGAGAGAGAGAGAGAGAAGCCAAGTGTACTGGTCCAAACATCATAGGCAGAATCAAATGCAGAACCCTCAGTGTGTTGACATCAGTGAAAAGAGTCCCTAGAATGGTTGGTAATAGTAGAATGGCATAGAGAACAAGCAGTGGGGTAGGTGGCTAGTGATACTATCAAAGAAAGATGGTATCCATCCACTTCATGGCTAAGTGACACTGGATGAGCAAGTTAGAATTGCCATAACCAGGCTGATGGCAAGAGCCCAGGTTTTAAGTCACACATTAGTTTGAAATATAGTTCTCTTCCTTTATGGGCTGAGTAACTTAAACTTTATAATTTTCCAGCATCTTCGTTTCATCACCTGCAAAGCAGGTTCATAATTTATGTGAAGATTAAAGAAAGAATATTTATCGTATATCTGGCTGATCCTTATAACACAAGATATCTTAAATAAATAGTTTTTACTGCAAAGGGCAATAAAAGTTTAGTGTAAAAGAGATTCTCACAGGGGCGCCTGAGTGGCTCAGTGGGTTAAAACCTCTGCCTTCGGCTCAGGTCATGATCCCAGAGTCCTGGGATAGAGCCCCACATCGGGCTCTCTGCTCAGCGGGGAGCCTGCTTCCCCCCTTCTCTCTCTGCCTGCCTCGCTACCTACTTGTGATCTCTGTCAAATAAATAAATAAAAATGAAAAAAAAAAAGAGATTCTCACAGATTTGCATTTTGACCTAGAACACCACTTTGAAAACTTCAAATTACAAAGTGCAACGTCTGTTCATTACTAAAACAGTTAGGAATATTCAAAGCTTTCTCCTGATTATATCCACAAGTAGAAAGCAACATCTTCTGAGAAAAAAATAAAATCAAGGTTAAATATGTGAAAGAATAGTCTTCAATTCAAATCTAGAAGCCAAAAGCAGAAATAAGTTGGGGCTCACAGAGATAGGAGATATAAGATGGTGCAAGAGGGAGGGTGGGTGTTACCATGGTTGCCAAGATCTCAGCTGAGTGCCTATGGCATGGTCCGTCTGTATGCATGGCTTGAGAGTATATCAAGCTTTATTATGGATGTATAGTCTAATATCTATAAAATAGATGATACAGTATACTTTATCTTGACTACAGAACAAACAGATAGTAGACCCATTGATGGAGACCTCTGCTTTTAATTCATTCTTGTTTCCACCTGTGCTGTCTAGTTGAGCTTCCAATTAGGATATCAAGTTCACGACTTCATAAACACAGAAGACACCCTGCATTTAAGAACATGAGTGCCTCCTTGGCCTCTTCCAATATAAGCAAAAGTACTATGAAACCCTGTATCTGGAGTCAGCAATGAGTTCCTTTTCCTAAAAATTTTAATTTGAAAGAGGTAGAAATGCAAGTGTAACTACTAAGCCCGGGTATGTGTCTCTGTGTGTGGGTGTGTGTGTTTTTTAGCTGTTTAGTGTAGCATTTCCTTAGTCAGTGTTGAATAACCTCAAGCCCTAGGGACCCAAATCCAAGTCAGTTTTCAACATGAGAAAACTCATTTTGATTCCCCCATTTGACAGAAGTGATGAACCTGTGTTGACCTTGGTGACAATTACAGGCAGGAGCTGGGCACACAGTGTAAAAACAGCAGGCTTCAGTGAACAGCTCTCAGAGGTAATGAGCCAAAGATGAGACTCTCAATTCTTCTGGGAAATTGCTAAAAATAGACCCTTTGCTGATACTATGTATAAAACAAGAATAAGGACTGGGGAATATTGAGACCATGAGGTATAGACATAAATTTAAGACATACAAAGTGAAACAAAGTTCCAAAAGTGAAGAGATAGATTCTTGAAGAAAATTAAACTTGACTGAATGTGACAACAAAAATCCATGTATCCATGTAGTGTCATAGCTGAGAGGCCACAAAGAAAACTTAACGCATCCCTTGATTTTACAGATGAGGAAACAGGGACTAGAGAGTTCATCTAATTTGCCTGAGAGAGAGAATAAGTTAGAGGCAGAGGCAAGTCCAGAAGCCTGCAATTTAGAGTACTGTTTAACAGGGTGTTCCACTACCACAAATTATCTCCTGTGTAGAAGCTATAAGCCTGTAGTTGTTTTCTTAGATATAATAAAGTTTATATACAAGATTTTAAATGATGCTAATTATCTCAAATACCTGGGAATTTTATTCTCCTTGAATAGCATTTAGTTCCATCCTTGGCAAATAAGGAATTATGACATTCAAGGAATTAATATGTATGTATGTTAGGGGTGGAGGGTATCTGAGAATTTTGTTGTGTGCCCCTAATGCTGTGGAATGATTATATAAGTAAATTAAGAATTAATATCCAATTTTAAGTCTTGTTGCCAAAGCTACACATTTTAAGTAAAATAAGCATGCTCTACCCATAGGCATAGAAACAAGAAAACAAATATTTGATTTATAGACAAAGTAGAAAAAACACAAATTGCACTGATTTACCAGCTGCCTATTCCCATTCTTTGCCCAAGGGAAACATACTGCTTTACCTTAGGATGTTTTCCTATAGAATAAACAAGGCTAATAGGAGGCATGTTATGAAAACTTCCACATCAACCACATATTCACTGTGTAGATCTTCATCTTTCTTTTTTTTTTTTTTAAGATTTTATTTATTTATTTGACAGACAGAGATCACAAGTAGGCAGAGAGGCAGGCAGAGAGAGAGGAGGAAGCAGGCTCCCCGCAGAGCAGAGAGCCCGATGCGGGACTCGATCCCAGGACCCTGAGATCATGACCTGAGCCAAAGGCAGCGGCTTAACCCACTGAGCCACCCAGGCGCCCCGATCTTCATCTTTCTCATTCAAGGGAAAACCAGTTATGGGTTTACGTCTTAAGGTATTATCCTGGTAGAAGGGAATGCCGAAGATGCAGAACTCCTGTGCAATGCTACTGTTACCAGGACATTTATTTGACTCAAGATTTATTTTGCTCTTCTACTTTAATAACAATAATTTAAAAAAAAAACAAAACAAAACACTAATATGGGGTGCCTGGGTGGCTCAGTCATTAAGCATCTGCGTTTAGCTCAGGTCATGATCCCAGGGTCCTGGGATTGAGCCCTGCATTGGGCTCCCTGCTTGGCGGGAAGCCTGCTTCTCCCTCTTCTACTCCCCTGCTTCTGTCCCCTCTCTTGCTGTGTCTCTCTCTGTCAAATAAAAAAATAAAATCTTAAAAAAAAAAACACTAATATGTGGCTGGCCATAGGCTAATCATGAACAAAGACTACATCTCTCTACTAATTTTGTCTCAATAATTGAGTTTTCCCTAATGAGATGAAATGGAAGTGTCATTGGGTTTCTGATTCTTGTATAGGGAAATACTTGACCTCTATTTGTCATATTTGTTTGTTTTTTCCTTCTTCCATTATGCTGCTGAAAACATGGATATGAAGTTTGGAACTCTAATAGTCACCTTGAATGATGAACTTAAAATCCATAGTCAGGTTCTTGAAGGCTTCTGGTAACTGCCACATCAGACCTAAACAGACCTACCACATCAGACACAAACTGCCTGTAGCTGTCTGGCCTGGGTTGAAAAGGAGAGTAACATGTTGTCTATTTACCCTATTTTTACAAGTTATATATCACACTAAATTGAAAGTGCTAACATATTTGTCACGATTCAGGAAGATGGAAGATCTTGTTATTGTTAAACCAGCAACTTTGTCTTAGGAATTTAGGTTTTTCTGTTTGTTAATCTATTGAAAGAAAATAAAAAGTTAGCTTTTGTTCATGACACTTTTTGTAATGTAGTAATTAAACAACAGTTCTCAAAGGAAGGAGAACTATAAGCAGACAAATATGACTATTCAAATTATTCTTTGCCTTTATAATATGACTAAAATATTATATAATCACCCATAGTACATAAAACAATCAATCACAAGACTTTACACTAAAACCCCATCAATACTGTATCATCATCCATTCGTTTCTTTCTTGAACAATTATTGAATATCCTATGCTGTACTAGGCATTGTACACTGTCTTTAGATGTTTTTCCTTCTTCAGTACCTTTGAGAATCCAGTAGATAAACATCTTTGCCAGCTTTTGATGTAGTCCCAT
The DNA here is from genome assembly GCF_902655055.1 of Lutra lutra. Lineage (NCBI taxonomy): Eukaryota > Metazoa > Chordata > Mammalia > Carnivora > Mustelidae > Lutra > Lutra lutra. The sequence goes on from NC_062294.1 coordinate 21,439,877, forward strand.
TTTCAGTGGATCCTAATAGTTTTTGTTAAAAACATAACCCTCATTTGTTTGTAGAAATTCTGTGGATTTCACTTTGTGTGCTTTTCCATCTAACTTTGGTCTTAAGAGATGCTGAAAAAGAGGGGAAGAGTAAGAGGAAAACAGAGGGAGAAAGAGTGAACACTAGAAGGTGTTTGCATGTGGTCTTGTGGGGGCATGTGTTAGTGTATGGTAAACCTTCCGCAGCACTCTTTTGAATCATGGAAAACATTTACAGAACTCCTGAAGGTCTCAGAAGTGCAGACATCTACTACCTTAGATTTGTCAGACCAGTTATAGGCTCCCCTGGACCCCAGAAGTGGTTTCTTAATTGCCTGGCACTGTGACTCCACCTCCCCATAGAGTTTAACACTGTCAGTAACTTCATGAAATCTCCAAAGCATTTGTGATTTTTAGTTTTGCAAGAGGCCATTGGCATTTTGAGACTTCTGTGCTATCCATGCTGGTTATACATTCCTTTTATAGTCTTTACATCTTCCACAAATAAGCGTATGGTTTAAAAGGCACATGAAGGACTGGTGGCCTGGTGTGTCTCTTACACATACTATCATTGGTGGGATTTAGTTGGCTCTCAGCAAGGTCATGAATGATTCTTGCTAACTGATTGCTCCCAGGTACTTGAATCAACTTCACTAATTTAGAATAATTGTGTCTTAACAGCTAGCTGTTAAGAAGTAATAAAGTAGCTAAATTATTAAATATCTTAAAATATTTAAATATGGATTTTGTTTTGGAAAGGTATGGTGTTTTATTTCCCTCAACAATACAATAACTCCAGTGAATTGCTAGCATGTGCTAAGAATCAACTTTAATTTTTAGATGAGAACTGTGAGGCTGCCTTACTAAATAGGTAAGACCAACCACATATATTTACGTGTAGTAATAATCTGCTTCAACATTTAGTTTGCTTTAATCTAGCATCTACCATGCAGACAGCCATGTGATAAGTGCTTTAGTTAGATACAAAAATCAATTGCTCATAGTTCCAGCCCACAGGCAACATGATGGCAAAATTAAAATGTATAGTGTTTGAAGTAAAATCTCGGTCCTTGCATTAAAATAGAAGTGTGTTTTGGATGATTGTGTTATCTCACTCAGTCCTGTTTGAGTATCAGATAAGTGGGTAATGGTCAAAAGGAATATTAAAGTCAGTTCCAGGCTGAGGGTATTTGTTTAAACTGTACATACTGATTTAGAAATTTAAAAGATGACATGATTCCTTTCAGCTGCTTAAAGAAGGAAATGCTTTTGGAGGACTAACTGTTTGGGCTGGATCTCACAGTAGAGACAGCCCTCAGAGTACCAAAGGTGTAAGTTGTGCTTGAAAGGATAAATTTTGTTTAGCAGCAGGGAATCATTTGAACCAAGTATTAAAAGGAGGAAGGCATGATACTTGTACAGAATGTATGGGTTACTAAATGCGGTTGAAGCATAATTTAATTTTTTTTTTTCTGAAATCCTTGATTATTATTCTTTCTCTCTCTCTCCTTTTCTGACATCATTAGCATAGGGGATTTCAAATTTCCAGGAATTGAATGGTCACAATTAATAAACTAATGGAATCTCAAAGAATATGCAGTGAACTCTGATCCTCTGATTTTACTGTGAGAAAAAATATATCACCTTCACTTTCTTCAATGAGCATTTGACACACAGGATCTCACAGAGACATAACACAATGTCTCTGTCACTGCTTCTGTTTTTGTTTTTGTTTTTAACTTGACCTTTCTTTCTTTCAGATAGATATTCAGAGAATTGTTTATAACATAAGGTAACCTCACTCCCTTTTAGATCTTAGAGCAAAGATTTCCCAAGCTGCTAAGGCAGGAAGATTACAGAGACTATCAAAGTCTTGTTAACAATCATCAATAAAGCCGTGGCTTAGTTCATCTCATGTTAATCTAAACAGAATTTGTGATCCAAGGTCAGCCTTTCATCTTAGGTTAGACCATCAAACCAGGAATAAAAATTCCTTTTAGGAATTACTGAGTTACTAGGGCACTGGCATCAGAAAGATCTTGATTTAAATCTGAGTTTCATGGTTAACTGGTAATTTTTTTTCCAAGTTCTATTTTCTTATCTATAAAGTGAGAATTAGAACCTTCTCATAGCATAATTGTATGAACAGTGTCAAGATACATTTTAAAAATCTGCCAATGTGCTTAAGAGTAAAGTTTTATTTTTTTAATTTTTTTTTATCATGTAAAGTATTTTTAGTATACACACATGTATGCCAGAACTAATCACTATCTTAATGGAACTTTATGGTATGGTGATGACTGATTTGTTAATAATAAATTATAGTAGAGTAAAATTAATCTTTAATCAATTCATAAGCACAATTCTGAGTGCAAATAAAAGAATGATTAATATGGGCTTGAGAGATTAGGGGATGGCTCTCAGCAGCATTGACATTTGGGGTTAGCCATGAAGGATGAATATTCTAATAATCTGAGAATAAGAGTAAAGATGCTGTGCATGGGAACTGCATGGGGCATCCAGGGGCAAGGATAGCAGTCCTCATGGAATTTGGAATGAAGGAAAAACTATTGAAGTTTCAGTCTTTAAGAGAATTTATCTTTATTTCCATCAAGACTCCCCTACTACTACATTAACTCATCATTTTCCTTTTCCTCCTCTTTCTCCAACCCATCCTTCTACTCTGCATTTCCTAAAGTCCTGCCACAGTGCTATTTCCATAAGACCCCATGGTCACTGATACACATCACCAGCACCATAAGGATTTTTGGGAAAACAAACATAAACATAAAGGAGTAACAGGGTGTACACAATCCACATAAACTCTGATTAAACCACAACTTCATTCAACCATAGATACTTATACATTATAGCCAAAGTTCCAGTGAAGAGTGACCCTGCATCCATGATGTTTATATAAAACAAAGAAAAGAATCAGGGAACATTTATGTGTCTATATGGTGATGAAAACTCATTGGTTACAAAACCAAATCAGAAAAAAAAAACAAAACAAAATAAATGCTTACTAAAAAAGGAAGTTTCTAGAGTTCATGGGCTGCTGTCAGCTTCTTTCTTAGTTTAGACAACTTAGAACTGTTAAACCAATACTCTCCTAGGCAATGGGGTCTTCAGATTTGTCTCTCACACACCTTATAGCACTAGTCTCAAACACAGGATTAGTCTAGCCTCAAAATAAAATTAATTGAATCTGTGTGACCCAAACCTCGATCTTGAAAAAGAAGCCTTGATTGTCCCAGGCTGGATTACAGAACATTCAGTACTCACACAGTGGACTGGGCCCTGCAAATAGCTTCGGTCCTTACATACCTTGATAGGACAAGAAATGTGAGCCAATATGTAACTCAAGACTCTACAACAATGGAGAAATTATCTAAAGTGAAAGGGTAGTGATTGTTGATCAGTAGCAGAACTCAAGGGCATAAAGGTAGAGACCGGGAACTAACAGTGAAGATCTGAGGATTGCCAAATATCTGGCACAAACGTGGCAAATATGGTTAACTATGCTTGGCACTGTATTCTTGCATACGATTGAGCCTTGACACCTTTCTCAAGCTAGTGCAACATGCAGCCACCACACATTTTGCCCCAAGTTGATACATAAGGTAAAATCTACCTGGCATTCTAGAGTTCCACATTCTAGCCACAGAAGAAGCTTACCTCTGTCAATATTGCAGATATGAAAAGGTCTTTAGACCTTTTAGACCTGGGTCCTTCCCCTGGTTCTTATGTCCTTAGTTCTTACAGTGGCCAAAGATCTTCCTAGGTGGATAATAATATACACTGTGGCAAATGGGCACCTATACTTGTTTTTTTTATTTATTTTTTATTTTTTTATTTTTATTTTTCAATTTTTTTTTAATTTTATTTTTTATAAACATATATTTTTATCCCCAGGGGTACAGGTCTGCGAATCGCCAGGTTTACACACTTCACAGCACTCACCATAGCACATACCCTCCCCAATATCCATAACCCCACCCCCCCCTCCCAACCCCCCTCCCCCCATCAACCCTCAGTTTGTTTTGTGAGATTAAGAGTCACTTATGGTTTGTCTACTCATTTTTTATATCTATCAGCTTGTTGTCTTATCTTAACTTGTAACAACAGTGTAAAGGATGGAAAATAAAGAGGGGGTGCCTGAGGTAGTCCACTCAACAAACAAAAACGAACAAACAAACCAAAAACAATTAAAATAAAAGAGAGGATGGAATAATAATAAAACAGCTTGAAGGGCTTGGAAAATGAATTACCTACAAAGATAATATAGATAGATCAATACTTTAATCAAAAATTTCTAAGACCGTAATTTGATTTAATTAGTATCCTTCATTTTTAGGTTTCTGAGCCATACTTTTGGGGTAACATATTGGGGTAATATATGAGCTCTATGAGCAAAATGGACTCCCTCCTCCTGGAATAATCCATTCTATAAGAAACAGTGGAATGTGGGACAGAATATATGTGTTGATATTATTGCCTTTGTTCCTCAAACACAGATCATAATAAAGATTTCAGTTACACTAGTGGAATCTGTAGATGTAGAATGTTTGGAAGGTATAGATTTGCTAAGTCACTAATTAATGGAGGGTTTGGTGATATCTATATAAATATCTATATGAATATCTATAAATAAATATATATATATATACACTAAATATTTACCCATATTCAAGTCAAATAGATAATTTTCCTAGGTATTTCCAGTACCCATTGATTAATTACATATAATCATTATGAATTAATCATAACTGTCAATTAATCATAAATTGATTAACCACAGAATCAGTCTTATTTGTTATATTTGACAAGAAAGAATTATTAATAAGAGTTTTATTTCTGTTCCCACTGGGTTGTTGTCTCTACATGGCTATGACTTGGTTCAAATTTAAATACTCACCCTTTCAACTGCTATCTGCATAAAAGATTCCAGGCCATTTAGATCTGATAGATTTGGGTAGACTCCCACAGTCTCTTATAATAAATTCATGGAACACTTTATTAATCTATTTAACCATCCCTTTCATCAACTTAAAAAAGAATAAATGAAAGAGATATAAGGAAAGATTATATTGTCTTAGCTTGTAACTAAAAATTCCTTCTAAGATTTAAAATCATTCCAAGTTGATACTTTATTTTCTTTTTCGTTTACAAGGTATGGAGATGCCTAGAAGTAATCTGTGTATATTGAAATTAGCTTGTGTAATTGTTTTTGTATATGAACAGCAAAAGAGTTGAAATTGGATTGTTATATCAATTTTTCCTAAATCCATTTTTTCCCTAAAAAAGTAAGGCTGTAGGGTGTGTTCTGCAGTGTCAGGCTTAGAAGATGGCCAGGACTGGGTACTATATTCAGTAGCCACGGGGGCTATGAATTAGCTTCCCTGTACAGCTTGTTGTTTCGGGACCTCAGTTAGTCTAGAGTGTACATTGAATTCCTGGTCAACAGAGGCTACTGGTTTTGCTCTGCAGGTGAAAGAATCAATGGGCTGTGGTCTCTGTTCAAGCCCCACTCTACACCACACCACTTCGAGTGTGCTCTGGTGAGGGTCTCTGACTGCACTGGCTGAAGGCTGGATTCAGCAATGAATGGGGGCAGTGAATTTGGTGCAGCAGCAGCAGCAGCAGCAGCAGCAACAGCAGCAGCAGCCCCTTTAAAGCCTGTAAAGCTCTTTGTTGTTGTAACTCAAACCAGCCCACACTGGAAACAGGCTGACTGGCTCTGCTTTGCAAACTATCTTCTCTGCCTATACTTCTGTAGGTCTGGGCTCCACTGCTTCCAGTTGTCACCAGTCCTTCTGGTCAGATGAGATGGGAAGACACTTCATGGTGAGCAGGCTGTGTCTCATCCTTGTTCTGAGTGGGATGAAGAGAGGCCGTTCCACGATACCCTAAATATCCCAAACAGGCTTTCTAGTTGGGAGAAGCCAGGAGCTACCCCCAGCCTTGACTGTGAATCAATCCCCCTGCCTAAGTATAGCATCAGGAGGAGGAGAAGGGGATGGTGGTAGGGAAGTCTCCATGCCTTGTAGTAGCTTTGCTCTGGGGGTGATCAGCCCTGGCTGCCCACCTCTCATCTGGAGTGCTACTGGGCTCACAGTTTCCAGGAGGTTGTCACTAGCCCTTCTGGTCAGATTGAGCAGCAAGACTCTCTGCAGTAGGTGGGGCTGTGACTGAACCCCTTACGTGGGCATGGGCAAACTCGGCTCTAGGGCTAGCAGAACTCCTCATTGGAAAGTCTGAAACAGGCACTTCGGCACCCTGCTGAGTTCTCTGGTCAGAGTGTCCCCCTCGTCTTGGTTCTGTAGATGAGCAAAACTGCTGGTTAGATTATTCCTTGGGTGCTGCAGGTTAGAACTCAATCTGGCAAGGTCTATGTGCCAGTTCTTGCAAGCCACCCTCTCCCTTCTCTGTCATAGCCACATTCCCAGTGCTTGAGTCCCTCAGATTCCTCTGCAATGTCTGTGGTGTGAGATCAGAGTAAGGGATCCCACAGATTCGGGACCCACATGCTGGGTTTCCTTTTCCCACTGGAGGAACAGGAGGCTAGGCTAGGCCTTTCTACTTGGTGCTGCGCCCGCCTGGGAGAGAAACAATGTGGTCAATGTGTGACGGCTTCTCTTGTCCTTCTAATGCAGACTGTTCAGAGGTTCAGGGGGTGCTTCAACCTCCTCCCTGTGTTCTAGGATTCTCTCAACGCCATCTCGTTCTTGAACAGTTGTTAGTTGTTCTTCCAGTGAGGGGGAATGAAGTCAGGAACTACCTCTGTCGCCACTCAGCGACGTTACTCCTTGCTGAATCCATTAGGAAAGCACTACATGTGCTTGCAATTTAAATAGCATCACTCGTGCTGTTCATCTCATTCTTCTTATAAATAAGGTTTAACAGACTTCAGAGAAAAAGGGTATAAGTGGGTAACAACACATATGGAATTTAAAAGTTACTAGCCTTGCACCCACAGATGAATTTGATCAAGGGAGCATTGGAAGGCTCTCTCAAAACTGCTCTCTGCAAATAGAAAACAGATATTTTAACTGATGAAATAGCTTTTTCTGGGGACCCTTCTTGAAAATTTCCAATACAGTACGATAAATACAAAGAGGAGATCAAGAACTGCTGTACCGCCTCTGATTGTTTGAGGTCGTTGAGTTTCTCATGCTGACAAAAACTTGACAGCGTGAAAGCAAAACCTGGAAGTCTGTTGTGTTTTTGTTTGTTTGCTCTCCTTATCCCAGTGTACGCCAAGCATTGATCATACTGCTTGCCATAAACGAAAAATTATTCATGAACTCTTCATAAGCCGGGGAATGTTTTTTGAAGGGGGAAGAGGTATGGGAGAAAAAAATAATATTTATTTACAGCTTTTTAAAAAATGTATAGTTGATAAATACAAAAAAATGTTTTTTTGTATTTATAAAATTATATTTAGAATTTCTTAATCTGCTGTATAATGATACTATAATAAGAGGTCAAAGTCTTCTTACAGATGTGTAACATAAAGTTTAGAGATATTAGGTAATTTTCCCAATTACCTGGGAGACATAGGTGAAAACTTTTCCAATCATCCTAGGAGGCAGAGGTGAGAACACCCCCAGCTTAATGGACCTAGAACTCACCTCTGCCTTCTGTGGTCTTACCTATCCACATGTAACTCTTCTTCCTGCCAGGTATTAGAAAGTGGTATTAGATACAGGGGACTTTGTTCAGGCTCTGTCATCAATGTAGTAGTAGCCGCATATTTAAAACAAATCAAAACATAGCATTAATAATATAAAGCCAAATACTCAATTACCAATTTATAAACTCTGCACCTGAAATAGAAAATGGTTAAAAAATAAACAAAGCACTTATACTATGTGAACAAGTTAATAAATGAACTGAAGAAGAAATAGGCAATAAAGTATATATTTTAATGAATATCCCTAATGATTATGCCCCTCTTTACTGAAACAATTGTGTTATGCAGATGTCAAACATAGTAACACATGTACATGTGCACAGATGCATGCCCCACATTCATGCTGAGTTCCTGCTAAACCAGTTATGTCAATAATGTGTTTATTTTTTCTGACAAAGGCATCATCTCTGTTCTAATGCACACTAGTGCACCTTTGTAATGTAAGCTCCATGAGCACCATTTGTGATATTCTTGTTATTGTTTTGGGTACTTTTATATTTCTAATAAATAGAACAGTGTTGGATACATGTTAGGTATTTGATAAAGTATTTATAGAATGAGTGAAGATGTCACTTTCACTTCCAGCCATTTAAGTGTCTATCAATATGAATAAGCTTTGCATCTTTTCTTTCTTTTAGAAATAGTATCCAATCCAAGAATACCTGCACTTTTATATATGTTTTCTTAATCCTCCCATAATATTATCTGCAAATGCATTCTCATAGTTGCTCTGTGTTTTCCAGCCCAAATAACCATAGTGGGGAAGGAACATCCCATTAAAGTGGCCTAGAAATTGGACTTTTCTCCTGAGGTTTTTGACATGGGAGGTTTCTGACGCTTGTAAGGTTACCTACAAAGAGAGTTTCCTTAAATGAGCAAAGCAAGTTGGAGGCCACACAGTCAGTCCCTCCAAACAAGAAAAAGCCACCATAGTTCTTTTTCCTTCAACTAGTAAATTTGCTTTTTTCCGTATTGGCAATATCATCTCCTATATGGCGACTACTTTTGTTTGTCAGAAACGAAGACTGCCAACAAATTTCAAACATACACATTCCTCACCAAAGTGAAAAGATGATTCTGAGAACCCCTTAGATGAACAGTACTTGGAATGCATGCCTATTTCTGATGCCAGGAGAGTCCCCATTTAACATCTCTCATTAAAACATGGTTGAATTGGGCATAGAATAATTTATTCTAAAGAAACTAGTTTTCTACAGCTACCCAAATTTACATTTTATTGAAGAAAAAACTGAATTTAGCATATATTAGGCAACCCCTGTAAAGTCATAAGCACACTAGGTGCCAGAATAGGTATAGGAATTCAGTTGTGTGTGGCTATATTTCAATGAACTGTTCTGCCTCTCACCTTGTTCATGAATGGGAAGTATGCTTATATAAGATGCATTGCTCTAAAGATTTGGTGAAGTAATGGACAATTTAGATGTATTCAAAAGTGAGATGACAGTAAAGATTTTAACTAAATATTCAGAAATCAGCCACTCTGAGTACTACCAAAAAACATTTGATTAAAAATTTCTGGTTAACTTTTTAAAAAATAGAATTAGCCCAATATAGGAAAATATTTCAGGGTTGGTTAGGGGGAAGCATTTCCTTGATTTTTCAAATAATGATTTAGACTTGCCATGACCTTTAATTGTTTGGGAGTTCATTATCAAAGATGAAATGTCATTGCAATGATTAGAGAATACTGTCTCATTAATAATGGTTTAGGGAGAAATTTTATATCGAATTTTACAACAGTGTTTTTGTTAAATAATTATTTCCAAAATATGGCTAATCATCAGAATATCCTTGGAGAATATTCAATATTTTTATTAATATAAATACATAGGTCTTCCATAAGAGCTTTGAATTATAACCTCTTGGGTTATTTATTATAGAGAAATCTATATTTTAAAAATTCTCTGTGCATGATTGTGATGATTAGATGTGATAAGATACTATGGACCTATATAATATATTCAACAAAAAACTTAAAATTAAGCATCTGCTTGATTTTTAAGCTGTTACATTTTGAAGGATTTTAGATTGTATTAAACTATTTATATTGTATTTAAACTATTGTATTTTGTAATATCTGTGATTCCATTAATGTGAAAATATAGAGCTATTCATTTATTTGTACTATTAAATATTTTCAGATATTTGTTCTGTTAATGATGAAATAGTAGCACTAAAGGTAACCTCATACATAGGATTTCAGAGATAACTGATGTTCAGGAAGTAACATATGACCACTGTCTTGTGGTCAATAGCCAGAGTTAATTCCATTTATTTTATTTTTTCGCACATTTATTGAGCAACTTCTCTCTAAAAGGTGGTGTTAGGCCCTATAAAAGTAGGGGAGAAATATAAAATTTTAAAATCCGATCAGTTAAATCAGCATGTGCAGTAAATATTGTTAAGAAAGTAGGGAAGAAAGAAGTGAGGGTGTAATCATAAAGTAGATTTTTCTGTTTAAATAATAAGTAAGTTCTGCAGTTTAGGTAGAATTAAATGCATCAACAAAGAAAGGAGCTAGGGAATAAAAGATATGAGGATAGAATGGTTAAAAGAACCAAATCAGAGTTGCCATTACAATACTCTGAAAGCCAGGTATAAGATTGATCAGAGTAGAGAAAGTGAGTTTTTTTTTTTTTAAAGATTTTATTTATTTATTTGACAGAGAGAGATCACAAGTAGGCAGAGAGGCAGGCAGAGAGAGAGGAAGGGAAGCAGGCTTCCTGCTGAGCAGCGAGCCTGATGCGGGACTCGATCCCAGGACTCTGGGATCATGACCTGAGCCGAAGGCAGCGGCTTAACCCACTGAGCCACCCAGGCGCCCGAGAAAGTGAGTTTTAAAGAGTGGACTCAGGTAGATAAGTCTGCAGGATGTAGAAATCAGGGTTTGACAGGATAAAGGATGAAAATGTTCTGCCAAATGCTTAGTATCTCAGTTGGGTTATCTTTAGACTTAGAGCAACCAAATGCAAATGCTTTCTCTTTATAAAATGGTATAGGTAGGGTCTAGCCTACCAGCCCTACCTACAATGAAAGTTTAGATCCCTGATTGCTATTTAATGGAATTATGCTGATATCTACATAGAGTGCTTCCTAAGACATGGTGGTCCACATTCTTTAGGATTTGTCTCAAGCTAACACTATTTTTCACAATCAGGGCAATGACAGACCATCAGTAATTGTCTGCCTGTACAACTTCAAAATCACATTCTTTCACTGTGCTCCAAGCAGCATTGCTAAAATCAAAGCCTATTGCTTTGCAATGCAGCCAATATGGCTTGCTCCCTGCAGTTTAATTACCTCTTGGTTTCATCAGAAGTCTTTTTTACACTGGCTAATCAGCACTTCATGTGTACTGTCCACTTTCTGCTCTTATACTCTTTCAGTTCTGGTCCCGTCTCGAATATACAGCCTGGCTTCCCTTGCCATGTCTGTTGGTGGGATACATCTTCCAAATGGAAGTCATTCTCTTTCATTTTTGTCTACTTGTAGATGATGTCAGACCTCTGAACCCCAAACTGTGCTTGAACTGCTGGAATCAACTTATTTTATGACAGAGGACTCTTCAGAAACTAATGCTTATATAAAGTTTTGGGGTTCCCCCCCCTAAAAAGACTCAATTGTTGGGGCTGAGAATATTTCCTTATTTATTATACCTTCCCCTTTTTATTCCCTTTTCTTCAGGGCATGTAGCAAGATTATATCTCTAAGTCCCCTTTGCAGTGAACGATGATCTAGGAACTGAATTCTGGCATGGAGAATATAGGCAAAAATAACTAATAAACCACAGTATCAGCAATGGTAACACATTTTTCTTATCCTTCATATCTCTCTCTTTCCTACTCTGCTGGCCTGATACAGTGAACCTATTTGAGGAACCCGAATCTCTTGGGGACAGGGTCCCTACCAGAAAGAATAAACAGTGTCCCCTGCTAACTTGAATTGTATTGAAAAAATGAAAACTAAATAAATCCCTCAGTATTAAGTCACAAAGATTTTAGGATTATTCAAACAACGATTTCTCTTTGAATAATATTATCTGAGCACATATTTCTCTTTGAATAATATTATTTGACCAGCTGTCTCCAGCTAGACCTACAGTAGCTGGTAGACCTTGTATAACTTACTAAACATGCCTGAACCTCAGTATCCTTATCTGCAAAAGTAAGAAGAAATAAAGCAAAAATAATATTTTAATTTTCAGCTTATAATGATGTTATGGAATGGATATCTGTGTCCTCTCAAAATTCCTTATGTTTAAGCCCTAACCCCCAACATAATGGAATTTAAAGATGGGGTCTTTGGAAAGAAATTAGTCATGAGGATGCATAACTTCTTATGGGATTAATGGCCTTATAAGAAGAAAAGATACTAGAGCTCATTCTATCTCTGTCATGTGAGGACACTGCGAGAAGGCAGTCATCCGCAAGATAGGAAGAGGGTCCTCACCAAGAAATAAATCAGCCAGCACCTTGATCTTGGATTTCTCAGCTTTCAGAACTGTGAAAATATCTGTTATTTTAAAGTACCCAGTTTATGTTTTTTGTTATGGTAGCTAGAGTTAAGACAGGTGATAATTAAATAATATGCCACTTACTAAAAATGTCTAGCCAAGGCCTGGGACACAATAGATTATCAAATAATGTTAGGTTTTTCATCAATTCTGCCTTCCTGGGTAAATATTCCAAACCAAATATTCATTGTACATTTCCCTGGAACAAGAGTCAAGAGTATTCACACTTATTTTCTCTTTAAAAATTGCTATTTACCTCAACAAATAATTCATACTCTAGTGATTATATTTCTATCTTATTCCTTGCCACTGCCCTATTACTTTTTAATTTTAAAACAGACTCAGTAGTAAAATTAACAGAAGAAATTGAAAATCTCTTTCAACAAACCACTCATGAATAATAAAAGTGCTTTATAGTCAGCATTGTAATTTTTATCAAGAAAAGGCCATTTTATTAACTATGCTACATTATCTCCCACTTTTTTTTTTCTTTACCTACTAGGACAAGATAGGATGATGGCTGCTAGTACCTAGCCTGTCTTGATCTACCTCAATTATTGAAAAGGGGTAGGTCTAGAGGGTAGATATGTAGATTATATATTTGGTTAAGTATAATGTTTGCATTTTAACAATATTGTTATTGTCCCTATGTTTTTTATTCCACTGAACTGTGAGCAACTTGTAAATTGGCAGTATTCTATCAGCTCGTTAAATGAATAGATAAATAGATAGATACATAATATAAATTAATACTTTGTTCTTCTAACTCCCATTTAACTCCATTGTTAAAAATGTTGATGGGCTTAATTTTTTAGGACACATTTACAGAAAAATTGTGAAGATAGTACACAGAGGTCCCCAGACCCCATATTGGTTAATTCTACTATGGATAGATGTTGGGTAATTGTGGTATACTTGTCACTATTATTAAACTAATGATGATACATTGTTATGCACTAAACCCCACTTTATTCAAAGTTCCTTTGTTTTTCCACTGTCTTTTTTGTATTCAAGTATCCCATCAAGGATGTCATATTACATTTAGTCATCACGTCTCCTCAGATTCCTCTGTACTGATAGTTTCTCGGAATTACTTTGTTTTTTATGATCTTGAGAGTTTTGGGTAGTGGGATTAGTTTGATGCTTTTCCTGTGTTTAGACAGGCATTGTGGATTATCAGAAGTAAGAGGATAAAGTGCCCTTTTATCACATAAAAAGGATGCATACTAACAATATGAATTATTACAGTTAATGTTGAACTTGGTCATATGGCTGGGGTAGTTTTTATTGGGTTGTCCTACTGAAAATTTACACTTTCATCTCCCATTCCATACTCTGCTTTTGGGAAGGAAGTCACTATGTATAGCACGCATTTAAGGACTGGGAAATTAGTTTCCATCTCCTTCAGGAAACAGCAGAGTGTCTATATAAATTATATCTTTTCATGGGAGATTTATTTTTTTGTCTTATTTATTTATAGTTAATTATTATTCAATTACTTATTTACTTATTTACATAAGTAATTGAATAGTGGATATTTATTTTATATTTCAGATTTAATCCAATTCTAACTTATTTGTTTTACTTTTCAAATTATTCTAGCCTTGACCATTGAGTGCTTTTTCAGTTGGATCCTGAGATGTTTTATTAAACTTTCATAATGGGGCGCCTGGGTGGCTCAGTGGGTTAAAGCCTCTGCCTTTGGCTCAGGTTGTGATCCCAGGGTCCTGGGATTGAGCCTTACTTCGGGCTCTCTGCTCAGCGGGAGCCTGCTTCCCCCTCTCTCTGCCTGCCTCTCTGCCTAATTATGATCTCTCTATCATATAAATAGATGAAATCTTTAAACCTCTCATCATTGTGTTTTAAGTATGCCCTTACTTCTGGTAGTTCAAGATGCTACAGGTTCATTTTATATTTCCTGTTCCAAACCTAGAACCAGCAGTTTCTCCAAGAATACCTTGTTCCTTTTATTGGACAATGGTACTTAAAACCAAGATCAGGGTGGTAAGTATGCTCATTGTTACTAGAATGTTATTACTTCTAGGCTTTCTTACTTGAAAGGATAAGCTAATATATGTGTATATTGAATAAAACTAAAATATTTGTTTCCCTTGATAATCCTGAGACCTGAACAAGAATAATATTTTTTTTTAATTTTAAGTTTGGGGAAACTGAAGTTTTGGCACCCAAGGAATAAATTCATGGTCATACATTTTGTTTTGAAGAGTAGCTGGAATTTAATTCAAGAATGCAGAGAATTTATTCTAACACTTGGGCCAAAACTCTTCCTTCTACATGATATGACCTCTTGCCAAATGTAAGTCATTTGACGTTCCATTGAATCACGAAGTCTTTTTGAACATGGCAGTTTCTCATACTCCAAAACAGATATTTCATGTGGGAGCCTATATGCTCCTGTCATACTAAAAATCCCCCAGCTTCCCCCCAAGAGGAAAACAATGCAGAGAATTTATCAGTTACTCTGTTACCTGAGTAAGACATTGGGTTCTGGTGTAATGGTTTACAGAAAAATCGAAACCTTTGGAAACATTCTAATTAGTTAGGGGATGCCACCCCGGTGCCCCAAATATTTCGTTCTTTTATCCCCTAGGCAAATATAGTAAGGAAAATGAAAGGTCTAGCTGCCTAAAACCCAGAGGTGGTTGGTTTCTATAACCATTATTAATGGGGTTGGTGATAATCTCTTGGATTCATTTAGGGGAGTTAGACAAAGCCCGGCTCAGTAGCATTATCAGGAATGCTAAAGGGCCTGAACCTCCAAAGGAAAGAGATCTCTTCTGTGGCTGTGTGTGATGGAGTTCTATGTTTTAATAGTATATAATTATTTCACTATTGGATATGGTTTTCTTTTAAAGAGTAGGAAGAATAATTAGATCAGATTCTCTACCAAATAGCAATCCTTTTGTGAACTAGGAGGCACTGGAGGAGCCATAGAAATTCTGAGAGGAGAAAAGGTCTCACTGACTTTTACTGGACCTTTGAAGCCTATACACTACCCTGAAAGAGAAAATGCAGTAACATTTATCTTATTCCCTGACACTGTCTAACAGTGTGCCCATGCTTTCACCATTTACAACAGTGAAATCTTGCTTTTGCTTTGGGGGGAGGAAATGTGGCATGATACCGAGTAACCATTTGGCTTTTGTCTGAAAGAGACATGAGTTTTGTAGCCAAGTGTTTAGGCTCAAGGCACCAGCAGTCATAATAAAGCATATCACATCTTATGATTCTTGTGCATTACCTCCAAATTCTCTTGGCTACCCGGTCACTTTTATGACAATTGGTTTCAAGTAGGCCTTGGCTAACTTTCTGCTGGAGCAACATAAACAACACATTGTTTTAGTCCATGTTGCAAATATTTTTGTTTCATGCCCTAAATCTTCCCTGATGTGTATAGATGGGACTGCCATCGCAAACTGCTCTATTATCACGAAAGTGTAAACTGCAAGGGCCACAGTTCACAGAGCCACCTTTGGTGGGAATAAAGTTGAGTGGCCTGGTGACCTACTTGATAATCTGTACATGTATTGGCTTTCACTCCTTCTCCGTTTCATTTACCTGCTCTGTACTCTCATCTCATGCTATCATATTACCAGATATACTGGTTTCACAGAAGCCCTTTTCTTGGGTGCCAGAGGAAGACACTTGCTTTAAACTCTTCTTCCTTGAAGTATGGTATGTGTACTACCAGCATTGGCATTACCTGGCAATGTGCTAGGACTGCCAGATCTATTGAATCTCAATCTGTATACCATTGAGTTCCTACTTGCTCATTAAAGTTGGAGATAAATGGTCTTAAAATTCAAATGTTATAGGAAATCTGGATGGCTCAGTTGGTTAAGCATCTGCCTTCTGCTCGGGTCATGGTCCCAGGGTCTTGGGATTGAGTCCTGCGTCAGGCTCCATGCTCAGTGCAGACTCTGCTTCTCTCTCTCCCTCTGCCCCTCCCTCCTGTTCATTCTCCCCCTCTCTCTCTAATAAGTAAATAAATGAAATTTTTAAAAAACCAAATGTCATAACAGTTTATATCAGATGGATATAGGTCAACTCTGATCAAATGCATCAGAGGCCAGACAAGCTATTTAAATTATGAAATGGTATAATTAGTTAAATGAGTTCAATAGCATGATTATAAGATAATATAGAACACTATAAACTTTGAATTGGAAATCATACATTCTATGCTGTTTCAAGGGTAAAGTCATGACATGAGTTTTAGAAATCAATGTCATATAGTAACATAGATCTTTATGCTATATAGTAACATTGGTCTTGTAAATTTTTCCAGAGATACATGAAAAGGAGGCTTTAAGAATTTCCATAATTTTTAAAACATGTTGGGAACTCAACTAAAGATCTAAGTATCGGATTATGTTTTATAGGCTCCTATTTGGCATCCTTTTCTATAAACAGTTAAGCTATTGTACTTATGAAACACAAAAGAGTGACAAGAGACTAGCAATGAACAATCCACTGATTTTGCACAGGTCTCCTGCTACTCCCCAGTCTTCTTCTACTCTTAAGCTTACTCACATCTTCATAAGCTCTTAGTTATTTGTCCCATTTGTATGTATTTCTGAAATTTTCTTCTATGACCTTGAAGGTGCAATTTGCTCTCAGCCTGATCTTATTCTATGTTCTTTACCCTAAAAAAGATTCAACTCTCTTTTCCTCTTTCCCCTTCCTTTGAGGGGGTAATGATCATAAAACCACTGAAGCCAACCATGAAAATCACACCCTCAGACTTTTTGGTTTTGTCAAAGGTTAAGAATAATTTGGACCTCACAGAATTGTTTTGGTGGTTGTTGTTGATGCAGATGATCACAAGCTCTCACGTTTTCCCATGTTTTAAATGGATCAAATCAGTATAACAATTATTTCTCAATAAAGGTTATGTTATTATATTGGAAAATTCTCCAAAACATGGTACCCATGTGGAAAAACGGCAATCAAAATTCTCCTTCTCAAAAATCAATTTTTTTCCCCTCGGGAGTGAGAAAAAAAAAATCACTGGACCAAGTTATCACTAAGGATTCTTTGATATTTTACTTCTTATGATTTTCTCATTCACTATAATTTATTTTTATCACCAATTTACAAGGTTCCCTTGGACAGAAAAATTACATGCACCATGGTGGGATTATTTCCCTTTTCCTTTTTGATTATCAATTTTGTTACCAGAATATATGCAAATTCTACACTGAGCCCTGTGATTTGAAGATGGGTAATAAGAATTAGGGAATCAATACTTAGTAAAATAATTTAGAAAAAAATAAGTTTTTGCATTTGAAGATTAACTTCATTGTTTGTCTCTCATTATAAAATTAGTTTTGTTCATGACTTACTGTGTAGGGAAGCCCTTAGGGAAATAAAGTGGTGCATTTTTCATTGTCTTCAAATCTATTTTCTGCTTGAACAGAGTCAGCATTAAATTTAAAGCAAGAAAATCACTCGCTGATGGAAGTCTCAGCATAAGAAGCATAGTAGAAAGGTCCACTCTCTTCTGGGTGTTAATTTTTAAGTCACTCAAGTGCATATATTTCTGACCACATAAACACCAGGAACTTGACTTCATGGCACTTGATCACCTAGCCCATATTACAAGATGAAATATTTATTAAAACATCAGTATTGCTGTCTGTAAGTAATCTGATAGAACAAAGAGCTTCATCTATTAGATCTCAGAGATCTGGATTTAAATCCTCCCTCTAATTCTTATTAGTTGAGTGACCTTAGGTACAAGACTTAAACTCACTGAGTTTTAGTTTCCCCATCTGACCATATTTGTGTGACTCCTGTAATCCATGCTATTGCTATTATATCAGGATTTTCCTAAAGTGTCTTAGCTATCCAATCATTATTACTAATAAAATGAAATGAAATAAAACAAAATAAAATTTCCAATACACTATTTTCTTCTTTCTTTTTATGTGCTGTGTCCTTAGAGCCCCTGGCATATCTATTCTCATTCCATGATACTCTATTTATAATGTACAGATATTCATCAAATATTTGGCATTACTAAGCCTACTTCATCCAATTAGAGTTTGACCTCCATAAGTCTCTTCTCCATGTCTTTATTTCCCTAAATCAAATGATCCATTGTAGTCCCAGAAATTAGTAGGTGCTTAATAATTATTGCTCTTTCTCCCTTTATTTAAGTATAAATGTAAATAACATAAATGTCTCTAAATGTAAAAAGTTTGAATGGCGGGTTATCTCCAAATTAATTCTAGCTTTGGAGTTTTCTGCTTGAAAGAAAAGCAAGATAAATAATTCAAAAAGTCCAACAGCATTTCATTTTCGAGAACGAGCTATCAACAAGCTAGTTATGACTAAACAGTACCCCAATTGATGGCTCAATTTTTTTTTTCTCTTTTTAGCTGTGTCCATTTTTCAGAGTAATCTGTGTTGCTGGAGGGAAAGGTCACAATAGCAGAAGATGACATATGTCACCTCCTGTGTCATTACAAGGAGAGTCTACCTGCCATATTCACCTCTCAGCAATCTCCTACTTATTTTCCATTTTGCACTTAAAGCAACTCATTCCAAGTATGCAATCCAGGGAGCAGTGCCATAGGAAAGAAGGTAGCAGTATGCCTGGTGCTCATATAATGTGCTCTTGGAAAGCTTTTCATGGACAAATAATCAGTTTTGTACCCTACATCTGATGCAGATCAGCCAGCTGGGTAACGCCTTGCAAAGAGGCCCAGTGAAAGGAAATTCACCTCTTTGCTTAACCCAATATTCTGCTTAGCTGAGTTCTTCAGTAGACAATGCATACACAGAATATTAAATTTTAAATAATGAGAGAGGCAAATATAAGTGTGAGAGAGAATAACACAAATGAGATTTATTCATTTATTTATCCAATATTTAATGAGCAAATATTATGTGTCATGCACATAATTTCTGGGGTTGTAGAAGTCCATGCTGGGATGAATGAAATTGTTCAGCAAAAGAAGAAGAAGAGAACAAGTGTACAAATAATTAAAATGTGCTGACAGATTGGGGGAGTGGATATAAAGGACATATGGAAGAAATGCAATAGTTGGTGACGTGAGGGGAAAGAAGGGGAGAAAAGTTCATAGCAAGCCCTGTTTAAGGTGATAAAATTTTAGCCTGAAACTGGGAGATGATACTTCTTCTGACCAAGATGAAAAAGCAGGGACTGAATTTAACCTAGACCTGAAATAATCACAAAACAAATAAAATAGTTGAACTAACAGTTTTTCAAGACACTGGACGTCACACAACAAAGTTATCAGGCCTAAGTGTTGGCAAGCAGAGAAATAAAGCCCTACTACTGGCTCAGATCATTGTCTAGAGAAAGTTTCCAGGCTATAGTGCAGGTAGTAAAACCCAGGCAGCACGCAGCTGTCTCCCTGAATTGAAGAGGTAGGATTGAAAATGTGGGATACACTGATGGATAAAATTCACCAGACAGAGGAACTGAGGAGAGAGCTACTTACAGAAAAAAAATCTGTAAAAGGTCCTCATTTTGTATCAGTGCATGCATGAAAAACAAACAAACAAAAAACCAAACAAACAAAAAGAACAACAACAGCAAAGCACAAACAAAAAAACCTGAAGCCAGGGAAATGACCACATAGAAAGATAAAAGTTAAGAGTGCCTGGCACTTACAGAGGTCCACAGTAGTGCCTGTTCCTAACAGCCAGACTAGGGATCTTCATGATTCATGGGGCATTGAGTATTATACACAGGGAAATAGCCCCACACTGAACATTGAAATCGTAAAAGTGAAACTCTAAAATTTGTTCCCACATTTCCATAACTGTGTCTAACAATGAGGCTTTTTTGGGAACAGAGAAGTATCTACTCCACATGCTAAAATTTATAATGTTTAGTATACAGAATATTACCAGGCATGCAAAAAAAGCAGGAAAATATGGTCTATAATGAGGAGATAAACAAATTAGCTAGTTTGCTGAAACTGATACAGAATTAACATAGGTATTAGCAGAAAAGAACATTAAGATGGTTATTTTACCTGTATTTTATGTGAACCAAAAGATAAGTGAAGACACTGAAGATATGAAAAAAAAAGATATAAAAAGGGCAAACCAAATTTCTAGAGATGGAAATTGTAATGTCTGAGGAGAAATATATAGGGGATGGAAATTATAGATTAGATATTGCTGGGGGGAAAATGAATAGTGAATTTTAAGACATAGCAATAGATACAAATGAAAAGAGAAAAAGAGAAACAGAATTTAAAAAAAGATGCCAGTGAGTTCTGAGACAAGTTCATGTGACCTAATATATTTGCAGTTATAATTCCAGAAGTAGGGTAGAGTACAGAAAAATATACTTGAAAAAAAAATGGCTGAATAATTTCAAAACTTGACTAAAATGTAAAATCCACAGATGCAGAAAGCTCACTAAACTGTGAGCACAACTCCAAAGCAGATCATAATCAAGTGCTCAAAACTAGCTATAAAGAAAAAATAAATAAATTAAAGTACACATTATGCACACACACACACACACACACACAGAGGGAGAGAGGAAGAGAGAGAGAGAGACAGTGAGAACTGAAGCAGAAAACTCACTGGAAATAATGCAATCAAAAGGATAGTGGAATAATGTATTTAAAGTGCTAAAAAACCAAAACTAGCAACCTAGAATTCTTAACTCAGCAAAAATATCTGTCAAAATAGACAAAATAAATATTTTTTCCAATATACAAAATCTGAAAGATTTAATCACCAACAGGCTCACATTATAAGAAAGTTTATAAAAATATCCTTTAGACAGAAGGAAAAGTGTACCATTTGAAAATTTACATCTGCACAAATGAACAAAGAGTACTGGAAATGAGAACTACATGGGCAATTGCATAAGGTATTTTTCCTTTCATTTAAATTTCTTTAAAAGACCTGTTTAAACAAAAATATTAACAAGTTAGGAGTTTTATTAGTATACATGGAAACAAATTATGACAAGAACACACATTTTGAGAGGAGAAAAATGCAAGTGTACTACTATAAATTTCTTATATCAGACATGAAAGGTTATAGCCTCTAGGTAGATTTTGAAAGATTATGATGGGTACTGTAAACCCTAGAAGACCTCTAAAATAACAAAATGAGAGTGATAGCTAATAGGTCCGCAAAACAGAGATAAAATAGAATCATGAAAAAAAAAATACTAAAACAATTCAGAAGATGGTAGAAAAAGAGAAGAAAAGGAACCATAAGCAGATGAGGTAGATTCAAAGTGAGTAGTAAATTAATAAGTGTAAAACTAATCATGTAAAATTCAAATTAAATACAAACAGTAAATAGCCATGGGTTAAAGAAATGAGATCCAGCACTGTACTGGTGGCAGGACATACTCTTTATAAAGAAACAAATAGGTTAAAATTAAAATAATGGAAAAGGATATACCATGTTAAAACTAATCTTAAAAACTGGATGTTAATATTACATAATATTAAAACAGTAGGTTTCAGAGCAAACATGCTACCATTGACAAAGAAGATTACTTCACAATTATAAAGGAGGGACTTTTTTGCTGAACTTTTATGCACCTTTCAACACATGAATCAAAAATGATATAACTGCACAGAGAGAGAGAGACAAATTTACAATTATAGTCAGAGAGCTTTACTACTATCTCAATAACTGACAGAACAAATAGAAAACCAGTAAGGACATAGAACATTTCAATAACTGTATGGACCACCTTGATACAACTGACATTTATGGAACAGTATTCCCTAAAACATGAAGGAGATGTATTTATTAAATGCCAAGATGCAATACTGGATAATGTTTGAGAAACAGACAAAAATTAAAGTGTTGGATTATTTCAATTTCACCCTGTATGATGATCACATGTTTGTACTGCTGCAGTCAATCTCCTAGTTGGTGTCTCTGGACTTTTCCCATTTGAATACTTCTGTATCTCTCCAAGGGATATCTTCTAACCTCTTCAGTTTCTGAATTCTCTTTTGGCTCATAATGCCAAATGGATTTGTTCCAGACCCAAACCCTAGATGTCTCTCGCACTTATCCCACCCAAGAATCTAACTGTATATCCATTGACTTCCAATATTAACCCTCCGATCCTACCAGACTCTGTCTTCTTAGAAAATTTTTTCATCCTCATCCCACAACCCTTCTTCTGCTGCTGCTTCTCCATTCTCTTCCAGCACTTCCATAAAATCTTCATTTCTGGGTAAGGGTTTGTGTATATTTGTCATCATCCAATGTGATTCACACTGAAACAAAGATGCTCATAATCCATTCACTATGATAAAAAAAAAGTAAATCTAATTTTGAAAGTGTGTGTTAAGTTCTAATAAGTATGTTCTAATGCTGACTAAGTAAAGAAGAAAAGAAAATAGATTTATTTCTTGTTTCCTGGGGTTCTGCAATGCTGTGAGATGAACTTCATTATTCAACATTAATATGTAAAGACATGTCTGGATGTTGTGATACTCAGACAGTCACACATACATGTATGCATATATATGTGTATATATGTAATAAACATATTTATATATAAGATGGATCCAATTTCTGTTACATACAAACTATAAGCCCTTATATAAGCCATTCAACCTCTCTGACATTCAGTTATTACAGCTATAATATGAGCATAATGACCTCTGCTATGCTGCTCATAGGGTTATGATGAGGAGTCTAAGGGAAACATGACGTGGAAGTGCTTAAGAATATGTTCAACTCTTTTTGTGCATGAGAGAATTTTACTGTGTCTAGGATTGAAATGGGATGAAGGTAATAATGTAGTGATTTTCAAAGTCTTAGTTGTAAAACTTAGATATCACATTAGTTTATATTTAATCAAAACACTCAGTTTGTCAGTGGTTTATAGAAAGTTGTTTTGTTTTGTTTTTCCTAGCTCTACCTCTAATTGTTTATGGATTTAAAATAAGTTATTTAATCTTTTGAACCTTGTTTTCACATGGGTTGAATGTGGGAAATCATATCTGCTTCAAGAATATCTGCAAGGGGGGAAACTCAGTGGCTCATTTGGTTAAGCTTGGGACATTTGATTTCAGCCCAGATCATGATCTCAGAGTCCTGGGATGGAGCTCCTCATTGGGTTCCCTGCTCAGAAGGGAGTCTGATTATCTCTGACCCTCCCCCTGCTTCCTCTATCTCTTTCTCTCCTTCAAACAAATAAATAAACCTTAACAAATAATAATATCTGTGAGGACTAAATGAGGTAATGTAAGAATCACACCTATAAAATACACATAATACACAATCTCATGTCTTCATACATAGACATATGGATAAAGGCATAGAGAATATAGAATGGCAAATTATTTAGTATATTTCTTTGTTCACATTAGACTGTTAATTCATTTTGTAATGTGGTTCTCACGGATCATCCCAGGGAGCATTTGTCAGTGTATGGTGACATTTTTGATTGCTACCACCAGGGGTCAGAAGGGAGCTGGTGACATCTCTTGAGTAGAGGTTAGCCGTTGCGGCCATACAAGCTGCAATGCACAGGGAGGGAGGGGTCAATCGCAACACATCAGCTGGCCCAAAATGTCAGTAATGCCGAGGTGTGAAACCACATTATAATGAATAAATAAGGAAAAGGGCATGCGGGATTCTATCTTTCATATATGTACAGCTTTTAACAAATGAAAAATTCGTCTGTGCTTAGAGAGAGAGAAAAAGTAAAAAGATGTATTCTGTGACTTTTCTTTCTTTTGCTTCTTCTTTTTTTTGATCATATTTTTCCATGGACATTTCTCTAGCTTTGTCAGTTAGTGGTCAGCAGGGTCCAATAAAACAACCACATCTTGTACAGAAGCTCTAACTATTGTCATAATAAAACTAGAACATTGTGCCCAGTGTGGTGACATTATTCCTGATTCATTTCCATCTTTTTTTTTTTTTTTTTTTCCTTAGAAGACACTGAAATTATTTCTGAGAGGCTTTGGGTATGTCTGCCTGTATAAACTATATGCAAGACATGGGCTGGTTTGGGCTATAGACAGACAGTCTTCCAAATCTTGAGTCCTGTTGCTAAAGGCAATAGCAGGATCACAATGGTCAATTATGATTGGCAGGATCATCCATTTCCTGTGTAGACTGATTTTACCAAAAATGAAAAAAAAAAAAAACTTTCTGAAGGAAAACATTAAAAATATACCACAAAGCCTTGTATCCCCCCATCTAAACTAGTAACAGTTTCTTGTTGAGCAAGAGATTGATCAGATTGTCATTGGGAACCCCAGATCATAAATCCTGTATACATGAACCTTCAAGAGATGCCTGATCTGTTGTTGTAAGCCGGGGAATTGTTCCTCCCATCAAGAATTCATTCACGTGTGGCAGCACAAATGTATAGCGGTTCAAAGGCACAAAGACAAGTGATAACACTGCATTTTGGGGGCAGTAAAAGCCGCGTGAATGACATGAACACAAGCTTATAGATGGGAGAGGTTAGAAATTTACCCGTTAGAATCCTTTGGATTCGAAGGAGTCAGATATAGGAAGGCCATTTTAGGTCATGTTTTTGTCAGAGAAGTCACTCTGCTTTGTTATTTTATTTTATTTTAAATTTATTTCACAGACAGGGATCACAAGTAGGCAGAGAGAGAGAGACGAGGAAGCAGGCTCCCTGCTAAGCAGAGATCCCAACGTGGGGCTCTATCCCAGGACCCTGGGATCACGACCCGAGCCGAAGGCAGAGGCTTTAACCCACTGAGCCACCCAGGCACCCCTGCTTTGTTATTTTAAAGTATCTCTTGATTATAGTAGAAAGTGAGGACATTCAAACTGAATAGCTGTAGAAGAGACCCTCAAAATGCTCAAAGTGTATTAGCTAAAATTTCATTAAAACTCAGGTAGTTACTTGAGATGAAATGAGTGATTTCCCATTGTTCTTATAGTGGAAGCCAAAATCCTTTGAATGGTGTCAAAGCTAGCTTTCTGTTGGTGTCTCAAGTCTTGTCCTCCACCTCAATCCTTTATTGAAGCTGTTCTTTCAAGCCAGATTTTCTGTAATCAGCTCCTGTTCGTCCTTCAGATTGTGGTTTACAATCTACTCCAGGGATATCTTCCTACAACACACATATCTCTCCTTTACATTACTTACTGTGTTTCAATCTTACATTATTTGCTGTAGTTGTTCGATGAATCTCCTACAAGATTGTGAATTCTATAATAAAGTTAGGGGCTATGATAATCTTTGTTCTCCAGTTTATCCTGTGTCTTTTACATGGTACCTTCCGTATGTGGACTTTTAATAAACAGTTATAGAATAAAGAAAAACATAGATAAGTGAGTAAGTGGGTCTGCATATCTTTTGTGTTTTCTTAGGCCTTTCTCGGCCCAGAGAAATATGATAAAAATATAAGGTGTACTCTTGTGAAAGTGTCTCATAATGTAGTAGGAGATTTTGATATTTGGGCATACAAAGCAAAACAAATATGAAAAATGGTTTAATAATGTTATATAAAATAGTTATAAGAATACCAAAAGAGAAGGATATATAGATTTTTTTTAAACCCCTTGAGAGCAGGGTACCAGTTTCCATTTGCTAACCACGTTCTACTCAAAATACTTTTCTTTCTGTTTTTATTTGACTGTCTTTTATGAAGGACAGGCTTGGTTCCACTTAGGTCCCTGACATTTTATTTTGTATGTTTGAACCTCTGTTTCTCTCTATTCAATTCAGTTCTTCTCACAAGGATCATTTCCTAAAAGATACCCCCATAATAATCAAGTTTATGGTATTCCTCACTCTTCCCTAGCATTTTTAACTGTTGTCCTGTTTGTATATTTTATTGCACTTATTGCTATTTTAAAGCATGTTACTTGTTTATTATTTTTAAATTTCCTACTTTTTCTCTAGAACGTAAGTGCCAAGAGGGGAGAAACGTGTGTTTTTCAACATGGTCTCTCTGACATCTCAACAATGGCTTGGCACCTAGACAGATGCAGTAATATATTTTGAGTGAATAGATGACGAGAGAAATGATGAGTGCAAAGGTACAGAAGATTTTATAGGAATTCGAAGGCCAGAATTTGATCTGAAAGAGTGAAAAAAAATTTCCTAGTTAAAAAAAGAGGAGACAAAGTCGAGGCAGAAGGAAGTGTGTGCAGAATCATTGAGACATAAGGAATCATGGTATATTGGAGGTTTTTGTTTTTGTTTTTGTTTTTTTTCCTCCCCGTGAAGCATCATGTATGTGTTTTGGTCAGGATCCGACACAGGCTACACAAGTGGAAAGGTGAAAGACAGTAAGGCAGATTAGGAAAGGGCCTCAAAGTTAATAAATTCATCTTTTGGTCTCTGAACAATAGTAATTCACAGAAGACATTTAGACTCGTAAATGAAATGATGCATTTTGTATTTTAGGAATATCAGTTCAGCAGTTGGATGGGAATGTAATGGAAAAGAAGGTGGATATTGGCCAAGAGAACAGCTAGAAGACTCTTGCCAAACTCTAGAGAGAATTCCTAAAATCCCTCCTATAAGACTCTCAGTTTTATTGTTTTTAACATGCAGACCTGCGCATCTTAGTGTTATAGTAAGCCATAAAACTGTCTATTCTATTATTTTGTTTCTTTAAAAAAAATGTGTGGTACCCTTCATCGTTGTTATTCACAGTTTAAAATGTAGGGAAATGTAAAGAGAAAGAGGAGTGAGAAAGATCAGAGACATTTTCTTAAGCCTGTTCTATTTCATATGCATGTTACCAAAGGTTAAACTATATAAATGCATTTTTAAAGAGAGGATAGAAAGAGATCAAGATTATACACATAGAAAAACTAAGGCCAGAGGATACAGAGGGCAAGAGAAGGTCATTATTACCATATGAGACTCAAATAGAGATTATAGGATGGCATATAGAGAAGAAAACCAGTGATATTAAAATTAGGAGTACTGGCAGTATCAGAGTGACACAGATGGTTATGAGGGCAAAGATGTTGGTACAATTGCAGTGAGCCAGGGACTCAGTCCTGCCAAGCCTCCTGTTCTGACTTCTGATTCTCACTAGCTTCATGGTATGGAATGACTCTATTCCTTCCTTCCCTGAAATTCACTTGCTCTATCTCTAAAAAGAAGACATTGGTCTCAATGTGTTATTAAAATCAGGGGTCCCTTGCTTCCTAAAATACTTTAAAGCAGTGACAAAGCCATGAAAACTACATTCCATA
The DNA here is from genome assembly GCF_902655055.1 of Lutra lutra. Classification (NCBI taxonomy): domain Eukaryota; kingdom Metazoa; phylum Chordata; class Mammalia; order Carnivora; family Mustelidae; genus Lutra; species Lutra lutra. Next base: position 21,467,326 of record NC_062294.1, read on the forward strand.
TTTTAAAACTCTAAAAGAAATTCTATCTTTTCCCATGATAATGCTGCAATAATTATCCACAACATCAGAGTTCTTTTTTATGTCTGAAAATGTGACTCATTGTCATTTTGTGCTGTTGATGGCTTTGATTAGTGCTCATATGTTTTGGGTTCACAAAAATGGAAACATTATTGCTGTGATGAGCTTATTTAATTCCCAGATGGAAATTGACCTAATATGGAACAAAGGGGAAATGCACATAACCGAAGAGATGTGTGAGAGATGGACTCAGAATTTGGGGTCCAAATGATGAATGGAGATCATGCCAGCTCTTCATTGCATTCCTTCTTAGATCTTTTTAGGGAAGGAAAACAACACAGTTTTAATTCGACAGCCTCAAAGAGGTATTTATCAGAAGATTTCTTTGGCAGAATCATCAAGAGTTAATATTATGGAGCGTTAATTTGTAAGAGGGAAAGACACAATTGGGAATCTTAAGGGCTGTTTTGTCATTCTTTTTTTTTTTTTTTAAAGATTTTATTTATTTATTTGACAGACAGAGATCACAAGCAGGCAGAAAGGCAGGCAGAGAGAGAGAGAGAGGAGGAAGCAGGCTCGCCGCTGAGCAGAGAGCCCGACGCGGGGCTCGATCCCAGGACCCTGAGACCTTGACCTGAGCCGAAGGCAGAGGCTTTAACCCACTGAGCCACCCAGGCGCCCCTGTTTTGTCATTCTTTCTGTTGAAGTGTCCTGTGGATGTTGATGATCTGTCTCTGAGAATTTAGAAGCTCTACATGGATTTTTCTTATACCTTCAGAACTAATTTGTTGACTTTACGCAGGATATAAAATACTCTATTTCTGAAACTTATTCTCCCCCAGTGGTGGAGTGGGCTTGCTTTCTGAAAGCAAGCTTACTTTCCTTTTGATAGAAAATAATTTAGGGCATGTGGAAATGTTGATGGCACAAGGTTGTCTAGGGCACTAGTTTAGTAGGAGTACAAACGACCTGGGACACTGGCAAAATGGGATGGTTAATAACTGTTATCCTCAGAACAAGCCCTCAGAGGGGTGATACAGTGCTGTATATGCATGGTGAACACACACTAGACTTTGCTGGAGTAGTCCTGGATTATGACTCTTCTCCAAATCTATGTATTAATGGGGTACTTTTTAATTCTCAGAAGTGTTCCACTTTAAACAATGCAGTATATACTTGCCCTACTTAAATGGGGCTAGATCCAGATCCCAGATTTCAGAAGTTTCCTACAGATCTGCTCCATGACTCAGGAACTGTACATAGCTAGGTCTGTCTCTCCTTTGTTTGTAGTTTTTGGCTTGGTACTTACCTCTACATCTCTAAGTGACATGGGAATTGGATTTGAGTTGCATTACTGGGACATGAAAATGCATTTCTTCTTCTCCTCCTACCCCTCCCCCTCACCCCCCTCCTCCCCCTCCTCCCCCTCTTGCTCCTCCTCCTCCTTCTTCTTCTTCTTCTTTCCAGGCAACTGGGGAGAAGGATGGTTATCGTAGCAAATATTCAAGCTCTACTCTGTCCACATTCTCCACATTATTCTGTGTGGATCAGCTCTGATAAGTTAATGTGGAATTTGGTTAGGTTCTGGGCAAATTTCTGCCTATTTTAGGCTTATTCATTTCTTGTTAACACATTTCTACAGAGGAAAGTTAGACTTGGAATGCTGATCCTGTAACTAATGTATTCCATCATTTATTTACCCACTGCCCAGCCATCCAATACTAGAACATATCAATTTTTGGTGATTTTCCATTTCTACAACTCTAAAAAGGAGGTACTAGAAAGTGACTTGGTTGTAAAAAGCAATAAACATGGAGGGGGTGGTGGGGTTGTTGCTCACTATAGCATATGACATATAGTAGATATTGATTAAAGTTTAGTTCTTGCTTTTCCTCATCTGAAATACCAAATAAGGAAAATGATGCCAGGAAATTGATGTGTGAGTCCTCCAAACCTTTGATATTCTTGGCTTAAAATATCAGTTTCCATGACATTGACTACTCTAGATATTTCATGTAAGTGGAAACACAAGGTATTTGTATCTTTGTGAACTGGCTTATTATACTTAGCATAACATCCTCAAGGGCCATCCATGTTGTGGAATGTGAGAGAATGTCCTTCTTAAAGACTGATTAATATTTCATTGTTTGTATATACCACATTTTGTTTATCTAGTCATGTCTCTATGGGCAGTTGGGTTGCTTCCTTCTTTCTTTTGGCTATTGTGAATAATACTGAAATGGACATGGGTGTGAAATATCTTTTGAACATCTTGATTTAATTTCTTAGATATAAACAGAATAAAATATCAGAAAAATAACAAATGTATGGTTGAAATCTGAATTTCTATATGGGGGCATGACCAAAATATTGTGTATTTGCAAGCCTTAGATTATGTGTGAAAGAACATACTTCAGGGGCACCTGCGTGGCTCAGTTGGTTAAGTGTTTGACTCTTGATTTCAGCTCAGGACATGATCTCAGGGTCATGAAACTGAGCCCTGTGTTAGGCTCCACACTCTGTGGGGAGTGTGCCTGGGTTTCTCTCAGCTGGTACTGTTTCCCAGATACTCTATGACATACTCTCCAAATAGGTAAGTCATGAGGGAAAGGCTGAAGTTAAAGCATTCCCAAGCAAGAGTAGCTTTATTTCCAGAGTTCTGAGTCAAACACACACACACACACACACACACACACACACACACACACACACACACACACACATTTTTTTTATTTATCTTTCACTGAAGCTTTAGCCCTTTAAGTGTCTCATTGTTAACACTTGACCTTATTTGATCCATTGTTTTTTTCCATTTCTCCCTTGAGGCTCATTGGATCAGAATTGACTAATGGCCCCAGGGTAAAGTGTCAATGCAGGCATCCCACTCTGGTTTCAGCGTCTAGGAAAGTTTGGCCCTTGGGAACACCCATTAATTTCTTGTAAATTCCACTAGGCAATGCAATACATTTTTACTGTTTATCCAGTATTTTAAAGATTCTGTAATGCTGGTTTTTCAGGAATCTTATCTGCCATATTGCTAAAAATGAAGTCAAATTATTCTACTTCTACTAACAAACCCAATATTTTTTTAACCCTAAAAAAGACATTACAAGGTATAGAACTTTTTACAAAGTGAGATTCCTGGAAAAACATTACACTTTTTATTGACATTCTCTCCTGATGAGTAGTACCCATCCCTAGGCATAATTTTTTTTTTTCACATATTCATCACAAACTGCAAGGTCTTAACCAAGTATTAAAAAGCTTCCCAGCACTGCTCTTCTTCCCATTCCTGCCTTGCTCTAAGCAGGACTTGCCTCATTCCCTGGTAATAGAATATGACTAGTTTTTTCCACTTCTGACGTACATGCTTTGTTTATCCCTTTATCTTGAAAACCCCTTCTTATATTTCATTATCTTCTTGTTCTTTTTTATATATGACAACTGAAGTGAAGTGGCACATCTTCTATAAAGACTTCTTGGGTCCCTGAAACTAACCTAAATGTTTATCTTTCATCCTGGGCAAATAGTGCATTTTAACATTTGGCGTACAATTATGTAGAATAAAAAGTAAATCTCTTTTTTTAAACTTTTAAATCCATATTTCAGATACAATCTTTCAAAAGCTTTCTGTATACCCAAGAGAAATAATTTAAGCAAATGCATTTAAGATATTATACTTCAATTTGGTAATCAAAATAAATGGTATATTTTTTATTCCCGTTTATTATTATTATTATTATTTAGAGATTTTATTTACCTACTTAACAGAGAGAGAGAGAGCACAAGCAGGGGGAGTGGCAGGCAGAGGAAGAGGGAGAAGCAGGCTCCCCACTGAACAGGGACCCCAATGCAGGGTTCAATCCCAGGACCCTAGCATCGTGACCAGAGCTAAAGACAGATACTTAGCCAAATGAGTCACTCGGACACTCTTATTCCTGTTTTTATTTCCTAGTTGTACATATTAGAAATTGTTCCATATCACACAGTACTTTATAAACCAAGGATCATAATTCTCACAATGTATTTAAGTTGTCAGCATATACATTCATTTTGTAAGTGGGAGATTTACTCCTTTGAACACAGGGGATAGCTTGCTCATCTGTGTAGCAGGAATGTCAACAGCATAGTAGGCACAGGGACATGAACAATATAGTTGTTGAACAAATGAAAATGGGTTTATTTTCTCCTCATTAATGTATTTTTATTTCAATGGGTAATGTTCATACTGTATCAACATTGCTCAGGAAATTCCGATAACTATTATACTAATGTTTCAGCTTTATAGGGACAATGTTATTCACCTTAAATTATAAAACAAATTTTATTGAACTAAATGTGGTTAAAAAGAGAGAGAGAGAGACAGATTAGAAATGTGAAGTAGCTTGAGCATTGGTTCATTTAAGGAAAGAAACAATTCAGAGAGCTGTCGCTGACATCCTCCTGCATAGGCACTGCATGTGTAGAATCAGCTTTGCCCTTTTGAAAATTTCTAGCTGACCTTTAGAGAAAGCTAAGCTTTGGGGGCTCAGCAGTAATAACATAAAGTGTTGCTACTATTACCAATTTTGAACAAAGGAAAACTCATGAAACATTTAACAAGGTGGCCTTGGTTACTTAATTTTTATTTTTAAGCTCATGAATAGAAATAGAGTTTTAAAAACAGTGAATATTTAAATGTAGACTCTGTGCGTGTGTGTGTGTGTGTGTGTATGTATGCATGTAGCTTTGGAAGTCTCAGCATTTATTAGTTGCACAGTTTGATCAATTTCTGTAATTCTTTTTCCCTATTTTTTCACCTATAAAGTAGTTATAGACAATGTGAGGCAAATATTATTGCGAAGATTAATACTGAAAGAAATACAAAAGTTACCAAACACACTGACACATGTACAGTATGAAAGAAAGACCTGGATGGTTAATCAGAAGTTGGAAACTCTAGTTGTGGTTTTGCTGCTCATTCATCTTTGATCATTCCTCCCTGTGATCTAAGGAGAAATTTCTGCTGGGTGCTCAGAGAGGCCCTTTGCATTCTTCAAGTTTATGGAGCTCTCAGCTGTAGAACCTCATCATTTATGCTTTATTGTGTCCTCCCAGAGGTATGGCTTCCCACCAGACTTCATTTTAACTCTTCACAACACGTTCCTTTCACATGTCTTGTACAATTTTCAAGAACTTATTGAAGAATTTAGTCTTCCAAAATTAAGAAGTATACTGAGCAAAAATAAATACAAGGACAATGTCTGATGAGAAGACGATTGTTGAATGGAAGTGAAGAGAATTCCAAGATGTGTGGTCAGACCTGGAAAGCAACTAGGATAGGCTGGAACAGGAGCCTGTATGTCTAGATCAAGGTCTGGAGGGGAAAGAAGAAGAGAAAAAAAAAACTAATAAATTATCTGACTTTTCAACCATCTAACAAGGTATATTGAAAGATATTTTTAAAAAGCCCTGGAATGTGTAGAAACACTTATATTTTCAAAGAACATAGAGAAAAGAAAATATGATACAATTGTTATCAATAAGTAAACTAAATATAAGCAGAGAATTAAGTCATAGTACATTTCTTGGCTCAGTAATGAACAGTACATATATAGGTACAGCAACAACAATAAAAATATTTATCTAGAAATTGAGACATAATTTATTTGGTAAGAGGAAGTAAAGATAATAGTGGAAAGAGCTCAGTCTACACCTAAAATAAAAGGAAAATAAATATGATTGTCAGAAGATAATAAGATGTACATTTTTTTTAATGAATGGAGGTAAATACCAATATAAAAAGCTAACTGAAGTTTTAAAACAATTGTTGGAAGGGGTTTGCTTGCTTCTTATAACAGGATAAGGATGGAAAAAGTAAGTTATTGGACTATTGTTTTATGTTATAAAAATTACTACTTTTAACCCAGTTAGGTGTTTATTTTTTAAGTGTCAGCAATAAGACTTAGAATAGCAAATACAAGGGAAATTGTTAGCAACATATGTAGAATGAGATTTCAACTTCACTAAACATTGATGATATGAAATATATCCTTGAATCTGTTTCTTGTAGACACCTTGTATGGCAAAGTTTTTTACCAATCAATATTAGAGAGGAAGAGAGCAAGGTTGAAAGAAATAATGCTATCAGCGGATGGTGGTGAAAAGAATCATATCTGAGTCTTTTGACTTTAAAAAGTTGTAATTGCCTTTGGAGAACACTACCACTTTTACACTGAGTAAAAACTTCTAGTCTTAGTTAACTGAGATACAAGGATTTTGCTGTTGCTATTGACCCCTTTTCCTACCACTGCTACTTCTCCTACTCTCAGAGAAATAGGCTTACTTCAGATGCAGTCACCTGCACCAGTCCCTGGGGTGGTCTGATGTCAGAGATACAAGCCCTAAGAATCTTCTGCGACCTAGAACATTATGGCAAAAGCCTTGCAGTTCAACAGGTTAAGAAAAGCTACAAACAGAAAAGGGCTATCATATTAGTAATTTCCATCATAGCAGAATTTTATTATCTCTCTCTGGGGCGGGGAGGGGCACAATTTTTTTTTTTTTATGCGCACAAAAATGACCAGACCAATAATGAGATGATAATTTTTTAGTTGCGTGTTTGGACATTGAGCTTGCAATTTTATCCTCCAATGCTTTTGAGTATTCTTTCATATTTATCGATTGCTGATAACAGTTGCCATTAACAAAAAGATATTTCAGAGAACAAAACCTCAACACTTGTGGCAATAGAGGGAAATTCAGCATTATAAAGAAACACCTATATTTCTACATTCTTAGTACTGTCTCTGTACAAATATTTCAAATTGAATGGAGTCATGGGGACACTTTCTGTCTTCATTATATACTATTTAGTATCTGGTATCTGTAAGTTCTAAGGATAATTTGTTGTTGTTGTTATTATTATTATTACTAATGATAAAAATGCAAGAGGAGAATGATAGAAAACTGCTATTGCAACAATACTTCTTCCCTGGAACATCTATTTGACATAGCAATATTATGACCAACTCTTAGTAATAAATACTTTGTTATCTTCTAAATGGCACCATCCATTTATCCATGCATGCCTGGATGGATGCATGCATCTATTTAGATGTTCAATAAATATTTGTCAGATTACTGACCTCATGCCTGACCTGATTCTATGCCTAACGGATATAGAGATGGAAAACACAGTGCATAACCTTTACAGAAGGAGACAAAAGACAAGGACGTGGTTTCAATAGAAAATGACAGATTGGGTACTTGAAGTGGAGCAAGGCTCCAGGTTGAGTCCAGGGTAAACTCAGCTCAGTCTTCTACATTAGGCTCTCCTGCACAGTTGGTTCTGCTGAGCATTTCTTCTCAAAGAAAGGGAGAGAGCTAAGACTTGGGGATATAGACCTGGGTCCAAAAGAAGGAATGATTCTAAACATATCTGTCTCACCTCTCCGACGATCCTCCAGCCCACTTCCCTCCAATTCTTGCCGAATGCTAATGTGAGAAGTCACTCTAGAAGTGAATAAGAATTATAATTTCTCTCTCTTCTTTTATAAATCATCTTCAGGAAACCTAGTATTGAGACAACCAGGAGAGTCAAAAGCAGAAGTTAGATGAAAAGTGAAGACAAATTCATTCTCTGTCCTCCCTGTGAAACTCCTAGAATTTTCATCGAATCATGCTATCTTTATAATATACACTAATATCACACTCTGAAACAGACCTCCCATAAACATTACCTGCTCTCTGAACTGTAAGTAGAAGGAGGCTGAAACAATGGAAAAGCATTGTTTGTTGTTTGTTTGTTTGTTTCCTTTGGCCGTGGGAGTTTTAAGTAAGAATAGCGGGCCACCTAAAACAGATTTTGGCTCAACCTGTAACAAAAATTCAGAATGATTTCTTTTAAATTTAGCATATTTTCTTACTAAACACTGTTAATTTGGGGACTGGAGGAAAAGTACGAATATGTCACTTAAATATTCTTTTTTTTTTAATTTTTTTTTATTTTTTCAGCATAACAGTATTCATTATTTTTGCACCACACCCAGTGCTCCATGCAATCTGTGCCCTCTACAATACCCACCACCTGGTGCCCCCTCACTTAAATATTCTTAAGTCAAAGCAAACCTTGTGTTCTTTGTTTCAATAGCTGTTAGGAAAGAGATTTTAAATAAGGGGAATTAGAAGTATAAATTGGAGAAGAAAGTACTATTTCAGAATTTCCTGTATTTCTGATTTAAACACATTTCAAAGCATCTTCAAATATTGATGACATGAAGCTACTATTTTTATTCTCCTAGGAAAAAGAATAAAGATGTTTATCTTATACAGATTTTTGCCTTACTGAACATTGCTTTTTCTTGACAGAAGTGCCCCTTTATTGCTTTAATAGCTGAACAAATGGCATTTTCAATCTTCTATAGTTTGATCTAAGTACCTGTCATTTCCTAGGATTAATGCCAGATGGACCTGGGAACATTTTTGAGAGTTCACTGCTAAAATATGGAGTGGCTCCAAATACACACCTGGTCACAGGTGATAGGAGTATGATAGATAAGAGAGGCATTTACTCAACAGAAGGGTAGACACAGGACTTTGCAATAAAGCTCCAACATTGGTGCTGACCTCTTTTTATTTTTTTTAAAGATTTTATTTATTTATTTATTTGACAGAGAGATCACAAACAGGTAGAGAGGCAGGCAGAGAGAGAGAGAGAGAGAAGCAGGCCTCCCGCTGAGTGGAGAGCTGGATGTGGGGCTCGATCCCAGGATCCTGAGATCTTGACCCAAGCTAAAGACAGAGGCTTAACCCACTAAGCCACCCAGGTGCCCCTGGTTTAGCTCTCTTAAGTGACTGTAGAGTCACTTCACTAAACATTTTCCATGTCCCAGACACCAAACTAGGCATCGTCCTCACAACAAGATTCACTGCTATGCTCATTTTGTAGTTGAGGCTCCAAGTGGTTAAAGAATTGACCTACTGTGTATTAAAAAGTGGCAAAGGTGGGATTTTAATCTGGAAATCTGACTTTAAACCTATGCATACTCTACGGCATTTTGGAGGATTATAGTATCTTATCATTTTTATAATTCTAGGGCTGAAAAGATAATACATTTTGTTAATCAACAGCTTATATCTTACACAAAACTTCTTTCCATGATATAAACAAAAGGTCATCTACCCTATTCAAACACATCTACAGCTTATGTCTGTGAGAAACTTACCAGGCATATCTCCCCTTTCCCACCATCATGTGTTCCTTCATCCACAGTGCTGCCAGGCTGACCTTCCCAAATGCAGACTACAGAAAAGCCTTTCCCTTTTAACCACAGATGGCTCACTATTGCTTGTAGAATAAATTGTAGAATACTTCACAAGTTGAAAAGAATCTGTGTCTCTAACTTCTTCTTGTTTCACATATGTTGAGAACAATACTGAGTACAATTGCTGAATTCCAAGCAGTTTTGTATCCCTGTGCTATTGGGTGTACAATGTGCCTAAAATTGAGATCCTAGACTTTAGGATCTGTAGAAAGCTGTAAAATGAAAACCCCTGGCATGATCAACTCATTTGAGAAATCTTATTTGATTCTTTAGTCAAAACTAGTCTCACCACTATGTGTTCAGTTATTTGCTTCCACATTTTGTAACAAAACTAGCACATCCTGATTTGTTTTAAAATGTTTTGTCTCACAGTAGATCATGAACATCTTTGAGGACAGTGTCCATATTATCTCCTCTGTTTCCCTTTGTTGCCATATATGCCTGGAACATAGTAAATGCTTAGTAATTTTTTGATTAATTAATTTAATATCAACTATAATGCTGTATATACAGGGCCATGCTTTTCTCTCACCTTCACTGTCAATTTATCCCCTTCTTTTTTTTTTTTAACTTTTATTTATTTGACAGAGAGAGAGAGAGAGAAATCACAAGTAGGCAGAGAGGCAGGCAGAGAGAGAAGGGGAAGCAGGCTCCCTGCTGAGCAGAGAGCCTGATGCGGGGCTCGATCCCAGGACCCTGAGATCGTGACCTGAGCCAAAGGCAGAGGCTCAACCCACTGAGCCACCAGGTGCCCCAATTTATCCCCTTGAATTTAGACTCTCATTTCATATTTCTACCTCCCTCTGGCCTTAAGTCTATCCAAACCCTGCTTACATATATTTGCCCAAAGCTTAGCTCATCTGGACATGGTTGTCACATGATCACTTCTCTAAAAAACTCATGTATAGGGGCGCCTGGGTGGCTCAGTGGGTTAAGCCGCTGCCTTTGGCTCAGGTCATGATCCCAGGTCCTGGGTTCGAGCCCCACATCGGGCTTACTGCTCAGCAGGGAGCCTGCTTCCTCCTCTCTCTCTGCCTGCCTCTCTGCTTACTTGTGATTTCTCTCTGTCAAATAAATAAATAAAATCTTAAAAAAAAAAACTCATGTATACACAGTGATGGTATGGAAAATCTCACATTAATTATGATAATTTCTGGGCAAAGAGAGGAAATGGATAGACAATGACTGTTTATTGGAAACTTTTGTAATACTGTTTAATTTTTTTAAAAAATCTAAGAATTCCCATAATGGGTAATTTTACAAAATTACAGAGTACCAAATAGTTGTTTATGAGGATTGTATGCACTTTTGATTTTTTAAAAAGATTTTATTTATTTATTTGACAGATAGCACAATTAGGGGAGCAGCAGGCAGGAGGAGAGGGAAAAGCAGGCTTCCACTGAGCATGGAGCCCAATGAAGGGCTTGATCCCAGGACTCTGGGCAACTGTTTAACCAACTGAACCACGAAGACACCCCAGCTTTTTGATTTTTCATTTCATTATTCAAATATTTTAAATGATTTAAGAAATTTGATTTTTCATAAAAGATTTAAATATTTCAAAAGTATAAATCTGGCATCATGCTATAACATATTTGAGGAGGGTCCACATACACTGTAGATTTAAATAAAAATCTATAATAATTAAGATGAATAGAGAACATGATAAAGAGAATAACCGTTAAAAAATAAGAAGAGTTGTATGTTATCACACTGTTCGACCAGCAATCCAGGTGTGAAGAGCCAATAGCTACAGTCAATATAAGAGGCCTCTCAAGGGAAAGATGTATCCAGGTGTGAATATTGCCATGAAAGCTACCAAGGATGAAAGTTAAACACATGGAGTAGATACTCTGAGTTTCCCACATTTGAACTATGAAACACGTGAACAATAAATGAAATCCATGCTTAAAATAAGAGCTTCTAGAATGGCTTAGTAATGCTGAGTTCAGATGGTATAGAGAATATTTATTTTACTTTTTATCTTCTCTCTTTATCTCCTCTGTTTTTCACCTTTGTCCTCCATGTTTTCTTATTACAAAATTTAAGACTCGTCTGCATCGTTCTATATGATTTTTTTAACCTTATGTCTTTAGTTGTACAAATGGTGTTTTGTTGTTATTTTCAAAAAAGTAATTAGTGCCAGGAGCAACTTTGTAAGTTGCAGGGTGTAGCCCCTACAAATACACCTTGTGTTATGAAATATGCTGGTCCTTATAGATTACAGATGACCGCTGAACTTAACAACTTACAATAAAAAAATCCAAGACTTGGAAAAGGCCTTTAAGACTCTATAGTCCAGTGGATCTCATCCAGGATGAATCTCAAGTTTACCTGGTATGATTTTGTAAAAAAAATACCAATGCCCAGTCCCACCTATAGAGATTCATTCTGGTTTAATCATCTGGAATTAGTATGATCTACTTGTCGTTTTTTGTTTGTTAGTTTGAAAGGGTCAGTATTTTATTTTAGAGGTAAGAATATTGAGAAATAGAGTGAGAAACAAATTTGCTAAAGTTAAAAGCAACTTAATGGCAGCAAAAAGACCCGGACCTATGTATTAAAAAATAGTGCTTCTCAAACTTAGTGTTTGAGTATCTGAAACTCAATTAAAATATTTTTATAAATAATAATAATATTTTTTATAAATAATAATAAATGTTTATTAAAAATAGTGCTTCTCAAACTCAGTGTTTGAGTATCTGAGTTTGAATATCTGAGTATCTGAGTGCCTGGGTATCTTGCTCAAGTTCAGATTTTGATTCAGTAGCTCTGCATTGGTGCCTGACATTCTGCATTTCTTTTCTTTTCTTCTTTTTTTCCTCCAGCTTTATTGAGATATAATTGACAGATAACCTTGTGTATGTTTTAGGTATACATCCTACTGATGTGATATAGTTGTATAATGTGATTCTAACAAGCTCCCAAATTATGCTAATGTTGCATTGTATAGCTGCAGAGTTCTAAATCACACCTACACACTAAATGATTAGCTAAGATGCAGACACTGTAGAGAATAATCCCATTGCCACAATTGCAAGATAGAGAAAGTTCTAATTTAGGAAGTGTTATGGTCTCACATATTTCCCTAAATACAGAATACAAATGGTTTGCTCTGTTTCCTCCTGAAAGTTCTGTAAGTGTTTCAGTGAAGTCTGTATTAATTTCACCTATGAAACACAAGTCACTATGACTATTTCACATAATGTGAGATAATAATGAAATAAATGAAAATATGTGCATATATTTCAAAATAAGAATTATGCAAGAGAGAGTAAATAATATATACCATTTATATTTTCATATAATTTTGCTTTAGATGAAATTTAAAGTACTATGTTTTTCTAGCTTATAGATATTTTATTATGCTTGTTATATAATGAAATTAATCTTTTTTTTCTGATGAGAATTGGAAATAAAATCTAGATGCAGTCAAAGCAGTCAATATGGTGTCTGTCATGAAGTTCAAAACAGATTAATCCTCTTTCTTGATTTAACCCACCATTTCCTCTCCTTCCTTTAAAATTTCTAAATATTCATCATTGCCAACATTTTTTAGTCCCAAAGTTAGAGAACAGAAGATAAGGTTAATATGCTACTGTATTTCAACTCATTCATGTAGTCTCTGTATTCTTGCCAAGAAAGCTACATGCATTTATTCAATCATCAAAAATAATGTGGCATCTACTATGGGCATGTTACTGTGCCAGATACTAAGAAGATATTGACAAATAAGAAAATTCTGCATTCTCAATGGGATTATAGTATTGTTATAACAATACTGAATATTGTTCAGATAACTGAATATTAAGAATCCTGAAGCAAGTATTGAAACAAAAGAAGTGTGTATTCAAATTGGATTAGAACAAGATGAATGAATGCTAGAGATCTGTTGTACAATATAGTGCCTATAATTAACAACATGGTATCATGCACTTAAAAAATTGTTAAAGGGTAGATCTCATGTTAAGTATTCTTAACACCCATATCCACACCCACACACAATAGAGAGGGACACAAGGAAACTTTTAAGGTAATAGATATGTTTATTACCTTGATTGTGGTGAAGGCATTATGTATATAGGCATATGTCTAAACTCTTCAAATTGTAGATATTAAATATGTTCAGTTTTGCATATCAATTATAGGCAAATAAAGCTATAAAAATATATTAGTCTAGAATACATGTTCAAAGAAGAAATTAAGTATGAAGAGATATTAGAGCTAGTCTGTTTGAGATAAAGGAGAGATCCCTCAATGCGTGAGTTAAAAAAAAAAAATCTAGTCCCATGGAAGGCCATGGGACTTCTACTATTATTGAAATATGCAACACCCTTAATGTCTACATGCATTTCAAATGCTGATCATTTTGATTCTATATCCTTTTGTCTCTTCTACAATTACCTCCTATTAATTTATCAAGATAAAGTAAAATATAAATTACTTTATGAGTTTTTTTAAACTATTTAATCTGGGATAGTGATGCCATATTCTTTGATCTGGTGGTCAAAAATATGATGCATATTCTTTTTTTTTTTTTAAAGATTTTATTTATTTGACAGAGAGAGATCACAAGCAGGCAGAGAGGCAGGCAGAGAGAGAGGAGGAAGCAGGCTCCCTGCTGAGCAGAGAGCCCGATGCAGGGCTCGATCCCAGGACCCTGAGATCATGACCTGAGCTGAAGGCAGCGGCTTAACCCACTGAGCCACCCAGGCACCCCTATGATGCATATTCTTTGCAGTGAATTCTGTAGTCACTCCAAGATCTTCCCTTGAAGGCCAATGTCTCCAATCACCTGATCATGGAAAGAGGATGTAGGATGAGTGTGGAACTTACAAGGGTTGGATTAGTAGGTGTGTGAGACAAGTATTGACTGCTTTAGTACATCTGCACTAGTACATGGTCATGAAAGATAGCAGAGAGAAAAAAAAACAAAACACGGTGGGAAGATATCTAGATGTTGCACATAGTCATTCAATATGTGTGAAAAGTATAATGGCATGAGACAAGAATATACATGGACTTCTAAGTAGTAGCAAATGACTAACCTCACTGGTTAGGGTTCTAGAAAGAAAATGATTGGAAGATAATGCTTAAGGAGATCAGGACAGCAAGTATGCAATAGTATATAATATTGAACACACAGAATAATCTTTATATTGAATATAACCACCCAGCAGAGGGGCGCCTGGGTGGTTCAGCTGGGTAAGCATCCAGCTTGGTTTTTCGCTTAGGTCATGATCTCCAAATTGTGAGATTAAGCCCCTTGTTGGGCTCCGCACTCAGTGTGGAATCAATTTGGAATTCTCTCCCACTGCCCCTCCCACTGCTTGGTGCACTCTCTCCCTCTCTGTAATAAATAAATAAGTCTTGAAAGAAAGAAAGGAAGAAAGAAAGAAAGAAAAAAGAAAGTAAGAAATGAAGGAAAGATAAGAATTCAATGCAGCAGAGACCATCCACCATAGGAAAGACCCTAAAATTAAGAAGATAGCATGAACAAGTCAACCGACCTCAGTCAGCCTCCATTATTGGTCATTTTGAGATGCATCTTGGTACATGAATACAGTGGCCAAAGTGTTGGGATGGAGACTATTTGGGCCAACAGCATGGACTTCCATCCATTCAGATTGATCTAGGTATTGAATTACTGAATGACCAACATGCTGGACTACCGGAAACAGATACTAATGCTAAGATTCTAAAAGAAAGAAGGCATTCTGTAGACAGAATTCAGAATTGAGATTTCAACATCAGATTTTCTCTGGATCTCTGGCTTGGAGAGTTGTCCTACAAATTTCAGACTTGCTGGGTCCCTTAATTGTGTGAGTCAATTCCTTAAAAATCTCTCTCTCTCAGTCTCTCTCTTCTTCCATCCCTCCCTTCCTCTGTTCTTCTTCCCTCTCTCTCCCCATCTTTCTGTACATATGCTCAACTTATTGTTTGTTTCCCTATAAAAGATTAAAATAACCCTATAAAAGAATAACTCTAGTAATAATTCTAGAGAAGCCAAAATAAAATTTCTATCTTTGTAACATATGACTTTATACTTTGATAAAACATATAGTTTATCCTATTTGAATTTACATTATTGTAGTTTAAGCACATATTGATGGGAGTTGTTTTGGTTTTGGCTTTAGAATTTTGTTTATTTTTAAAAGCACAGTAATAATTAAAAATAAAAACTCCAATATTTTCATGATGCACTGTCTTTGGCCATTAGAAATTAAACTATTTTCAGATAATCTGCTTAAGGATTATAGGGATTAGGCAATATTTCTTACTAATCAACCCTTCAGTTTTAATTTTATTTAAAACCAGCTTCATGAGAATAGAGATGGGTTATTTTTTTTTCTTTTTTTAAAAATAAGCAAGAAAGGTATTTGTGAAAATAAAACTGGATTTTGATTTGTGCTCATAGTTGTTACTATTTGTGATTGCATTTTTTAAAATTAAAAGTGCTATTTGGCACAAAATATTAATATAAATCTGGTATAATTTTAAGGGTTGATCATATTTTGATGCTGTATGCCTTTAAGCTTGTGACTTATATTACTTCAATAAATTATTTCTAAAGGAAGGTTAGTGCACTTTTACAATTCTGCTGTTTTCCTATAGTAATAATATAAATTTATTTATTCATTTTCCAAAGAACATGCAAAGAAGTGATTTTTTTTTCAGGAAGGTTGAATCAGTATTGATGTTTATCATTGACAGTTAGTGGCAAATGGCCTAGTCCTTGATTCTTGATTCTAAGTCAATGCTTTGGAAACAGGCATAAGACTTATTTTTTAATATCTCTGATAAGCTGAGGTATATAATCACACATTAAATAAATCAAATCATGACCCAGATGTCTAAACACATTTCCTTCTCGTTGGTCAAAGCAAGCCAGAACATCTGTATCAGACTCAAACAGCATCATTTGCCAACATGTCTTTGGTCATGAGAAGATGCTTGCCATTTTATTAACAGTCACTCCTGAGTTATCCCAGTGGAATAAATTAGATAAGAACTGAGCAATTGAATGCAATTTAATTAATTTCCCTCAAAAAGCATATTTCTTTTCACAATAGAATTGCCTCTGATGGTATTATTCAGTAAGACACAAAATAAGTGATTGCATAATAGCCTGATTATTGGCAATTTGGTTGGCTATCACTTAGATTAAAGTATTGACTTGAAATTATGGGTTCTGGGAAAACAGCAAACAATTGAAAGGAACACATAAGCCATAATGACAAAAATATTTATACTGTATCTCTTTTTACATGTAGAAGAGTATGAGTAAGGTGTGCATGATTGAGATTAGGGAGGGAATGGCACTAGTGTGAAACTTGGTAGTCTGAATCTCCTCAGTTCCACAGAAGACACAGAGCAGTAAGCTAGACAAAGCATGTGTAAGTCCTTTTGAATCAAAAACTTAATATCCTAGAAATAACAACATATCCTTCTGACCTAGGCAGTATATCTATAAGAGCTAGGGGAAGGTGGAACATGGGTGAATATTAGGACTACTTCTGACGTTCAAAGTATCTTTATTTAATGGTATTTTTAATCAGCTGTTCAAGGAACCTGAAATGAACCTATTCTATAAGTAAAGACTGAAGATTAAAAAAAATCATCTCTAAACCCAGTGGATGTGACTAGATTAGTTTTGGCAGTTAAAAAAAAAAAAGTAAATGTAGAAATTGCTTTACCAATTTTATCTAAGTTATTATGTTCAGTGATTTAATTTATCTCATTCCATTTTCAGAAAAAAATATTCTAAGGGCTATATATTGCTTTTGTTATGTAAATAAAAATGACAAATGCTGGAGAGTTTAAGTATTTTGCCTGTAGTTGCAACATATATACAGAATACCAATGTGTTTTCTCAGTACATCTGCTCTTTCCACTGGACAATAATGTCTTCTCATTTAAGAAATAAAATAATCATGTAATATAAATAAACGGTTGTGTTTCTCTAACAACTCTATGGACATTGTTAGATGTTACAAGTAAGTGATGAAATTGGGGACAAAAGGAAGTCCTGCATTGAATGAAGTCAACAGTATGTGTGTGTGCGTGTTTTTTGTTTTAAAAGGTATCATTCTGTAGAACTTTTATCCTAATATCATTTTAGAGCATTGTAATTATATTCTAATATTTTTAATTCTTATCCCTGTGATGGGATATGGGGAAATTGGATTTTCCTAAACATTTGAGGTTGGGAATTGTTAAGTATCTAATTATGTAATGTAATATTTGAAAAGAGTAGCCTTCACTTCCAAGACAAAACATTTAACTGACAGTATTTGATTTTTTAGCTCTCTACCACAAGGAACCTGAAGGCATTTGTGTAGGGAAGCCTGTCATAAGATGGTGTAATATCATAAGATGACCTGAGGTAAATGTGTGGACCCATACTCACCACCAGCTTGTGTTGTACATCTAGTATGGATATGAGAAATACAATTTAGTTGTGCTAAACCATGAAGATTTTTTATATTTTGTTACTATGCCATAGCATAGCCTCTCTTGGCTGGTGAAGATATTATAGAATATATTTCTGATACATTATTCTTTCCTCACAAAGTAGAGTAGCACAAATAATAGCTCATTTTGGGGGGAAAAAATACCAGAAGGAAGAAGTTCTATCCACACTTATTGTTGTATTGCATCTTCCAATAACCTATTTTTTTATCATCCTGTTTGGTAAAGAGTGTTTAGATACATGGAGATAAAGGAATTTGTTCTTTGCCCCTGGAGTATGGATATGAATGCAGATACTCCAGCTTTTAGGCCATTTCTTTCTCTCATCCCTGGCCAGTCCCAGTCCTTAGTGCCAAATCCAATAAATGTGCTTCAGACCTAAATGGACTCTTTTTACTAGGCTTTTCAGCTGCATTTGACATTATTGATGTTGCCCTCTTCAAAATTCTCTATTCCTTTGACTTCCGTGACACCACTTTTCTTTATTCACTCTTTTATCTTTCTTTTTTTCTTCATTGACTTCACTTCCTTTGCCTGTCTCTTAAATATCCATATTTTAATGTATTCTCAGATAATTTCTTTTCTTTTCTCTAACATCTCCAAGGCAGTGATCTCATCCACTCTCATAGTTGTAATTCTCATTTTTATGCTGAGGACTCGAATTTATAGGTAAGTATGAGCTCATTCTGAAATTCAGAGCTCTGTATCTTGTACCATAGATGTATCTTCTTTTGAATATTGTAAGAACATTCAACTCAACCTATCATACCCCAAATAAATGCTTCTTCCCAACCTGCATGTTACATGGCTCCTTGTTTTACAATACATATCATCATTCACCTAGTGACTTAATCCAGAAACTTGGACGTTACCTAGAACCTATCAGTCTTTGTCAGCATAACACAATCTATCAAACTTCAAAATATGTTCATTTTAACTTCTGGATAATATGGGCATTTTCTTCCTTCTGTCAAAAACTCAGCAGCTTGCGGGTTTTTTTTGTCTGTTTGTTTTTCTTAACGATTTGTTTGGTACTTCCCAACTTCCCTGAACTTATATATGAACAGTATGCATTCTGCCTTTCATTTGCATCTGTCTTCCTCAATAAAATACATTCCTCTCAGTGTGCTATCTCAATAATATTTCTAATCAACTTTATTGAAATATAATTTTATATAATAAATTTTACACATGTTTAAATATGGAGTTTACTAAATGTTAACAAATGTAAATACCAATTATATTAGTCAACTTGAGTTGTTATAACAAAAGTACTATAGATTGGGTGGCATGAAAAATGGAAATTTATTTTCTCACACTCCAAAGGCTAGAAGTTGAAGACTAAGGTTCTAGTCTATTTGGTTTCTGGTGAGAGCCATCTCTCTAGCTTGCAGATAGTTGCCTTCCTGTTGTGTTCTCATATGGTGAAAAGAGTGAGCTCTCTGGGATTTCTTCACTATTCCTACTAGATCTCTGTGTCACCCGTGAACTTATTTAACCTCACTTGGTTCTTTGAGGCCCCACCTCTAAATGCAGTGACACTGGGGATTAGATGTTCAGCATATGAATTTAAGGTGGACACACTTCATTTTATAGTACCCACGTTTTCACTGCCACAATCAAGATATATAACATTTTTTGTAAAGATTTTATTAATTTATTTGACAGAGGGATCACAAGTAGGCAGAGAGGCAGGCAGAGAGAGAGGGGGAAGCAGTCTCCCTGCTGAGCAGAGAGCCGGATGTGGGGCTCCATCCCAGAACCCTGGGATCATGACCTGAGCCGAAGGAAGAGGCCCAACCCATGGAGCCACCCAGGAGCCCCAAGATATATAACATTTTTTAACCATGGAAAATAATTTGAGACTGTGCATTTAACACACTCACACTCTAAAAAATAAACAAAATAAAACTAGTAAGCCGATGAATTTCTTTTTGTCCCTGCAAGTTACTTGATCTTCTCTGGAGTTCCATGTAAGTGAATCTTAAAGTGTTTACTCTTGTTTTGCTCTTGCTTTACTCTGCAAGAGTTTTGAGGTTTGTCCATTTTGTCCATGTTTCAGTAGTTCTTTCCTTTTTTTTTTTTGTTTTCTGAACAGGTACTATTTCATTGTATGAACATACCATAATTTGTTTATCCATTCACCTTGTGATGGATGATTGGGCTCTTTCCAGTTTGGAACCATTACTAATACAGCTTCTGTAAACATTTGTATACAAATCTTTGAGTGGATGTGTATTTTTATTTCTTTTAGGTAAATATCTAGGAGTGGCATGATACCTTCAATTATGATCTGATTGTCTTGTACTTGTGTGGGTTTCTCTTTCTGTGTGTGGTCTTTGCTCCTAAGGCACAGCCTTTACTGTATCTTAAATGGTTCCGGGTTGAGAATAAGATAATAACGAAATCTCTCCCCCTGGTGGGGCTGGAACTCTAATTCCTCAGATATCATTCTTCTCTATGCACTGTCTCTTCCCTCCCCTCTTGCTTTCAACCTCATAGCAGCTGCTCTCTGATCAGCCTCCGGTGGTCCTGCTCTGCACATGTTCCACCCAGCCCTCAGCCACAAGCGTGCAAGACATCCTGCATGAACTTCTGAGATGCTTCTCTGATGCTTCACCTCTCAAACTCAGCTGCCCTTATCTGAAATTTCCACTTCCTCAGTTCAGTGGACAGCTATGTCCTGCTCAGAGCATAGCTCATCCTTATCTGATTAGATATTTTCTCTAGACAGATACCTGAGCAATGGTACTCACCTTGCAAGCTCTCCTTTCCTCACATACAACATGGTTGCCCTGCCAGCTGCCTGAGCCTGAGAAATTTTACCTCGTGAATCTTGCCCAGTTGTATAGGCCTCATGGTGGAAGTGCTAGCCTGGATGTGACACCTGCCACACATATTTTATAGTATAAGTTTAGCTGTGTTATCCGCATGTGAAAATCTTTTAAATTGTATGCATCACAATCTGTTTACATATTTTTCAAGGCACTTTATGTTTGCCCTTTGAGTTCACTCTTTATCTTTTTTTAATCTTATTAGTTAAATTCAAATTCGTCAAAAACACCACGCTGTTACCAGCCCCCACCTATGCCAACACAAATGTTTTGTTTTTTAACACTCCAATTTGTACATTTGAAAATGCCTGGCCAGTTAAACAAATGATGCCAAGGTTTTCTATGTTCCAGGAAAGGAACATGGCTATTCCTCTTTTTTTTTTTTTTTTTTTTTTTTTTAGAGAGAGAGAGAGAGAGACAGAGAATGCAAGGATAGAAGGTGGGGGTGGGGTAAGAGGGACAGAGGGAGAAGGAGAGAGAGACTCTTAAGCAAGTTGTACACTCATCATGGAGATCATGACCTGAGCCAAAATCAAGAGTCAGACACTTAACAGACTGAGCCACCCAGGTGTCCCAAAACATGGTTTGTTTGTTTTTTTTAGGTGTATTTTAGGTGTATTTCTTTTTTTTTTTTTTTTAATTTTATTTTTTATAAACATATAATATATTTTTATCCCCAGGGGTACAGGTCTGTTAATCGCCAGGTTTATACACTTCACAGCACTCAACATAGCACATACCCTCCCCAATGTCCATAATCCCACCCCCCTCCCAATGCCCCTCCCCCCATCAACCCTCAGTTTGTTTTGTGAGATTAAGAGTCACTTATGGTTTGTCTCCCTCCCAATTCCATCTTGTTTCATTTACTCTTCTCCTACCCCCTTAACCCCCCATGTTGCATCTCCTCTCCCTCATATCAGGGAGATCATATGATAGTTGTCTTTCTCCAATTGACTTATTCGCTAAGCATGATACCCTCTAGTTCCATCCACGTCGTCGCAAATGGCAAGATTTCATTTCTTTTGATGGCTGCATAGTATTCCATTGTGTATATATACCACATCTTCTTTATCCATTCGTCTGTTGATGGACATCTAGGTTCTTTCCATAGTTTGGCTATTGTAGACATTGCTGCTATAAACATTCGGGTGCACGTGCCCCTTCGGATCACTAAGTTTGTATCTTTAGGGTAAATACCCAGCAGTGCAATTGCAGGGTCATAGGGTAGTTCTATTTTCAACATTTTGAGGAACCTCCATGCTGTTTTCCAGAGTGGTTGCACCAGCTTGCATTCCCACCAACAGTGTAGGAGGGTTCCCCTTTCTCCGCATCCTCGCCAGCATCTGTCATTTCCTGACTTGTTAATTTTAGCCATTCTGACTGGTGTGAGGTGATATCTCATGGTGGTTTTGATTTGTATTTCCCTGATGCCGAGTGATATGGAGCACTTTTTCATGTGTCTGTTGGCCATCTGGATGTCTTCTTTGCAGAAATGTCTGTTCATGTCCTCTGCCCATTTCTTGATTGGATTATTTGTTCTTTGGGTGTTGAGTTTGCTAAGTTCTTTATAGATTTTGGACACTAGCCCTTTATCTGATATGTCATTTGCAAATATCTTCTCCCATTCTGTCAGTTGTCTTTTGGTTTTGTTCACTGTTTCCTTTGCTGTGCAAAAGCTTTTGATCTTGATAAAATCCCAATAGTTCATTTTTGCCCTTGCTTCCCTTGCCTTTGGTGATGTTCCTAGGAAGATGTTGCTGCGGCTGACGTCGAAGAGGTTGCTGCCTGTGTTCTCCTCAAGGATTTTGATGGATTCCTTTCTCACATTGAGATCCTTCATCCATTTTGAGTCTATTTTCGTGTGTGGTGTAAGGAAATGATCCAATTTCATTTTTCTGCATGTGGCTGTCCAATTTTCCCAACACCATTTATTGAAGAGGCTGTCTTTGTTCCATTGGACATTCTTTCCTGCTTTGTCGAAGATGAGTTGACCATAGAGTTGAGGGTCCATTTCTGGGCTCTCTATTCTGTTCCATTGATCTATGTGTCTGTTTTTTGTGCCAGTACCATGCTGTCTTGATGATGACAGCTTTGTAATAGAGCTTGAAGTCCGGAATTGTGATGCCACCAACTTTGGCTTTCTTTTTCAATATTCCTTTGGCTATTCGAGGTCTTTTCTGGTTCCATATGAATTTTAGGATTATTTGTTCCATTTCTTTGAAAAAATGGATGGTACTTTGATAGGAATTGCATTAAATGTGTAGATTGCTTTAGGTAGCATAGACATTTTCACAATATTTATTCTTCCGATCCAGGAGCATGGAACATTTTTCCATTTCTTTGTGTCTTCCTCAATTTCTTTCATGAGTACTTTATAGTTTTCTGAGTATAGATGCTTAGTCTCTTTGGTTAGGTTTATTCCTAGGTATCTTATAGTTTTGGGTGCAATTGTAAATGGAATGGACTCTTTAATTTCTCTTTCTTCCTTCTTGTTGTTGGTGTAGAGAAATGCAACTGATTTCTGTGCATTGATTTTATATCCTGACACTTTACTGAATTCCTGTACAAGTTCTAGCAGTTTTGGAGTGGAGTCTTTTGGGTTTTCCACATATAGTATCATATCATCTGCAAAGAGTGATAGTTTGACTTCTTCTTTGCCGATTTGGATGCCTTTAATTTCCTTTTGTTGTCTGATTGCTGAGGCTAGGACTTCTAGTACTATGTTGAATAGCAGTGGTGATAACGGACATCCCTGCCGTGTTCCTGACCTTAGCAGAAAAGCTTTCAGTTTTTCTCCATTGAGAATGATATTTGCAGTGGGTTTTTCATTGATGGCTTTGATAATATTGAGGTATGTGCCCAGCATCCCTACACTTTGAAGAGTTTTGATCAGGAAGGGATGCTGTACTTTGTCAAATGCTTTTTCAGCATCTATGGAGAGTATCATATGGTTCTTGTTCTTTCTTTTATTAATGTGTTGTATCACATTGATTGATTTGCGGATGTTGAACCAACCTTGCAGCCCTGGAATAAATCCCACTTGGTCGTGGTGAATAATCCTTTGAATGTACTGTTGAATCCTATTGGCTAGTATTTTGGCGAGAATTTTTGCATCTGTGTTCATCAAGAATATTGGTCTGTAGTTCTCTTTTTTGTTGGGATCCTTGTCTGGTTTTGGGATCAAGGTGATGCTGGCCTCATAAAATGCGTTTGGAAGTTTTCCTTCTATTTCTGTTTTTTGGAACAGTTTCAGGAGAATAGGAATTAGTTCTTCTTTAAATGTTTGGTAGAATTCCCCGGGAAGCCGTCTGCCCTGGGCTTTTGTTTGTTTGGAGATTTTGATGACTGTTTCAATCTCCTTACTGGTTATGGGTCTGTTCAGGCTTTCTATTTCTTCCTGGTTGAGTTGTGGTAGTTTATATGTCTCTAGGAATGCATCCATTTCTTCCAGATTGTCAAATTTGTTGGCGTAGAGTTGCTCATAGTATGTTCTTATAATTGTCTGTATTTCTTTGGTGTTCGTTGTGATCTCTCCTCTTTCATTCATGATTTTATTTATTTGGGTCCTCTCTCTTTTCTTTTTGATAAGTCTGGCCAGGGGTTTATCATCTTATTAATTCTTTCAAAGAACCAGCTCCTAGTTTCGTTGATTTGTTCTATTGTTTTTTTTGGTTTCTATTTCATTGATTTCTGCTCTGATCTTTATGATTTCTCTTCTCCTGCTGGGTTTAGGGTTTCTTTCTTGTTCTTTCTCCAGCTCCTTTAGGTGTAGGGTTAGGTTGTGTACCTGAGACCTTTCTTGTTTCTTGAGAAAGGCTTGTACCGCTATATATTTTCCTCTCAGGACTGCCTTTGTTGTGACCCACAGATTCTGAACCGTTGTGTTTTCATTATCATTTGTTTCCATAAATTTTTTCAATTCTTCTTTAATTTCCTGGTTGACCCATTCATTCTTTAGAAGGATGCTGTTTAGTCTCCATGTATTTGGGTTCTTTCCAAATTTCCTCTTGTTATTGAGTTCTAGCTTTAGAGCATTGTGGTCTGAAAATATGCAGGGAATGATGCCAATCTTTTGATACTGGTTGAGACTTGATTTAGGACCAAGAATGTGATCTATTCTGGAGAATGTTCCATGTGCACTAGAGAAGAATGTGTATTCTGTTGCTTTGGGATGAAATGTTCTGAATATATCTGTGATGTCCATCTGGTCCAGTGTGTCATTTAAGGCCTTGATTTCCTTGTTGATGTTTTGCTTGGATGATCGGTCCATTTCAGTGAGGGGAGTGTTAAAATCCCCTACTATTATTGTATTCTTGTCGATGTGTTTCTTTGATTTTGTTATTAATTGGTTTATATAGTTGGCTGCTCCCACGTTAGGGGCATAGATATTTAAAATTGTTAGATCTTCTTGTTGGATAGTTCCTTTGAGTATGATATAGTGTCCTTCCTCATCTCTTATTATAGTCTTTGGCTTAAAATCTAATTGATCTGATATAAGGATTGCCACTCCTGCTTTCTTCTGATGTCCATTAGCATGGTAAATTCTTTTCCACCCCCTCACTTTAAACCTGGAGGTGTCTTCGGGTGTAAGATGAGTTTCTTGTAGGCAACATATAGATGGTTTTTGTTTTTTTTATCCATTCTGATACCCTGTGTCTTTTGATTGGGGCATTTAGCCCATTAACATTCAGGTAAGTATTGAGAGATATGAATTTAGTGCCATTGTATTGCCTGTAAGGTGACTGTTATTGTATATTGTCTCTGTTTCTTTCTGATCTACTACTTTTAGGGTCTCTCTTTGCTTAGAGGACCCCTTTCAATATTTCCTGTAGAGCTGGTTTGGTATTTGCAAATTCTTTCAGTTTTTGTTTGTCCTGGAAGCTTTTAATCTCTCCTTCTATTTTCAATGATAGCCTAGCTGGATATAGTATTCTTGGCTGTATGTTTTTCTCATTTAGTACTCTGAATATATCATGCTAGCTCTTACTGGCCTGCCAGGTCTCTGTGGATAAGTCTGCTGCCAATCTAATATTTTTACCATTGTATGTTACAGACTTCTATTCCTGGGCTGCCTTCAGGATCTTTTCTTGGTCACTAAGACTTGTCAATTTTACTATTAGGTGACGGGGTGTGGACCTATTCTTATTGATTTTGAGGGGGGTTCTCTGAACCTCCTGAATTTTGATGCTTGTTCCCTTTGCCATATTGGGGAAATTCTCTCCAATAATTCCCTCCAATATACCCTCTGCTCCCCTCTCTGTTTCCTCTTCTTCTGGAATCCCAATTATTCTAATGTTGTTTCGTCTTATGGTGTCACTTATCTCTCGAATTCTCCCCTCGTGGTCCAGTAGCTGTTTGTCCCTTTTTTGCTCAGCTTCTTTATTCTCTGTCATTTGGTCTTCTATATCGCTAATTCTTTCTTCTGCCTCATTTATCCTAGCAGTGAGAGCCTCCATTTTTGATTGCACCTCATTAATAGCTTTTCTGATTTCAACTTGGTTAGATTTTAGTTCTTTTATTTCTCCAGAAAGGGTTTTTATATCTCCCGAGAGGGTTGCTTTAATATCTTCCATGCCTTTTTCAAGCCCGGCTAGAACCTTGAGAATCGTCATTCTGAACTCTATATCTGACATATTACCAATGTCTGTATTGATTAGGTCCCTAGCCTTTGGTACTGCCTCTTGTTCTTTTTTTTGTTGTGAATTTTTCCGCCTTGTCATTCTGTCCAGATAAGAGTTTATGAAGGAGCAAGTAAAATACTAAAAGGGTGGCAACAACCCCAGGAAAATATGCTTTAGCCAAATCAGAAGAGATCCCGAATTGTGAGGGGGGAGAAAGGGGATAAAAAGGGGTTCAGAAAGAAAGAAAAAAAAAAGAAACTATTAAAAAGAAGAAAGCCGATAAAGAAAAAATATAAAAAGAGGAAAAAATATATATATATTAGATAAACTATTTAAAAAACGTTAAAAAAAGAAAACGGTAAAAGTTAAAAAAATTTAGCAGAAGAAGAGAAAAAGAAAAAAAATTGAAAAAGAGAAAAAAATTAAATTAACTGCAAGGCTAAAAATCATGGGGAGAAAGCCATGAGTTCCGTGCTTTGCTTTCTTCTCCTCTGGAATTCCGCCGCTCTCCTTGGTAGGTGAACTTGGTCCTGGCTGGGTTTCCCGTTGATCTTCTGGGGGAGGGGCCTGTTGTAGTGATTCTCAAGCGTCTTTGCCCCAGGCGGAGTTGCACCGCCCTTACCCGGGGCCGCGCTGAGTAATCCGCTCGGGTTTGCTGGGTTTGCTTTCGGGAGCTTTTGTTCCCTGAGTGCTTTCCGTAGAGTCCGGAGGACGGGAATGAAGATGGCGGCCTCCCGGTCTCCGGCCCGGAGGAGCCAAGAGCCCGGGGCCCCACTCCTCAGTGCACCCTCAGAGAACACGCCCAATGACTCCCGCCACCCTGGCCTCCGGCCGCGATCCGAGCTGACCGAGCCTGCGACTGGTTCAAGGCGACCCCGAGCTGAGAGTCACTCCTCAGCTCTGTCTCTGTAGCCGGCTTCCCCGTTCTAATACCGGTAAGCTCTGCGACACTCAGACACCCCGGATCCTTCTGCTATCCTGCGGGAGCTGAGGCCGCGCTGACCCCGCCTGGGCTTCACCCCAGTTAAGCCTCTGGAGCGATGTCCCTCAGCGGAACAGACTTTTAAAAGTCCTGATTTTGCTCCGTTGCTCCGCCGCTCGCCGGGAGCCGGCCCCTCCCCCCGCGGTCTATCTTCCCGTCGCTTTGGATTCACTTTTCCGCCAGTCCTACCTTGCAGAAAGTGGTTGATTTTCTGTTTCTGTAATTGCTGTTCTTCTTCTCTTCAATCTCCCATGGATTTTGTAGGTGTTTGCAATCTTTAGATAAGCTATTTAGCTGACCTCCTGCTACCCGAAGTAGTCTCAGCCTGCTACTTCTCCGCCATCTTGACTCCTCCTGTTTGGAGATTTTTGATGACTGTTTCAATCTCCTTACTGCTTATGGGTCTGTTGAGGCTTTCTATTTCTTCCTGGTTCAGTTGTGGTAGTTTTTATGTCTCTAGGAATGCATCCATTTCTTCCAGATTGTCAAATTTGTTGGCGTAGAGTTGCTCATAGTATGTTCTTATAATTGTCTGTATTTCTTTGGTGTTAGTTGTGATCTCTCCTCTTTCATTCATGATTTTATTTGGGTCCTTTCTCTTTTCTTTTTGATAAGTCTGGCCAGGGGTTTATCAATCTTATTAATACTTTCAAAGAACCAGCTCCTAGTTTCGTTGATTTGTGCTATTGTTTTTTTGGTTTCTATGTCATTGATTTCTGCTCTGATCTTTATGATTTCTCTTCTCCTGCTGGGTTTAGGGTTTCTTTCTTGTTCTTTCTCCAGCTCCTTTAGGTGTAGGGTTAGGTTGTGTACCTGAGACCTTTCTTGTTTCTTGAGAAAGGTTTGTACCGCTATATATTTTCCTCTCAGGACTGCCTTTGTTGTGTCCCACAGATTTTGAACCATTGTGTTTTCATTATCATTTGTTTCCATGAATTTTTTCAATTCTTCTTTAATTTCCTAGTTGACCCATTCATTCTTTAGAAGAATACTGTTTAGTCTCCATGTATTTGGGTTCTTTCCAAATTTCCTCTTGTGATTGAGTTCTAGCTTCAGAGCATTGTGGTCTGAAAATATGCAGGGAATGATGCCAATCTTTTGATAACGGTTGAGACCTGATTTAGGACCAAGAATGTGATCTATTCTGGAGAATGTTCCATGTGCACTAGAGAAGAATGTGTATTCTGTTGCTTTGGGATGAAATGTTCTGAATATATCTGTGATGTCCATCTGGTCCAGTGTGTCATTTAAGGCTTTATTTCCTTGTTGATGTTTTGCTTGGATGATCTGTCCATTTCAGTGAGGGGAGTGTTAAAGTCCCCTACTATTATTGTATTATTGTCGATGTGTTTCTTTGATTTTGTTATTAATTGGTTTATATAGTTGGCTGCTCCCACGTTAGGGGCATAGATATTTAAAATTGTTAGGTCTTCTTGTTGGATAGTTCCTTTGAGTATGATATAGTGTCCTTCCTCATCTCTTATTATAGTCTTTGGTTTTAAAATCTAATTGATCTGATATAAGGATTGCCACTCCTGCTTTCTTCTGATGTTCATTAGCATGGTAAATTCTTTTCCACCCCCTCACTTTAAATCTGGAGGTGTCTTTGGGTTTAATTTGAGTTTCTTGTAGGCAACATATAGATGGGTTTTATTTTTTTATCCATTCTGATACCCTGTGTCTTTTGATTGGGGCATTTAGCCCATTAACATTCAGGGTAAGTATTGAGAGATATGAATTTAGTGCCATTGTATTGCCTGTAAGGTGACTGTTATTGTATATTGTCTCCGTTTTTTTTTTTCTGATCTACTACTTTTAGGGTCTCTCTTTGTTTAGAGGACCCCTTTCAATATTTCCTGTAGAGCTGGTTTGGTATTTACAAATTCTTTCAGTTTTTTTTTTTTTTTTTTTTTTTGTCCTGGAAGCTTTTAATCTCTCCGTCTATTTTCAATGATAGCCTAGCTGGATATAGTATTCTTGGCTGCATGTTTTTCTCGTTTAGTACTCTGAATATATCATGCCAGCTCTTTCTGGCCTGCCAGGTCTCTGTGGATAAGTCTGTTACCAATCTAATATTTTTACCATTGTACGTTACAGACTTTTTTTCCCGGGCTGCTTTCAGGATCTTTTCTTTGTCACTAAGACTTGTAAATTTGACTATTAGGTGATGGGATGTGGACCTATTCTTATTGATTTGAGGGGGGTTCTCTGAACCTCCTGGATTTTGATGCTTGTTCCCTTTGCCATATTGGGGAAATTCTCTCCAATAATTCTCTCCAATAAACCTTCTGCTCCCCTCTCTCTTTCTTCTTCTTCTGGAATCCCAATTATTCTAATGTTGTTTCGTCTTATGGTGTCACTTATCTCTCGAATTCTCCCCTCGTGGCCCAGTAGCTGTTTGTCCCTCTTTTGCTCAGCTTCTTTATTCTCTGTCATTTGGTCTTCTATATTGCTAATTCTTTCTTCTGCATCATTTATCCTAGCAGTGAGAGCCTCCATTTTTGATTGCACCTCATTAATAGCTTTTCTGATTTCAACTTGGTTAGATTTTAGTTCTTTTGTTTCTCCAGAAAGGGCTTTTATATCTCTGGAGAGAGTTTCTCTAATATCTTCCATGCCTTTTTTGAGCCCGGCTAGAACCTTGAGAATCGTCATTCTGAACTCTAGATCTGACATATTACCAATGTCTGTATTGATTAGGTCCCTAGCCTTTGGTACTGCCTCTTGTTCTTTTTTTTGTGGTGAATTTTTCCGCCTTGTCATTTTGTCCAGATAAGAGTATATGAAGGAGGGACGCCTGGGTGGCTCAGTTGTTTAAGCAGCTGCCTTCGGCTCAGGTCATGATCCCAGCGTCCTGGGATCGAGTCCCGCATAGGGCTCCTTGCTTGGCGGGGAGCCTGCTTCTCCCTCTGCCTCTGCCTGCCATTCTGTCTGCCTGTGCTCGCTCTCTCTCCCTCTCTCTCTGACAAATAAATAAAATCTTAAAGAAAAAAAAGAGTATATGAAGGAGCAAGTAAAATCCTAGAAGGGTGGCAAAAACCTCAGGAAAATATGCTTTAGCCAAATTAGAAGAGATTCCAAATCGTGAGGGGGGAGAAAGGGGATAAAAAGAGGTTCAGAAAGAAAAAAAAAAAAAGAATCAATAAAAAAAGAAAACCAATAAAGAAAAAATATAAAAAGGAAAATATATATATATATTAGATAAACTAGTTAAAAAACGTTAAAAACGAAAAGGGTAAAAGTTAAAAAATTTAGCAGAAGAAGAGAAAAAAAAATTGAAAAAGAAAAAAAAAATTAAATTAACTGCAAGGCTAAAGAATCATGGGGAGAAAGCCATGAGTTCCGTGCTTTGCTTTCTCCTCCTCTGGAATTCTTCTGCTCTCCTTGGTATTGAAACTGAACTCCTTGGCAGGTGAACTTGGTCCTGGCTGGGTTTCTTGTTGATCTTCTGGGGGAGGGGCCTGTTGTAGTGATTCTCAAGTGTCTTTGCCCCAGGCAGAGTTGCACCGCCCTTACCCGGGGTGGGCTGAGTAATCCGCTCAGGTTTGCTTTTGGGAGCTTTTGTTCCCTGAGCGCTTTCTGTAGAGTTCCGGAGGGCGGGAATGAAGATGGCGGCCTTTGGTCTCCGGCCCGGAGGAGCCGAGAGCCTGGGGCCCCACTCCTCACTGCGCCCCCGGAGAACAGCCCCCAATTACTCCCGTCACCCTGGCCTCCGGCCGCGCTCTGAGCTGACCAAGCCTGCGACCGGTTCAAGGTAACCCTGAGCTTAGAGCTCACTCCTCGGTTCTGTCTCTGTAGCTGGCTTCCCTGTCCTAATACCTGCAAGCTCTGCAACACTCAGACACCCCCGATCCTTCTGTGACCCTGCGGGACCTGAGGCCATGCTTACCCTGTGTGGGCTTCACCCCGGTTAAGCCTCAGGAGCGATGTCCCTCAGTGGAACAGACTTTTAAAAGTCCTGATTTTGTGCTCTGTTGCTCCGCCGCTTGCCGGGAGCCGGCCCCTTCCCCCGCGGTCTATCTTCCCGTTGCTTTGGATTCACTTCTCTGCCAGTCCTACCTTTCAGAAAGTGGTTGATTTTCTGTTTCTAGAGTTGCTGTTCTTCTTCTCTTCGATCTCCCGTTGGATTTGTAGGTGTTTGCAATCTTTAGATAAGCTATCTAGCTGATCTCCCGCTACCTGAAGTAGTCTCAGCCTGCTACTTCTCCGCCATCTTGACTCCTCCCCCAATACATGGTTTTTTTGAAGTAATGAATCAAGTATGGGTAAAAGCATTTAAAAAATGTTTTTAAAAAACTCCAAGTGAGAGAACAGAATGAAAAAGGATTAATGAAATTTTAAAATAGTTAAGTTAGAAGAATATACTTCTGGGGCTCCTGGGTGGCTCCGTCAGTTAAGCACCTGCCTTCAGATCAGGTCATGATCTCAGGGTGTTCAAATCCAGCCCCACATTGAGCTCCCTCTCAAGAGAGAGCCTGCTTTTCCCTCTCCCTCTGCCACTCCATTTCTTTGTGTTCTCTGGCTTGCTCGCTCTCTCTCTCCCTCAAATAAATAAATAAAATCTTAAAAAAAAAAAAAAAGGACGAATATACTTCCACTGTCTATGGCCTACCATCTAAGGCTTTATAAATTCCATTCATTTATCTATGAAATATTTACAAATCACCTCCAATATGTAGTTGATACTGATCATGCACAAAGATGAATGAGATATTCTTCTCCCAGGTTGCCCTTACAAATTATTTTGACCATCCCGTAAGAAAAATAAGAATGAAAAAAAAATAAAAACTTTCAACTGAAAAGTCCAAAAGTATATGGCTTGAAAGACAATATGATAAGGAACAATGATTTTCTCTGGCAATTGGAACAAGTTTATCTCCATAGGACAGACTGGAAACAAATGATAATACCTGTAGTTCAGTCCTTGCCCAAAGATAGACAGGAGTTGGTAGATAAATGTGTCAACTTCCTCACTCTTTTTCCAAGATGCAGGACTCTGATACATGTCCTTTGCAGGCTCTCAGAGATCTCAAATGGGACCGAACTTTTTTTACCCCATTCATGTTTTATTCGTCATCAAACTCTGTATTGACTTCCTTTTTTTCCCTCATATTATCTCCCCCCATTTCCCTACTATCTTCTAGAATAGTTTCCTAAGTAAAATACTCATACACAGATCTCTGTTACAAGGTCAACTTCTGGGGAGAAAAGTTTATGAAGATCGGTTACTACCTTAAACTTATACAACTAAAGAATTGGTAAAGGTGGGGCAATGATATCTGTATCCCAAACATAACACTGTAATTTTCAGCCTCAAGAACTGCATTGAGATAAAGGTCTTCCTGTGGACTTTTTTCCCTGCCATCCTCTGATCACTTGTCCCTTCACTGTACAATTAAAGTAAGGCTATTTAGCTGACATAGCTCAATGTCTGTCTAGCTCTTTCCCACCAACATGTGACAATTAGTTTATTAATATTTTTGAAAGATGGTGTAATTCAAGGAAAGAACAAGGTCTTGGAGTAAGAAAGATCTGAGCTTAAATCTCATTTCTACCTCTTATTTGCTGTGAATATTAATCTACTCTTCCAAGTTTCAGCAGCCTCTTCTATAATATGATGCTAATAATAATAGAATCTTCATCATAAGGTCTTTGCAAGGATAAAATAAAATTTTATATATATATATATATACTTAACATGGCTTTGTTGGCACTGCACATGTAACCCCTATTATGGTGATGATTTCTTCTTTGAGAACAAAAATTTTTCATTTGATTTTATGTTAGTGGCAAATGAATACTTAGAATAAAATCAGAAACTGGATTTTATTGATCTCTTGGAGTAAATGGACAAATTTAAGACTTCTTATATAAAGGAAGCTACTCTGGCTATTTTAGTGTACAGGTAAAAGGCTCCGGCAGAGCACTAATCCTCTCATTGGTTTTGGGAAATCTGCCTTTAGAACTTTCATTTCACAGGCCCAAAGACACTTAAAAAGCAAATAGCCCTATCTATTTCTACCAGTTGCTTTCCCACTGATAATTTTCCTGGCCCAAGGTAACAATATATGAAAGTTGAGCTTATCTGGAAGGCACTAAATTACTTCACTACTTTTGTTTAAAAAACAGAATAATAATGTGGCTCTGTCTAGGCAGGATTGTTTATTCCTAAGGATCCATAATGTTCTCTGCGAATAGTCAAGCCTATAAACTTTGGCAGTGCCAACACAGTAGCTTTTAGCTATTAGGTGTCTTCATGGTGGCAGGTCCTTTATACATTTTATATGAATTTTCATGTCAATACTATGTAGGTAGATTAAAGAGGTTCTAGTTTGTTAAGTTACCTCTTGAAGGTCAAACGGCAAGTGCTTGGTGTGAAAGATTGTTTTAGTCTTGCTCTGGATGATTTCAGCTCCTCTATTTTTCTACTAATACTTTCTGTCTTTATATTAACCTATACATATGTAATATATGTATATTTTTATATTTATATACAGAGAGAATGGGGGGTTTTAGTGGAAAAAAAGAAAAAGAAATCCTTGCTTAATTTTATTTATTTATTTATTTATTTATTTATTTATTGTTCTTTTGTTATCTTTTTTAAAAAACATATGACATATTATTTATTTCAGGGGTACAGTTCTGTGATTCATAATTGTTACACCATTCACAATACTTGCCATAGCACATACCCTCCCAATATCCATCACCCCACCACTCCACCCCTCCCACTCCCCTCCACTCCAGCAACCCTCTTTGTTTTAATCAGGTAAAATATGTTGACAAATGTATTGAATAAATTTTTTTATTTACTTGGATTATATTTTGTGAGTACTGAATCTGTGTCCCAACTTTGTGAGCCACCAAGCCTACAGCAATAACTAAGTTAGTCTTCATTTCAAGGTTTTAGTCTCTAGTTGGGGAGACATATCAGTAATATTGCAAGGTGATAGACTTTTCAAAATGTACTGTGGTAAGAGATAATGATGAGGAAATGAAGCCAACTTGAGTATTCTAAGAAGTCCTCAAAGAAGCATTGAGGTCGAGTCTGATGATATTGAGAATGTTCTGAGTTCATACTATATGCCTGGTACTCTTCTACTGCTTCCTGTGGATGAACTCCTTAATTCTTTGTAATAACCATATGTCCTAAATGATCAATGCAGTTTTTAGTGCATTAAGATAAAAAATAGAGGGCAAGAGAGGTGAAGTGACTTTGTCAGTGTCTCATTACCACTAAGAGGGAGAAAGAGAGTACGTGTCTTTCACCACTTTGGTTAAGTTATTCCTAGATATTTTATTGTTTTTGGTGTAATTGTAAATGAGAGTGTTTTCTTAATTCATTTTCTGCTGCTTCATTGTTAGTGTATAAAAATGCAACGGATTCCTGTTCAATGATTTTGTATCCTGTGATTTTACTGAATTGATTTATCAGTTCTCGTAGTTTTTTGGTGGAGTTGTCAGATTTTTCCTATATATAGTATCATGTCATCTGCATAAAGTGAGAGTTTTATTTCTTCCTTACCAGTTTTGATCCCTTTTATATCTTTTTCTTGTCTTATTGGTGTGGCTAGGGCTTCCAGTACCAATTTGAGTAAAAGTGGTGAGAATGGTCATCCTTGTCTTGTTTCTGATCTTACATGAATAGCTTTCAGTTATTCACCACTGAGTATGACATTGGCTATGGGTTTTTCATATAAGGACTTTATTATATTGAGCTATATTCCCTCTAAACCCACTTTGCATAGGGCTTTTATTGTAAATGGATGTTGCACTTAATCAAATGCATTTCCTGCATCTTTTAGAATGAGCATATGGTTTTCATCCTTTTTTTTTTATTGATGTGATATTTTATATTGATTATTTTGTGAGCATTGAACCACCCTTGCAGCCCAGGGATAAATCTGACTTGGTCATAGTGTATGATATAATATACTGTTGTATTTGGTTTACTAATGTTTTGTTGAGGATCACTGTACCTATATTAATTAGAGATAATGGCCTTTATTGGGTTTTGATATCCATATGATACTCGCCTCATAGAATGAATTTGAAATTTCCCTTCCGCTTGTATTTTTTGGAATAAGTAGAGAAGAATGGATATTAACTCTTCTTTAAATTTTTGGTAGAATTTCCTCAGAAGCCATCTGGTCCTGGGCTTTTGTTCTTTGGGAGTTTGTTGTTGTTGTTGTTGTTTTTGTTTTGTTTTTGGATTACTGACTATTTCATTGGTGGTAATCAGCCTGTTCTAAATTTTCTGTTTCTTCCTCTTTAGTTTTGGTAAGCTATATGTTTCTAGTAATTTATCCTTTTCTTCTAAGTTGTCTGATTTGTTGGCATATAGGTTTTCATAATATTCTATTATTATTTATATTTCTGTGGTGTTGGTTGTTATTCCTCCTCTTTCATTGGTAATTTTGTTTATTTGGGTTTCTCTCTCTGTCTCTGTCTGTCTGTCCCTCTCTCTAAATGAGTCTTGCTGAAGGTTTATCAGTTTTGTTGATCTTTTCAGAGAACCAAGCCCTGGTTTCATTGACCTATTGTTTTTGGTTTTTATATGATTTATTTCTGGCCTACTTTATTATTTCTTTCTTTTTGCTGGGTTTGGGTTTTGTTCTTGTCTTTTTCTTTTTCTAGATCCTTAGGTATAAAGTTAGGTTGTTCATTTGAGACTTTTCTTGCTTCTTGAGATAGACCTATATTACTACAAACTTACCTCTTAGAAGCATTTTTGCTGAATCCTAAAGAATTTGGACACTTGTTTTCATTTTCATTTGTTTTCATGCAATTTTTAAAAATGTTTTCTTGGTTGACCCATTCTTTGTTTAATAACATGTTAATTTAATTTAATCTCCATATATCAGTGCCTTCTCCAGATTTTTTCTTGTGTTTCATTTGTCCCATCACTTTTTGGTCTTTTGGCTAAGATCAAGTTTAGTTCATTTGTCCTTTCATAACATTGTGGTCAGAAAAGACACCTGGTATGACTTCAACTTTTGGAATTTGTTGAGACCTGTTTTATGGCCTAGTATGTAATCTACTCTAGAGAATGTTTCATGTGCATTTGAAAAGAATGTGTATTCTGCTGTTTTAGAATGGAATATCCTTAAAATGTCTGTTAAATCCATCTGATCCAGTATGTCATTCAAAGACACTTTTTTTTTTAATTGATTTTTTCTGTTTGGATGGTTCTGTCCATTACTGTATATGGGGTGTTAAAGTCCCCTACTACTATTACATTCCTACTGTTTATTTCTTTTGTCTGTTATTAACCGTTTGTATATTTGGGTATTCCTATGTTGGGTGCATAAGTTCTTATAATTGTTATATCATCCTGTTGGATTGTCCCCTTTCTTATTACATAGTGTCCTTCTTTGTTTCTTGTTATAGTCTTTCTTTTAACGCCTATTTTGTGCAATGTAAGTGTTGCTACACCAGCTTTCTTTTGGCATCCTTTTTCATGCTAATTATTTCTCCATCCCCTGACTTTCAATTTGCAGGTGACCTCGACCTGAAATGAGTCTCTTGTCAGCAGCATATAGATGGGTCTTAGATTTTTATCCACTCTGTCACCCTTTGTTTTTTGATTGGAGCATTTAGTCCATTTACACTTAAAATAATTATTGATAGATGTGTACTTACTGCCATTTTGCTACTTGTTTTGTGGTTGTTTCTGAAGATTTTCTCTCATCCTTTCTTCTTGTACTCTTATAGTTTGTTGGCTTTCTTCAGTGATATACTTGGATTCCTTTCTCATTATTCTTTGCATATCTATTACTGGCTTTGATTCGTGGTTACTGTTAGATTTGTACACAACTTTTTCTGCATATATCAGTCTGTTTTAAGTTGATGGTCACTTAAATTTGAGCCCATTCTTTACTCCTCTCCCCTCACCACTTTTTAGGTATGTGGTGTCATATTTTACATAATTTCATTTTATTAATCCCTTGACTGATTTGTACTGAAATATTTATTTTTACTGCTTTTGTGGGTTTTCTGTGTGTGTTTTCTTGTTTTTTGTTGTTTTAAAAAATTTTTTTGGTTTGTTTTTTATCTTTTTTTTTTTCTTCATCCTCTCACTCATAGTCTTTCCTTTCCACTCAATGAATCCCCCTTTTGGTATTTCTTGCAGTCTTGATTTAGTGGTCATGACCTCCTTTAGTTTTTGTTTGTCTGAGAAATTCTTTATCTCTCCTTCTATTCTAAATGAGTCTTTGGGCACTTTGGTGGCTCAGATGGTTAAACATCTGCCTTTAGCTCAAGGCATGATCCCAGGGTGCTGGGCTGCTTCTTCTTCCTCTTCTCCCTCCCCCTGCTTGTAAGTATTCTCTCTCTCATGCTCTCTCTCAAGTAAATAATATAAAGTCTTTAAAAAAATACAAAATAAATTATAGTCTTGCTGGATAGGATATCCTTAGCTGCAGATTTTTTCCATTTCAGCTCTTTGATTATGTCATGTCACTCCCTTCTGGCCTGTAAAATTTCTGATGAAAACTCCACTGATAGAAATGGGGTTTCCCTTCTATGTAACTGTCCTTATTTCTTTTGCTGCTTTCATATAAATGAAATGAATATACATACATATATACTTATGTATACTTTGATGTATATGTATATTCATTTATTTACTTTGTCATTACTTTTTGCTATTTTAATTACTATATGCCTTGGTGTGGACCTCCTTGGGTTGGATTTTGTGGAGGAAGTATCTTTGTGCCTCCTAGATCTAGATATCTGTTTTCTTCCCCAGATGAGGGAAATTTTCAGCTATTATTTCTTCAAATAAATTTCTTGCCCCCCTTATTTCTCTCTTCTTCTGGAATCCCTTTATTGTGGATCTTGTTATGCTTGATGAAGTCACTGAGTTCCCTAAGACTCTTCTCAATTTGCATAATTTTCTTTCAGCTCTCTGCTTAGCTTGGTTACTTTACATTACTCTGTCTTTTAGGTCATTGATTTATTCCTCTGCTTCATCTAAGCTGCTATTTATTCCATCAAGTTTATTTTTAATTTCATTTATTGTGTTCTTGAGCTCTAATTGGTTCTTTTCATCTCTATGTTAAGGGGCTCACTTAGGTCTTCTACT
Organism: Lutra lutra; assembly: GCF_902655055.1. Classification (NCBI taxonomy): domain Eukaryota; kingdom Metazoa; phylum Chordata; class Mammalia; order Carnivora; family Mustelidae; genus Lutra; species Lutra lutra. The sequence goes on from NC_062294.1 coordinate 21,505,644, forward strand.
CTTTTCTCCAGTCCAGTGAGTATCTTCATGAATATTACCTTAAATTCTCTATCAGGCATATTGATTTGTTTCACTTTTGTCTCTTGCCGTGCTTCAGTCCTGTTCTTTCATTTGGGAGATATTTCTCTATCCATTTTGTCTGACATACTACATCTATTTCTGTATGTTAGGTAAATCAGCTCCTTCTCTTGCTTTTTTTTTTTTTTTTTTAAAGATTTTATTTATTTATTTGACAGAGAGAGATCACAAGTAGACAGAGAGGCAGGCAGAGAGAGAGAGAGAGAGGGAAGCAGGCTCCCTGCTGAGCAGAGAGCCTGATGCGGGACTCAATCCCAGGACCCTGAGATCATGACCTGAGCCAAAGGCAGCGGCTTAACCCACTGAGCCACCCAGGCGCCCCCCTTCTCTTGCTTTTAACAGTAATAACCTTATGAAAAAGAGGTTTTTAATGTCCTGCAGTACAGTGAGTGTCTGTTGTTCACCATGGCCTGCTGCTTCAGAGAGTGTCTCCTGTGTGTGTTGCATGTACTCTGCTGTTGATTCTTGGCTTCTTTATTCTTCAGTCCATTTGTCTGCAGAGACTCTCACAAGATCCACCCCTGCTCCCACCAAACTGAGGTCTGGCAAAATGCACAAGTCAGGAGATGTGGTATTGTCAGAGTTTGTGCAGGTCTTCTAGGGAAGGGGCCTACAATGCCAGGACTGAGAGGAGTAAGACTGGGGAGAGCAGATCTCACAAAATGTAGGAGGGAGGGGCTTGGTGCAAGCAAGTTAGGTAAGTAGTATTGGTAGTGTTCTGATTCTTGAAGGTGGACATTGTTTATTCTGGATATGGAGACAGTGAAGGGAAACTGGTGCCTGCCAGCTTCTTTGTTCCAGGGGGGTGTCTTCCCATGATCCCTGTTTCTCTAGGCAACACTCTGAGATGAGCAAATCAATTTCCCAAATCTGTCCCAGCATTTTTCAAACTGCTGGTTCTATGCTGTACCCACACAGGCTGTTTTTCATTCAGTCTCTTTAAGGGTGGGGGCTCTACTTCCAAATGCAGTCCAGACTCTCCCAGAAGTGAGCCCACTGATTTTTTTAAATTACAGGCTTTAAGTCCCACTCATTTTAAGAACTCATGCAATTTGGTCACTCTCACTTCCAAAGGTATTTTTTTTTTTTTTTTTTTTTGGGATTCATCCTTTCTTTCTTTTTTTTTTTTTTTTACAGCTTTATAAACATATATTTTTATCCCCAGGGGTACAGGTCTGCGAATCGCCAGGTTTACACACTTCACAACACTCACCATAGCACATACCCTCCCCGATATCCATAACCCCACCCCCTCTCCCAACCCCCTCCCCCCATCAACCCTCAGTTTGTTTTGTGAGATTAAGAGTCACTTATGGTTTGTCTCCCTCCCAATCCCATCTTGTTTCATTTACTCTTCTCCTACCCCCTCGACCCCCCATGTTGCATCTCCTCTCCCTCATATCAGGGAGATCATATGATAGTTGTCTTTCTCCGATTGACTTATTTCGCTAAGCATGATACCCTCTAGTTCCATCCACGTCGTCGCAAATGGCAAGATTTCATTTCTTTTGATGGCTGCATAGTATTCCATTGTGTATATATACCACATCTTCTTTATCCATTCGTCTGTAGATGGACATCTAGGTTCTTTCCATAGTTTGGCTATTGTAGACATTGCTGCTATAAACATTCGGGTGCATGTGCCCCTTCGGATCACTATGTTTGTATCTTTAGGGTAAATACCCAGCAGTGCAATTGCAGGGTCATAGGGTAGTTCTATTTTCAACATTTTGAGGAACCTCCATGCTGTTTTCCAGAGTGGTTGCACCAGCTTGCATTCCCACCAACAGTGTAGGAGGGTTCCCCTTTCTCTGCATCCTCGCCAGCATCTGTCATTTCCTGACTTGTTAATTTTAGCCATTCTGACTGGTGTGAGGTGATATCTCATGGTGGTTTTGATTTGTATTTCCCTGATGCCGAGTGATATGGAGCACTTTTTCATGTGTCTGTTGGCCATCTGGATGTCTTCTTTGCAGAAATGTCTGTTCATGTCCTCTGCCCATTTCTTGATTGGATTATTTGTTCTTTGGGTGTTGAGTTTGCTAAGTTCTTTATAGATTTTGGACACTAGCCCTTTATCTGATATGTCATTTGCAAATATCTTCTCCCATTCTGTCAGTTGTCTTTTGGTTTTGTTCACTGTTTCCTTTGCTGTGCAAAAGCTTTTGATCTTGATAAAATCCCAATAGTTCATTTTTGCCCTTGCTTCCCTTGCCTTTGGTAATGTTCCTAGGAAGATGTTGCTGCGGCTGACGTCGAAGAGGTTGCTGCCTGTGTTCTCCTCAAGGATTTTGATGGATTCCTTTCTCACATTGAGATCCTTCATCCATTTTGAGTCTATTTTCATGTGTGGTGTAAGGAAATGATCCAATTTCATTTTTTCTGCATGTGGCTGTCCAATTTTCCCAACACCATTTATTGAAGAGGCTGTCTTTGTTCCATTGGACATTCTTTCCTGCTTTGTCGAAGATGAGTTGACCATAGAGTTGAGGGTCCATTTCTGGGCTCTCTATTCTGTTCCATTGATCTATGTGTCTGTTTTTGTGCCAGTACCATGCTGTCTTGATGATGACAGCTTTGTAATAGAGCTTGAAGTCCGGAATTGTGATGCCACCAACTTTGGCTTTCTTTTTCAATATTCCTTTGGCTATTCGAGGTCTTTTCTGGTTCCATATGAATTTTAGGATTATTTGTTCCATTTCTTTGAAAAAAATGGATGGTACTTTGATAGGAATTGCATTAAATGTGTAGATTGCTTTAGGTAGCCAAAGGTATTTATTATGGCATTAGTCCTCCCCATTAATGAGCTCCCCAGTGTGAAAGTGTCTCTCTGTCCTTTTTGCCTCTGGCTCCCTTCTCACCACAAATGGCCACAGTCCATTTTACTTCCTGACCATGTTTTTGTCCTTCCCTACTTCTTTGATGTGACTTCTTCAATATCTACTTGTGGAGTTTGTTCTGCCAATCTTCAGGTCATTTTTTGGGTTATTTACACTGATATAGGTGTTATCTAGTTATATCTATGGAACAAGGCAGGCTTAAGATTCTACTACTCCACTATCTTCCTAGCTGACTGGAAATAAATATTTTAAATCTCAGCACAGACTGAGGCAGGTAAAATCATGCCCCTCTTCCCAAAGATATTACATTCTAATCTATAAAACCTGTTACTTTGTTACTTTACATGACAAAAATGACTTATTCAATGTGATTATAATTATGGGCCATGACATGGGAAAATTCTCCTAGGTGAGATCTCTAATTACATGGGTCAGTGAGCCCAATGTAATTACATGAGTTTTTAAAAGTGGAGAACCTTCCCTAGCTGTGGTCAGAGGGAGATGTTATTATGGAAGAATGGAAAGAGATGCTATGTTACTGACTTTAATATAGAGCAAGGGATCCAGAATCCAAGGAATGTGGGTGTTCTCTAGAAAACAGAATAGCCTAGGGAAACAATTCTGTCACAGAGCCTCCAGGAAGGAATGTAATCTTGATAACCTTGATTTTAGCCTAAAGAGATCCATGTCTGATTTTTGACTTACAGAACTGTAAGAAAATAAATATGTATTGTTTCAAACCACTAACTTTGTGGTAATTTGTTACAGCAGCAATAGAAAACTAACCCACTGAGATTGAGACAGAGGGTCAGAAAAGGATGCACACACATCATACACTCCAGACATAGACTTATGAGAGATTTGACTCTAGGCACTGTAATCTGTCCATCACACTAACCCATGCTGGAGAACCATATTTTCTCCAGAAGCCTCTCTTTTGTGGATCAAGGACAGATTTTATAGCAGAAGGAGACATAATTTTTTTGGTCTGACATGAAAATACTTACACAGAGTAAAGATATACTACTACGACATCGGATTTTATGGAAGGCAAGTATAAAAGACATCATATTGAGGAACATGTCTGTGTCTTCTCTAAACTTAGCATAGAAGCTATTGTCTATTATGTTTGGCAATGCCAGTTATATTCAAACATGACTGATAAATACCATCTTACTCTTTATTGATAGGAGACACTGTGCAACTAGAAGGGAATTTAATATTACCACAAAACAGAAACTTTATAACACAGTGTATTTCATATTGCCTTTGTTTGTCTAAAAAATGAAGACTAACAGTAACAATTTTTAAAATACGTGAACCTAGCAACAAAAATTTAATAAATCGAATGCTAATAAATAAATCTAATCACATAGGCTTGGTCAAAAATATATCACTGTTTTTATATTAGTATTTTGTTCTATTTTAAATTTAGATAGATAGATGGAAAGATAGATATAGGATGTGACATATAATACTGGATAAAACACAAAACAGGGAAATATATATATATATATATGTTTAAAATTTTTCATCTATATATCTGTATATCTATATATCCCTATCTATCTCTCTATATCTGGGTTTCAAATAATTTTATTTCATATATTGTAACAAAATATCTTATAAAATTATAGTATTTTTAATTGTGCAAGAATAAACATGATACTGAAAATGTAGTTTGTGTAATGCTCTGGTGTATATGCATGCCTGTGAGTACTTACCCCCACCCATCTCTACCAACATACACATTGCATTTAAGCTATATAATATTACCTATAGTGGGAGTTAAACATAGTTTTTATATTCAGTGACAACTCTGGATATTTAATAGTTATTTTCTAAAATGTTATTTTGAAAAAAATTCAGATGGCTCATCCAACTGCCATAGGAAAAATACATGCATATTAAGGGATACTGTGATCATAATAAAAAGAAATTGTTGGAGTGTACTTCTCATTCACCACTTCTCAGCTAAGTATATACGACATAGTTGCATATACTGCTCTATATCCTGTGTACTTGAGCGAGTGTGTATATACAGTTAATTTTTGAAAGTGATCCCAGAGATTAGTAGTGAGGAACTAGAAAGGGGAAATAAGGAAGAAGAAAAAGCCAGTCTAAGGGTACATCATCAAATTGGTCATCATTAAAGGCAATAATTCTCTATTGCAGCTACTCGGCTCTACCATTACAGGACAAAAGCAGCCACAGGAATTTAATAAATAAGTGGGTGTGGCTGTGTTTCCATAAAGTTTTATTTACAAAAGCAGTTGATAACTTGCTGACCCCTAGTTTTAATAATGGGAAAAATAACTTCTGTAATATGAGATTACATATATGTGTACATATCAATATTACATATATATACACACATATTTGAGGTATTTACTAAGTTATTAAATAAGAAGTTTAGAAAATAGAGCTGATGAAGACAAAATACTGAGCATGATCTAAGCTGATGTGTTAAATCCTATCAAGTAAAAACAGAATGAATGAAAAGTCACATGCTGAGAGCATAGGAAGTAACATTAAGATTGGAATCAGGAACTTAGTTCCTAATCCTTTCTTTACTTCATATTTATGATTTTAGGCAAAACTCTTAAATCATCTGTACTTAAATTTCATCATTTAAAAAATGTGAACAGTATTAGAAACTTCCAAAGTTGTTGTGAAAGTTAAATGTAAACTCTGTGGAGCTGTATGAACTCTGTGCCTGCCATATAATAAGCATTCAATAAATACCGGTTAAAACTCAATCAGATAGCTTACACAAAAGGTATATCATTTCACTTACTGAAACTGACTTCTGCGCTCACACATTCTGTCTGTATTTACAGCAGTAAGGCCATTTTGCCTAAACTCACAAATCAGCTGTGTGAGAGTCAGCAACAGTACATTCTTTCTGACAGAAGCCTCATGGAGATATGTCTAGAGGCAGGAATTCGGGTATCCCAGGAGCATGAGGTAATTTTTGAGGCTTCTCTGAAACATGAAATTCTATGACCCTGAATCACATCTCTTTTTGCTTCTAGAAAATGTAATTAACAATAATATACTTTCTAACTTTTGATAACAGATGAGTTAGAAAGCAAAAGCTACCTAAAGATAGTCTGCAGAAATGGTAGCAAGCAATTAATTTTGCCAAGTGAGAGCATGACATCTCCCGTCTTTAAAGATTACTCCTAATGGATCTTCTTCCCTAAGAGATACATAACTGTGACTCTCAAAATGATCTCACATCCTGGGGAAAAAACCTTTCCAGGAATATATCACTAAGGGATGGGGAAACCTCATCAGTTTTTTCAATAGAGTCAGTGGGTTAGGTTACGTCTTTTAGAATGAGATTTAAGCTTCAATATCATGGAGTGAGAATTCACAGTTGTAACATTCACTTATCAAGAATCAATAAGCTTCATTCTGAAAACCCTTCCATCATCAGCAGGGAGAGGAATCTCTTCACGGTTGCTGTCTTTCTTGGTTGCTGTTTTGGAGTGCCCACTGTCTCAAGAAATAGTGTAAGCCCCTGTCAGAAGTGAGTGCATTTCAGCAGGAAATCATTCTTCTCACAACATCACTTCTTTGGGAATGCATCTCTAAAGTCATTAAAGGTTTACTGAGTGCCTCTTAGGTTGCTGCTTATGTGAAATGTGGTGAAGAGATGCAGAGACATGGATAGGAGGAAAGGAAAAGCTAGTATCACCCAATTTAGCTAGGTTAGTAAAACATTTCAGTAGAACTTTCTGGGAAGTGTTCTTATATCTATAGCACTTTTCAGTTATTCAGGTGATTTTCTTGTTGCAGACTGATGATAATTTTTCATTCATTAATTTAACCAACATCACTGTCACTTAGTCTGGCTCAGATCTTGGATTACAGAATTAACATGATAAATAAAATGTCATCTCTGTTTTCAAGAAGCTCGTATTCTAATTGAGAGAAATACATGATTTAGGTATTATAAAATTCACAGTGAAGATGGTTATGTCATGGAGGTGTCTCGTTGCTATGTACCTCACCCTCTATGTGGACTTTTCTCAACAAATAGACACATATAAGGAGGGGGACGATGTTTGCAATAATGTTAGATAATGTTAAGTTCAGAACTTAGGTACGATCCCAGGTGATTTAGGTATGACTTAGGTATGACTTAGGTACGACTCCTTCTGCTGATTTATTCATTTGACTTTCTTGGTTTCTCCCCTTGGATAATTCTTTGGGCTCTGTAACTCAGTGACTGTGATCTTCTCAACTCCATTATTTAGAATTTGAGTTTCAATTAATTTTTTCTGATTTTAATCTTGTTACAGTGTCATGCAGATTTTTAAGTGTGAACACATGACTTTATATACCAAATTTTCTGGGGGAAATGTAGAACACCCTTCCCACCTCCCCAGGGCCTTCATCCAAGGACTCCCTAAATTCATACACCTCTACTCAAACTCACTAAAATTTTAGAGGATCTGGGTAAATACACATGATGTGTAGGAAATGTAATCTCATAATCTTTCCTAGAGTCAATCAAGTCTTCCCAGAGGAGGAAATAGTTGAGATGAGACTTAATGGACAAAGGCATTTTGTTACTTAGAACAGTTTAAAAGAGCATTCCAGATGGAGAGAGTCTCATGTTCAGTTGTCTAGAAATATACAAATATACTTCAAATAACCATAAAATCACTAAGAATGGCCAAATCATCAAGTCAAACATGAAGTGCTTAGGGAGACATGGTTATATGACGAAGAGGCTTGTGGATCTTGATAAAGATTCAAATTATAGTATATTTCCTTGCAAACAACCAAAGGATGCCAAGAAGACAGTGAATGAAACTGTTATATAGTCATCAGTTCAAAGAAGATGGGATAAAGAAAGCAAAAATCAGAGGTAAGAGACAATGTCTAGAGTCAAGAAGGCCAAATGACAAGGGTCTGAAATATGACAAGGTTGTCAGGGATGGAGAGCATGAAAAAAGTGGGGTTAGAAAATATTGTCTGTGGAGGGACGCCTGGGTGGCTCAGTTGGTTGGACGACTGTCTTCGGCTCAGGTCATGATCCCGGGGTTCCAGGATCGAGTCCCACATCGGGCTCCCAGCTCCATGGGGAGTCTGCTTCTCCCTCTGACCTTCTCCTCGTTCATGCTCTCTCTCACTGTCTCTCAAATAAATAAATAAAATCTTAAAAAAAAATATTGTCTGTGGAGACAGTGTCATAATAGATAGCAAGTTGACAGAGGTACACCCAGATTTGGAGGTCAGATAGATTCTAATTTGAAGACCTTTATTTGGAAGTTATCTGCATAAGCATAATAGCTGAGACCATTGACATAATTCAAATTGACTAAGAGAAATTTCCTGGGGGAGAACAGAATATCAGGGATATAGTCTAAGGATCATGAACCACCATTCATTCAACACTTATTTATGAGCCTTTTTTAGGCCTAAAGTTGGTGCACCCTCAAGCCTCCTACAAGAGGGGTGGGAGAGAAGCAAAAAAAAAAAAAAAAAGAATTTCACATATAACGTATTTTGAAAATAGGGACAAAATACAAAATGCCAACACTTAAGTTCACTTATTCATTCATCAATTTATTTTACAAAAAAAAAAAAAATTCAGGAAGCACCTTTTCTTTTGTTAGCCATTATGCTGGGCAATTTGGATGCAGCAGTGAAAAAATCACATATACTTGCCTCTCAGCCTATTAGTGTTTTCTCCTTGTTCTCTGTACTATCACATGACTTCTTCTCCAAATTACAATCTCTGAAACATGCTATTGACACAGAACATCACTTGTGAACTAATGGGTGCTACAATTAAGAACTAGAAAAATAAAATCTGACAACATAATGAGGATTATGAGAAAGACACAAAAAATCTGCATTGTATTTCTCAGTGCTGGGGTTATATGGGTAAATTCATGCATGTAAAAAGCTTATTTTATTTTCTGAGGTAATTCACCTCTTGAAGGTGAAAACTAATCGATTGGGAATAGAGTGAATATGATTTCAATTGCATTGTCCTTTAGACTTTTACTAGAGAAGACAGCTGATGCCCTAAGTGATTATAATGTATTCTGGATATTCACCCTCACTGACGTGACTACTCCGTTGTGTTCTGTGGCTAACAAACACATTCTTCCAAGGTACAACTTCACTAACATTAAATCAAAATCTGTATGGCCTGCTTCTAGTTGTCACTCTTATGAGACAGGTGAAGATTTTATCCTATCTCAACTCTACTTATGAAAATAATACTTTGTTTAATGGAAAGAAGAAGGGAAGAAGGAAGAACAACAACAACAACAACAACAAAATGTCGGTTTGCCTAACTGGAGACATTCAGCACCTATGGTTTTTCAGACATATTCTAATATCATATAGTGGGAATGTTTCCGTAGGACTTGTTAGAATAAACTTAAGATAGAAGAACAAACTCAGGTTGCTGAGTTTTAAGAGAATCATTTGATATCAAAAGCAATTCTCAGTTTAGTACTGAACCAAAGTGTTTCATTATCATTGGGGAACCAAGAGGTCCTATCTAAGGAAAGACTGAAAGAAGAGAAAGTCCAAACAGATGGGATATCTCAAAGTCCAGGGAAACAGGTGAAGTAGAAATCTGTGGCAGGAGTAGCACTCCAAAGTGAGAAAATGACCAACTATGTCAAAACTATGTATTTGGCAGGTTTTTGCCTCTTGTTTTTTTCTTCCTGTGTGTATCTTTGTGTGTGTGTGTGCATATTTGGGAGGCAAAGAAACAGGGAACAAGAGATGCAGACAGATGTCTCATGTTAGGACTGGGTTTTACCTTTTCCGAAAATTTTTTTGCTTGTTTCTTTGTTTGTTTTTTCCAAAGATCACAGCAATAGTCCAGCTCAGGTACATAGGATAATTAAAAGGTTAAATTAAAAGGTTATATTTCAATCAGAACAGAAACACTTCATGTTTGGAGCATATAAATATGCAGTCTCCATATGTATACATGTGAGGCTTGTCTGAATCCTTTTTGACCCTAAAAGAAACGTTAAAACAAAAAGATGTTACCTCCAAATATTTCCAAGTGACATTATGTAAACAAAGTGTTTGGTGTTTGTGATTGTCTGTCTATCTATCTACCTATCTATCTATCCATCCGTCCATCCATCTATCCATCTATTATCACCATCATAATCTATGTTCCCTTTAACACAGTATCCTAAGGAAGAAAAAAAGCAAATGCATTTGATAATTTTAGAATATAGCCAAGTGACACTTGGGAAGATATGCTATTTGAATCTCACCTTCTTGTGAATTATGTTGTTTGGAAGGTGCATATGTGTATATGGAGCATTTATCACATTGGTTTTGGTAGATAGGTCTTTTGTGAGAGATTTTTAGTTGGTTTCTGCTTTAAAGACATGTCAACATACTTTTTTTTTTCATATCACCAATGAAATGGATTTTAACCCAAAAAACAGGAGGAGAAATTAAATTATGTAACTGGAAGTTAATATTTATTTATTTTTTATTACCCTGAACTGAAGATATTGACATTTATGAAGTTAATTCTTAAGGCAGTCATTCTGTAGAGGTCTCAGTTTATGTAGATAGTCTTGCATTGCTCCAGATCTCTTGGAAAGACTGCATGCATTTTCTATGAAAGAACCATATCGATGCTTTTCTCCCAAGAGGACTTTACTCAGATGTTCTTTGATACGTCTATACAGATGATTGCACAATCCAGAATGAGTTGTGTGTGTGTGTGTGTGACATGTTTACATCTTTCAAGAAACATAATTGAAAGAAATAAGCATGTGTATGTGTGTGTATACATGTATATATATACATGTATATATATATGTATGTATGTATACACACACATACACATGCTTATATGTCAGGGAGATAACCAAAGTTGGCATCATTGACCCTAATTTCTTTTCTGTTTGCTATTTCTTTCTATAAAAATATATTTCTCTCTATAAAGTATAAAAAATAAAAATTTCTCTCTATAAAAATATAAAAATATGAGGGCTTCAAGGAAACCTATGGGTCATTTAGCATAACCATCTCAAATTACGTAGTTGAGAAAATTAATGTCCATAAAAGTAAACTGACTTGTGGTAAGTCCTATAGCAGGACTAGAATGTAGTGTGCCCAATTTTCACTCCATCCATCCCCCAAAAAGCCATTTTCCCCACAGACTTTATCTGTGATCTATGATTACGCTCTATCCAAAAATTTCTGAGGCAACTATTCAAGTTCCTGTGACTTTTTTAAAGCTGAGTAACTCTAAGGAAATGAGGACGAAATTTTAACTTTTTATCATTTATAACCTGAATTAGGATCCAGCAGCATTTCATACTTTTAGAATAAATCTTGATGCTGGATATTGAAGAACCATAATAGAATTTGAGCAGTTTTATTTTCTTTTTCTTATCTTTTACTGACAAGCTAAAAGCATTTCTAACGCTCTGCTAATATCTACACAGGAGTTAGCTGCTATGGAATATAGCAGAAGAATATAGGAGCAGTAGTAATGATAACAACAACAACATAAACAATAAATACTTACTGTATTTAATGTAATACTTGTATTAGTTTGCTAGGGCAGCCATAACATGGGTGGTTTCAAAATGGGTGGTTTACACAGAAGAAATTTATTGTCTCACTTACAAAGGTTGAAAGTCCAAAATCAAGGTGTCCACAGGTTTTCTTCCTTCTGAGGGATGTGAATTTAGTCCATGCCTCTCATCTGGCTTCTAGTGGTTTTCTGAAAACTTTTGGCATTCTTCAGCTCGTAGAAGTATTACTCTGATAGCTGCCTTCATCTCCAGGTGTTTTTCTTATGTGCATGTATGTCTCCAAACTTCCCTGTTTGAAAATGAAACCAATCATATTGAACAAAGGTCCACCATAAAAGTCTAATTTTAATTCCATTACATCTATAAAGACCCCTTCTCTCAATAAGGCCACATTGTGAGTTACTGAAGGATAGGACTTCAAGGTACAAATTTTTGAGGGACACAATTCAACCCATAACAATAACAGTGAGTAAAAGAACAATAATTAAAATTCCCAAATATTTACTAGATAATGTACCAAATAATATGCTGAGGTGTGTTATACATGTTTAATAATCACAATTCTGAAAGTAATATATTAGTAGCCTAATTTTCTAAAAGGAGATAAAATTTGATAATTTTTCCAAAGCCACCAAACCAGCAAGACATTCATTTGTAAATGATGGTGACTGTACATCAAGTCCATTTGACAATGACTGGAAATATTATAGTTTTCATTGAGGATATTGTACTAGAATCTAGTGGGTATAGTCCAGGGATGCTCATGCTAAACCTTCTAAAATGTGCAGGACAGCATCCCTTCCCCAATAGCAAAGAACCCAAAATGTCAACAATCACAATGTTGAGAACATTTGCTATAAGAGTAAAATCTAGGCCTTGAAACAAGTCAGACGAACCCTAAGGCCTGTGTTCTTAACTACTAAAGGACAAAATCAGTAGGAGGAGTGCTTCCTGCTTGAATCGGAGCTAGTATTCGGAGTTTGTGTATAAGTGGTGAGGAGAGCGTGGCTCAGAGCTGTGGGAATGGAAGCCTTCTTTTCCTTAAAAACCTCATAGCCTTTTTTTCATACTAGCACTAATTTTTAAAAGTTTAGTTTGCTGTTACATTGTTAGTAGTAATGTAAATTTTCAGATGGTATTGGAATAATGCAGAAGGGCTGAAAAATAAAAATCACCTACTTATTAAACTACACAAAGCCACTCATCGGATATATTTTAATATATTTCTTTCTGGGCTGTTTCTTCAGCATTGATTCTGATGGTTTTGGTCATATTACACATATGCTATAATTTAGTGTCCAATTATTAAAAAAATAGCAGTAGTATATAGTGTTTTCTTATATGTGAAAAAACCATTTTGAGCAAATTCATATAGTTTTCCATATATAAATCATATTATTTCTGTGTAGTAAAATACCTTAGTTACTAGGTGGTATCCCTTTTTTTTTCTTTCTTTTATTTTCCTTTTCTGCCTTTCCATCTTCCTTCCTTCACTCATTACATGTAATTTACTTATTCTTGCAATATTTGTCTCTCCCTAACACTCTGTAAAACAGACTACCAGAATTAGGACTAATGAAACAAGTAGTATAAAAAGTATTCTTGGGGCACCTAGGTGGCTCATTTGGTTAAGTGTTAGACTCTTGATTTTGGCTCAGGCTATGATTTTAGGGTTGTGAGATCGAGCCCCGCATTGGGCTCCACACTGGATGTGGAGTCTGCTTAAGATTCTTTCTCTCCCTTTCCCTCTACCCCACCCCCCAACTCTCTCTTTCTTACAAAAATTCCTAAGTCATTTTGTCCTATTATTTTTCTGAAGTGTTTCATTTATCTTTCCTCATCAGGATATGTATGTCTGTTTTTTTTTAATCTTTTCCATTATTAAACATGATGATTTAAAGGTGAAAAGTCATATTTTATTTTCCTGACTTAGAGAAGTCCATTATTTTTTCCTATGGTAGCCATTATATTTTCATATCTATATTTTGTATATCTTCATGTTTTCTGTTTGTGTAAGAGAACATCTGTATGGCTTCTATGCATCCCATTTATTAATGCTTTTTAACATTTTACTGTCAAATTTATTTGAAACTGAGTTCAATCTATTGTTTCTTCCATTACTTATGCATTTTATATAATTTTAAATTACAAATGTGATTATAAATGTTATAATTATATATGATGTTATAATTATAAATGTAATTTTAACAACATGGGTGGATTTTACTCATTTGTGGAATTTAAGAAACAAAACAAATGAACAAAAGGAAAAAAAAAAGAGACAAACCAAAAAGCACTTTTAACTATAGAGAACAAAGAGATCGTTACTAGAGGGGAAGTGAATGGAGGAGTGGGTTACATAGGTGAAAGTGAATACTATTGTGATGAGCACTGAGTAATGTATAGAATTGCAGAATCACTATATTATATACCTTAAGCTATGATAAGACTGTATGTTAACTATGCTGAAATTTTAAAAATTTAAAATTAAAAAGAGAGTGGGTTAAAATCACTGCTTACTGAAATGACAAAGAGGAGACAGGTAAAGAGAAAAGAGCAGACTAATTTTTTCAACAAATTTGGTAGATGAAGGAGTCATAGCTACCATAGAAGGGAGGGAATAAAACATAAATGGTTTCTGAGGAGGAAGACTGCTAAGAAGTTGGGTAATTTGCCCTGAGAACCCTTGAGGGACTGAGAATTTGGAGGTAAGGAAGGTATGAAAACACAGGGGTTCTTTATATATGTGTGTGTGGATATATATATATATATTTTTTTTTCTTTTATTGAGCAATTGACATCTCCCAGGTTTCCTTTTCATGCCACACTCCTGGGAGATTACTCCTTCCTCTCCCACTGATTCTTCCTTCTTACCAGAGAAGCTTGCTATATAGAAATGTTTAATCAAAAGATTTACACTCAGCCATGCTAATCAAAATGCGAAGCTAAGGTGGGAAGAGGGTAAAACAGCTAAAGAAAAGTGAAAAAAGTAATGATCTATATATTATATGGTGGGACATTTTCCTCATTACCCACCCTAATCAGAAAATTTATGAAGCATGGCTTATGTACATCAAAACAAGAAGTTAGAGGATTTTTCTGTAGAGAAACTGAATTATCTCAATATATCCTTTTACATGATATCCCCAGGGCAATGTCAGGCATCTATATGTAGACAATGAATAAAGGATCCCTGCGCATCACTAATTCTCCCATGTACAAGTTTCAGTACTTTGTTGAATGGATAGCCAAAAATTACCAATTGTTTTAGGAAATCCTCTAACATGAAAAAGACTAATTTAAGTAAACAGAAATGATAAAATGCAAAGAACAAATAAAAATGAAAAATACTTTAAATATAAAAATGTTTTTACATGAGTAAGATAAAATCCATTATGTCCTTGATCATTAGAAAGTTTAAAGGATAACACTGAAAGAATTTACAGAGTAAGCCAAAATCAGAGCGATATGGAAAATAGAAGAGACAAATGAAAAAAAATTTGTTCAGGAGGCTCATCATATAATTCAACAAGTTTTAAACAGAGAAAAGAGTAAAAATAAAGGCTAGGAAATTTGAAAGGATCAACAAGATCCTAAAGAAAAAAAATAAGCTATTATACACACACACACACAGAGTGACGTGCAAGCATGCACATCAAGGCATATAACTGTGAAGTTTAAAACACCAAGGATAAAAAGGTAATTCTTAAAGCCTGTTGAAGAGACTAGCAGGCCATGTACAAAACAATGTAAATGCACACAGTACTGGACTTGTAGACAGTAATATTGGATAATAAAATATATTGCAGCAATATCTTCAGAAGTCTTATGAAAAAAATAGCTGCGTTTTATACTTCTATTCAAACCTTATCATCAATGAAATGAGAGAGCAAAACATGGAAGAGCTAAATAAGTATAAACACCCACAAACACTATATGCTTTTGGTACATATTCAATAAGGTGTGAATTGAACTATTTCACTACAGTTGTGATATCCTCATTTATATTACAAGCTACCACCACCCCTTATTCAACATTTATTTTACATCAACCACTATGCTAGAAGTGGCTATTACCTCATTCAATTATTACAGCAGAATTATAAGGCAAGTACTGATCCTTAGAGTAGTTGAATAATGTATCAAAGTTTACACCGCAGAGAGTTAGAAAATCTAGGGTATGACATTAGATCTATCTGATTCAAAACATTTGTTAGAAGAGGAGGATTCACAGCATTAAGAAGCATTGAACACCACTTCCCAGAAAGGTCCCCATCTACTTGTGGGCATCTCTTGTTATAGTAACCATTTCTTTCCCTTAGGTCTCAGGGCATCACTTGATCAGGTGGACATTTCCATGATGACACAATGTGGGGCTGACAACAATCTGTTAAGAGAATTTTTCACTGGCTATCTATCTGTCTATCTATCTATCTATCTATCATCTATCTATCTATGTATTAGGCAGGAAGGAGGATGCCCATCTAGCACTCTTTTGTCTAGTTTAATTTCATCACACTTACAAATAAACCCTTCTCCATAAATATGGTTAACACCAATGCTCTATTGTCTGTAACTGTCTAGGAACAAGGGTAGTCTGCTCACAGAGCATTATCAGCTTATCTTCTCCTCAGCACTCAGTCAGGGGTAGGGTAAGCTGTGCCAGCTGGAGCTCAACACACAGAATTCATCCACTATTAACAAATTACTTTTCAGGCACTCAGTTTCTTTCCAGTGAAGTCCCCATGCAGTAGTGGACTGAAATGAAAAGTAGATTTCAGCTATATTCTCTTTTCTTACATCTGACAAAATAAAGCTTGCAATATTCTTTACATATCAAGATTATCTGGTGTTGGAACATTAAAAAAAAATGAAATCACATTTCTTCCAATACGTTTTCTATCTTATTTTTTTAAAAATTTTCAAGTATGCAAAATATATCTTCATCCTCTGTTCCCAGTCTCTATTCATACAAGGAAGAGAAGACTTGGCACTGAGAGGTAATTTAATAAAGAACAAGGAACGGACATTATATGCCAATCTCAGCACCAAGCATGAGATAATGCACTATAACTCACATTTTAGTATTATCCAGCTAGCCTTGTTAAGCCACCCAACCTTATTGGATCTCAGTTTTTTCATGTACAAAGTGAATGGGTTGGGGGAAATCAATATTTTTGAAGGTGGAACACTGCACTAATATGGTGAGATAATTTGTCAAGAGTCCAAAGATAATGAAATAACAACAAAATTATGAAAGTAAAACTGTCAAGATTTCGAAATGGTTTTTACTTTAAAAAAAAATGATTGGATTCAGTTTTCCACCGTAAAGTATTTGTTATTTGAGATAATAAGGGGACACTTTACGCTGGCTCACATAGAAAAAAGGGATTTTATTATAACAATATTTACTTCTTAATTTCACAGACTCCAAATGCTGGGAAGTATTATAGCTAGAGGATATAGAAACTGGAACACTATCTCTGATCAGACATTTTCTCCTTCTCTTAAGATGTACATTCTATCTTTTCTTTCCATAATGTGACTTTTTCTTCTGCCTTGCACTGCGTAAATTCATATATGGCTTAGTCCCTATTCCACATGTATTTGAATGTTTGTACAACTTAGTTTACATTCTCAATAGAGAAAATTATACAAATACCTATTAAGCTAATGAATTTTCTGGTACACAAAGTTGCCTACATAGGGCCTGTAAACTGAAAAAATCAAATAGGCAATGGCTGGCCATCTGGATATGGTGTCTTAGTACGTAGATCTATAATTAAAATTTAAATTGTGAAAAATCTGAAATTTACATTATCTAGGTCTGCAGTGAACAGAGCAATATTATTGGTTTGTTCTTAAAGAGTGTAGTTATTAGGTATTACTGTAGTGATTTATAATGTTGCTTTTTTACCCACATAGACATTTCCCATATGTGGTGTTTGCAAATGTGGTTGTTATTTGTCTTGCAAACAGAATGACTGAAAACCCCTAAATGCAATGATCCCTACCTTTCCTTTGGGGGTTGGAGTTTTATAAAGCTGCAAGACAACTTCTGCTGAAGGGATATCTTAGTTGATTTTTTTCTTCAGTTCAGCACTTAACTTGGGCCAGGCATGGTGTTTAAAACTAGTAACACATAGAAGAAAAGGCTGAAATATTCTTAAGAGGTCTACGGTGTCCTAGCAGAGACAGAGAAAATAAGCAACATCAATGTCTTATTATAGTAACCATAACAAGATTTAATTGTGGAGCTCCTGAGAAACATTCAGTGAGGAGTATCCTAAAGAAATAATGTGCTATTGCATCCTAATTAGGAGTTGAGTTCCATATAATGGATATTATAGGGAGAATAAACACTACAAATAGAATAAAGGCATGAGATTAACATGGTTGGACATACACTGTTAGAGAACTGCTGAAGTCAGTTTTGTAGTTGCAGGGATAGTTTTGGGGTGAGAGACAATAAATTACTCCAATGAACATTTAGATTAATTGAATTAAGATAGTCCATAAGGAGAAACTGACAATGAAGCCTGCCTTGGCTCCCCTTAAGCTCACTATGAATTTGCTCTCAGAATTTTGCTACCTTTAATGAATTGGGAAAACTTTGTATATAATTTCACCCCAGAATTCCACTGAGAGCCAACTGTACTGACATATTTACCAGCCAGTTTTGTATCTTCGAGTTACAAGTTAAGATGCCCTAAGGTTGACAAGAAGAAGCTCCCTGTGCAAAGACTGTAAGGGTGATTTGGCTCTTCTAGTTCAATTCTTTCCATCCCCTGCCCAAACACATCTGAAAGAAGACCTGAAAGCTAAAAGGAAGCCCTTGTACTAGACAGCGATACTGACTGAGAGCATATAAGCCCCCTTTGATGAGGGGCTCATCAAAGTCTTGTTTTAAAATACGAATTTCATAAGCATTAAATGTCCTCTTGTGTGGCCCATGAGAACATTTCCCACAGTACCACATAACCTCAAAAAAGAAATATACGAGATATATAAGACGAAACATTCTCCCATATCTCCTCATCTTTTTGCACAGTGCTGGGGAAATAGTAAGACTCAATAAATGCTTGTTTAATTGACGATATTGGCAACTCATTCAGTTTATTCTAATTAAATTTCTCTCTCTAGGTGTAATGGCTTTTCATTGAGCATATTTCAGATAGAGTTTTTTAGACAGAAACAATGCAACCACAAAATGAACTCAAATCCTGTTTGGTTTGATGAGCACATTTTATTATCTGCTGTTTGCTAGCAATTAGATACCAAAAATATGAAGCTTTTGTAAACACAAGGGGGATTAAAGTAGGGTGAGCTTACCAACTATTTGTGATTCTTTTCAAAGTGATTCAGATGAACTATCTTGTTTTGTATTGCTTGTTTTGCTTTGTTGTAAAGGATTCTCTGAAGCATATCTGCTCTCTCAGAGGAACTTGGTGAAAGTGGCATTTGAGTATTTAAGAAAAGAGCCTCAGGACATATAAATAGACTCTCATTTATCCAGAGGAGAGTCAGCTTTGGAAGATGTTCTTGTTTACAACCCACTTCAATCACCTCCCCAAAAGATCTCCATTTCAGCTTTGCTGGTGAATCTGGGAAGCTCATATGTGTTTTGTCACAGCTGTGTGTGAAATATTATGTAATTAAATTTTACATTACATCAGTCCAACTGCATAATAAAATGTCATCTGGTTAATTTTGGTTTCCAAATGTACTTTATAACCAACTCAGAGAAAATATTACATGTGATTCATGCCACAAATTGTTATCTAGGCATGTACTAGCATATTTATGGTATTATACTGCATGCCAAATGATGCACTAAATTCAAATATGGACATGCTAATTTCCCTTGTGTTGACAATATGAAGTTCTAAGCATTATTCTTTAATCAGAACACAACCAGTTCACTGAAGTCATAAAATGGACTTTTCCCCAATCTGCTTGTTTCCTTCCTTTCTTCAAAGAAGTAAGCTCAGTAATTCTTCAAAGTATTGGTAAATGAAAAAAGAAGTTCTTAGAAGATTTTATATATATATATATGTATATATATATGCACATATATATAAAAATTGTATATATGTTATATATACAACTTATATATATTACATATATATTATACAATATATATTATACCATATATACTATATTATGTACACTATATATTATACTATATATATACTATATAATATATATACTATATATATAAAATAATTTTTATATATTTTATATATATGGCAAATTCACAGTTTAATCACAGAATAAGATGCAGGGATATTCTGGAACAAATATTACTTATCTGACTATAAATGTCTTTGATAGTCTTCCATGTCAAAATCATTAGAAAATAAAAGAGGTAAACAAATGGCCTGGATATGGGAAATGACTGAGATTTGTTACAGTTTTTTATCAGGCTGTTTTAACCAGAAAAAATGGGAGTGGTGGTGTTAAAGAGGTATTTTACTATTAAATGTGATTTAATTTTTTTCTTTTTCTAGAATTTAGAAATGATCTGGAAGAGAATAATGGTATTAATTGTGCTCATATTAGGGTCTATGAATTGGGCTGTTTACTTTATAAGTGTTATCTGATTTTTATTATTGCCAAACCTAGTTTGGTTGTTTTAACTTTTTTCTTACCTTCCCCCCCCCCCCCGTTTTTAACATGAGAAAAACTGGGATTTGGTCAAGGGGCTACATTATGATAAAAGTGTAACTATTAGGTAGATTCTAAGATGATATGTAAGTAACAAGTTAGTAGAGAATGTACCAGGTACCAAGTTATTTAAATTAAATGTATGGATTTATCTGCACCAAAGTACTAGTTCATTTGTTCATTTAACAAATACATAGAAACACTGTCAGCACTTCCTTGAAAATAGTGGTACTAGGGATAGTGGCCAAAGGGTAGTCTGGGAGAGCTTTAGCTACTTTATTAGGACTCCAACATTACTGTTAAGAGAGTACCACTAATGCATATTATAATATGAATGGTCCCTCCTGGAGTTATGTAGTGTAATGTAGCAACAACTCTTGTAATTTTGTCAATGCTGATTCCCCAATCCATGCAAGATAAACAAATACTCTAAGTAATAATAGAGTTTACTATCCAAATGTAGCCTCCAGGAAAAATCAGTAATAAACAAATTGACAACTCTGAGGTCCTCTTATATAGACATGTTAGAGTCTCTAAACCTAATGAGCTATTAACACTGATCAAGACAAGATTTGTTTGTACATTGGAAAGTTTGGAATTTTGAAAGTTTGGAAAGGTTCTTTGTTATTTACATGTATTCACTCTCATTCATTTTTTAAATCAACATTGCTTGAGTAATAAACACATCCCATGTATCATTGTAGTCACAAGAGATGTAATTGTCAAAATAAAATAAAAGTCAAAATCCATCTACTTTCTTAATGATCTCACCTGTTGGAGGAGGGGAGAGCTAGGATGATTGCAAAGTACATTTTTAGGGACACCTGAGTGGCTCAGTAGGTTAAGAGGCCAACTCTTGGTTTCAGCTCAGGTCATGTTCTTGGGGTTTTGAGATTGAGCCTCCATCAGGCTCCACATTCAGTGCTGAGTCTGCTTGAAATTCTTTCACCCTCCCCAACTGCTCCTCCCTGTGTTTACATGCTCTCTCTTTCTCTTTCTATAAAATAAATACATAAATAAATAATAAAATCTTAGAAAAGAGTACATTTTTATAGAATATGATAAGAATTTATATGAAGAAAGGCAAGATGCAAAGAAAGCTCCTTGCAGGGACACCTAACACCACCGGGGAGTAAAAGGAAAGTCTTCTGGATTAGTTATTCTTTATTTGTTCCCCAGATCCATTTTCCACCCTCCTCTGTTTTGTCTTGCTCTATGCTGTCTAAAGATGGTATCTACTGAATTCCCATACTCTCTAACTTCTGTTGGGTTTAACCAATGGGAGGCATCAACAGGACATAAAAAGGGCACAAGAAGAGAAAATATAGGGATTATGCCTCTGCCTTCATTTGTGCTTTTCTGTGGCTCTGGAAATGGCTTAATTTTCCCATAAATGTAGTTGGGTGGCCTCTTTCCGAAACTCTCTTTCATACTAGTTCTAGACATCCCAGTCATTCCCCTTGCATTATCCATTCTAGCAGTGATAACAGCTTCCAGGTATCATAAGTCTTCATGTAACTCATTGTCTCTTCTTGGTTTCCATAGCCTTGTTTACAACTCTGTAAATAATTTCTCAGTTACATTCTCTTTAGTTAAATCATTCTGTGTGTGCCATGATTTCCTTTCAGATTCCGGATGAGAGAATTTTTTTTTTAAAGATATGACCTCTATAGTCTGTAGATTACAACAATGAAGAATATTAGCTTTGTAGTTAAATAAACTCAAGTTAAGATGTTCAGTGTACAGCTTAATACTGTGAGCAGTTTATACTGGTCTCTTTAAAGCTCAATCTTCTCATCTGTAATGTCACAGGACCTGGAAATCATGAAAAAAGTTTTGACTTTGTCCACAAGGCAATGAGAAGCTACTTTTATAAGCAAAGGGATACCTTGTCTGTTTTACAATGTCAAAAAAATTATATTCAGATTTTTGGGCCCGAGAGATTTATGTGTATAACACTGAAAGCCAGAAGACTGAGATTTTTGTTTGCTTGTTTTTGGTCTTAAATTTTAGACAGGACAATTTTATAAGGGTGATAAGAGAAGACCAAAGGGTTAATGTTGCTTATGCAATGTTGGGTGAATGGCTTTCATTTCATTTCTCTCTCTCTCTTTTTTTTTTCTATTTGCTTTCTTTACATTGATGAGTCAGCCTATCAGGAAAATGGAAACATGGTTGAAAGCAGAGATGGGTGTAGGACTTTTACTAATCAAGGCTTCAGGAAGCCTAGATTGAGTAGAATTGAGAATTGTTGGTGAATCAGTAACATGCAAGATAATTGTAAGGACTTAAAAGGGATTACATTTCATATGGCAAGAACCAGCAATCTGCAACATATTCAGTTGATCTGGGGGAGCACCTTATGATCCTAATGGTTGAAATTAAAATAATAATAAATATATTTGATGAGAGAATATCTAAATGAGATATAACTACAGCTATCTAGGGAAGCTTCATTTGAAGTTGTGGAGAGACTAAAAAAATGTGGATTCTGGTAGTGATTTTATAAATACTTTACGTTTCTCTGGAAAGTAGAATACAAATCAAGATTGAGAATGTAGATGATGCTTAAATCACATGGGGTTAGGGGTGTTAAACTTCCCCCAATACATAGTTGAAATCCATTTATAACTTTTGACTTCCCAGAAACATAACTACTAAAGCCTATTGTTGACCAGAAGTCTTACTGATAATATAGTCAGTTAACACATATTTTCATATTATATGTATTATATTTTACATTCTTAAAGTAAGCTTGAGAAAAGAAAATATTATTAAGAAAATCATAAAGAAGAGAAAATATATTTACAGTGTCATACTGTATTTACAGAAAAATATCCATTTACAAGTGAACATGTTCAAAAGTCAAATAGTTCAAACCCCTGTTGTTCAAGGGTCATCTCTATAATGCTTTTCATATAAAATAACAAATGCACAGTGTAGGGGATATGTTGAATCAAAATTAGTTTTAAAAAGAAAGGAGATGCTACATTAGTGATACCTATAAAAGAGTTGAAATAATAGTAATATAGTGAAGTGGTTAAGAACATGATCTATAAAAATATTCAGACAAAACTGAGCTTGAATCTGGGCTTTGCAAGTTAATTCCTCAGTGACTGTGGACATATTAATTAATCTCTCTAAGCTCTAATTTCCTCATCTGAAATAGGGCTGTTCTCAAATCCTGGAGATAAATAAGTTTATTAATATAGATGTTCTGTACGGAACTAGATGCTCACATGTAATGGCTACTATTAGTACTGTTAAAAATTAAGTTTTCATAAATAGAGGGAATTCCAAGAGGTTTATAGGCCATAGGTAAATATCATTAAATTGATGATTATTAAAATATATTAACATGAACTTTTTATGGTAAATATTAAGCAAAAGTCTAAATTATATATTATCAGTTATCACTCTTTCTCCCCTCTCTCTCTTTGCATCACTTTCCAATATTCAATTAAATATCTTCAAGTAAAGATTAGAGATTTGTGGGAGACTTTTTAAAATAATATACTTAATATCATTATGCCCATTATGCCACACATTAATTTAGAGATCATTTCAAGTAGAGTTCATGAAATAATCTTGATGCCTTTGGAGGTACAAATAATTTTACAAGTAAAAGTATATCTTTAACTCAGTCCAGTTAAACCAATTCAATTGCTATATGGTGGCAATTTAAATTATATTCCTATTTTTAATGAATTCATTACCTGCTAAGCATCACCATGCAAATTATGTGATCTCCAGAAGTAATTCCTTCTTTTTTTTTTTTTAATTTTAAGAAGGGTAGAGAGACCAAGCAACTGTAAAAGAAGATGGAAATTTGAGCCCATAACTTTTTCCTATAGTAGATGAGATGGTACATGAAGTATCTCCTGACTGTGCCCTCATTTGTGATGTTCAATGAATATGGATTAGCAATTAACCATGGCTACACTCAACGCTAAGATAAATTACAGGAATAAATTCAGGGTAGACATGTAGTGTGCAATTTGTATTGATCAGCTCGCAGAAAATGACCTCGAAACTACTTTCAACTGTGGCTAGAGATAGTTCTCGTATCAGTGTTTTGTTTTTTTACATAGGAGCTGTCATTAGAGATGGTGGAAAATTGCTAAGAAAGCAATTAGTCTAGTATAGCCTCCAGAAGAATCATATTTATTTGGAAACTCCAAGAAAATAAAATCTATGCATGCAATCTCATAGAATCATGATTTTATTAATAGCTCAATGATTCCCCTTATCACTCTGGACTGTCATTATCATTTACTCATCAGTTATTCCTACTAGATCATGAACACCTTCAGAATAGATGCTGTATTTTGATGCTTTATGCACTCAAATGTTGACATACAGTAGAGAGTTATAAATGTAGGTTAAATTGAGTAAGGAATCTGGCATTCTTTAGAGCCTTGGAAAATATAGAATATGTTCTCATTCCACACATTTGGTTTTTCTCAGCAATCCTATAAATCAAGATTTTTCACATGAGGAAATTTATAAGTGGAAATATTTTCAAGCTGTAAAGCAGAAGAGGGACAAGTCCTTTTTAGTCTAAAAAATTAATCAAAAATTAAAGCTCAGTGATTTTTTTGTATGTTGTCAACATCAACACTTCTTTGGGAAGAAAAACAAATTAATAATGAGTTTTAAGAGTTTTACTAAAGAAAACATAGCTAGTTAATAACATTTATATTTGCAAATAGACTCAAAATAACGCTATTTATACTTGATATTAGGTAATAGAAGTCTAACAAGATAGGGTGTAATTTGTCTTTCACAAAATGTCTTAGAACTTCCAATGTATTTGGAAATACAAATGAATTATTTCCCAAGATAATGGTTTATTCCATTGTTGGTTTCTTCCATCCAAGACTTGTGCCTTATAAATTTTCAAGAATAACTTAAAAGATCTAGATCCCTTTGAGACTGCAGAAACATAAGAGATTCCTTTGACCACATAAAGATGAGAAATGTCTTGATTTCAGCCTCAGGTAATAGAATGTGGCAAAAAATATATGTAAATATATTTTATATTTATTATAAATAAATATAATATATGTAAGATCCAGACTAGTAGTATTTTGTTAAATTCTCATCCTGATGTCAATGTCCCTTCTAAGCTACCTTCCAAGGACAAAAATTCAAAGGGATTGGCTATTAATGTCTTGGTGTTCCTTTTCTTGATTTTGAAATCTGTAGGGACAGACCCAAACCTCTCTCTTTCTACTTTTTTGTCTCCATGCTTTTTTTTATTGTTTTTTGTTCTTTTTAAATCATTTTCTACAAAGGAATCAGAGTTATATTTTAACATATAAATTAGCTCATGCCCTTCCTTGGTTTTACATAAAAATAATCTCAATCTCTTAGAACATAAGATTATATTCAAATTCCTTATCAGCAACAAATTTTCATATAATCTTATATTCAAATTCCTTATCAGCAACAAATTTTCATATAATCTTGAAACTCTCTCGCAAATTTGAGCCATTTCCTCCTTCCTTCACTGTAATCTAGTTCTTCAATTTTCCTTTCAATTTTTAAAATAACTTTTTTGTTTGCTTGTTTCAGATACTTTGCACATACTCTCTTCATCTTGGAATTCCATTTCCCTCTTGTTCTATAAATCTTCCATTGATTTTTTTTATTGTTGTTGCTCTCTTATCACGTCTTTCAAGCTAAACTTATTCTAGTAGATTTCTTTAATTGATCTCCATTCAGAATAGCATTTTGTTTATTAACATCAGAGCATTCATTTTTTCACAATCTGACCAAATGATTATTGGTTGACTTATGCATTGGCATTTTTTCTTAGGTAAACATTGTGTTCTGTAAGGTCAGAGGTGATCTTTATTTTACTAACTACTGTAGATCAATTACCTAAGACAGTAAGTAAAAGAACAAATGAACCATTGTTTTGAATATACCAGCAACCACAGTACTGTAAAGATGCCTGAGGGTGGGTGCGGATCCAATTCAGGATATACACATGCTGTTACAATGGCCGAATTGTAAAGTTGAGGGTCCAACTTCTAATCATCAACTGTATTCTCCTCCATTTTTTAGATAGTCCTCATTGGCCAACAAAATTCAGATGATTCACAAAATATACATGGTTCTTTAGTATTCCTCTCCATGGGCTTATTGTTTAAAGGGTCATAAATAATTTTGCTTTGAAATTAAGAATTATTGTATTTCTATTAATAACTTATTAATCTTCCCTATAAAAGTATGCCATATGTAATGTGTTTATATAGATTTATATTAATCAATTGATAAAAAAAATTGTCACTCCTAAAAATATGCTAAAGTTATTTTTTTCTATTTTGCTAAGTTATGTATTCTCTGTGTGTAATATCCTCTTAAGTAATAAGATGCATGTCATGTTTGGATAAGACTCTTCAGGGCAAACTACCCTCAAAATACTCCCTAAGGGTCCAGAAAGAAGCTCAGTTTCTTTTCTTTGCCAGCACTGAGAGCATAGCATAAAGAGGATCAAGAGGCCATTGGCTGAACATTGGCATCTCTTCACTATTCCAAAAGTGGCAGAGAAAAGAAAACCTGTATATCTCTGTACCATGATGTGCAATGCACATTAATGACAGATGGAATTGGTGGACAAGTTCAAAATCTAAGGAAATCTCATAATGAAATTTTGTAAAAGGACTCATCTTCTTTTTTTTTTTTAAAGATTTTATTTATTTATTTGACAGAGAGAGAGAGAGAGAGATCACAAGTAGGCAGAGAGGCAGGCAGAAAGAGGGGGAAGCTGGCTCACTGCTAAGCAGAGATCCCAATGCGGGGCTCGATCCCAGGACCCTGAGATCATGACCTGAGCCGAGGGCAGAGGCTTAACCCACTGAGTCACCCAGGCACCCCAAGGACTCATCTTCTAAGATAATTAGAATGATTAATATCTTATGGTAGACTGATGAGGATATTCTTATATCAGTAAAGAAAAACAGGGCTTACTTTGAAGTATGAATTTAGTGAATATTTACTGAATTAATACATATACCTAAGGCTATTTTAATCAAGAAGTATTTATCCATTTATGTATTTATGCATTCACCTATTTAGCTAGCTGTTCAACATACTTTTGAGAAACAATTTTATTTTAGGTTCCTCCCTCTGATAGAGAATTTATCAATTCATAACCCACTTTCTTAACTATAATATATTTTAAGTAACACTTGATAAAAATAAATGAAGCATACTAACTACCTAAGGAAGAGATACACATATATTAGAATAAATACGATTCAAATTGTTAAATAGCATAAGACCTGTTCAGTATTTCCTCACCAACACTTGCAACTGGATTAGGACATTAGGAAACATTTTGTGGAATAAGTGTCATACAGTCTAGCTGAAAAATGAACAAGAATTTGGGGAAAAAGAAGGCAAGAACATTTCAGGAAAAAACAAAAGCTTTTCAAAAGAAAAACAAATACAGTAAAGATGAGGTACACAGCAATGGATAGCAATTGATTGGTGTCTTGAATATAAAATATGGTGGCATTATATTGAGTTCCTTATAAGTCATACAAAGAAGCTGTGACTTTGTCCTATCTATAGTGAGAACTTCCAAAGTGTCAAGGTGAGTGAAGAAATAAACATTTTTGTCTTTAAATGGATCACTTCAGTAAAACTATTAGAATTTGTTTAACATATATGTTATAGATGTAGCTATGTAGACATTTATAAGCAATAGCTAAGTGTTCTACCTCACTTATTTCCTTAAAAAAATTTTTACACTTTATAAATGAGCAATAAAGTACATTTCTCTAGGTTATTCAAATAGCAAATTTCCAGGATTGAATTAATATCTATCCAAACCACTAAGCTTGTTATTTCTTATTACTTGCACTAGACATCTGATACTTTCTTTCTAAGACTAAAGAAGAAGAAGGAAGTAAAGAGAGAGAATGAATTACACCAATCCAGGTAAAATGTTTATGTTTAGGACATGGGCAGTGACTATGAGAATAAATTGAGTGTTTAAAATGATGGAGTATAAAAGAAAACATGGAGGCTGTATCCAGTACAACCAATGCACTGATGGTTTTTATTTCAAAAGGAGAGATCAGAAAACATGGGAAGACAAAAATACTTAAAGAAATAATACAAGTATACCCTCTATGCTAAAAATGATAACAATAAATAAATAATTCAATAAGATCTTATGTTATTAGGGAGCAAGTTAACCTGAACATGTTAGATACCATAGTAGATAAGTTATCACTTGATAACCTTAGTAGATATATATTCATTCCAATTTTTCAACATTTCATCCTTCAGAAAACTTCTTTCTCCCATTCCATGTGGTCCTAATTGAGCTGCCAATCTTAGCAACCTATTTAGCTCTGTGAAAATAGACCAAAATATAGCACCTGGTAAAACACTCTCTCCATTCCCCCAGTGATCGATCCTTCCTTCCTTCCTTCCTCCTTTTCTTTCTTTCTTTCTTTCTTTCTTTCTTTCTTTCTTTCTTTCTTTCTTTCTTTCTTTTCTTTTCTTTTCTTTTCTTTTCTTTTCTTTCTTTTCTTTCTTCCTTTCATTCATTCAAGATTATTTATTTGTTGAAGAGAGAGAGCAAGAAAGACCAAATACAAGCAAGGGGAACGGCAGAAAGAGAGGGAGAAGCAGGCTTCCCTCTGAGCAGGGAGCCTGGTCTGGGCCTCCATCCTGGGACCCTGGGATCACTACCTGAGCCAAAGGCAGAAGCTTAAACAACTGAGCCACCCAGTGCAGCCCCCCTCTACCCCCACTTGATTTTCATTGTTAACTCAAGTACTAACTCAAAGACCATTGCATCACCAAGGCTAAACCAAGCAGAGGAGTCTTCTCAGCAGCAACTGGATGAAGAAACTATTTTTAATGGTAAATTCTAAGGCTCAGGAGTGTGACTATAGAGCTGTGACATCCTTTTCAACTGCTATATGTGGAAAGAGTAAAACTGGGTAGAGCTAAGCAGAAAGAGAAGACGGAAGGAGGCCTATCGCTTCATGACCCAGTTCCAAACTGTGAGAAGAATGAGCCTACAGTCTTCCTTTCAATCTGTGAACTACCTTGGCATTCTTCCCAGAAAACAAAGGCATCTTGATGAAATCAACCACTTAAGACATGCCTTGATAAAAATGATGGATTTCAGGATAAAGAGAAATAACTATAAATACACATGCATTTTTTTAAAGTAAGTAGGTGATGTACAAAGAAACAAAACTGAAGGTAGCTTTAGATTTTTCCTTGAACCAAGACCCAGAAAATAGAACATCAAAGACCAATGTTTGAGTAGACCCAAAGGAAGAAGAATATCAAAATGAGTGCACCTTATTCTGTGATAGTAGAGACATGTTACCTGCTTTTCTCCATCAACACTGTAATTTCCCAGTCCAGGTATTGTCACCTCTTGTCATTTCCTCTCTTATCATATCCCTGAGCATCATTGTAGTCATAAACAAAGTTGTTAATCTCTCCAGTACCTGGCTGGTGGGAAGATTGATTAAACCAAATGAGACAGTGCCATGAATTAAGTCTCATTTTCATGCTTGGCTTGAAAAATCAACAAATATAAATATAAATACAGTTCACAAATATTTTGATATTTTAACTATACCAAAATCCATATTAGCTCTCCATTAAACCAACTCTGATGACATCTGAGTATCTTTTAAAAATTGTGCTATGGGATGCCTGGGTGGCTCAGTCAGTTAAGCATCTGCCTTCGGCTTGGGTCATGTTCCCAGGACCCTGAGATTGAGTCACACATCCCCCTATTTGTGCCACTCTCTCTCTCTTTCTTGCTCTCTCTCTAACAAATAAAATCTAAAAAAAAATTAAAAATAAAATAAAGTTATTCGATGTGCTTCAGAACACATATTTACCAAGATTTTTTCTTTTTTTTTCTTCTCATCTTTCTCCTTCTTTCCTCTCCCCCTTTATCTGTATCTCTCTTCATCTATTTTGAATTAACATTCACACACATACACACACACACACACGCACACACACACACACACAAATCACATAAGACCACTAAACTTAAGTGTATAGCTGAATGAGTTAACATGAGTAAACGTACAGCACCACCACCCAGATTAAAATATATACTATCCTTAGTACACCAACTTCTGTAATTTTCAGGACCAAGGAAGAAAGTATTCATAATTGGGATTAAGGTCAGAAAGGTATGTAAAGTCTGTCTGTTCACTATATCTTCCTTAAATGAAGGTGGAGTAACTAGTTACCCTAAGCTCAGCATGTACTATCAGTGATTGATCCTTACATCCCCATGAGATGTGAAAGTTGAAAAGGGAAATAACTTGCTTCTGGTATGAAAACATGCATGAACCTGAGTCTGTATGACCCTCAATGTTCCTTTCAGTATTTCTGGGTTCACAAGCCTTGCTCATAAACCAATTTCAGTGTGTATCATTGTATGCAGTGCTTACCATTTTATACATTTCTAAGCCCACAGAATACACATCTAAAGCTCAGGGACCATAACAAATCCTTACATTGCCAGCATTTAGCACAGAGCTTAGAACATAGTAAGTTTTAGCAAAATCGTAAGGGCAATGTTTGGATGGATGAAAGAAAAAATGAAGGAATTAAAGGAAAGAGTAAGAAAAAAGAAGAAAAGAAGGAAACAAAAATGTAACAACTACAGAAATGTTAAAATTTATTTTATTTTTTATTTTTTCCCCCTTCAAATGTGTGTGAATACTGTGTAGGAGAGGTTGGTCCTAAAGAAGAAACTCATGAAGGAAGGGAGGGGAGAGAGGAAGGAAGGAAGGGGAGAGGAAGGGAGGGAGGGAAAAAGATGGGAGGGAAGGAAGGAAATGAAAATAAGGAAGTAAAGGTGAATATTGCATTATATAATTTTTAGTCACATTTATCATCACCTCTACCCATATCACTTTGTCACTTCCCAGATACAGTGTTTGCTCTCTAAGTGGACAAAAGTTCTGCACTATAAGTTCAATTTCTGAAGAGAGTGAAAGATCACTTCTATAAAATGAGTTAAAACAACAACAACAACAACACTCATGCAAATGGGGTCCCTTGGCTTGTAAGTAGCAGTTAAAATAATTAAGATTCTCTAGAAACCGAAAGTGAATATTTAACAACATTTTGAAATTTACTAGATTCTCATAAAAATACAATTCTTTTTTTTTTCAGTATGTCACTGATGAAAACATATTTAAATATCCAGATCTGCTCTAAGTTTCTGCTGAATGATTCAAAACCAACAAATTAAACTGTAGGACACTATTATAATATGTTCAGAGTTGATTATGCAAAAATGGTAGCATATAGTATTTCATGTCTTCAGGTTATCTGCCTTGGTTTAGTACTCAGGATTCAGGCAGTATAAAGATTTGAGAATGAAAGTATTAAATTTTCTTTAAAGTTCAAAATTGGGCTGAGCCACATTGAATTATATTAAAACTGAAGGACTATCTCAATCTTCACTCAAGTTTCAGAGCAATCCTGGAAATGGCTGACATGACCTAGTGGTTTTTTTTTTTCCTCAAGTATAGACAGCCAGTAACACTCATAAAGTTTATTACCTTTTTTTTAATTATTATCAATTAATGGATGGTAATTCTGGGTTAAATCTGAAAAGTGAGTGTTTTGGCAAAGTGTAAAATATGCTTTAAAATATGGATGAAAACCATGATATTTAAGTTACCTGTGTAAAAAATCCAATTAAAATATATTACAACTTTATTTGTCAAATATACCTCAATGAAATTGAAAAACATTGTATCTCATGTACATTTTTTGAAAAGTTCTGAAATTTCTCCACCAAGGAGAATAGAATTTCTATGTTCAAGTGTGTTGAGAATGGTGATATAGATAGTAAACTTAAAGAGTTACTTTTAAAAAATTCTTTAAAAAATGAATTTGCAAATTTACAGCAACAAACAACAGTGGCATTTTAGCCACTACTATTTGCTTGTTTCTTTTTTGTTCATTTTTTGTTGTTGCCTAATTGTAGAAAGGTACATGGGTTATTTATTACTCAGTATGTTTTTAATTTGTTTTCCAAGTAAAATTTATACTAATTGAAATGTACAGATCTTAGTACTCATAGATAAACATATACACAAAACACATATGCACGTATGCACGTGTGCTCATATACACACACCTGTGTAATCATAATCTCAACCAAAATATAAGATATTTCTGTCAATCTTGGAAATTTTCCTTCTTTTCCCTTCCAATTAGTCTTGCCTTGCTAAAAGTACTAGTATTCTTATTTCTGTCACCATAGTTTATTTTGGTCTTCTTGAATGCGATGAAAATGGAATTCTATAGTATTTACTCTTTTGACTTGCTTCTTTTGCTCAGTGTAATGTTTTGGGTATTGCTTAATGTATCAAGTCATCTTTACTTTTTTTAATTTAAGTTCAATTAGCCAACATGTAATACATCAACTGACTGATCAACTCAGGTGCCCCTCATTTAAACCCTTTCAAGCAAAATTCTGTATATAAAATAGTTATCATTGTGTTGGAACAATGATATGTAATATACATACATGTACAATATATGTTATATATAATACATATAATGTGTATGTGTGTATGTACACATATATACATACACACACACATAGTTCCTTTTCCTCATAAGATTTACAGAGGAAGTAGGAAGCAGAAAAACAGTTCTTTCCATAATTGAATTAGATTTATCTTGTCAAGATGTGTTGCACTGGGCTATATCCATGTTTCAAATGTAACCATAAATCTATATGACCTCAGTTTCCATTTAAACATGACCTACCAGTTCATTAAGTTGGAACAGAAGTCCAGACCTCAGAGCTCTCTCTGCTCTGCAATTAGATGTTCAATGACTTCTGTTAACACTCGGTGATATAGAACTTGTTTTATTTGGCCTTGTTTCCAAATCAGTGATCTCAAATTTGTACTTCATGAATATTCCTGATCTTCTCTAACTTTCTAGAATTAAGATAACAACAGCAACAAAAACAACCCCCTACCAAAACAAACAAACAACAAACAAAGAAGCAAACAAAAACCTAAGAGAAAATGTTCCCTAGTGAAAGAGGTATTGAACTCATCTTTATCCAATACTGAGGTAGGATCACTTTGGGAATTGCAAGTAAGCATTCAAATGAGTGTACAGTGTGATCTCTAAAGACTTTATTTTTTTTTTCAGTGTTTAAGGCATGTAACTATCTATAAAGAAAATTAGTAAAATCTATTCTACGTTGCTACTTTTCAGTTGGATAACAATATGTGGAATTCTCATGTTACTCCATTTTAGCTATATTCCAGATTTCAGTAAAATCACATCAGGAGACACAGTGACATTTATTCTTACTTGACTTTTAAATATTTTTATTTTTTTAAAGAAATCTCTACAGCTGACATAGTGCTGGAGATCACAACTCAGAGATCAAGAGTCAGATGCTGTACAAACTGAGCCAGCTAGGTATTATTCTTACCTGACTTTTAAGTGTTTATAATAATAGAGGTAGAGTCAGCACATATATCCAATACTTTTGTCTACTTTTCTCATAGAAAGCAGTAGTAATATCAGTAATACAAGTAGGACAAATACAGTAAAGAGAGAATTGTTATTTCTAGCCCTGCTCGTTAATTAAACTAGCATCCCTAAAACTGAACCATGCTGGGGTCTTTACCTATGTTACTTCCACCCAAAATCAATTGGGATTATTAACATGCCCGATTTGTGTATAAGGTAACTGTGGCTTGGAGATGTTGAATAACTTGACCAAGAGGACACAGGTAGTTATTGGCAATAGTAGGATGAGATCGAGGTAATGTGAATCCAAAGCCTACACTCTGAGGCATTTTGCTCTGTAGATTTCTGTACAGTAAATGTGTAATAATGAGTACCCATTATTGTTATTAAAGCCACAGAATTTGAAGTAATTATTTTAAGTGTATGTATGTGATCTGCATATGCCATGTGTGCGTGTTTGCATGTGCATTTCCAAGAACAGTTTTAGGTCTAAGGCAGGCTCCAAGGATGATCATATTAATGTATTCATAGTAGTTTTTACTTTTTTTGGAAACAAATGGTTTTGGGATAATAAGAATATACCTTGATATTCATCCACACAAATTTATACCCAAAAACAATTTGTAGAAAATCAAATAGTAATTCAGTAATCCTTTGGATATAGTCCAATAATTGAATTTAAATGCTAACAAAACCAATGAAGCAAGATAATCTTCTTTCGCCTCTCCAGATCCACCACTTACTTTTCTCCAATATACTCTGTTTTTCCCCCTACTCACTTTACCCCCACTAAGACTGCCAGGTATGGAGTTTACCAGGGGAGCTCCTTTACACTCTGGCTTTCCACTGGCCTTGGCCAATTGGGAGCCAAGGCAGAAGATTGAGGGACAGTGAAGAAAGTGTGATCAGAGTATTTATTTCCTCTCTAAAGAATTACCTCTGACTGGTTGTTTCTGAATTAAATGAAAACTCCTCTCAGAGTTTCTTGTAATATAGGACATTGTCTTCTTTGTGTTCCTTAACCTCTTCTATTCAGTTATTTTTTTATACGTAGGGGTGGTTAAAACCTTGGAGTAATGCACAATCCTTTGTGATATAACTGAAACTTCCCTATGTGTGTTTAAATAGTGTCTTTAGTAATAAATTCTTAAAGTCTTGTAATTTCTGTGTTTCATCTGCTCCTTGCTAAAATGCATATATAAATATATATAATTTAAAGAACCACCTGCTTTATTCCTTATAGAAATTTCTTATAAGAAAATAAAGATATTTTATTTTTTTCCAGTTTTTATTTTTTTCCTTATTTTTTAAATTTTTTAATTTATTTTTTAAATTTCTTTTCAGTGTTCCAGAATTCATTGTTTATGCACCACACACAGTGCTCCATGCATTACATACCTCCATAATACCCACCATGAGGCTCACCCAACCTCCCAGCCCCTCCCCTCCAAAACCCTCAGATTGTTTTTCAGAGTCCACAGCCTCTCATGCCCCCCCCTCTAATTTCCCCCAACTCCCTTCTCCTCTCCATCTCCCTATGTCCTCTGTGTTATTTCTTATGCTCCACAAATAAGTGAAATCATATGATAATTGACTCTCTCTGGTTGACTTATTTCACTCAGCATAATCTTTTCCAGTCCCGTCCATGTTGATACAAAAGTTAGGTATTCATCCTTTCTGATGGAGGCATAATACTCCATAGTATATATGGAGCACATCTTCCTTATCCATTCGTCCATTGAAGAGCATCTTGGTTCTTTCCACAGTTTGGCAAATGTGGCCATTGCTGCCATGAACATTGGGGTACAGATGGCCCTTCTTTTCACTACATCTGTATCTTTGGGGTAAATACCCAGTAGTACAGTTGCAGGGCCCAAGGAAGCTCTATTTTTAATTTCTTAAGGAATCTCCACACTGTTCTCTAAAGTGGCTGCACCAACTTGCATTCCCACCAACAGTGTAAGAGGGTTCCCCTTTCCCCACATCCTCTCCAACGCACGTTGTTTCCTGTCTTGTTAATTTTGGCCATTCTAATTGGTGTAAAGTGGTATCTCAATGTAGTTTTGATTTGAATCTCCCTGATGACTAGTGATGAGGAATGTTTTTTCATGTGTCTGTTAGCCATTTGTATGTCTTCATTGGAGAAGTGTTTGCTCTTGTCTTCTGCCCATTTTTTGACACGATTATGTGTTTTGTGTGTGTTGAGTTTGAGGAGTTCTTTATAGGTCCTGGATATCAGCCCTTTGTCTGTATTGTCATTTGCGAATATCTTCTCCCATTCCGTGGGTTGCCTCTTTGTTTTGCTGACTGTTTCCTTTGCTGTGCAGAAGCTTTTGATCTTGATGAAGTCCCAAAAGTTCATTTTCACTTTTGTTTTCTTTGCCTTTGGAGACGTGTCTTTTTTTTTTTTTTTAAGATTTTTGTTTATTTATTTGACAGACAGAGATCACAAGTAGGCGGAGAGGCAGGCAGAGAGAGAGGAGGAAGCAGGCTCCCTGTCAAGCAGAGAGCCCGATGTGGGGCTTGATCCCAGAACCCTGAGATCATGACCTGAGCCGAAGGCAGAGGCTTAACCCACTGAGCCACCCAGGTGCCCTGGAGACATGTCTTGAAAGAAGTTGCTGTGGCCAATGTCAAAGACTTTACTGCCTATGTTCTCCTCTAGGATTCTGATGGATTCCTGCCTCACGTTGAGGTCTTTTATCCATTTCGAGTTTATCTTTGTGTATGGTGTAAGAGAATGGTTGAGTTTCATTCTTCTACCCATAGCTGTCCAATTTTCCTAGCACCATTTATTGAAGAGACTGTCTTTTTTCCACTATATATTTTTTCCTGCTTTGTCGAAGATAATTTGACCATAGAGTTGAGGGTCCATATCTGGGCTCTCTACTCTGTTCCATTGGTCTATGTGTCTGTTTTTGTGCCAGTACCATGCTGTCTTGGTGATCACAGCTTTGTAGTAAAGCTTGAAATTGGGCAACACGATGTCCCAGTTTTGTTTTTCTTTTCCAACATTTCCTTAGCAAATCGGGATCTCTTCTGATTCCATACAAATTTTAGGATTTTTTTGCTCCAGCTCTTTGAAAATTGCCAGTGGAATTTTGATCGGAATGGCATTGAAAGTATAGATTGCTCTAGGCAGTATAGACATTTTAACAACCTAGATGAAATGGATGCATTCCTGGAAAACTATAAACTACCAAAACTGAGTCAGAAAGAAATTGACAACCTGAATAGACCAATATCTAGTAACGAGATTGAAGCAGTGATCAAAAACCTCCCAAAAAACAAGAGCCCAGGACCTGACGGATTACCTGGGGAATTCTACCAAACTTTCAAAGAAGAAATAATAACTATTCTCCTAAAGCTGTTTCAAAAAATTGAAGCAGAATGAAAACTTCCAGACTCTTTTTATGAAGCCAGCATTACCCTGATCCCCAAACCAGGAAAAGACCCCACCGAAAAGAAGAATTTCATACCAATATCCCTGATGAAAATGGATGCTAAGATTCTCAAGAAGATCCTAGCTAATAGGATCAACAGTACATTAAAAAGATTATCCACCATGGCCAGGTGGGATTTATCCCTGGGCTGCAAGGGTGGTTCAACATTCGCAAATCAATCAATGTGATAGAACAAATCAATAAGGGAAGAGAGAAGAACCACATGGTCCTCTCAGTTGATGAAAAAAAGGCATTTGACAAAATACAGCATACATTCCTGATTAAAACGCTTCAAAGTATAGGGATAGAGGGAACATTCCTTTACTTCATAAAACCTATCTATGAAAAACCCACAGTGAATATCATCCTCAATGGGAAAAAGCTGACAGCCTTCCATTCCTTTTGAGATCAGGACCACAAGGATGCCCACTCTGGTTCAAAATAGTATTAGAAGTCCTAGCAACAGCAATCAGAAAACAAAGAGAAATAAAATGTATTCAAACTGGCAATGAAGAAGTCAAACTTTATCTCATCGCAGATGACATGATACTTTATATGGAAACCCAAAAGACTCCACCCCTAAACTACTAGAACTCATTCAGCAATTCAGTAATGTGGCAGGATACAAAATCAATGTACGGAAACCAATTGCTTTCTTATACACTAACAATGAAAATACAGAAAGGGAAATTAGAGAATCGATTCCATTTACTATAGCACCAAGAACCATAAGATACCTGGGAATAAACCTAACCAAAGAGGTAAATGATCTGTCCTCAAGGAACTACAGAACACTCATGAAAGAAATGAAGAAGATGCAAAAAGATGGAAGACCATTCCATGCTCATGGATTGGAAGAAAATAACTATATTTTAAAGCACACATACATTCAAATGTATTTCCAAATATAATATTCATAAACAAATCTGGAGGAATTGAGAGAAAGATTATGTGGGTCCAGTTCTCTCATTTAATAATAAAGAAGGAGACTCTTCTAGGTCCTGATGTAGGACAATGATCTAGGTAAGAAGATAATTGTGACCTTGGAATTCTATGAAGTTGATATTTTTCCCATGAAAGTTGCTTCTGTGCATTGCACATATTTATACAATTAAGAATCCCATATGTCTATCCATCGGATTGTATTGCATTCGTGCATTTATTTCTGCAGAAAACATTCTGCATTATTTTTTATATCACATGATTCTTTTTGGTTTCCAAATATAATAATAGAGAGTAAAGCATAAGTAAATAGCGTCACTTAGTATGTCATTTTCAAAACTACTATACTTTTGTTCCACTGTGGAAAGAATTTAAAATCAAAGCAAGAATGAGTTTACTATAAAAAAAAAAAATCCTATTTGACAGGTATAAGCTCTGAAGTACAAGTATGTTACAAGTTTTCCTTAGACATGCCCTGCTTCTCTTCAGTGGTCAAATTGATTGTCCTTGACAAATCAGACCGGTCAGGCACAAAATAGACCTAGTATCACAGTGTCTATGGATTTCTTTTCCTGCTGGTTACTAAGCTGATCAGGTGTAAACTATCTTTCTGACTGAAATAATTAGAAAGACATTTATCCATGGGAATTTTTTTCACATTATGTAAGTCATGAAAGACCACAAAGAGTTCCCTTTTACTGTCTACACTAGCATTTCATGGTGTTTTAAAATATTAACCACTTATCTCTTACGTTCTATTCTAAAATTCACTAAGTGTTTTTAAAAAGTCCAGTTGGAAATAAACCTATTGGAATCATATTCTGTTGGGGGTGGAGGGGCTTTGTTTCTCTTTTTTAACTCCTTCTAAGCACTTGGATTTATACTTAGTATTCGTATGTGCTTCTCACTGTTATTGCCTATGCCGTTTGGAGGGATTCTTTAATTCCCAGCATTATAAAGATAACAAAATTATAAATTGGGAATGACTTCACTTTCACTTTAGAGTGATAATGAGACAAAATTCATGATGCACTTAATGTTGCATAATTTTAAAATTAAAATTAAAAATTTTAACATTATCCAAGGTGTTATGACAGTAAGTTTTAATTCTTCATCTACTAAAGTACTAATGGGAATTTTTTAACAATATGGCCCCAAAACGCACAGTGTAGTCTCTATTCCTTTGCCCATGTTCCTCTGTCAACTTTTTGTGCCCCATGACCTTCTTTTCCCATACTAACTGTGTTTATATTGGCCAGTTTTAAAAGCACTTATTCCTATTGGAAATTTATCTTTAATCTCAACTGTAATTTATAAATGTTCCCTTCCAATGTTGCATTTAATCAGCTGATTTAAGTGGATATTTGCTTCTTCAATTAATTTAACAAAATACTCTGCTCTCACTATTCACTCAGGAAAAGTCTTCTCTCTATAACTTAATTGTTTTCTATTGATTGTGGGTTGATTCACAATATGCCTCATGCTATAGAAAGCAGAATTATACTCTGAATGTTGTTCAGGCTAAATGATACATTTCTTATTGGACAATGATAAAAACTCTTGGATACCATAACCCTTCTTATCTATCATCTTTTTTTTTAAGATTTTATTTATTTATTTGAGAGGGGGGGAGAGCATGAGAGGAGAGAGGTCAGCGGGAGAAGCAGACTCCCTGCCGAGCAGGAAGCCTGATGTGGGACTCAATCCCAGGACTCCAGGATCATGACCTGAGCCGAAGACAGTCGCTTAACCAACTGAGCCACACAGGCGCCCTTATCTATCATCTTTTAACATCTATTTATCTCTTATGTTTCTTACTCTGATCTCACCCTCATGTTAGAACTCCACTGTAGTACCATCAGGTTTCTTTCTTTCCCTGTTTGCTTGCTGTTTATCATTTCATCATTCAATGTTAATATTGAGTATACTACCATTTCATTATTTCCTTTTGCTCTTAAAATGTTATATGAGGAAAATTAATCTCATATTTTTAATATTTTATTTATTTATTTGAGAGAGAGAGAGCATGAGAAGGAGGAAGGGCAGAGGAAAAGGGAGAAGCAGACTCCCCACTGAGCAGGGAACCAGACGTGGAGCTTGATTCCAGGACCCTGAGATCATGACCTGAGCCAAAGGCAGATGCTTAACTGACTGAGCCACCCAGGTACCCCAAATCTCATATTAAATAAGAAGAAACTCCTGAAAACTAAAGAGTTAAGATGCATTCATGAAAGTATTTTAGATCTAGGTTTCTACTAGCCCATGCCTCTCCAGCCCTTTTTCTGGCTTGTTGTCACAATTATGGTCTATTTAGGTCATAAGTGCTCTTGATTTAGCAATCATAGACCCTACCCAACCTTCAATCATATGTGGGTGTTTTTCAAACTTTAGCTAGCATCTGAATCACTTGGAGCTTTGGTTGAAATACAGACTTCTGGTCCTCATCCTAAAGAACCATTAACCTGTCCTATTATTTTAGAAATTGTATTCCTTTGACCAGTTGGTCTAAGGACATATATCTTACCCAGTTCTATCTAATATGAAATAAGAATAAATTAGGTAGGGTGAACTTCTCTTCTGACACGAAAATATAACCCCTTCCTAGAATAAACGTGGTGCATTTTGCCATACTTCTTCCTTCCTGTTATAGAAATTATAAATATTCAGAGATACAACAACCACCTTTAGTAATGTCATAGAACTATGAGGTGAAAATCAGAAAGATGTAAAGCCATAACTTTTAAGATGATAGAACAGAATAATTAGAGGAGGTATTGTCTTGGATGATACCATTCAATCCTTGTTCTATATAGATCTGGATAGTCTCCTTGCAACTTTGAATGTTTTTTATTAATTATTTTTATTAACATATAATGTATTATTTGCCCCAGGGGTACAGGTTTGTGAATTGTCAGGCTTGTACACTTCAAAGCACTCACCATAACACTTACCCTCTCCAATGTCCATAACCCAACCATCCTCTCCACACTCCCCCTCCCCCCAGCAACCCTCAGCTTGTTTTGTAAGATTAACAGTCTCTTATGGTTTGTCTCCCTCCCGATCCCATCTTGTTTCATTTTTTCCTTCCCTACCCCCCAAAGCTCCCACACTGCCTCTCAAATTCCTCATATCAAGAAGATTATATGATAATTGTCTTTCTCTGATTGATTTATTTCACTCAGCATAATACCCTCTAGTTCTACCCACATCCTTGCAAATGGCAACATTTCATTTCTTTTGATGGCTGCATAATATTCCATCGTGTGTGTGTGTGTGTGTGTGTGTGTGTGTGTGTGTGTGTGTGTATCACATATTCATTATCCATTCATCTGTTGATGGACATCTACGTTCTTTCCGTAGTTTGGCTATTGTGGACATTGCTGCTGTAAACACTTGGGCACACGTGTCACTTCAGATCACTACATTTGTATCTTTAGGGTAAATACCCAGTAATGTGATTGCCGGGTTGTAGGGTAGCTCTATTTTCAACATTTTGAGGAATCTCCATGCTGTTTTCCAGAGTGGTGCACCAGCTTGCATTCCCACCAGCAGTGTAAGAGGGTTCCCCTTTCTCTGCATTCTCTCCAACATCTCTCATTTCCTGACTTGTTAATTTTAGCCATTCTGACTGGTGTGAGGTGGTACCCCATTGTGGTTTTGATTTGTATTTCCCTGATGCCGAGTGATGTGGAGCACTTTTTCATGTGTCTGTTGGCCACTTGGATGTCTTCTTTGCAGAAATGTCTGTTCATGTCCTCTGCATATTTCTTGATTGGATTATTTATTCTTTGGGTGTTGAGTTTGATTCTTTATAGATTTTGGATACCTGCCCTTTATCTGATATGTCATTTGTGAACATATTCTCCCATTCTGTCAGTTATCTTTTGGTTTTGTTGACTGTTTCCTTTGCTGTGCAAAAGCTTTTGATCTTGATGAAGTCTCAATAGTTCATTTTTGCCCTTGTTTCCCTTGCCTTTGGCGATGTTTCTAGGAAGAAGTTGCTGCGGCTGAGGTCAAAGAGGTTGCTGCCTGGTTCTCCTCAAGGATTTGGATGGATTCCTGTCTCACATTGAGGTCTTTCATCAATTTTGAGTCTATTTTTTGTGTGGTGTAAGGAAATGGTCCAGTTTCATTTTTCTGCATGTGGCTGTCCAATTTTCCCAACACCATTTGTTGAAGAGACTTTTTTTTTTCCCCCATTGGACATTCTTTCCTGCTTTGTCAAAGATTAGTTGACCATAGAGTGGAGGGTCTATTTCTGGGCTCTCTATACTGTTCCATTGATCTATGTGTCTGTTTTTGTGCCAGTACCATACTGTCTTGATGATGACAACTTTGTAATAGAGCTTGAAGTCCAGAATTGTGATGCCACTAACTTTGGCTTTCTTTTTCAACATTTCTCTAGCTATTTGGGGTCTTCTCAGTTCCATATGAATTTTGGGATTATTTGTTCCATTTCTTTGAAAAAAATGGATGGTATTTTGATAGGGATTGCATTAAATGTGTAGATTGCTTTAGGTGGCAGATATTTTCACAATATCTGTTCTTCCAACCCATGAGCCTGGAACATTTTTCCATTTCTTTGTGTCTTCCTCAATTTCTTTCATGAGTACTTTATAGTTTTTGGAGTACAGATTCTTTGCCTCTTTGGTTAGGTTTATTCCTAGGTATCTTATGGTTTTGAGTGCAATTGTAAATGGGATTGACTCCTTAATTTCTCTTTCTTCTGTCTTGTTGTTGGTGTATAGAAATGCAACTGATTTCTGTGCATTGATTTTTATATCCTGACATTTTTCTGAATGCCTGTATGAGTTCTAAAAGTTAAGTAGTGAAGTCTTTTGGGTTTTCCATGTAAAGTATCATATCATCTGCAAAGAGTGAGAGTTTGACTTCTTCTTTGCCAATTCGTATGACTTTTATTTCTTTCTCTTGTCTGATTGCAGAGGCCAGAGATTCTATACTATGTTGAGTAGCAGTAGTGATAGTGGGCATCCTTACCATGTTCCTGACCTTAGGGGAAAAGCTCTCAGTACTTCCCCATTGAGAATGATATTCACTGTGGGTTTTTCATAGATGGCTTTGATGATATTGAGGTATGTACCCTCTATCCTGACACTTTGAAGAGTTTTGATCAAAAAGGTGCTGTAATTTGTCAAATGCTTTTTCAGCATCTATTGAGAGTAACATATGGTTTTTGTTCTTTCATTATTAATGTATTGTACACATTGATTGATTTGCAGATATTGAACCAACCTTGCAGCCCAGAAATAAATCCCACTTGGTTGTGGTGAATAATCCTTTTTATATGCTTTGGATCCTATCAAAGCCATCTATGAAAAACCCACAGCAAATACTGGGATATAACCCAGGACCCTGAGATCCTGACCAGCCCTGCCAAAGGGAGACACTTAACCATCTGAGCCAGCCAGGAACCTCCTCTTCATGACTCTTAATCCCTCTAACTCATTCTGAACCTTCCCTTTAGTGATCTGTCCTCTCAAAGAAAAGATGCTTCTTAGCCTTTTACCAAGCTAATAATGAAATTTTCTCTGCATTTTATCTTTCCCTCATACCTTGTTCCAACATATCCACAAGTCCCACTGCAATTCTATTACTACTTCCTGATTCCAAGATCCTAAAGTCTCTCACTTGGACCATGGGAGCCTCCTAAGTAGTCTCTTTCATTCATTCTTATCACTATATTCTTTTTTTCATACAAAAGCCAAAATAAGCTTTTTAAAAAATAAAACATGATTCTTCTTTATTTAAATCTGTTCAGTGGTTTCCCCCCGAAATTTGAATAAAATCAAAATTCTTTTCCTTGGTTTACAGATACTATTTTCCCCTTAATAACATACTCCCAAGTTTTGTCATTCCTCTTAGCCTATACTCACATTATTTTCTCCATTAAATATGTGACATTTTAAAAAATATTTAATTTATTTATTTGACAGAGAGAGAGAGATCACAAGTAGACAGAGACAGGTAGAGAGCGAGGGGAAGCAGGTTTCCTGTTGAGCAGAGAGCCCAATGCGGGGCTCAATCCCAGGACCCTGGGATCATGACTGAGCTGAAGGCAGAGGCTTAACCCACTGAGCCACCAAGGTGCCCCGTGACATTTATTTTTAGTCTAGAGCCTTGATATTGAAGTATGTACCCTCTATTCCTACTTTGAAGAATTTTGATCATGAAAGGGTGCTGTATTTTGTCAAATGCTTTTCAGCATCTATTAAGAGTACCATATTGTTCTTGTTGTTTCTTTTATTAATGTATTGTATCACACTGATTTATTTGTGGATGTTAAACCACCCTTGCAGCCCTGGAATAAATTCCACTTGGTCATGGTGAATAATCCTTTTAATGTACTTTTGGATCCTACCAGCTAGTATTTTGGTGAGAATTTTCACATCTGTGTTCATCAAGGATGTTGGTCTGTAATTCTCCTTTTTGGTGGGGTCTTTGGTTTTGGGATCACAGAAATGCTGGCCTCATAAAATGAGTTTGGAAGTGTTCCTTTCATTCCTCCCATTTCTATTTCTTGGAAAAGTTTCAGGAGAATAGGTATTAATTCCTCTTTAAATGTTTGGTAGAATTCCCCTGGGAAGCCTCTGGCCCTGGGTTCTTGTTTGATGGGAGATTTTTGATGAATGTTTCAATCTCCTTACTGATTATGAGTCTGTTCAGGTTTTCTATTTCTTCCTGGTTCA
The DNA here is from genome assembly GCF_902655055.1 of Lutra lutra. NCBI lineage: Eukaryota > Metazoa > Chordata > Mammalia > Carnivora > Mustelidae > Lutra > Lutra lutra. The sequence continues at coordinate 21,550,406 of NC_062294.1, forward strand.
GTGTTGGTAGTTTATACATCTCTAGGAATGAATCCATTTCTTCCATTGTCAAATTTGCTGGTGTATATTTGCTCATAATATGTTCTTATAAGTGTTTGTATTTCTTTGTTGTGATCTCTCCTCTTTCATTCATGATTTTATTTATTTGGGTCCTTTCTCTTTTCTTTTTATAAGTCTGGCCAGGGGTTTATCAATCTTATTAATTCTTTCAAAGAACGAGCTCCTAGTTTCATTGATTTGTTCTACTGCTTTTTGGTTTCATTTCATTAATTTCTTCTCTGATCATTATTATTTCTCTTCTCCTGCTGGGTTTAGGCTTTCATTGCTGTTCTTTCTCTAGCTCCTTTAGGTGTAGGGTTAGGTTGTATACTTAAGACCTTTCTTCTCTCTTGAGAAAGGCTTGTACCACTATATATTTTCCTCTCAGGACTGCCTTTGCTGTGTCCCAGAGATTTTGAACAGTTGTGTTTTCATTTTCATTTTTTTCCATGAATTTTTTTCAATTCTTCTTTAATTTCCTGGTTGACCCACTCTTCCTTTAGTAGGATGGTCTTTAGCCTCCAAGTATTTGAGTTCTTTCCAACTTTCCTTTTGTGATTGAGTTCTAGCCTCAGAACATTGTGTCTGAAAATATGCAGGGAATGATCCCAATCTTCTGGTACCAGTTGAGACCTGATTTGTGACCCAGGATGTAATCTATTCTGGAGAATGTTCCATGTGCACTAGAGAAGAATGTGTATTCTGTTGCTCTGGAATTGAATGTTCTGAATATATCTGTGATGTTCATCTGGTCCAGTGTGTCATTTAAGGCCTTTATTTCCTTGTTGATCTTTTGCTTGGATGATCTGTCCATTTTGTTGAGGGGGGTGTTAAAGTCTCCTACTATTATTGTATTATTGTTGGTGTGTTTCTTTGATTTTGTTATTAATTGATTTATATAGTTGGCTGCTCCCATGTTAGGGACATAGATATTAAAATTGTTAATCTTCTTGTTGGACAGACCCTTTGAGTATGATATAGTATCCTTCCTCATCTCTTATTATAGTCTTTGGCTTAAAATCTAATTGATCTGATATAAGGATTGCCACCCCAGCTTTCTTTTGATGTCCATTAGCATGCTAAGTTTTTTCCACCCCCTCACTTTAAGTCTGGAGGTGTCTTGGGGTCTAAAATGAGTTTCTTGTAGACAGCATATTGATGGGTTTTGTTTTTTTATGCATTCTGATGCTCTGTGTCTTTTGATTGGGGCACTTAGCCCATTTACATTCAGGGTAACTATCGAAAGATATGAATTTAGTGCCATTGTATTGTCTGTAAGGTGACTGTTACTGTATATTGTCTGTTCCCTTTCTGGTCTACTACTTTTAGGCTCCCTCTTTGCTTAGAGGACCCCTTTCCATATTTCCTGTAGGGCTGGTTTGGTGTTTACAAATTCTTTTAGTTTTCGTTTGTCCTGGAAGCTTTTTATCTCTCCTTCTATTTTTAATGATAGCCTAGCTGGATATAGTATTCTTGGCTGCATGTTTTTCTCCTATAGTGCTCTGAATATATCATGCCAGTTCTTTCTGGCTTGCCAGGTCTCTGTGGATAAATCTGTTGCCAATCTAATATTTCTACCATTGTGTGTTACAGACTTCTTGTCCTGAGCTGCTTTCAGGATTTTCTCATTGTCACTAAGACTTGTAAGTTTTACTATTAGATGATGGGGTATGGACCTATTTTTATTGATTTTGGGGGGTTCCTCTTTGCTTCCTGAATTCTGATGCTTGTTCCCTTTGCCAAATTAGGGAAATTCTCTACTATAATTCGCTCCAATATACCTTCTGCCCCCTCTCTTTCTTCTTTTTCTGGAATCCCAATTATTTTAATACTGTTTCATCTTATGGTATCACTTATCTCTCAAATTCTCCCTTCATGGTCCAGTAGTTGTTTGTCTCTCTTTTGCTCAGCTTCTTTATTCTCCATCATTTGGTCTTCTATATCACTAATTCTCTCTTCTGCCTCCTTTATGCTAACAGTAAGAGCCTCCACTTTTTATTGCACCTCATTAATAGCTTTTTTAAATTTCAACTTGGTTAGATTTTAGTTCTTGTCTTTCTCCAGAAAGGAATTTTATCTCTCCAGAAAGGGTTTCTCTAATATCTTCCATGCCTTTTTTGAGCCCAGCTAGCACCTTGAGAATCATCATTCTGAACTCTAGATCTTACATATTACCAATGTCCATATTGATTAGGACCCTAGCCATTGGTACTGCCTCTTGTTCTTTCTTTCTTTTTTTTTTTTTTTTTGTGGTGAGTTTTTCTGCCTTGTTATTTTATCCAGATAAGAATATATGAACAAGAAAATAAAATACTAAAAGGGTGGCAAAGACCCCAGAAAGATGTACACTATCCAAATCAGAAGAGATCCAAAACTGGGGGGGAGAAGAATGGAGGAAAAAATAAATAAAAATTTAAAAATAAAAAATTATATATATGTGTGTCTGTGTGTGTGCGCACGCGCACATGCGCGTATGTATGTATTAGACTGGTGAATGGAACAGAGCCACCCTGTTTATTTTTGGTGTATTTTGGTCTTGTAGAAGAAATTACCTCCCAAAATTTAAAAGAAAGAAAAACTTATGTATATACAAAAATAAGGGTAAACACGGTGAAGGGATGGAATATGACTGTAAAGATGAAAATTTTTTTAAAAATTCTAAAAAATGAATTGATAAGATAAGTTGGTTGGGAAAAGAAAAAAGAAAAAAAGAGGGAATGTGCTCAGGCTGGAAACTAGAACAAACCCATGGGCTAGATTAGGGTATATTTTGATCTATTAGAAGAAATTGTAGTCCAAAATTTTTTAGAAAAAAAAAAAACCTATATGTATACAAAAAAATAAGGTTAAATACAATGAAAGGATAAAATATGACTATAACATAATGAAGGTTTAAAAAGTTGTTTTTTTTTTTTAGAAAAGTATTGTTAAGATAAACTAGTTAAAAAATGTTAAAAGAGGAAAGTGGAAAAGTTTAAAAAAAAATTAAAAATAATTAACTTTGCAAGACTAAAAGATCATGGGGAAAAAGCCACGAATTCTATGTGTTGCTTTCTCCTAGCTCTGGAGTTCCACTCTTCTCCTTGTTTGGTGAGCTTGGTCTTGGCTGGATGTCCTTGCTGATCTTCTTGGGGAGGGGTCTGTTGCAGTGATTCTCAAATATCTTTGCCTGAGGCAGAATTGCACCACCCTTGCCAGGGACTGGGCTAAGTAATCTGCTGGGGTTCGCTCTCGGAGCTTATGTTCCCTGATCACTTTCCGTACTGCTTTGGAGGACGGGAATGAAAATGGCGACGTCCCCATCTCTGGCCCAGAGGAGCCAAGAGCTTGGGGCCCCAGTCCTCAGTGCACCCTCAGAGATAAGCAATCAATCCCTCCCGTCTCCCTGGTGTCTGGCTGCGCTCTGAGCTCACCTGTCATGTGACCAAGTGTTTCTGTCTCTGGTCATGGCCCCATTTGGAGTCTCCAAACCAAGAAGATTCCTGCTGCACTGTTCCTCCCAGAGTAGGAAGGTGAGTCTCCCCGGATCTGCCACTTGTGGGGTCCCTGCTCAAAGAGCAATGGTCCAACTATGTCTTGGATCAGGATTTAATGTAACCCTAATCTGAAAGCTCACTTTTTGGGTCTATCTCTGTAGTTGGCTTCCCCACTCTGATACCTGGCAGCTCTTCCCCACTCAGATACCCCCAATCGTTCTATGACCCTGTGACCCTTGAAATCTCCATGAAGATGGGAATATTTTATCTTGTGTACTATTAAAATCCAGGCCTAGCCCTAAGCCCAGATGGAGCAGTCCCTCAAATAAATTTTGTGAATTAATTTATGAATTTTTAGATGATTGGTAGGCCTGGGGAGAAAAAAATTTATTTATTTAAATTGATTATAATTTAAGATCACATAATACATTAAAAATCTCGAGGGGCGCCTGGGTGGCTCAGTGGGTTAAAGCCTCTGCCTTCAGCTCAGGTCATGATCCCAGGGTCCTGGGATCCAGCCCCGCATCGGGCTCTCTGCTCACAGCAGGGAGCCCGCTTCCCCCTCTCTCTCTGCCTGCCTCTCTGCCTACTTGTGGTCTCTGTCTGTCAAATAAATAAAATCTTAAAAAAAAAATCTTGATAACAAGAATAGAATAAATACAACTTTGAGATGGGACAGTACTTTTAGGACTTAAAGGCCATGTTCATGTAAATTTTCTATGCTTCATTAAAAGTCCTGGAGTCCACAGGAAAAAAAAAAAAAAAGAGCAATGTCCCTCAGTGGAGCGGACTTCAAAATTCTGATTTTGTGCTCCACTGCTCCACCACTTGCCAGAAGCCATCCCTCCCCTTGCAGTCTATCTCCCCATCTCTTTGGATTCACTTCTCCGTATGTCCTACCTCTCAGAAAGTGGTTGATTTTCTATTCTTAGAATTGCTGCTCTTCTTCTCTTCTATCTCCTGTTGAGTTTGTAGGTGTTTGGAATGGTTTGATACCTATCTAGCTGAACTCCTGGGATCTGATGTCATTTCAGTTCGCTACTCCTCTGCCATCTTGCCTCTCTGCAACTTTGAATTTTATAAAGACTAATGAACTCCTATTAAATGAAGCTGAAGTTGGGACACCTGGGTGGTTCAGTTGGTTAAGCATCCCACTCTTGACTTTGGCTCAAGTCGTGATCCCAAGATCATGAGATTGAGCCCCACATTGGGGTCTGTGCTGGGCATGGAACCTGATTATGATTATCTGGCTCTCTTTCCCTCTGCCCCTCCCACCACCTAAAAAAAATGAATCTAAAGTTATTTTGGAATGCAGTCACTTCTATCTCATCTTATACGGGCACCCAATAGTTTAGAGGAGCTGGAATTTCAAATTTGGTTTTGCCAAATCTGGTTTTATTTTGTTTTGTTTTAATCTGGTATCCTTGAACACTCACCTTTTCCCTTACCTCCGGATTGCTGGTGTTCTACCACTGGGTTCTCAAATCCTCCTGTCTGCTTTAGTCACTTTGGTGCCTTTTTCTTCTCTAGAAGTAATCCAAATGATGTTATTGTTATTGAGGTCCATCAAAGAATATACCAAAATAGAAAAGGCAACTTGCAAGAAATAGATTTCATCAAAAAACAAACAAACAAACAGAAACAAAGACAAAGAAAACAAAAAGAAAGAGAAAAAAAGAAAAAAAGTGCATATCAAAATATCAGAAGAGAGTTGTATGATGAATTAAACATGGGAATGAATTTAAAATCTCTAAATCACAGCACGACAGCTATTTAGGTGTTATTGTGTACTCTTGGGAAACATAATCCAGCTGCTCTACAAAGTATTACAGCAGCCTAACCTGGCAAATAACCCTGATCCTGAGCATGTTTTACTCCAGGCCATTGCCTAACATATGGATGGAAATTTCTACAGCCATCAGCCCAAGCCTGAATGCACAAACAAGCAAAGTTGGGCATGGTTCCACTTGACTCAATGACTTGGCATAATGTATAAGTGTTGCACAGTTAACACTTTCTTGTGTTATCTTGGAAATCTTTGCTTGTCATACACTGTAAAGACACAAGAAATCATACTTTCATTCATTCTTTTAACAATTACCTTTGTTGTCAAGTTATAATCAGAAAAACAAAGCTTGTTTTTATGATTCTTAAAGTAATTTCATATTCATCATCTTATTTGAAATGAGTCTATGTACAGCCAATGAGACAAAATATTGTTGACATAATAACTGAAGTTATTAGGAATTGGAATATCAAAACATGAGGTAGAGACCTACAAGGTCATTTGTCCTCTCTTATGAATGAATGGAGGGTTCAAACAGCAGATTGTCTGGCCACTGCCAATGTCCTTTTCTTAAGAGATATAGGTACTTGTACATGATCATTAGTGAATTAATGCTAACATCAAGACTAGAGTCTTGATGACTTGACATTGAATCAAGCATAATTCTAATAAGTGAGGATTCTTTTTGTGTGAAGCTGATATTATATTCTTTCTTCTTGATTTCGAGTTTAGAAATATAATTGACTTGGAACTTTGGAGCCAGAAGGTCACTCATGCCATATACACAGTGGGTAATAATACTCCTTTTAATTATTATAGTGGAAAAGATGGAGGTGTTTGCATCTGAAGGTCTGTGTTACCTCTGTTTGAGTCCAAAAAGGGAATGACCTAAACCACAATGAAAAAAATTTGGATTATTATTCAATGTCTGTCAAATTATAAGACTGTCCTTAAAACAGAAGAAAAATAAGACCTAGGTAGAATTTTTTGGTGATTAGGAGATAAAATATAGAAATACAAATGTAACAGATCAACTGGTATTCTTTATATATATAAAACAGTTTACCTGCTGGAGAAAAATCATGTAGTAATGGTTGCTGTGATGATTCCATTGGAATTCAATTGAAATAAAAAGATAAGAAGGGAAAGCATTATCTTTATAAGATTTTTCCAAATTAAAGAAAAAAAAAACTTTCAAGCTAAGATATACATAGATGTTAATAAATATATAGATACAGAAATAGGGATAGATGATAGGCAGACAGATAAACCTCACTCCATATGAAGTCTTTGGACATAGAAACAGGTTTATCATTGTAGTGGATTGTTACTGGAATTGTAAACCCAGTGCATTTTACAAATATTAATCAACCACCATTTAGTCAGTTCTTCCTCTATAAAAAGCCCTGAGAGAGGTATTGTGGGGTATGCAAACATTCTTAATACTTTGTTTACATCTGCATCAAAGGGTTCATCCGTTAAAAACATGTTTGTGTTCTTACTAGGCTGCATAGGAAAAGAAGTGGGAGAAATGTATCAGAGATAGGGAATCAGAAACCATAATTGATTGTTCCTTTTTCTGTGGTTCTAGCAAGTAACATGATAAGTGATATACATTTTATTTTGATCTGCCCACAATCTTGTTCTTGTTGTCAAGATTAGGAGAGACATATCAGAAGTGAAACAGAACAAACATGGAAGTATTTCTCCAAGTTATACAGAACTTTAAATTAAATGTTTCATGACAGGATAAGCAAATAACTCCAGGGCATATTCCTTCCAACTTTGCTCGTTCTGTTTTTTCAGTGTGAGATAAAGCAAACGAACTGTGCTTACAAGCTACATTTTATGTATTCATTTTCTTATATATAATAACATGGAGACTATCAGTCTTCCTACTCATTAATGGGCCTCATTAATTTTGTAAATCATTCAGAAAAGATGTATTTCTTGATTGTGTGGGAAGAGTGTTGGTGTTCACAAGCAATATCATGACCTGAATTTTCTGTTTTGCCAACATGAAAGCAAACAAAGAAGAATCATAGTAACTGGGGTGCCTGGGTGGCAGTTGGTTAAGCATCTGACTCGTGGTTTCAGCTCACACCATGATCTCAGGGTACTGAGATCAAGCCCTGCACTGGGCTCTGCACTCAGTGCAGAGTCTGCTTGAAATTCTCTCTCCCTCTCCCTTTCCCCCCACCATTTGTGTGTGCTCTCTCTCTTTCCAAAGTAAATAAATACATCTTTTAAAAAATCATAATAAAATTTATTTTGTCTATAAACAGACACACAAACATATGCTGCATATAATGCATCATTTTCTTATTAATATGACAAAAACAAGAATCATGACTGTACATTTGTGTAAACATGCACATACACAGACAAATACACACATGTTCTTTTTTCATTAGAGGGAAATGACAATGTTGTCATAATATAATTGTTTAAGTATTGTATTTTCACTAATAGGGCAAGCTACCAAGATTGTGTTTTTAAAGGCATCTCATTGAATGTTGGATTCTGTGAACCTCAATTAAAACACTCAAGAAACAGAAAGAACTAGTATAAGTGTATTATCTTAAATAACTATTGGTTGTTGAGTTACTCATGAATTAAAGCATCCAGATTCAAAGTTCAAATGGTGGCAACAAGTCTCAAGTAAGTTCCAACTTTTAGCAGCTTTCCTTTCCACAGTCTTAGTCTCTATAGCCACATAGTAGATGAGGGAAGGATCCTAACATACTCAGAGATACATATGCATGCAGGAAGAGTTTTTTTCTGAAAGCCAAATATCAGTTAGCCCCATTGGTTTCATTTCAATATAAACTTATTCCTAAATTCCCAGGGAAAGAAAGATTGTAGGTGGGCAAGCCATGGTTTAGTCTCTAGGATCCTGCTGCCTGACTCCAACCTGGCTCCCTTGAACTTTGATAACTTTGGTATCTTGATAACCTATGATATTTTGATGACCTTGATAACAGCATTGCTTTGAACACATTACTTAATCCTTTTGTTTCCCATTTGCATTTATAGCGAGTAGATAATAATAGATAATAACAATACCTGAATCATAGATTGTTTTATCAAAATTGTGTGTTTGAGTCATAGAAATTGCCTAGTATATCTGGTACAAGAGTGTCTTGAACAAGTATATAGTTGTTGTTGTTATTATTATTATCATTATTAGTATTACTGGAGAGCTCTATATCATGGAACATCCATGAATGCAGAGTGGTGGATGAATGGATATCCAAAAGAAATTAAGTTATTATTTTTTACAAGTAAATATATAGCAGGTCATCTCAAAATATATATTTATAGAAGTAAATAGCCAATGTTTGATCACTGTAGGAAAATGCCTCTGTGGGTTACTGGAGAACTCAAGGTCACCTTGAGAAATCACCTCTCAAGTTTGCCTTGTTATCAGTACTCTAGATGTACTTCCTAAGGCCCTTGTCCCTGTACCCCAAAATCTCCATCCTTATGCTTCATCTTTTTGCTGCAAGAGTTGCATTAAAAAGTGTGTGGGAAGCTAGAAATGGGGCAACTTTCAGAAAGACAAAATGAATAGCTCAGTAAACCTTCTTTCCAGTAAAACACCCACCTTAGTAAAAGATTGTATTAAAAAAAAAAAAAGCAAACACACAAACAAAATCAAAACCATTTATATTCTCTAGAAATTGTCCCAAGGGCAAACGGCAACTATCAAAATATTTATTCAAGAAAATCCTAATGATTCTTAGTAAAGACATAAAGTTTGTGACATGTATGCCAGAGAATGCTCCTCCCAACCCTCCAAGCCACAGGTAATGAGAGCTCTATACCAGGAGATGTGTAGTGGGTGGATGTGGCCAAAATGCGAGGGTTCCCTTTCATTCTGGCTCACAGCACAGACCTGTATTTTCACTCTGGGTACAGCAGGCTGCTGGAGGTTTCTCATCACCTGCAGCCTCATGATGTAGAAACTGTGGTTTTGATGAGAATAGCCAAGAGGACTGTGGTTCTTTTATCTAATGTAACTCCTAATCTTAGAGTGTAAACTCTAGGTTAAATGTGGTAATCTAAGAAACGTGGGGCTCTGATCACACTCACTCTCAAATGCTTATAGGACAAAGGCTTCAGATGGAAAGAGGCAAGCCAAGATCAAGGAATAACATCATGGCCGGACTTTGGCTCATAAGCAGAGGCTCCATTCTTTTTTTTTTTTTTTTTTAAGACTTATTTATTTATTTATTTGACAGACAGATTTCACAAGTTGACGAGAGGCAGGCAGAGAGAGAGGAGGAAGCAGGCTCCCCGCAGAGCAGAGAGCCCGATGCGGGGCTTGATCCCAGGACCCTGGGATCATGACCTGAGCTGAAGGCAGCGGCTTAATCCACTGAGCCACCCAGGCACCCCGCAGAGGTTCCATTCTTGAGGAAAGATGTTAATGTCTCTGTCCATAGCTCTGGTGCAGTGATGGAGCATTAAGGGTTAAGGGCAACATTAAGGATTGAAATGTATGTATCTCACTGAAGGAACTGGTTATATTTGAAGCAGACTACAGAGAATTAATTGCATGTGTAAGAAAATTATTGAAAACGATGAAGTACTTGGTAGAGTACAATGAATAGGGGACTGGTAGCTTCATGGTATTCAGAACCCCCCTCCAAAATAAATAAATAAATAAATAAATAACAGACAACTTAGAATTCAGAATGATAAAAGAGGAAAAAGGGGATATAGTCATAAAGAGCCCTCATAGGATCACACAAAATTTGGGGGTCAGGAGACTGTATGAATGTACTAGGCTGTACCCATTCAGGAGCAATCAGAGTAGGATGGGAATATGTGAAGCACTGCCCACGCCATACTCAAATCCATCAATGAAGGACAAAAGTCTCACTGGCACAATATGGCTTAAGAAAAGTCTCTGAGTGATAATGGCACAAAAAGGGATTCCAATGGTCCATCCCTCCGCAGGGAAGAAAAGCAGACAAAAACTCAGTTTGTTGGCAGAACTGTGGGAAATCCTCAAAATTTACAACCAAGAAAACATGGAGTTAAGTGTAAGGTGACTGAAACATGCTAGAAGAACTTTGGGGCATTTTAACCTATTCTAACCTCACCCCGTCCCTGCCTCTATAGCTGTCTGGAAGGTAATAAGTTGCCTTCCAAGCAGCCCCCATTCCTGCTGTGTGGTTCCCTGAATCTGGAGGTAGCAGAGCTGACTTTATTCTCAATATAGTGTTTTGATATGTGTCGGGAATCCCATAAGGACTGATGGCAAAGGATTTGACTTTGTTTCACTTAAATCGGACTCTCTCATTGTAAAACATGGCTCCATGGAGGATACTCCTGAAAAGCACGGAAAACCAAATGAAAGAGCTGCTGCCACTTGAACAAAAGATTGCAGTTGGGGCAAACAGTTGACATGCTGAAAGCCTGGGAGGTAAAACTGGAGAATGACAGAATTTGGAGAATAAAAGCATTGAGAAACTCCCATCTATATCTGGTATCTAGAAATCTATGTGCATGCCCATGGCAGGAAGAATGTTTTTTGATTGATTGACTGATTGATTAAAGAGGGGGAAGGGGCAGAGAGAGAGGAAGAGGGAGAGAATATTAAGGAGACTTCCCACTGAGCTCACCCTGACTCAGGCTCAATCCTGTAACCCATGAGATGCCCACCCATGAGATCAGTACATGAGCTGAAATCATGAGTTGGATGCTTAACTGACTGAGCTGCCCAAGTGCCCCAGGAAGCATGTTTTTGAAAGAACTGAGAAGAACCTAGGCTTTACCTCTAGCTGATTATCAGGCTCAGTGCAAGCAGTATATGAAGGCTAAGGTTGAGGTGTTAAAGGCCTGCTAGGCATTGGAGGAATACCTCAACACAAAGCTAATTTGCAAATAATGTAGTTATTTCCTTTGCTTTCCTCTCCTCTCATTTCTCTCCTCACCTTCCCTCTCTACCCCTCCCTTCCCTTCCCTCTCCTCCCTTCCTCTTTCTTTTCCTTCTCTTTCCCCGCTCCCCTGACCTTTTTCTTCCTCTCCCTCTCTCCATCTTCTTTTGCTTGAGGTATTTAGGAAATCTGTCTATTATCTTACTTAGACAATACAGTAACATTTTTCAAAGTATTAAAAAGAACATGCCAACTAAGATTCCTATATCCAGTAAACTTGTTTTTCAAAAAGAGAAATCAAAATAACACATTCTTATATAAATGAAACATAGGGAATTAGTAACTGGGAGATCTGGTTTAAAGGAAATACAAAGAAAGTTCTTTAAGCCTGAAAAGAGGAAAAAACAATAAAAGTGGTATCAGACAGCAGTTTCAATCAACATCAAGAAAAGAGCCCTAGAGGGACACCTGGGTGGCTCAGTCGGTTACCAGTCTGCCTTCGGCTCAGGTCATGATCCCAGGGTCTTGGGATCGAGTCCCACGGGCTTCCTTCTCAGCAGAAAGTCTTCTTTCTCTGCCTGCTATTTCCCCTGCTTGTGCTCACTCCCTCTCGGTCTCTCTCAACCTAATAAATTAAGAAAAAAAAAAGGCCTAGAAAGATAATTATATAAATTACTATAAATGACAGTACAATTATTATATATTTATTTTACTTATTCTCAAATGATTTAGATAATAATTACAGTAAATAATGTGTGGTATACCTAAACTTATGGAAGAGTAAAAGCACATTGAGGTGAGTAGGGAAAAAATAAAAAAGATGTATTGAAGTAAGGAAATGAAAACTCACATTCACATTTAAAAAATTAAGGAAATTAGAATTGGTAAATTAAAATATTAATACAACATTTTCTATAAACATATGCTTGTTTCCTATTCTTTGCTCAACTTTTTAGAGGGACATAAGACTATACAAAATAATGACTATAATGTCTGTCTACCTACCTACTATACATCCATGTATATCATGTGACAATTACCAACATACTCCTGAAGAACCAATCTGTCAAGTAAAAAATCATAAAAAAAATTAACAATTCTTTAATATGAATGAAAAGGAAGATACTATATATCAACACTTATGGGATGTAGCTAAAACAGTACTTAGAGGGAACTTATTCCCTAACCCCAGTATTCTAAAAGAATCAAAATAGTAACAGTCTTCTACTTTAAGAATCTAGAAAAATAAAAGCAAAGTAAACACAAAGCAATTATATAAAAGAAATAATAAAGATCACAGGAAAATAAATTTAAAAGGATTTAGGGGTTTGTTTGTTCTATTTTTTTGTTTTTTGTTTGTTTGTTTTTTAATTTGAGAGAGATAGAGAGAGAGAACAGGAGCAGGACAAAGAGGGAGAAGCAGACTCCCCACTGAAAAGGGAGCCCAATGTGGTGCTCAATCCCAGGACCCTGAGTTCATGACCCGAGCCAAAGGCAGATGCTTAACCGACTGAGCCACACAGGCATCCCAATTTAAAAGGATTTAGAAAATCACTGGAGAATATCAGGAAAAAAAGTGTTTTTTGGAAAAGAGTAATAAAAATGATGAAACTTTACTTGAACTGATGGAGAAAAAATATAGACGATTAGAATTACAAAAATCCTATCCAAAAAAAAAAAAAGGACATAACTACTAATCTTAGAAATATAAAAGGATATACAAGGTCACATAAATGAATTTCATGCCTACAAATTAGATAAATTATATGAAATGGGAAAATTCCTGGGAGAATGAAAACTAACTAAACTGACTCAAGAAGAATGCACTCTAAATACACATATAAAAGAAATATATTAAATTAGTAATTTAAAACTTTCCACAGAGTAAAGTCCAACACCAGATGGCTTCCTTGGTGAATTCTATCAAACTACTAAATATGATCATTTCTGAATTTACTCTTTGAGGACAGACTATCCTCATATCCAAAACAGATAAAAATAGCACAAGAAAACAAAACAAACCAATGCTCTGTGTGAAAATGGATATAAAACGTTTCAACAAAGAATTAAGAAATGAATACACTGTGTAAAATTATTTTACACCATGACCAGGAGGGATTTATCCCTGGATTCTGTGGCTGATTTAATATCTAAAAACCAATTAATATCTAAAAACCAATTAATATCTAAAAACCAATTAATATCTAAAAATCAATGAATGCAATATATAATATTAAAACAATAAAAAAAAAAAACATTAAATGCTCATCTCAATCCAGCATCCATTCATGATACTTACACTCAAAAAAACTGGTAAAAATAGGGAAAAATTTCAACTGGTTAAAGACTTAAGGAAAAATACACCATAGCTAAAATCTTATTCAAAATAAGTGAATGGGTATCATTTCCTAAGACTAGGAACAAGACAAGAATACCTGATTTCACCACTTTTCTTTTTACATTGTACAGGATATTCTAAAACAATTAAGAAAGAAACATAAATGACATCCAGATTGGAAAGAATAAATCATCTCTATTTGTGGATCACATGATCTTTTATGTAGAATAAGGAGTTCACTAACACACACACATACACAATTAGAACTGATGAGTAAGCTAAGATACAGGATACAAAATCAATGTAAAAAATCAGTTGTATTTCTATATATAAGCAATGATCAGTGTGAGGATCAAATAAAGAAAATAATTCCATTTACAATGGCATCTAAAAAATATAATACTTAGGAATAAAACTAATAATTAAGGGCTGAAAATTACAAAAGACTGCTGCGAAATTGAAGATTTAAATAAATGGAAATATATCCCATTTTCACAGATTGGAAATCTTAATATTGTTAAAATGGGGACATACCTAAAATTGATCTACAGATTCAATGCAATCTGTATCAAACTCCCATATGGCTTTTTGGCATAAAGTGACAAGCTTATCCCAAAATTCATGTGGAAATATAAGTGATCTAGAAGAGTCATTCATTTTGAAAAAGAATATAAACTTGGAGGTCTCACACTTCCTATTTTAAAGTTTACAATGAAGCTACAGTGATCAATACAGGATAATTCTGGCTTAAAAATGGATATCTATATTAATAAAATAAAATCAACCGTCCAAAAATACACCTAAATTTCTAGTCAATAATTTTTTGAGAAGAGTGTTTAGACCTTTCAATGAAGGCAAGATTCATCTTTTCAACAAATGATATAGTGACCACTGGTTATTTATACATAAAATAATGAAGATTCCCTCTATGGAATGTCATAGGCAAAAATTAAAACAAGCAATAATTTAAGTGTAAGAGCTAAAACTAAGTAACTATTAGAAGAAAATATTGGTACAAATCTTTGTGGTCTCCAATTAGTCATTGGTTCTTAGATATGACACCAAAAGCACAATTGGCAAAAGGAAGCAGGGAAATGGTTCCATATCAAAAATAAATACTTTCATGCTGTAAATGATACCATCAAGAATGTGGAAAGGTTACTTAAAGAATGGAAGAACATATTTTCAAATCATATATCTGATGAGGCTCTTGCATATAATATATAGAAATATGTGTTACAACTCAAAAATAGATACATAAGCAAGTAAAAAATAGGCAAAGGATTTAGACAGACATTTCTCCAAAGAAGATATATAATGTCTAATAAGCACATGGAAAGGTGTTCAAATTATTTGTCATTAAGGAACACAAATCAAAACCTTAATGAGATATCATTCCATACTCACTAAGATCATTAAAATGAAAACAGATAGACCAAACAGATATTGACTATGATAAGAATTTTGAACCCATAAGCATGGCTGGTGGGCATGTAAAATGATGCCAATTTGGAAAAGATTTTGCCAGTTCCACAAAATGTTAATTATAAAGATACTGTATAACCCAGCAGATTCACTTCTAGGTATAACACATAAGTGAACAAAAATGTATGTCTACCAAAAAAAAAGTGTACACAAAGGATTCCAAAAAGTATTATCCAAGAGATAAAAACAAATACCTACCAACTGAAAAATGAATAAATAATATGTGGTATTTTCACACAATGGAATACTATTCAGCCATAAATTGGAATGAAGTACTGATACATATTACAACACAGATAAACCTTGAAACTGGTTTGTTAAATGAAAGGAAACAACCACATATTATGTTATTATGTTGAGAATAGGCAAATCCATACAGACAAGAAGTAGATTTGTATTTTTCTAAGATCAGAGGTGAGAGGATAGGAATATAATCCCTAATAGTTTTTAAATTTATTTTTTGCAGGTAATAGAAATATTTTTAAATTGGCTATAGATATGGCTGTGTTTTGTATACTTAAATTGGGTCAGTTTATCTTATGTGAAATATATTTCAATAAAACTGGAGTGGAAGGAAAATAAAGAAAGAAGAAAACCTTAGTTATTTGTAAATATTCTCAAATAATGATTCAAGTAGTGTACATGATTTGTTAAGCTATAAACATAAAAGGGGCATGAAAAGCCAATATATATTATATATTTAACCTCTCATTGGCTCTCCTCTATGTGGATAACATATGTGACTGATGTCTCCTTCAAAATTCTGAGGCCAGGTAAATTGTATAGATATGGCCCAATCTCCTGTGACTGTCATCTGTTTTTAATATCTTTAGCTAATGAATTGCAAATTTTGTCCAAACTTAATATGGGTGTGTGTATATGTGTGTGAGTGTGTGTGTGTGTGTGTGTATAATTTTCCCCACCCCAACTATCTACTCAACATTTGTAAAGTAAATTTTCTAAGCCACCAACCCAATTTCATATACGAGTAACTTTTGAAATTAGGAAGGTAGAAGTCAGAGTGCCTGGGTGGCTCAGTCAGTTAAGTGGCTGCCTTAGTCTCAGGTCATGATCCTGGAGTCCTGGGATCCAGCCCCACATCAGGCTCCCTGCTCAGCGAGGAGTCTTCATCTCCTTCTATCCCTCCTACCTTGTGCTTGTTTGCTCTCTATCTAATAATTAAATAACTAAATAAATCTTTTCTTAAAAAAAAAAAAAAAAGGGAAGGTGGGGGCACCTGGGTGGCTTGGTGGGTTAAGCTTCTGCCTTCGGCTCAGGTCATGATCCCAGGGTCCTGGGATCAAGCCCCGCATCAGGCTCTCTGCTCAGCAAGGAGCCTGCCTCCCCCACCCCTCTCTGCCTGCCTCTCTGTGATCTCTGTCAAATAAATAAATAAAATCTTAAAAAAAAAAAGGAAGGTAGAAGTCCATCATGTGCTATTATTTATAGTGTGTTCATATAGACTTCTGTGACTGTATTTTATAAAAAAAATGCATAGTATAACTCATTTATGAAAGACTGTGGACATGAATAAGAATAGAAGTATACAAGGAGTGTACACAGAACAAGGATGCCTATAGTCATTCTACTTTGCTACTTCTTGTAGCTACTTGGGGTAAAATCTTTTATCTTGACATATTGCATACCTCCATCTGGAAAAAATTATTTTATTATATTGGAAACATTTTTTTAGGAAAGTATTTACAGAAAGTCTAAATGGATGGGGGTTTTTTGTTTTTGTTTTTGTTTTGCTTTGGTTTGGTTTGGTTTGGTTTGGTTTTGGGGGCTTTTTTTAAATGGAGCTTTCTCCATCCTTTGATAGGGAGACTTCAAAATTGATGTTATCAAACCTTTGGGTGGAGCAAAGGTGTATAATGTAGACTGTGTAAATCTCAAATGTCAAGTCAATTAAATCTCAGAAGACACTTGCACGGCTAAACTTCAAACTTCCATCTCTTCATTATCTAAGATCAACTTACTTCATAGGAATTCAGTAATGAGTATAACAATGGAGCATACATCTTTTATAAAGAAAATACTTTACTATATTAGAATAACCGCTAGAGGAATTAATTGAATGATAGGGGTCTCAGTGAAAATGAGTTTTCTGTTCTGGCTCTTCAGTCTATCTAACCATGACCCTAGCTTCTTGATTCTTTGATGGTCCATACTTTACTTTGGTCCCAGGGTATTTGCTATAAGTATCTGGAGCAGTGTGAAATTTCCTTGGTGGTACTTGAATCCTCCACACTTTTGTGAAGAGTATTGGGGCTGAAATGCTCCCTTTCTCTGCTTCCATAACTTCCCCTTTCTTAGTTACAGCTCTTATCACATGATATTGACACTGTCAGTTTAGTTCTTGTTTGCCCTATTGTTCTTGAAACCACGAGGGGGCGAGGGCAATGCATATCTTCCAATATTCTGATCATTGGTAACTAACACATATGGGGGGGGGTAGATACTCAAAATTAAATGTGAGTGAATTAATGGGTGAATAAGCAAATTAATTGAAGGCATGAGATATTTAAATTTTTATAGGTTTGATAACAGAGGGAACATTTTAGGTCACCCAGTCCAGATCTCTAAAGAAAAAAAATTGCATTTCATTTTTTTTTAAATCAGTGAGCCACACTACTGGGTAAAGGCCAAAAAGTTAAACTACTGTGGTGCAATTTTTATTGTTTTTCTTTTTAATGAACCAAATCCCTCCTTCTTTTAAATTTGCTTTCCTTAGAAGTAGGGCAAATCTGTCCTATATCTCTTTCCCATTAAATTGTAGATATTGGGAATGCCAACATGGAGATTTTATGTTTATGTGTTGGACCGCTCAAGTTTCTTCAACTTTCATTCCTCTGATTTTTTTTTTAAAGATTTTATTTATTTATTTGACAGAGAGAAATCACAAGTAAGCAGAGAGGCAGGCAGAGAGAGAGGAGGAAGCAGGCTCCCCGCTGAGCAGAAAGCCCGATGTGGGGCTCGAACCCAGGACCTGGGATCATGACCTGAGCCGAAGGCAGCGGCTTAACCCACTGAGCCACCCAGGCGCCCCACCTCTGATGTTTCAATACCAACTTTGAATCATTCACAAAAGCTTTATTGGAAATCTGTAAAAGAGCTAGGCATCAAGCCAGACAATCATCCAGCTTATCCTCTGTTCCTGTTCTAATTAAAACAGGAACCTAAGAATATTAAAATTTATTACATAATTTTTGAAATAAGTAGTGAAGGAGAACTCTAGTAAGAAATAAAGTATCATATTTTTAGTGATACATTATTTATAGCATTATAATCCCAGATTAGATATTTCTTGAATGTGAAGCTTCTCTTATTCTCGTGGAGAGGTTGTTTATTCCTATGGCTGAGAATAATGTTTGGTTGTTATTTAAACTACCAACACACACACACACACACAGAGTATTTCACATGTTTTAAATATGATAAGTCTATTTTATAAAGAATGGCAAATATATTCAGACAGCTTACCTGAAAGTATAATCTTTTTTTTTTTTTAATCTCAGCTTAGTCCTTTTGATACACGTGTTTCATCACAATTCATTCTAAGAAAGGAAGTTTAGTTACCTTCCAGTAGACATTAAAAGCAGTGTTTCAACCTAAATTCTTCAAGAATTATCTAGGTCACATTCACAGTTTTTAACTGGCATGGTGAAAACCTTTCTTTCTTTCCCAGATGACAGAGGCTATGTAAGTGTGTA
Organism: Lutra lutra; assembly: GCF_902655055.1. Lineage (NCBI taxonomy): Eukaryota > Metazoa > Chordata > Mammalia > Carnivora > Mustelidae > Lutra > Lutra lutra. The sequence continues at coordinate 21,569,131 of NC_062294.1, forward strand.
GGAGGATGGATAGGGAATCATGGCTTCTCAGTCTTATTCTCACATTTTCCTTGGTCCCAGGAGTAATTTTTCAGCTTTTCAGATTCACAAACTTAATTTCACTGGTTTACAATGTGAGAGGGCTGTAGCCTTGGTGAATTGATTCATGCTCTTCTAAAACACAAGAGACTGTTACAGAAGCCACAATACCAAGACATTAATTTATATTTTCTAAAGTTCCTAATGGAAGAAACACTAATGCCGGTTCATCAGAAACAACTGCCCTCAGGAGGAAAAAAAAAAAAAAGAAGAAGAAGAATCTACAGTTATTTTGTTCCTCCAACAAATAGAACTTGAAGTGCATTGTTGATACATATTGACTTTCACAGAAGACCCTAAATGCAGTGATAACATTTTGTACTCAGCCACAGCACAAAACTCCCCATCAAACATTTTCTTATCTAGATCAAATAAATATAAACTAATTGGAAACATCAGTCCCTGTTCTGTAATGCCTTATCTCATCCAATGTCACTGTCCTGTGACTCCTCAAAATTATCTCTGTCCAGGCTTTTTAGACAAACCTGACCAGGATAATGCTGAGAACTATACATTTAATAATTTTTCCAGTGAGGATTAGGAATGATCTTACAGACATAAATTTTATCTCATTCCCAGTTGAGATTATAGGTACCTGGTTGAGTGGCCACAGATGTCCTCTTCTTAGTTATCTTAATGCCTTACTATAGCATTCTAATGACTAATAGGTATTTTTTTATATACCAAGAATACTGTAAATTCTACATTCCTTTAACTTGAACACAAGATCCTTTCCCCCAAACCAGACTTATCAGCAGCAGCAGGACTTATCTCAATAAATGGAAACCCCATGCAAAAAATTATTCAAGTTAGTGTAATGTAAAATGTCTTGATTGGCAATTTTAGAATACATAATTAGGATATATTATTTTTTAATCAAGTTACAATGATTTTGAGTCCCCACCAACACATAATGGCATAAAACCTAATCTTTTCGTGGGGACCCACTCACCAAATATTTCCATAAATCCCAAGAAATCTGTGGGTAAAAATAAGTATTTCTTTTAGCTTGAGGAAAAATATATAATCATTTGCTTCCAGCCATACCAGTGAAATTGTTGCAAGAGTTGCCCTCACACTGAAAGACTTCTGTAAAAATCAATCAATCAATCAATCAATCATTTATCACTTACTGGGGTAAGGTGATATCTCAATATGGTTTTAATTACCCTAATGGCTTATGATGTTGAAAATGTTTTCAGGTGTCTGTTAGCCATTTGTATGTCTTTTTGGAAAAGTGTCTGTTCATGTCTTCTGCCCATTTTTTGACTTATTTGTTTTTTGGATATTGAGTTTGAGAAGTTCTTTATACATCTTGGGTACCAGCCCTTCATCTGTAATGTCATTTGCGAATATCTCCTCCAATTCCGTGGGTTGGCTCTTAGTTTTGCTGACTGTTTCCTTTGCTCTTCAGAAGCTTTTGATCTTGATGAAATGCCAAAAGTTTATTTTTGCTTTTGTTTCACTTGTCTTTGGAGACGTGTCGTAAAAGAAGTTGCTTTGGCCAATGTCAAAGGGCTTACTGCCTATGTTCTCCTCTAGGATTTTGATGGATTCCTGTCTCACACTGAGGTCTTTCATTCATTTAGAGTTTATCTTTGTGTATGGTGTAAGAGAATGGCCCAGTTTCATTCTTCTGTGTATAGCTACCCAATTTTCCCAGCATCATTTATTGAAGAGACTATCTTTTTTCCATTGAGTATTTTTTCCTGATTTCCGGAAGATTAGTTGACCATAGAGTTGAGGGTGCATTTCTGGAGCTTCTATTCTGTTCCACTGATCTATGTGTCTGTCTGTTTGCCAATACCATGCTGTCTTGGTGATCACAGCTTTGTGATATAGTATGAAATCCCGCAATGTGATGCCCCAGCTTTGTTTTTATTTTTCAACATCCCCTTGGCAATTCAGGGTCTTTTCTGGTTCCACACAAATTTTAGGATTATTTTTTCCAGTTCTTTGAAAAATGCCAGTGGTATATTTATAGTGATGGCATTGAAAGTGTAGATTGTTCTGGGCAGCATAGACATTTTAACAATGTTTATTCTTCCAATCCATGGGAACAGAATATTTTTCCATCTTTTTGTGCCTTCCTCAATTTCTTTTGTAAGTGTTCTGTGTAACAAGGCAGGGAATAACAAATGTTGGCTAGGGTGTGGAGTAAGGGGAGCCCTCTTACACTGTTGGCAGAAATGCAAGCTGATACAGCCACTTTGGAAAACAGTGTGGAGGTTCCTCAAAAGTTAAAAATAGAGCTACCCCATAATCCAGCAATTGCACTATTGGGTATTTACCCCAAAGATATAGATGTAGTGAGAAGAAGGGGTTCACACCCCCCGATGTTCATAGCAGCACTGCCCATAATAGCCAAACTGTGGAAGGAGCCGAGATGCCCTTCAACAGATGAATGGATAAAGATGCGGTCCATATATACAATGGAATATTACTCAGCGATCAGAAAGGATGAATACCACCATTTGCATCAACATGGGTGGAACTGGAGGGGATTATTCTAAGTGAAACAATTCAAGCAGAGAAAGCCAATTGTCATATGGCTTCACCTGTATGTGGAACATAAGGAATAGCATGGAGACCATTAGGGGAAGGAAGGGAAAACTGAAGGAGGGGAGATTAGAGGGGGGTGACAAACCATGAAACACTGTGGACTCCAGGAAATAATCTGAGAGGAGAGGAGGGGTGGGGGATGGAATGGAGAATGGGTATGGGGGTAGTCCAGTGATGGGTATTGGGGGGGGAATGTGTTGTAATGAGCACTGGGTGTTATACACAAATAATGAATCACTGAGCACTGCATCAAAAACTAATGATGTACTGTATGGTGGCTAACATAACAATCAATCAATCAATAAATAAATATCACTTTTAAAAAAGGGCACCAAAGAAGGATAAAACACAACAAAAACATAACACATATAGAAACAAAAATGAAAGTAAAATTATATCTAGTTGCATCAGTAATAACAACAAAAGGGTGAATCCATTAAAAAATAGCAAAATATGTTCCACAACAACAATGGAATAAAATTAAAAGTTATTAATATGTGAAAATTTAAGAAACTCACAAATATGTAAAAATTAAACAATATACTTTTAAGCAATGGGTCAAAGAGGAAATAGCAAGACAAGATGGAAAATATTTTGAGAGAAATAAGATGAAACACAACATTCTAGGATGCAGGGAACAAAATTCTTAAAGAGAACTTTATAGCTGTAAATGCTTATATTAAAATTAAAAAAAAGAAAAATCTAAACATCAAAAACCAAACCTTCCTCCCTAAAAGACTGGAAAAATATAACAAAATAAATCCAAAGCCAACAAAGGGAATAATAAAATTACAGTGGAAATTAATGATAGAGGAAAAAAAAAATGATAGAGACACATCAGGGAAACCAAAGTTGTTTTTTAATTTGAAAAATCAATAAAACTTACAATATTTTGGTAGCTTGATCAGGAAAAAATAATACAAGGTTCAACATATTAAAAATCAGAATAAAAAAAGTAGATAATACTACCTTAGAGTAATAAAAGGACTATAAAGGAGTACTATGAACAATAGTATGCCAATAAAATAGGCATTTAGATGAAATGGAGTATTTCCTAGAAAGACATAAACTACCAAAACTGATTGAAGAAAAAAGAGGAAATCTGAATAGACCTATAACTAGTAAAGAGATTGAATTAATAATGTTTACCCTCAAAAGATACAAACATTCTCTACAAAACACTAGCAATAAAATCCTGAGTGTGGCTCACTCAGTTAAGCCTGTGCCTTTGGCTCAGGTCATGATCCCAGTGTCCTGGGAATAAACCCTATATTGGGCTCCCTCTGCCCCTCCCTCTGCTTGTGCTTGCTCTCTCTCTTTCTCTCTCTCTTTCACCCTCAAATAAATAAGTAAAATCTTTTAAAAAATTGATTTATCCCAGAAATGCAATGTTGGTTTAACATTTATAAATCAATGATGTGATATGGCATATTAATATAATAAAAAAGGAACAAAACAAAACAAAAAAAAGAAACAAAGCATGATCATATCCATAGATGCAGAAAAAACATTTATGAAAATTCAACACTCTTCCTGATTAAAAACACTTAAAATCTATATATAAAAGGGACTTAACTTAATAAGGAGCATCTGCATCTATGCATACCCACAACAAATATCACAAGGATGTCTCCTCTCACCCTTCTCTTTAACATTATACTAGAAGTTGTAGCAACATCAGTCAAGAAAATAAAATAAAAATTATTTATATTAGAAATGAAAAAGCAATACTCTATTCAAAGATAATGAGATCTTTACATAGACATTCTTAAGGAATCTATTCAAAAATCTATTAAAATTATTAAACAAGTTTATGAAGTTTGCAGGATACAAGATCAAAATATAAGAATCAATTAAATTTTCATATACTTTTAATAAACAATCCAAAAGTTAAAATTAAAAAAACTATCAATTTTCAACATCTAAAAAAATACGATACCTGAGAATAAATTTAACAAAAGAAATGCAAAACCCATACTATAAAAATTATTATTTTTTTAAGAAACCAAAAAGTTAATAAAGAAAGAGACATTTTATGTTCATAAATTAGAAGGCTTGATAATGTAAAGAAGGAAATGCTTGTCAAATTGATCTCCATATTCAGTGCAATCCCTATCACAACACCAGTTAGCTTATTTGTAAATTTACAAGCTGATCCTGAATTCACATGGAAACTCAAGGAACCCAGAACAGCCAAAACAATCTGGAAAAAAAAAATTGAAAACTTATTCTTCCTGATTTAAAAACTTACTACAAATAATAGTTTGATTTCAATAATAGTCAGGATAGTATAATACTAGCATAAAGGTAAACATATACATGAATAAGATAGAATTGATAGAAAGAAATATAAAATATATTTATGGTCAACTGACTTTAAAAAAAAAAGATTTTATTGTATTTATTCAACAGAGAGAGGCACGGTGAGAGAGGGAACACAAGAATTTGGAGTGGGAGAGGGTGAAGCAGGCTTCCCACTGAGCAGGAAGCCCAATGCAGTGCTCAGTCCCAGGACCCTGGTATTATGACCTGAGCAGAAGGCAGATGCTTAACCACTGAGCCATGCAGACATCCCAGGTCAACTGACTTTGAACAAAATGCCAAGACTGTTCAATTGGGAAAAAAGTTTTTCAACAAATAATTCAACCATATATCCTCATGCAAAAGAATGAAGGTGACTCGTACCTCACATCAACCACAAAAATTGACTAGAAGTGGATCACTGACTTAAATGTAAGAGCTAAATCTTTAAAACCCTTAGAATATTATTTATCTATAAACTGAAGTACTTATATATGTTATAAAATGGACAAATTTGAAAACATTATGCTAAGGGAAAGGAGACAATTATGACTGCATATTATATAATTTTATTTATATGACATATTCCAAATAGGAAAATCAATATACAGAGAAAGTAGATTGGTGGTTGCCTAGACCCAGGTCAGAGAGGGAGAGTAGAGGGTGACAATTAAAAAGTACAGTATTTCTTTTATGGATGATAAAATTATTCTAAAATTATACTTCAATAAAGATACACACACACACACAGTGTGCTTGGCAGTTGGGTTAACAAATTCATTTAAGAACAAGTTTAGAATAGATACCAGTATCACTGTTATGTCACACTGAGTAATGGTTCAACCACTGGAGGAGACCTTATTTTGTTAACAGGAAAGTCTATTCCACAGTCCTTTACCTCCCTTTTAGTTGGTTTTGGATTATGCTTTAGTTTCCATTTTGGATTATTTAAACAAATAACACTTATTTGGCCTCATATGTCCTTCAAGAAGATGGAATCATAAGTAAGGTCACATCTAAGCCACAAAACAGAAACCAAAACAAAGCATAACAAACCAACCAGTCTTGTCCCAAAAGAAAACCAGTCTTGTCCCAAACCCAAGAGGATTTGGGATTCTCAAGAAAGAAAGTTTTATTTTTAATGTCCTAGTTGGCAATGTTTACTATTATGTTTAGCAGTTTCTTTGTGCATTGCACAGTATGATGAGTCTGTAAGTCATCTAAATTTAGGGTTTCATGGTCAAGTACATTTTGAAAATGACATGTCTGGATAATCTTAACATATATTCATACATTAAAATTTCTGCAAATTTATGAAGTCAAAATTAAGTTTAATACCGAGTCATAATCTCCCAGATAGAATTGGCTAGAAGTTAGTTAGTTTTGCTAACTTATAAGTGGAGAAGTTGGTATTCTATGGACACACATCAGGAAATACTGTGTGGATGCCTACATTATAAAATTTTTCATGTAGCCAGATTAAAAATGAACTTATTGACAGCTGATTTACCTGCAAATGGGCAAAACAAACTATGATCTTATAAAATCAAATACCTCTTTCACAATGTTCAGATACTCCTGCTGAATCAATTTGAAAAGATTGTGATTTTCCAATTGGGATTTCACAAAAGAGATTGTGAATTCCCAGTGTTATAGATGGTATACTGTGTATTGGCATTCTTAACCTTTCATTGGCTATACATGTACAGGCATGGTATCAGCTATGTTGATATTCTTTGATTGTCTCCAGTCAATTCAGACTTGTTGCACAAACCGCTTCATTTTCTCTACAAAGTATTGATAGAACACTTCAAGTAAGGCATTACCAATCTATGCATGTTTGCATTTATTTTGTGGCTGGCAAGAATATTTAACTAAACTGTACTACATTAATAATTTCACCCCAAATAACAAAGGAAAAGACATAGATAAAATATTAAATAGGCCATATTCGTGTGGCTTTTATGTAAATGTGAGGTGAACATTTTCACACTGTACAAATAGGAAGAGTTACATGGGAAAATATCCCTGTAATGTGTTGTTTCTAGGCTGCCAATTAGTATTATGTTAAAATGGCTACAACCATCTGGCAATTTCAGAATGCTGGAGATAAAGTTGTTAAATTTAACCACATGAGGTCCAAACAGAACTTTTAGTTTTCCTATAGACAATTCAGCATCACTATCATTCATATGTCCATTTATTTACTTAATAATCATCAATGCACGAGTTGCAAGTCACTGACTTGCTATGGAAGGAAGAGTGTTAAGTAGGGGTTATATGATTATTGACATCAAGAGATTACATTCTTAAGAGAAAAAACTTTACACAAATAGTTATAAAGTAAAGAAAGTCATAAATCTTATAATTTGGGGAAATGAAATAAATATTAAGTGCCTCCTATATGTGAGAAATATGGTATACCTCATAATTATAATATTGATTTCCTAAAACTGCCATAAAAACAGCACAGACTTGTCGTTTAAACAACAGATCTTTACTTTCTCATAGTTTTGAATTAAAATCTAAGATTAAGTGTTGACAGGTTTGGTTTCATTTGAGACCTCTTTCTTTGGCTTGCAGATGGCCACCTTCTCACCCTGTCCTTACATGGTTGCTTGATTTCTGTATGTCTGTGCCCATATTTACTCCTTTTTAAAAATTTCTTTGCAGTGTAACAGAATTCATTGTTTATGCACTACGCCCAGTGCTCCATGCAATATGTGCCCTCCATAATACCCACCACCTGGCTCCCCCAACCTCCCACCCCCGCCCCTTCAAAACCCTTAGATTGTTTTTCAGAACCCATAGTCTCTCATGGTTCATCTCCCCTTCCAGTTTCCCTCAACTCCCTTCTCCTCTCCATCTCCCCTTGTCCTCCATGTTATTTGTTATGCTCCACAAATAAGTGAAACCATATGATAATTGACTCTCTCTGCTTGACATATTTCACTCAGCATAATCTCTTCCAGTCCCGTCCATGTTGCTACAAAAATTGAGTATTCATCCTTTCTGATGGAGGCATAATACTCCATAGTGTATATGGACCATATCTTCCTTATCCATTCATCCATTGAAGGGCATCTTGGTTCTTTCCACAGTTTGGCAAATGTGGCCATTGCTGCTATAAACATTGGGGTACAGATGGCCCTTCTTTTCACTACATCTGTATCTTTGGGGTAAGTACCCAGTATTGCAATGGCAGGGTCTTAGGGAAGCTCTATTTTTAATTTCTTAAGGAATCTCCACACTGTTCTCCAAAGTGGCTGCACCAACTTGCATTCCCACCAAGAGTGTAAGAGGGTTCCCCTTTCTCCACATCCTCCTCAACACACGTTGTTTCCTGTCTTGCTAATTTTGGCCATTCTAACTGGTGTAAGGTGGTATCTCAATGTGGTTTTAATTTGAATTTCCCTGATGGCTAGTGATGACGAACATTTTTTCATGTGTCTGATAGCCATTTATATGTCTTCATTGGAGAAGTGTCTGTTCATGTCTTCTGCCCATTTTTTGACATGATTATCTGTTTTGTGTGTGTTGAGTTTCAGAAGATCTTTATAGATCCTGGATATCAACCTTTTGTCTGTACTGTCATCTGTGAATATCTTCTCCCATTCTGTGGGTTGCCTCTTTGTTTTGTTGACTGTTTCCTTTGCTGTGCAGAAGCTTTTGATCTTGATGAAATGCCAAAAGTTCATTTTCGCTTTTGTTTCCTTTGCCTTTGGAGACATATCTTGAAAGAAGTTGCTGTGGTTGATATCGAAGAGGTTACTGCTTATGTTGTCCTCTAGGATTCTGATGGATTCCTGTCTCACGTTGAGGTCTTTTATCCATTTCGAGTTTATCTTTGTGTACGATGTAAGAGAATGTCATGTTTCATTCTTCTACATATAGCTGTCCAATTTTCCCAGCACCACTTGTTGAAGAGACTGTCTTTTTTTCCACTGTATATTTTTTCCTGCTTTGTCGAAGATTATTTGACCATAGAGTTGAGGGTCCATATCTGGGCTCTCTACCCTGTTCCATTGGTCTATGTGTCTGTTTTTATGCCAGTACCATGCTGTCTTGGTGATCACAGCTTTGTAGTAAAGCTTGAAATCAGGTAACATGATGCCCCCAGTTTTGTTTTTCTTTTTCAACATTTCCTTAGCGATTCGGGGTCTCTTTCTGATTCCATACAAAATTTAGGAGTATTTGCTCCAGCTCTTTGAAAAATACTGGTGGAATTTTTATCAGAATGGCATTAATAAAAGTATAGATTGCTCTAGACAGTATAGACATTTTAACAATGTTTATTCTTCTGATCCAAGAGCATGGAATGCTCTTCCATCTTTTTGTGTCTTCTTCAATTCCTTTCATGAGTGTTCTGTAGTTCCTCGAGTACAGATCCTTTACCTCTTTGATTAGGTTTATTTCCAGGTATCTTATGGTTCTTGGTGCTATAGTAAATGGAATCAATTCTCTAATTTCCCTTTCTGTATTTTCATTGTTAGTGTATAAGAAAGCAACTGATTTTTTTTTTTTTTTTTTTTACAGCTTTATAAACATATATTTTTATCCCCAGGGGTACAGGTATGCGAATCGCCAGGTTTACACACTTCACAACCATAGCACATACCCTCCCCAATATCCATAACCCCACGCCCTCTCCCAACCCCCTCCCCCCATCAACCCTCAGTTTGTTTTGTGAGATTAAGAGTCACTTATGGTTTGTCTCCCTCCCAATCCCATCTTGTTTCATTTACTCTTCTCCTACCCCCTCAACCCCCCATGTTTCATCTCCTCAAAGAAAGAAAGAAAGGATGAATACCCAAGTTTTGTAGCAACATGGACGGGACTGGAAGAGATTATGCTGAGTGAAATAAGTCAAGCAGAGAGAGTCAATTATCATATGGTTTCACTTATTTGTGGAGCATAACAAATAGCATGGAGGACAAGGGGAGATGGAGAGGGGAGTTGAGGGAAATTGGAAGGGGAGATGAACCATGAGAGACTATGGACTCTGAAAAACGATCTGGGAATTTTGAAGGTGTGGGGGGTGGGAGGTTGGGGCACCAGGTGGTGGGTATTGTGGAGGGCACAGATTGCATGGAGCACTGGGTGTGGTGCAAAAATAATGAATACTGTTATGCTGAAAAAATAAAAAATTAAAAAAAAAAAAAAAAAAAAAAAAAAGAAAGCAACTGATTTCTGTATGTTGGCTTTGTATCCTGATCCCCAAACCAGGCAAAGACCCCACCAAAAAACAGAACTTCAGACCAATATCACTGATGAATATGGATGCTAAGATTCTCAACAAGATCCCAGCAAATAGGATCCAACAGCACATTAAAAAGATTACCCACCATGACCAGGTGGGATTCATCCCTAGGTTACAAGGATGGTTCAACATTTGCAAATCAATCAATGTGATAGAACAAATCAGTAAGAGAAGAGAGAAGAACCACATGGTCCTCTCAACTGATGCAGAAAAGCATTTGACAAAATCCAGCATCCGTTCCTGATTAAAACGCTTCAAAGTATAAGGATAGAGGGAACATTCCTGAGCTTCATAAAATCTATCTATGAAAGACCCACAGCAAATATCATCCTCAATGAGAAAAAGCTTGCAGCCTTCCCGTTGAGATCAGGAACATGACAAGGATGCCCACTCTCACCACTCTTGCTCAACATAGTATTAGAAGTCCTAGCAACAGCAATCAGACAACAAAGAGAAATAAAAGGTATCCAAATTGGCAATGAAGAAGTCAAACTCTCTCTCTTCACAGATGACATGATACTTCATGTGAAAACCCAGAAGACTCCACCCCCAAACTACTAGAACTCATACAGCAATTCAGTAATGTGGCAGGATACAAAGTCAATGTACAGAAATCAGTTGCTTTCATATATACTCCTATACTAATCCCCATCATATTGGCTTTGAGCTCACCCTACAGAACTCATTTGAATTTAATCACCTCTTTAATATTATATTTCTGGGGGTGCCTGGGTGGCTCAGTTGGCTAAGTGTCTGCCTTTGGCTCAGGTCATGATCCCAGCATCCTGGGATCAATCCCAGCATTGGGCTCCCTGCTCAGTGGAGAGTCTGCTTCTGCCTCTGTCCCTCCTTGCCCCATGCCTGTGATTTCTCTCTGAGGCTCACTCTCTCTCTTACTCACTCACTCTCTCTCTCCCTCAAACAAATTTTAAAAATATAAGAAAGACTATATCTCTAAATGTGGTTACATTCTAGGGTAGTGGGGGTTCAAGACTTCAGTATATGAATGGGGAAGAGGAACACAATCCAGCCAATAACATTAGTTTACTTTTTCTCAAGTCAAAGATGGAAACTCTGAAACTCAAAGTGGATAACCAAGTTATCATTGGAGAGCAATGTGTCTTGTGCTCTAAAACTCTTCATATCAACCGTAATAGCATTTTTAAGAAACCACCGTGTTTCATGTTCTATGTTAAGAATTTACATGCAGTGGGAGCACCTGGGTGGCTCAGTGGGTTAAAGCCTCTGCCTTCAGCTAGGGTCATGATCCCAAGGTCCTGGGATCGAGCCCTGCATTATGCTCTCTGCTCAGCAGGGAGCCTGCTTCCCCTCTCTCTCTCTGCCTGCCTTTCTGCCTACTTGTGATCTCTATCAAATAAATAAATAAAATCATAAAAAAAAAAAGAATTTACATGCAGTGATTCGTTTGGTACTCACAGTGGTGCTATGAGATAGTCATTGACAATTGTACTATTTTGGAGCCGAGGATAAAAACGAGTCTTAGAAAGATTAAGTTACTGACTCAATGTCACATAATCAGTAAGCACCAGAGCCTTGCTCTAAATCTTTTCTCCGAATTCATCCTTTATTTTGTGGAGCTTGATAGTTTCAAATATTCTTAGTCATAAAAGAAAAATCAGCATGTATTATAATATTTGACTTTATAAATAAGAATCAGTATGAGTGCCATTAGTATGTTTGGGAGTTTGGAAAACAAACATAAAAGGTTACTTATTGAACACTTTGGTGTCCAAACAAGAGCCCAGAATTAAACCTCCTAAAGTACAAGGGGAAAAAAATCAGGTTTTAAATAGACTGTCTTTTGAAACTGAAAAATAAATTGATATACATTTGAAATATGCCATGATCTTTTTGCATTACAATTTGTTTAAGGAGTTAGTATGTTATAGTAATATTACTTACACTTGATTAACATTTCATTGATAATGAAAAGAACCCCTTATATCCTTAGAAAAACCCAAAAACTCTCTGAGGATGCAAACTCAGTGGATTGTGATTTAGAGACAAAAGGAATAGGAGTGAGACTGGCACTTCTATCTAATGGGCAAAGATGTAAATGAGCAGTGGTAAATCAAAGGGAAAAAATGAGCACTTGATTTTGAACACTGCCAGATTGAATAAGAATGAGCCAGTCCATCTGTCTGAGTTGGTGGAAATGTGCGACCTCTGGAAGAGGTGGAGAGGGATCCTTTAAGATGAGAAATGAAAATGTCACCAAAATTTTGAGAAAATACTACTTCCCAGGAGCAGATTAATGAAGCAGAAGCAAAGCTCCAACTGTCAGCAGCTGAATTATTAAAGGAGGAAAAGCAGAATCTGTGGACAGGTGCAGGCTTGTCCAGAAATTGAAAAATCTTAAACCAAATCTCTAAGTGAATCACAAGAAGCTTCATTTGACTTTTATCTGAATACTTTAATGGTTCATTTGCTCTAGATTTTAACATTTTTAAGAGTTCATGTTTTTCATACACCTATACCCATTCTCTTCTAAAGAGGAATAGTCACAAATCCACATCAAGAATCAAAGGTGAGAAAGGGGGAAGAGAAGGCAAACTGGTATTATATTAGTGCACTCATAATATATGTCCTTCCAGTTAGCTATCCCAAATACAGGCATATCTCAAAGAGTTTTCTAGAAGGTGAACCAGAATAATGGATTACAACTTGTACTTTCAGTCAATAGAAGGAAGTTCAAATTCTCTGTAAAAATATTTCATGTGTGACCATGAGCAAGTTCATCTAAAATCTTTAACTCAGATTTTCACTTGAAAATACCTCTTGATTAGGGTATATTGTGAAGATTAAAATGAATAAAATATACAGTATACATCTGTTTCCTTTTCTCTTCTTTGTAATCTCTGCTCTTTAAGCTCTATTCTGGTCTGGTTTTGCCTCCCAGAACTCATCTTAAACGAACAGCTTGACTTCTCTATATCACTTTCCTTGGCTACAGAAGAAACTATTTGAGATCCATAGTTAGGGAAGAGTCAAACTCATGCATGACAGTTTGCAACCTTGAATATAAAAAAATGAACAATTTGTCCAGCTATGTGCAGAATATCAGGACTATTCACAGAGGTTTTCTTTTCTTAAGTAATGATAAACATGTAGAATCTACAATATCATTAATCATTTGGATACTGGAATTCAGAAATTGTGCCTATAATGTACCACAATTAATTGCCCTAATTCAAGAAGCTAAAACAAATTTAGTGTATAAACACATTGATTTCTGTGGTTGAACAATTGATAATCTTTTCAATGAGTCCTTTTGATCTAGGAATAACACAGGTTTAGCTAGAAATTCACATATACACTTTTGTGTTTGTAAGTATGTAGCTTAAATATTTTATCAGGTGTTATTGTAATTGTCTAAACGACTATGCTGTAATCTCCTTATTTGTTATTTATGACAATACATTTATGCATATAGTAGAATACATGTGTATAAACATGTGTGCATAATTTATATTATTTCACTTGTAAATTAAAGATGAGGTTCATATTTACTATAGTGGATGCTATCATGCACTGCATAGTCTCCTTTTAGGAGTGAAAGGCTCATTTTTTCACCTGGTGGAAGTGCTGCCAAGTTGACCCTTGGCCCTCAGTTGTCATTTCTTTTCATGACTCTCTCAGCTAAAGAAAATGGCAATTACAGTGTCAGGCCTCTTTTCTGTGGCATCCACCATACTGCAAATGAGCACTACAAGGGTAAAAGGCTCAGTCCCCATATCTGAACAGACATCCAGCTCTCCATCAAATAAATGCTCTCTTCTCTCGGATGTTAACTGTAGGAATACTCTCTTCTAAAAATCCTGCATAGTTAAGGCATCTCAAAATCTGCCTTCCAAGGAGAAATACCAGAAACAAATGCCTGGAAGGAAGGGTTGGTTGAAATGGGAAAAGATGGAGAGTTAAGAATAACAGAAACAAAAACAGAATATGATCACTGTCTTCTTTGGGGAAAGGCAGATTGATGAATGGAGGAAAGATGGTGATAAAACAGTGAAGTTGTCTTTCCCAAGGGAGGGATAGTGTCAAATGCACATAGAGCAATTTATTCAGTTGTGCTAGTGCTAGACACCACATATGCTTATAATTTTGGCTCTGCCTCTGCTATCTTGCGTGTCTGTGAAAAACACACTTAAACTCTCCAAGACTTCTGTAGGCTCAAATAAGAGAGTACATGCCTGGCACACGGCACTGTGTCTGGTACATAGCAAGCACTAAATAAATAAATCATCTGCAAAAGCTATAATTGTTAACATCTTAATTACTCTCAGAGCTGAAGTTCACCAATGCATCTTTCAATTTTTTTTTTCCATTTTGCTTTATAATACAGAGTTCTACTCAGATTTGCAAAGCAAAGAATACACACAGTAATTATTTGTTCACAAAGCAATAATCCCCTCCCCCAAAGGATGCATAATAGAAATCTTTTAAGATGAAGGTAGATTTTATTTGCCAATCCAGATGCATTCTTGACTCTTCTTTACCCTGTTCTGCCCCCAGAAACTGGTTTATATTGGCATCTCCTGTATTCTTTGCCAGCCATATCAGTTTGGCCAAAGAGAGACACTATATGAGGTCAGGGGATGGGAGGAGACTCAGTGTTTATTTACCACAAATCCTTCTACGCCAGTTGATGGTGGGCCACAATGTCCCTTAACATGGGCTAATAATAGGTCCCTTTGTCCACATAGCTCATACCATGTTCCAATTATCACCATCTCCTCTTGTTTCTTCCACCCTGGTATTGTATTTTTCTGCTCTTGTTAGATCTAGAGTATTTCGCTCTTTTTTTTTTTTTTAACTTGTATTGTGATCACATCTTTTTTTTTAGATTTTTTTTAAGAGTTTATTTATTTATTTGACAGACAGAGATCACAAGTAGGCAGAGAGGCAGGCAGAGAGAGAGGAGGAAGCAGGCTCCCCGCAGAGCAGAGAGCCCGATGCGTGGCTCGATTGGGATCGAGACCCAAGCCGAAGGCAGAGGCTTCAACCCACTGAGCCACCCAGGCGCCCCTTTTTTTAAAAAATATTTTATTTATTTGACAGAGAGAGCCAGAGAGCGCAAATGAGGGGAATGGAAGAGAGAGAAGGAGAAGCAGGCTCCCCTCTGAGCAAGGAACCCGATGTGGGGCTTGATCCCAGGACCCCGGGATCTTGACGTGAGCCAAAGGCAGACACTAAACCTACTGAGCCATCCAGGTGCCCCATATCTTGATAAATAGTGACTTAATTGAGTTTGTTACAAATTAGCCAGCTTGAATGATCCATCTCTCTCCTCCTCTTGCTAGGACCTTGACTAACCTAAAGAAATTTAACTGGGAATTAAAAAATGTATTTTTATTTGAAAAATTACATTTTTGCTCATTTTTTTTTCAGAATCACTTTCTTCATCATGCAGAACTGTAAAGCAAATTGAGCTGTATTCAATATGAAATCACTGTAATTTTATTTGTAAAGAAATCTTGTGTATTCAGCTTTGAGTAAATCAAGTAAAACGATGGATTGATAAAAGTTATTTTAAAATTAGGAGACCTCAACCAAAGGATTCACCCATAATGACAAATGGCATATATATATATATATATATGTGTGTGTGTGTGTGTGTGTGTGTGTGTGTATGCTAACTTAAAAATAATTTTTTTGCTTTGCTAACTTCTAAAATAAATATTTTGGCTACCTTAAAAATGAATATTAAGGAAAAAATAAAGCAGGAAAAGAATATCTGTATTCTCAAATATGTTTACTACAACTTGTTCGGTATTGAAAATTACCTATGAATCAAAAAAATTGAAAATCACAATATAAAGCATGGTACATTCAACCACTGTAATATTATGTAGGCACCAAAAGTGTTTTTATGTAAAAGAATAGTACTACTTCAGTGAAAGATACATCTTCATGTTAGGTGAGAAAAAAGATACTCATTTTAAAATATAAAATTTCAAGAATTAAACATGTAAGTATTGATGTGAATGCATCTAAGTTGTAGGGTATGGATAGCATTATGTGCTACCTCAAATTTTTTGAACTCCCAAACTGTCAATAAAAAGTATAGAAGTAATTGCCAGAAAAAGTACACATTTTTCTAATTTCTAAAATGAAGCAATTAGTGAAAAAGGAGATTCTTTATATAAGTATTTTTCTTTTAAATGTATTTGAGGAAATGGATTTGTTTTAGTAATATATCTAAATTTGTCTGACTCTGGAATTTTAAAGAATGAAGTGAAAACCCCCAAATTGCTACTTTTTTTTTTTTTTTTTAGATAAAGACCTTATTTTAGTCGTGGAAGCTTGGATTAGAAGAATATAACAGGTATCACCCTAATTACTTCTAAATTATAGTTAATTAATGCACTGATCTTAGTATTATCTCTTAGAACTGAATCATTTTCCTAAGAAATCACATCAGTTCAATATAAATTTTTCACAGACATAGTACTAAGATAACAATGCAGGAGATTTCAGAACAAAATCACCTTAATTCTCTGGGGCTGAACTCGGGCTTTTTTGTCCCTTTGACATAGTCTTATTTCAATACTGTCAGAGAAAGCACAGGAATTTGGCTTGATGTTAATGTTCAGTTAAGAGTAAGAAAAAATATTTTTAAAATATTTTCGGGGCTGAACAGATATCTAGTTTATACAAAATCTCTAATTGTGCCCCAAGACAAGTTACATCAGTAAATAATAGGACACAAAGGAATTCTTTATGATAATAAAGCATCAGGGAGCATAACTCCCAATTTGGAAACTGTGGTACTTCTGGGCTTCTTTTTCTGGTTCTTTCAACCTCCGATTATTTCAGGAAGGTCTGATAAACCGTGTATAGTAGCAGCTCTCATTACATACATCCATCACATGCATTTTAGTCAATGAACATACATGATCCTTAAGGTGGAGATGGTAAAATATACTTAATATTTTCTTTTTTGTTAATTAAGGTTATTTTTGTTGTCTATAATTATAAATAATATTATGATAGTGACCCAGGTTGATTTTTTAAATAATGTAAACATAAATCAAGGCAGATTTAAACATGTAAATTAATTACAAAAAAAAAGATATTGGGGGTAGGAGAAGAATAAATGAAACAAGATGGCATTGGGAGGGAGACAAACCATAAGTGACTCTTAATCTCACAAAACAAACTGAGGGTTGATGGGGGGAGGGGGGTTGGAAGAGGGGGGTGGAGTTGTGGATATTGGGGAGGGTATGTGCTATGGTGAGTGCTGTGAAGTGTGTAAACCTGGCGATTCTCAGACCTGTACCCCTGGGGATAAAAATATATGTTTATAAAAAATAAAATTAAAAATAAAATAAAATAAAAATAAACAAAACAAAACAAAACAAAAAAAAAGATATTGATGTTTTCAATTCCACAAAGTCAAATCAGGTGGGCCCAGCCTTTCTAGTTTCATTTCCTTTGAATGCTGTACTCAAAATATTTCTAACGTCTTGAAATCCCAAATCTTTTCTCCTAAATATTTGCAGGTCTCTCTAGTTTCCTCCCTATTTTATCTTGTGTCTCAATTGCCTGAGCAATTGAGTTGCCTTGTCCAACTACGAAAAATTCTCTTTATTCTCTCAAAAAAACCCTCAAATGCTACCTTTTGTATGATGCCTTTCCTAAGTGTTCCACTTAGGATTAAACTCTTTTTCTTTTCTTTTTTTTTTTTCTCTGATAGAATTTTACATGCCTATATGTTAGCATTTACCATATTGCTTTGTTGTTTTATAATTGTGACTAACGGGTTGATGTCAGCCCTAGTCTCTGCAGGCCTGGCTGAGAGCAACCTTGACGTTGTTGTTCCTCATCACTCAGTAATGTTTTCTTAGAAACTTTAGAGTTAAGATAAAATATAAAGTTGTTCTGCCTCACTTCCTCTTTGGGAATAGACCTGGTTTTGTAAAGCTGGGTAGTCAAGCAAGTCTTGGACCTATATCTCTCAAATGTTATAAAAGTTTGGTGAGAACTGAGGGGATGGCTTCTCTGTATCAAATTGACCCACAGACACCTTGGGTCTTATTCATGGAAGCCATATATGGCCTGCACAGGTAAGGAGACAAAAGAAATGTGTACTCACTCCAGAAACTCTCCGGTCTCTCAGTGCGGTAACAGTACTATACCTGTTGTATCTATTGCCTGGTATACTTTTATAAAGCTAAGTAAACATAGTGTTTGATAAAAACTTATTTTTATTTTGTGAGTCTGATTACCAACTAGAGTCCATACTACAGCTTTGGTGCTGCAATTATATGCATACATTGTATGTATACTGTATTGTATAGTATATGTATTTCTTAACATATATTTTTATGATCATTTGCTTATATTTCTGGGGTTTTTCTAAGTAAAATTTGTGCTGTGATTCTCCTTTCAAACAGTTTGTTTTGAATATCTAGGTCTTAGAAGATTTCTCATATACTTGGTTTATAACATAATTTTTTAATAAAGGTAGTTTAAAGAAATAAAATAAGAACAAGAGGAAAAGGTGTTAAGAAGATACTATCATGGATAGTTTCTAGCAGTTTAGTTGGTTTTTTTTCCTCAATGCAGTTGAAGTCTGTTTTATAAACCATATACAACTTCTTCAACTCCCTCGACTCAAACCAACACTGTAGAAAACATAATTTACTAGAATGATATTTTTCAAGTATACTGTAAAGACTTCCTATCATATTAACTTTGTTGCTTAAATTATTTGGACCACTTAACAGTTGTCCAGAATGCCAAGGTCAACCTTGCCTCTTGCCTTAATGATCCATATGCTGAACTATCTGGGTAGATTTTGACATAGTCCATTGTGAAGTGTGAGGATGCAATTAGACCACAAAATTCAAAGACATGTTTTGGTTTTGTACTCTGCATTCAAATAGGACTCAGCATGAGAAAATAGATAATATATAAAGAAACTCCTTTAACTATGTAGTTCATACATTGAAAGATGTATAGGAATATCATTTGGTCATGGGTATTTCAGTCCTTATTTGAAGTGCTGGTGCATTTCTAGATGAATACTAATTGACTGGCCATCATGTGGGCTGCATTCTATAGGGCTGAGGCTGTGAAATGGAGGGAATCATAGGGATTAGATAAACAAACAAAAAAGAAAGATAAGTTATATACCAGAAAAGATTCAAATAAACACCCATCATATAAAACATACTGTTTGGGGATCATGGACAAAACAGTACTTATTAAGTAAAAATAAGGCTGATTAGGGATAAATTTGGGTAGGCAGTGTTTAATTAGGAACACATATGTATAGGTTTTTTCTGCTGTTGAACATGACCAGCATTATATTAGAGCGTCATTAACTCAGTTTGTAATGGTGATGATTCCTGATTCTGACAACAGAATCTTCATTTTCATTTGATTTGTATACACATTACTGAGGAAGAGTTGGGTTTATTTCCATTGTGCAGCAGATTCTGGTCCCAACATCAATTTCTAGGACTTCCTGGTTTCAAATATCCCTCAGAATATTGGAAATAAAGGTAGTTAATTATTTTTATGAAAGTTAAATCATGTTTAGCTGGAAAATAACAACCTGTTCCCAAAAGTGGCATTATCATAGTCCCAGAAATAATATACAATATGGCATTAAAGAACCAGATTCATTTCATATGAAGAGATTAAGAAAAGGGGTTCTAGATTAAAGATAAACCAATGCGTATAACATCAAAATTTAGAGTGAAATCAACAAGCGTACACAAGAAGGATATCTATCATACTCCTTGGAACACCTTTAAATCCAAAACAGAAAAAAAAAAAAACAGAAAATGAAAAACAGAAAAGAGAAGGGAAATTGATCAAGATTTTAAAAGCATTATGCAGTAGCCACTCAACCCTCAAAGCAGAGAAATGATTAAGTGGGATGACAGAAATCTCTATTAACAAAACTCTTTAATAATATGGGTGTCTGTAAGCCTCCAGTTTATAACCTTTGAGTCTCATTTACGTTGTGTCTCTTTACAGCAGAAGAGCTTAAATGACCTAAGATAGTGCCAAAAACACTAGGAAGTTTTAGTTCTCATTTCTTAAATAAGAAAAATTTGAGAAGAGTTCAGTGGATCAAATTATCTGGATAAGGTGTTGTGTGGGCATTCTAATTTGATCCAGCATCCTTCTGGTTTAAATATCACAGGACACGGGCATCTGGGTGGATCAGTGGGTTAAAGCCTCTGCCTTTGGCTCAGGTCATGATCCCAGGGGATCATGCCCTGCATTGAGCTCTCTGCTCAGCAGGGAGCCTGCTTCCTCCTCTCTCTCTCTGCCTGCCTCTCTGCCTACTTGTAATCTCTGTCTGTCAAATAAAATAAATAAAATCTTTTAAAAAAAGATAGGACTAGTTTTTAAAAAAAACTAGGACATAGTTAACCAAATCTAGCATGAACATCCCTGCTCATCATTTCATTTTCATAGCACTTATACAAAAAGGCCAGCATATCAAAAGAGTCAAGTTTATCTTTCTTTTTATTACTAACTAATAGAGAAGAACTTTGATACACATATTTATGCAAATATTTATCATGAATAACCTGGGATGGCAATCCTCAAGTTTTCACATATATAATAGTAACTTTGTCATTTTTTTAAGTTTTATTTAAATTCCTGTTAGTGAACAGGGAGTATAATATTGGTTTCAGGTGTACAATATAGTTATTCAACATTTCCATACAATACCTGGTGCTCCACACAGTTGTACTCCTTAATCCCCATCACCTATTCAGCCCATCCCCCACCCAGTTTTCCTCTGGTAACCATCAGTTTGTTCTCTATTTTTAAGAGTCTGTTTCTTGGTTTGCCTTCCTCTCTCCCTTTCTCTTTACTCATTTCTTTCTTTCTTTCTTTTTTTAAAGATTTTATTTATTTATTTGACAGAGAGAGATCACAAGCAGGCAGAGAGGCAGGCAGAGAGAGAGGAGGAAGCAGGCTCCCCGCTGAGCAGAGAGCCGGATGCGGGGCTCGATCCCAGGACTCCGAGATCATGACCTGAGCCGAAGGCAGCGGCTTAACCCACTGAGCCACCCAGGCGCCCCTACTCATTTCTTTCTTAAATTACACTTATGAGTGAAATCTTATAGTATTTTCATTTCTCTGACTTATTTCACTTAGCATAATACTGTGTAACTCTATCCATGTCCTTACAAATGGCAAGATCCCATCCTTTTTATGACTGAGTAATATTCCATTGCATATATATACCACATTCCCTTTTTTTTTTAAATTTTATTTGAGTATAGTTGATATACAATGTTCCATTAGTTTCAGGTTTACAACAAAGTGATTCAACGTCTCTACATGTTATGCTATGCTCCCCACAAGTGTAGCTACCATCTGTCCCCATACAATGCTATTAAAATATTAAGATTGTAGTCTCTATGTTGTGCCTTTTGTTCCTGTGATTTATTCATTACATAACTATACCACATGTTCTTTATCCATTCATCAGTCCATGGACATTGGGCTCTTTCCATAATTTGGCTATTGTTGATAATGCTACAATACACATTAAGGATGCATGTATCCTTTCAAAACAGTATTTTTGCATCTTTTGGGTAAATACTGGTGGTGAAATTGCTGGGTCATAGGAACTTCCATACTGTTTTCCAGAGTGGCTGTACCAGTTTGCATTTCCACCAACAGTGTAAGAGGGTCTCCCTTTCTCTACATCCTTGCCAACCTGTGTTGCTTCCTATGTTGATAATTTTAGCCGTTCTGACAGGTGTGAGGTGATACCTCATTGTAGTTCTTATTTGTATTTCCCTAATGATGGGTGGCATTGAGCATCATTTCACGTGTCTGTTAACCATCTGGATGTCTTCTTTGAAAAAATGTCTTTTCATGTCTTCTGTCCATTTCTTAACTGGGTTATTTGTTTTTGGGGTGTTGAAATTGATAAGTTCTTTATAGATGTTGGATACTAACACTTCATCCAATACATCATTTGCAAATATCATCTCCCCTTCTGTAAGTTGCCTTTTAGTTTTGTTGATTGCTTCCTTTGATGTACAGAAGCTTTTAATCTTGAAGTCCTAATAGTTCATGTTTGCTTTTGTTTCCCTTGCCTCCTGAGAGATGTCTAGTAGGAAGTTAGTGTGGCCGAAGTCAAAGAGGTAACTGCCTGTGTTTTCTTCTAGGATTTTAATGGTTTCCTGTCTCACATTTAAGTTTCTCATCCATTTTGAATTTATTTTGTGTATGGAGGTCTAGTTTTTGCATGTTGCTGTCTGATTTTGCCAACAATGTTGAGGAGACAGCGTTTTCCCCATTGGTTATTCTCTCCTGCTTTGTCAAAGATTAATTGACCATATAATGGTGGGTTCTTTTCTGGGTTTTGTCTTCTGGTCTTTTGATCTCTGTGTCTATTTTCATGCCAGTACCATATGTTTTGATCACCACAACATTGTAATGTAACTTGATGTTCAGAATTGTGATACTTCTAGCTTTGATTTCTTTTTCAATGTTGCCTTATTTATTAGAGGCCTTTTGTGGTTCCATACAAATTTTGGGATTGATTTTTTAGGGTTGCTTGTTGTAAATGAAAAATGTTACTGGTATTTGATAGGGATTGCATTAAATGTGTAGAATACTTTGGGAAGTATAGACATTGTAACAGTATT
This sequence comes from Lutra lutra, assembly GCF_902655055.1. NCBI lineage: Eukaryota > Metazoa > Chordata > Mammalia > Carnivora > Mustelidae > Lutra > Lutra lutra. Next base: position 21,591,994 of record NC_062294.1, read on the forward strand.
TTTTCTTCCATTACATGAACATGGAATGTTTTCAATTTCTTTCATCAGTTTTTTATAGTTTTTAGAAGACAAGTATATAAAACTAGCTTAGGAATGCTGATAAAACCCATAGGTATAACCTCTAGTATTCTGAATCAGGTTGTTTGAGCTAGGAACACTGGTGACTCTGTTATTGGTGGCCCAAAGATTGCAGTTAGAGAAACACTGTTAAACATGATACATTATTTAAGCCACTGTAAAAATAAGATGGGCTCTGCATATATTCTGTTCTCAAGAAGCACACCAGAGAAAAAAGGAGAAAGCCAGAGAAGAGGGAAGCATAAAAGTAACTGAAAGATGAAAATAAGTGTCAAGAGAGGGGAGAGGTAACATACAATATTGAGTACTTTTTATCTTTCATGCACTCTGCAGGACATTTATATACATTATAGAATTTGAGAGAATTTATTTTGCATATAAGGAAACTGAGGTTAACTTAATGAATCAGTCAGAGGTCCCATAACAACTAAGTAGTAGAATAGGAATCTTAACCCATGTCAATCTTTCTAAAAGAAAAAAAAATCAATAGTTTTATCTTGACAGCAGAGTCAGACTGAAAAATGCACACGTGTAATGATAATACAAAAGAGACAAAAGACACTCCAATATAGAAGCACAACATACTTAAGCAGGCTGGGAAATACCACGGTGACTGGCCTGGGTAGGCATTTAGTAAAAGCCATTTACCTCTTGTTTTCTTTAAAACAGGGAGGTTAATATAGGGCTCATTTAAGCATACCAGTGGATATGCATATATTTGATCTTGTAATTCTTATTTTCATGTTGACATACATGAGAGTAGCAACTAGATACAATGAAAAAAGTTAAAATTCTAAAAAAATCTCAGATATGTTGCCAGATATTGGGTTATGGTCAAATGAGTCCCTGATAGGGTAAATAACTTACTACTAATTACAATCAGTTATTTCAGCTAGCTGGACTTTTTTTTTTTTTAATTTTTTATTTTTTTCAGCATAACAGTATTCATTATTTTTGCACCACACCCAGTGCTCCATGCAATCCGTGCCCTCTACAATACCCACCACCTGGTGCCCCCAACCTCCCACCCCCCACCCCTTCAAAATTCTCAGATCGTTTTTCAGAGTCCGTAGTCTCTCATGGTTCACCTCCCCTTCCAATTTCCCTCAACTCCCATCTCCTCTCCATCTCCCCTTGTCCTCCATGCTATTTGTTATGCTCCACAAATAAGTGAAACACTATGATAATTGACTCTCTCTGCTTGACTTATTTCACTCAGCATAATCTCTTCCAGTCCCGTCCATGTTGCTACAAAACTTGGGGATTCATCCTTTCTTTCTTTTTTTTTTTTTTTTTTACAGCTTTATAAACATATATTTTTATCCCCAGGGGTACAGGTCTGCGAATCGCCAGGTTTACACACTTCACAACACTCACCATAGCACATAACCTCCCCGATATCCATAACCCCACCCCCTCTCCCAACCCCCTCCCCCCATCAACCCTCAGTTTGTTTTGTGAGATTAAGAGTCACTTATGGTTTGTCTCCCTCCCAATCCCATCTTGTTTCATTTACTCTTCTCCTACCCCCTCGACCCCCCATGTTGCATCTCCTCTCCCTCATATCAGGGAGATCATATGATAGTTGTCTTTCTCCGATTGACTTATTTCGCTAAGCGTGATACCCTCTAGTTCCATCCACGTCGTCGCAAATGGCAAGATCTCATTTCTTTTGATGGCTGCATAGTATTCCATTGTGTATATATACCACATCTTCTTTATCCATTCGTCTGTTGATGGACATCTAGGTTCTTTCCATAGTTTGGCTATTGTAGACATTGCTGCTATAAACATTCGGGTGCATGTGCCCCTTCGGATCACTATGTTTGTATCTTTAGGGTAAATACCCAGCAGTGCAATTGCTGGGTCATAGGGTAGTTCTATTTTCAACATTTTGAGGAACCTCTGTGCTGTTTTCCAGAGTGGTTGCACCAGCTTGCATTCCCACCAACAGTGTAGGAGGGTTCCCCTTTCTCCGCATCCTTGCCAGCATCTGTCATTTCCTGACTTGTTAATTTTAGCCATTCTGACTGGTGTGAGGTGATATCTCATGGTGGTTTTGATTTGTATTTCCCTGATGCCGAGTGATATGGAGCACTTTTTCATGTGTCTGTTGGCCATCTGGATGTCTTCTTTGCAGAAATGTCTGTTCATGTCCTCGGCCCATTTCTTGATTGGATTATTTGTTCTTTGGGTGTTGAGTTTGCTAAGTTCTTTATAGATTTTGGACACTAGCCCTTTATCTGATATGTCATTTGCAAATATCTTCTCCCATTCTGTCAGTTGTCTTTTGGTTTTGTTCACTGTTTCCTTTGCTGTGCAAAAGCTTTTGATCTTGATAAAATCCCAATAGTTCATTTTTGCCCTTGCTTCCCTTGCCTTTGGTGATGTTCCTAGGAAGATGTTGCTGCGGCTGAGGTCGAAGAGATTGCTGCCTGTGTTCTCCTCAAGGATTTTGATAGATTCCTTTCTCACATTGAGATCCTTCATCCATTTTGAGTCTATTTTCGTGTGTGGTGTAAGGAAATGATCCAATTTCATTTTTCTGCATGTGGCTGTCCAATTTTCCCAACACCATTTATTGAAGAGGCTGTCTTTGTTCCATTGGACATTCTTTCCTGCTTTGTCGAAGATGAGTTGACCATAGAGTTGAGGGTCCATTTCTGGGCTCTCTATTCTGTTCCATTGATCTATGTGTCTGTTTTTGTGCCAGTACCATGCTGTCTTGATGATGACAGCTTTGTAATAGAGCTTGAAGTCCGGAATTGTGATGCCACCAACTTTGGCTTTCTTTTTCAATATTCCTTTGGCTATTCGAGGTCTTTTCTGGTTCCATATAAATTTTAGGATTATTTGTTCCATTTCTTTGAAAAAAATGGATGGTACTTTGATAGGAATTGCATTAAATGTGTAGATTGCTTTAGGTAGCATAGACATTTTCACAATATTTATTCTTCCAATCCAGGAGCATGGAACATTTTTCCATTTCTTTGTGTCTTCCTCAATTTCTTTCATGAGTACTTTATAGTTTTCTGAGTATAGATTCTTAGTCTCTTTGGTTAGGTTTATTCCTAGGTATCTTATAGTTTTGGGTGCAATTGTAAATAGGATGGACTCCTTAATTTCTCTTTCTTCTGTCTTGTTGTTGGTGTAGAGAAATGCAACTGATTTCTGTGCATTGATTTTATATCCTGACACTTTACTGAATTCCTGTACAAGTTCTAGCAGTTTTGGAGTGGAGTCTTTTGGGTTTTCCACATAGAGTACCATATCATCTGCGAAGAGTGATAGTTTGACTTCTTCTTTGCCGATTTGGATGCCTTTAATTTCCTTTTGTTGTCTGATTGCTGAGGCTAGGACTTCTAGTACTATGTTGAATAGCAGTGGTGATAACGGACATCCCTGCCGTGTTCCTGACCTTAGCGGAAAAGCTTTCAGTTTTTCTCCATTGAGAATGATAATTGCGGTGGGTTTTTCATAGATGGCTTTGATAATATTGAGGTATGTGCCCTGAATCCCTACACTTTGAAGAGTTTTAATCAGAGAGGGATGCTGTACTTTGTCAAATGCTTTTTCAGCATCTATGGAGAGTATCATATGGTTCTTGTTCTTTCTTTTATTAATGTGTTGTATCACATTGATTGATTTGCGGATGTTGAACCAGCCTTGCAGCCCTGGAATAAATCCCACTTGGTCGTGGTGAATAATCCTTTTAACGTACTGTTGAATCCTATTGGCTAGTATTTTGGCGAGAATTTTTGCATCTGTGTTCATCAAGGATATTGGTCTGTAGTTCTCTTTTTTGTTGGGATCCTTGTCTGGTTTTGGGATCAAGGTGATGCTGGCCTCATAAAATGAGTTTGGAAGTTTTCCTTCTATTGCTATTTTTTGGAACAGTTTCAGGAGAATAGGAATTAGTTCTTCTTTAAATGTTTGGTAGAATTCCCCCGGGAAGTCGTCTGGCCCTGGGCTTTTGTTTGTTTGGAGATTTTTGATGACTGTTTCAATCTCCTTACTGGTTATGGGTCTGTTCAGGCTTTCTATTTCTTCCTGGTTCAGTTGTGGTAGTTTATATGTCTCTAGGAATGCATCCATTTCTTCCAGATTGTCAAATTTGTTGGCGTAGAGTTGCTCATAGTATGTTCTTATAATTGTCTGTATTTCTTTGGTGTTCGTTGTGATCTCTCCTCTTTCATTCATGATTTTATTTATTTGGGTCCTCTCTCTTTTCTTTTTGATAAGTCTGGCCAGGGGTTTATCAATCTTATTAATTCTTTCAAAGAAACAGCTCCTAGTTTCGTTGATTTGTTCTATTGTTTTTTTGGTTTCTATGTCATTGATTTCTGCTCTGATCTTTATGATTTCTCTTCTCCTGCTGGGTTTAGGGTTTCTTTCTTGTTCTTTCTCCAGCTCCTTTAGGTGTAGGGTTAGGTTGTGTACCTGAGACCTTTCTTGTTTCTTGAGAAAGGCTTGTACCGCTATATATTTTCCTCTCAGGACTGCCTTTGTTGTGTCCCACAGATTCTGAACTGTTGTGTTTTCATTATCATTTGTTTCCATGAATTTTTTCAATTCTTCTTTGATTTCCTGGTTGACCCATTCATTCTTTAGAAGGATGCTGTTTAGTCTCCATGTATTTGGGTTCTTTCCAAATTTCCTCTTGTTATTGAGTTCTAGCTTTAGAGCATTGTGGTCTGAAAATATGCAGGGAATGATCCCAATCTTTTGATACTGGTTGAGACTTGATTTAGGACCAAGAATGTGATCTATTCTGGAGAATGTTCCATGTGCACTAGAGAAGAATGTGTATTCTGTTGCTTTGGGATGAAATGTTCTGAATATATCTGTGATGTCCATCTGGTCCAGTGTGTCATTTAAGGCCTTGATTTCCTTGTTGATCTTTTGCTTGGATGATCTGTCCATTTCAGTGAGGGGAGTGTTAAAATCCCCTACTATTATTGTATTCTTGTCGATGTGTTTCTTTGATTTTGTTATTAATTGGTTTATATAGTTGGCTGCTCCCACATTAGGGGCATAGATATTTAAAATTGTTAGATCTTCTTGTTGGATAGTTCCTTTGAGTATGATATAGTGTACTTCCTCATCTCTTATTGTAGTCTTTGGCTTAAAATCTAATTGATCTGATATAAGGATTGCCACTCCTGCTTTCTTCTGATGTCCATTAGCATGGTAAATTCTTTTCCACCCCCTCACTTTAAACCTGGAGGTGTCTTCGGGTTTAAGATGAGTTTCTTGTAGGCAACATATAGATGGGTTTTGTTTTTTTATCCATTCTGATACCCTGTGTCTTTTGATTGGGGCATTTAGCCCATTAACATTCAGGGTAAGTATTGGGAGATATGAATTTAGTGCCATTGTATTGCCTGTAAGGTGACTGTTATTGTATATTGTCTCTGTTTCTTTCTGATCTACTTCTTTTAGGGTCTCTCTTTGCTTAGAGGACCCCTTTCAATATTTCCTGTAGAGCTGGTTTGGTATTTGCAAATTCTTTCAGTTTTTGTTTGTCCTGGAAGCTTTTAATCTCTCCGTCTATTTTCAATGATAGCCTAGCTGGATATAGTATTCTTGGCTGCATGTTTTTCTCATTTAGTACTCTGAATATATCATGCCAGCTCTTTCTGGCCTGCCAGGTCTCTGTGGATAAGTCTGCTGCCAATCGAATATTTTTACCATTGTACGTTACAGACTTCTTTTCCCGGGCTGCTTTCAGGATCTTCTCTTTGTCACTAAGACTTGTCAATTTTACTATTAGGTGACGGTGTGTAGACCTATTCTTATTGATTTTGAGGGGGGTTCTCTGAACCTCCTGGATTTTGATGCTTGTTCCCTTTGCCATATTGGGGAAATTCTCTCCAATAATTCTCTCCAATATACCTTCTGCTCCCCTCTCTGTTTCCTCTTCTTCTGGAATCCCAATTATTCTAATGTTGTTTCGTCTTATGGTGTCACTTATCTCTCGAATTCTCCCCTCGTGGTCCAGTAGCTGTTTGTCCCTCTTTTGCTCAGCTTCTTTATTCTCTGTCATTTGGTCTTCTATATCGCTAATTCTTTCTTCTGCCTCATTTATCCTAGCAGTGAGAGCCTCCATTTTTTATTGCACCTCATTAATAGCTTTTTTGATTTCAACTTGGTTAGATTTTAGTTCTTTTATTTCTCCAGAAAGGGCTTTTATATCTCCCGAGAGGGTTGCTTTAATATCTTCCATGCCTTTTTCAAGCCCGGCTAGAACCTTGAGAATCATCATTCTGAACTCTATATCTGACATATTACCAATGTCTCTATTGATTAGGTCCCTAGCCTTTGGTATTGCCTCTTGTTCTTTTTTTTGTTGTGAATTTTTCCGCCTTGTCATTTTGTCCAGATAAGAGTTTATGAAGGAGCAAGTAAAATACTAAAAGGGTGGCAACAACCCCAGGAAAATATGCTTTAGCCAAATCAGAAGAAATCCTGAATTGTGAGGGGGGAGAAAGGGGATAAAAAGGGGTTCAGAAAGAAAGAAAAAAAAAACTATTAAAAAAAAAGAAAGCTGATAAAGAAAAAATATAAAAAGAGGAAAAAAAATATATATATTAGATAAACTATTTAAAAAACGTTAAAAAAAGAAAACGGTAAAAGTTAAAAAAATTTAGCAGAAGAAGAGAAAAAGAAAAAAAAATTGAAAAAGAAAAAAAAATTAAATTAACTGCAAGGCCAAAAGTCATGGGGAGAAAGCCATGAGTTCCGTGCTTTGCTTTCTTCTCCTCTGGAATTCCGCTGTTCTCCTTGGTAGGTGAACTTGGTCCTGGCTGGGTTTCCCGTAGATCTTCTGGGGGAGGGGCCCGTTGTAGTGATTCTCAAGCGTCTTTGCCCCAGGCGGAGTTGCACCGCCCTTACCCGGGGCCGCGCTGAGTCATCCGCTCGGGTTGGCTTTCGGGAGCTTTTGTTCCCTGAGCGCTTTCCGTAGAGTCCGGAGGACGGGAATAAAGATGGCGGCCTCCCGGTCTCCGGCCTGGAGGAGCCGAGAGCCCGGGGCCCCACTCCTCAGTGCGCCCTCAGAGAACAGCGCCAAATGACTCCCGCCACCCTGGCCTCTGGCCGCGCTCCGAGGTGACCGAGCCTGCGACCGGTTCAAGGCAACCCTGAGCTGAGAGTCACTCCTCGGCTCTTTCTCTGTAGCCGGCCTCCCCGTTCTAATACCGGTAAGCTCTGCGACACTGAGACATCCCCGATCCTTCTGCGACCCTGCGGGACCTGAGGCCGCGCTTACCCCGCCTGGGCTTCACCCCAGTTAAGCCTCTGGAGCGATGTCCCTCAGCGGAACAGACTTTTAAAAGTCCTGATTTTGTGCTCCGTTGCTCCGCCGCTCGCCTGGAGCCGGCCCCTCCCCCCGCGGTCTATCTTCCCGTCGCTTTGGATTCACTTCTCCGCCAGTCCTACCTTGCAGAAAGTGGTTGATTTTCTGTTTCTGGAATTGCTGTTCTTCTTCTCTTCAATCTCCCGTTGGATTTGTAGGTGTTTGCAATCTTTAGATAAGCTATTTAGCTGATCTCCCGCTACCCGAAGTAGTCTCAGCCTGCTACTTCTCCGCCATCTTGACTCCGCTAGCTGGACTTTTTATGATAAAACACTTTTTAATATCTCCCCCTTTTCCTTTGATACTCCCCAAAACATGACCTAAAATATCCTTCCATACCAAGTGTAATAATGGATATTGTGTTGTCCCAACCTTTCAGATCTATTTTGCACTAAGTCACTCTTTCCTCAGTGGCAGTCCTCAAAGACTGTCAGTTAATTTTTCTTGGGGAGTTTTTTCTTGGGGAGTTTAGCTTAGCCAAACAGAGCCACCTTACCCCTCCTAACCATACCTGTATTCTCTGACTGGTCATTGTCAGGGTCTAGCTGCTTTACTTTTAAGAGAGAACAATTCTGAAAGGCCAATCCGTCACCAGAGCTCCCCATATTATTTCTGATTCTTTTACTGCAATTCAATCACAATTAGATTCCTATTTCTGAACAACCCCACTACCTTTATTCCACTACAGGTGTTGATCTTGAGGATGCTCCTAATATGTAAGTTCCCATCTCTGAGCCTCTTATTTTAGGAATATGATTGAGACTTCAAACTACTGGCTATTCTCCTCGGGTACTTTATTTTCCTATATACTTCGGACTGAAATGCTACCTTTTGGGCCATCCTTCTTTCATGGGTAACTCTATATCCCTTTCAGCTTAAACTGTGCATTAATTAGGATACCAGTAGAAAATAGTTGACATACTAAAGCTATTATAATTTTAAGAGGGCTTATTAAAAGGAATATTTTTAAAAGATACAGATAGAATATATAGAAAATGCCAGAGATATTCCTTCCTGCACTTTGGAGCTGAGATGATGCCATCCTTGACTCCAGCGGAACAAGGGTAATTAAAGAATATAGGAGAAAAGCCCCTGGAGAGGACCACATTTGAAGGGGTTGGGACTGTTAGTTGAGGGAAACAGTTGGTTTAAATGTACCCTGCATAGAAGGATCTGAAAAAGCAAATATATCAAGGCTGAGATTAAGACATGGGTGGATCTGGGCAGGCAAATGGAAGAAATGATAATGCCTAGGGGAATAAGTACCTTGCTCAAGGCCACAGAGTTAGCAAATTATGCTATCATTACAGAATCACCACCAAGAATGCCTGTTCCTTCATTTGATATAATAAATAGGTACGTTCTATTTTATTATTGTGATATATTCCCATACTCATATCTGAGGAAGATTCCAACTTCCTAAGATTTCAGGTTAAGCGTTACTCATTTCAGAATTTCTGACACCTAATGTGATGTTGGGCATGGAGCAGGTTTCTTATTCCTTGCTTATCCTTTGTTTGATAACCTCTTTATCCCTTGCTTATCCTTTATTAGAGAGTAACTAACCTACCTCCTTCTAAAGATTATGCATTGTAGTTTCCTGGGGGATGTACAGGGAAGCGTTAACAAGAATGGGACATCAGTCCAGAAGGTTGCAAGAGCTGAAAAACCTTGACATGCATGGGGTAATGCTGTCATAGCCATAATGTCATTATACTCAGGAAAATCAATGAAACTATATTAAGTGACTGAGTGAGTGAAGGAAGTTAATGGCACAGCTAGGATGAAATAGGAGTTTCTTCAGTTTTAGCACCACTGTTTCTTGCCAACACAAGATAAGACCTCTTTAAAGGAATGATGAACATATCAGTGAATTACTAGCACCCTTGAAAGCAGACAAATAAATTAACAAATTATGTATTGAAATTATGTTAAAAGAAGAAAAACAGATATTCTGCATCTTTTTGGAAATAAGGATGTTATCAAAATATATTATCAGGGAGAATTCAGCTTTGGTAAAAGGGATTCGAATGAACAAATCATTGACCTTAATTAATCAATATTGATTCTGTGGCATTGGGTTGGAAATAATGGAGGCACATTCATCAAGCAAAAGAGAAATGGCAGTCACTAGCTTATGATAGTCGATCAGAGAATTTGACACAAAGGTCTTCTCATTTTAAGCTACTGTGGAAAGAGAAAGGGAAATTTAGACCTGCCAGGTTTCAGAGGCCAAGAAACGGGCCCCAGATGGAGTCCTATGGACTTCTGCCATCTCCTTGGCTGGGGTAAATTTCTGCCATTTGTCTGCATCTGTCAGTGCAAAAGGCACAGTCTCCTCCCCCCACCCCCCTGCCGCCACACACACACTTCTTCTTCCAACACCCACCCCAGCCTTTTCAAAATACATTTTATTTTATTGTCTCATTATTGGAGACAAGCTCTGGAACTCCTCTCCCCACCAAGAGCTGCCCACTTCTTGCTGTATGGGAACTTACTTTTCTGCCCAGAGCAGGTGTTATTGTTTAAAAATACCAAACAAAATTCCTTTAGCTACTATAAAAAGCATAGATTTAGAAGCTTTATATAATTTTCAGAGCAAATGGCATTAAGAAATTTGCTCTTGCACCTGCCTACTCTTTGGATTTGCATAAATGTTCATTGCTGTACAAATGTAGCATGGCATTTGGTTCTATTTAATGCAAAAAACAGAGGCCCTGTCCATCTGTAAAGCATCTTCCAAAGGAATCATAGACACTTACTTTGCTTAAGCACATGAAAGAGTCAGGGAGGGTTTCAAAATTTTTATACCAAAAGAAATTTTTAAAAACACAAAATACTAAAAATTGACAGGACAAGCCGATACACATATTTTTGTCTCTGTAAGATTTAAGTGTCTGCTTGAATGTATTACATTCTGAACAGTAGGCATTGATTTGTGTGAGAATTTCCTTAATAACATTATACTAAAAGCCTCGTTCATAGTCAGTAATGTGAATAAATATTATTAAATTCTAGTACTATCAGTGATGATATGGTTCAACAAATTGTGAAGGATCTAAAGTTTTCAAAATATATACTATTTTAAAAGAATAAGAAGGGCAAAAAATACCAGATAGGGGAATTGAAGCTGAGTTACTGTTACTCCTCTAAGCACACATATTTCTTTACATCTTGCTTCAAATGTAAATCTTCTCATACAGGTTGCATGGAGTGAACTAGTGAGCTCTCTTGGACTGCCCCCCCCCAACTAAGTGCTTTTATATGTGCTTTCTTTCCATTTACTATTCTGTAACTCACTCTATTTCTGTGGTCTTATTTCATACTTCTAATTACTTACCAGAATTAACACATGAATTACTGTGGTAGTCTAACTACTGATATTTGTACTGATAAAACAGTTATTATGTTACTGATACAATATTGATACTGATATAGCAGCATTCAATTTCAGTGCAAACAAATTTATCTTCCACACTTTGACTCATATAGTTTTCTTTTAAAAATAAATATAAAAATGTAATTATCCTATGAAAATTGTATTTCCCTCATTACCCATAATAAAACATAAAAATGCCGTATTTAAATCATTGCCTTCATTTCTGATCTCTTTTTTCTATCAGTTCTTCACCGACTTCCTTTAAATCACTACTGACATTTAGGCTGAATAATTTTTAATGTTTGATGGGACACTTCTCTGTGTTTTACACAGTGTTTAGCAGCATGCCTGGCCCCTACTCACTAGATTTCAAAACCACTGTCCCATAAGTCATAAGAATTAATAATGTTCCCAGGCACTGGCAAATATCCATGGGCACACAATTTTCCCTTACTGAGAATCTTAAGGCTGGTTTCATGATCCTCATTGTAGATCCTCAAATACACAAAACCATATACACAAGAATTTTTGTATCCACTAACCCTTTTTTTACTTATCTATTTAACTCAAGTGCCATTGCTCTTGTGACATTTTCTGTGATCCTTCTAACAGTCAGTATTTGTGCCTATCACCCTATTTTATCACATATTACTCTGTATTGAAACAATTTTTATTTCTGAGTGCCCCATAAATGCCAGAATTTATCAAATGTAGACTTGTCTGGTTTTTTTTTAATACTGCTCTTTGTGTACTACCTATCTACTACCTAGTCAAAAAAAAATGCCACATGAGAGAGAGGAGCTTATTTAATATGTTTGAAAGTGTGATTGAGGGGGGAAAATGGATTTTGAAATGATGAGTAGATGTTTGTCTATATGTGACATAGTAGCATGTATTAGATACTCAATAAATATATATTTAGAGAAGGGATAATTAAACCATTTAGTGTAATGACGTTCAAAATGGTGGGAGCTTATATAACATGATGATACTCCCACAATGGATCCCAAAACCTTCTTGAATATTCATTTCAAATTATAAAACCTCTCAGAGTATTATCCCTTAAGTGTAAGCTAAGTTGTTCATGTAAAATAAAATATCCTTTTATTTTGGATCTGCTGAATTAAACAGACCTTGTTCAATCTTGTCTGTGCTATAGCCTTTACTACACTAGAAGATGAATCTTAAATGGCCCTGAATAGTTTTTGATCCTTGCAAAATAATTGCAATCTATTTACCTCTCCCTCTCATTTTTACTTTTCTTCACAAGATAATTCTCTTGTCCTTCAAGTTTTGTGTGATTTAGCATGAACTAATGACTACACTTTAATGCCTTGAGAATTTATCGTCCAAATTATAGTAGAAATGGCTTTGACATGAATTTGCACTGTACATATTTACTACAGAAAATAAGAGAAGGGGAATAAGGTAATTGACTGTTTGTGAACTCTTTTTTCTCTTCTCTGACATCATGTGAATCAGAGGCAGGCAGGTCAGGACTGATGGCCACAACCTTAAATGGCTTGTAAATTGGTGAAAGTCAAAGAAAGGATAGGGCTCTATCTTTATCCTCTTATTGTTATATTCTGACTTTTGTGACAGGCCTTAAAGCAAGCCCTTTTCCTTCTACATGACACTAACAAAGCAGACACAAAAAACTCTTGCTTGGTAATTTCTGGGACACTTAGGAACTTTTCTCTGCTGATTTGAATTAAATACATTCAAGAAGTGGTGAGGAATTCTGCAATGATTTGAATAGCCCAGCCAGCAGATATAAGTATAGTAGATCCATAAATATTGGATCAGGAAGTGAGAGGATGAATAAAATATGCTTCAGGTGGTCATCTATCTGTATGTGTGTGTGTGTGTGTGAGAGAGAGAGAGAGAGAGAGAAAGAGAGAGAGAGATTTATTATAGCAGTTGGCTCGCATGATTACCGAGGTTGAGAAGTTCCATAGTGTGCCATCAGCAAGCAGGAGAACCAGGAAAGCTGGAGGTATAATTCATTTAAAGTCCAAAAACTTGAGATTTCAGGGGCCCTGTGTGTAAATCCTGATCTGAGCCCTAAAGCCCAGGAACCAATAGCACAGATGTCTGAAGGCAGGAGAAGAAGGATGTCTCAGCTCAAACAGAGAGAATGAATTTGCCTTCCCTCCACTTTTTTGTTCTACTCACGTCTTCAGTGGATGGATGTTTCCCACAAGCCTCAGTGAAGGCAATACTTTTTACACAGTCTACTGATTCAGTGCCAGTCTTTTCCGGAGATACCCTCACAGACACACCCAGAAATAACGTTTTACTTACTATCTGAGCTTCCCTTAGCCCACATAAAATTAACATTATAGGGGCATCTAGGTGGCTCAGTCATTAAGCATCTATCTTCTGCTCAGGTCATGATCTCTGGGTCCTGGGATGTAGCCCCGCATAGAGCTCCAGGCTCAGCGGGAAGCCGGCTTTTCTCTCTCCCACTCCCCCTGCTTGTGTTTCCTCTCTCGCTCTCTTTCTCTCTGTCAAAAAAATAATAAAAATCTTTTTAAAAATTAACATCATAGTTGACATATAAAATTAAGCACCAAAATTGTGTTCCAAAAATATAGAATAGCAACATAATGGAAAAAAGAGAAAGAAAAAATAATGATGAGATATGGAAAGAGACCATTCCCACTTCCTTGTATGTGTTTAATGATAAATGGAACAGAAGCCTCTCATATTCTTACTACTGTTATACTTAAAATCCTATTAGTAAGCATTAGCACATAATGAGCAAACAAGATGGGATATTGCTGGGTTGAATCTCTAGACATGTTTTGAAATCCTTTCAACAATGCCATTTCTCTCTCTCTGTTTTTTCTTTTTGCTGAGCTCTAGTTTTCCTGTTTTGGACAATCTGAAATACTATACATTTCTTGCAACTTATATCTGTTGCTGTAATTTGGAGTAAAGTTTGCCTTATTTTGAAAATTTAATGCAATTTTTAAAATTTAGATCTCTAAAATGATGTTACAAGTATTTTAAGTACATACATAAAGTATATATATAGGGTATTTTATATATATATTAAGTTTTATATAAATATATTATAAATTTTTATACATTTAACATATATGTTTTAGATAAATATAACGTCTATATTATGTTATATTATGAATATTCTTTTCTGGGGAGGGGCTAAAATATGAAAAAAATTATCTCTCATAGTTATTTTTTGTGACTTTATGGTATTTTGTTCGATGAGCAATCAGCTTTCTTCCTCTTCATGTTATCACATAAATGTTGTTTGTGCGGATAAAAATCAATGGCTTGATTTATGTATCTCTGTATCAGATAACTTACACAAAACCATTTTCTAATATTGAAAAGCAAGAAGAAAAGTTATTTTTCTCAGAAATTGCAGTCTGGGGGGTGCCTGGGTGGTTCAGTTGTTTAAGTGGCTGCCTTCAGCTCAGGTCATGATCTCGGGGTCCTAGGGATTGAGCCCCACATTGGGCTCCCTGGTCAATAGAGAGCCTGCTTCTCCCTCTCCCTCTGCCTGCTGCTCTGCCTACTTGTGCTCTCTATCTCTCTATCAAATAAATAAATAAAATCTTAAAAAAAAAGAACTTGCAGTTTGTATTTTGTTTTTTTTTTGACTTATGAGCAATGTCTGCATAGTTTCAGAAAATTCCATAATCAGATTTGTTTTTTCCAAAAGAGATGTTGGGGAGGAGATGTGCGTGGCTTTTCACATCATAGAAAAATAATTACTCTGATGAGATAAGTGGAAGACAGATTAGAAAATGACAACATGGAAGCAGACTGGAAAGAGGGGACATGAGACTTGTATAGATTACCAGGGTATAGCAATCTGTGTGAAGCAGATAGATCATGGCATTTTTTACAAAATGTTGAATCGATCTTTTCACATGTCTGTATCTTCTACTTGTTAAGTTCCTCTGGGCAGAAACCATGGCATAGTCAGCTTTACAGCACTACCCAACTGCTGGAACATAGTAGGCAGACAATAATGTTCTTTTTTAAGAGATGATTTGTCCTCACTGAAATTATATAGTCACATACAGCTTGGTTTGCTTTCTGGAAACAGGATCCAAACACTGGCTCTGCCTCTCATCTATGCTTATTCTCTCATCCATACATGCAAAATGTGTGACCATGTACACGTGTGTGCGCACACGTGCACACAATTTACTTCAGTTTTTAACTCCCATTTTATAGTGTTTTCTTGCCATAATTCAGTAAAATGTATTTTTAAAATTGCTTTCACTTCATAGTGAATCCTCTGTTTTGAGGACAAATTGCCCAACCATGGAATCTGAGATGGGTATGGCGTGACCCAATGAATTAAAAATCTAATTTCTTTCCCTTCATTGTGTAAGCACCATAAATTCTCTAATCTCAGTTTTGTTCTGAATATTCATAGTCTTTGATTATGAGGTTCTTTTTCTGTAAAAGAAAAAAATGAAGGCTTTATTTGTAGTATGAGATATTAGGGTGGGTCTACTTATTCAGAATCACTTCAGGTAATTTAATAATTTACATTTCTTTCATGTGTGGTTGAAAAGTGTACTCTTTTCTAGTCAATGGGTACTGAAGTCACTCACATCAAACCTTTCCTTCTCATTCCCTCTCCTGTGAAATGAAATATCTAAATCAAGAATTACCATATCTTAGAGGCTCAGAGTGTATAATTATGCCAATTTTCAAGGCAGCTCAAATGGTTAGATAGAATGTATTTGAAAATCAGTATTTTGCACTGATCACTTGATTCAGTCTCATTAGATAGCATTACCTTACTCCCAGACATCAATTAATGCAATGGCTGGAGGACAATTCTATTTTCCTGTCTTCAGTTTGCCATCAAATTAGGTACAGACAAAAATGAAGGACATAGAAGAGTAGGCATGCAAAGAAAACATTTTTTAAATGATTATTAAATGTGATTATATGAAGGAATAGAAATATTTTGAAGCCAGAGCTGAAGTCATGACATGTCAAAACAAAAATAATTCCATAGGAGATTTAAGTCTTTTTTTCTATAAAGCTCTGGGCCTCTTTGCTAAGAGCAGAGCTAGTATAGACTGAACTTATGATCTCAGAAATAACCAAATGAGCCTTTTTTTTTCTTTTTTCTTCTCTAACTGTTAAAGAAACCAGGTCTCAGGGTGCCTGGGTGGCTCAGTCAGTTAAGCACCTGCCTTCTGCTCAGGTCATGATCAAGCCCTGTGACTCTCTTTCTCCCTCTGCCTTTTCCCTTCCCCTCTGCTTGTTCCCTCTTTCTCTCTCTCAAATAAATAAATAAAATATTAAAAAGAAAAAAAAAAGAAACCAGGTCCCAGTAATGGTGGCAGTGAGTAATTTTTGGAAATAGAAAAGGAATAAGCAAGACCAAGGTGGGGAAAAACACACACATACACACACACACTACCCTGAGAATTCGATGCTTCCCAGCACATTCTGGCCACAGCCAAAGCCAAGACCCTGATGAAAGCAGCCTTTCCCTTTTACTGAACCCAATATAGGATAGTCGTGCTATTCAAATCCTTCCAGGAAAAGAGCTCTTCCTTGCTTACATCATCTACTTAAGCTTACCTATTTGCTAAAGTAAGGACATTTAGATTCTAAACATAAAAATGTGCAAAAAACTTTACTGCAACATTTTATGTATTTTTCTTTCCAAATGATTTTTATGGAGAAGACAAAGTGTTTCTCATGTATCTCCTCCCAAATATGCCCTCCGTGATGACTAATGATGTTATGTACATTACAGATCATGAAATAAAGATGTATTTGCACCTCCTTGCAGGCATCCTACCCACACAGCCTAGTACCTAAATATCATAAAACCATCCAGCACATCTGATCGTAGTAGTTAAGAATAAGCTTCAAACTCTGCCACTTACTGACCATACGGCCTTGGCATGATCTTGAACCTATCTAAATCCAGTTCAACATCTAATTTTCTGATATGTTATTTTTCTTCTGGCACTGTGCTCATCATCAATTTCCTTTCCTAGTAATCAGCCTCAGCTTCTTACTCATTTCTTTTTACTGATTACAGAGCGTGATCTCTCTACTTCTTCCTTCAAAGCATTTGTCTCTGGATATCTCACTGAGAAGTAGCAATACAGTAGTTTGTCTGGGTGGGTGGCAGGCTGGGTCCTGTTTTCCTTTTTATCTATGTAGACATCTCCTTGGTTTTCTCAACCGTGCCCTTTGCCTGTCAATAGGAAAGGAGGAATGGGACTGTTGGTCTGAGTGCCCAGAGCTGATAACTTGTCCTGGTCCTCTCCAGTGTGCAGGAGTCTGGAGAGACCTGCAGAGAGAGAGAGAGAATGGAAGGGAAGGGAAGGGAAGGAAGAGAAGGTGAAGGAGAGTGGAAGGAAGAGGAAGAAGAAGAAGAAGCAGAGGAGGATGAGGAAAGGAGGAGGAGGAAAAAAGAAGGAGAAGAGGAAGGGGGAAAAGAAAAAGGAGAAGAAAAGGGAAAAGGCAAATGAAAAGAAAGAAAACAGGGAGAACAAGAACAAGGCTGCTGCCAGTCCTGTATCCATTCACAGACATTGGTGGGTTCCTGTATGTGATGTCAGGAGATCCTTTACCTCATAATGAAAGGATGATGAGTGGACGAAGGCTCTAGCTCAAAGGGCTTTGCGAAATTATGGACACACCAAAATCAGAGGGTGTTTTGTTTTATGGTTTGTGTGTTTGTTGTTGTTGTTGTTTTAATGCTGCTCTACTTGAGAATAATGCAACTGAATAGTGTCCTATGAACTGAGGAGTGTGGTGATAAGTTAGAAAATAAATTAAAATAAATAAATAAATAAATAAATCAGGTGCTGAAGTTCTGCATCTTGATATTCATGCTAATTTCCAAAAAAGATATAATTCCCCCCACCAAAAAAATCAGCAAGTTTTCTTTAATTGAAATATAATAAATATAGTGTTATATTAATGTAGTGTTATACAATATAATGATTGAACAATTCTATATATTTCTCAGTGCTCATCAGGATAACTGTACCCTTAATTGCCCTTATCCATTTCACCCATCCACCTCCTTTCTGGCAACCATCAGTTTTCTGCATTTAAGAGTCTGTTTTTTGTATAGTTTTGTTGGTCTGTTACTGTTGTTGTTTTGCTTGTCTTCTCATTTTTTTCTTTGTTTTGTTTCTTAAATTCCACATATGAGTGAAATCATGTGGTATTTATCTTTCTCTGGCTGATTTATTTCACTTGGCATTATACCTTCTAGGTCCATTCCTGTTGTTACAAATTACAAGATTCTGTTATTTTCATGGTTGACTAATGATCTGTTATTTATATCTATCTATCTATCTATATATATATCTATATAGATTATATAGATAGTAGATATACTTTTTCTTTATTCATTTATGGTTGCTTCCATATCTTGACTTTATAAATAATGCTGCAATAAACCTAGAGGTGCATATATTCTTTTTTCAAATTAGTTTTTTTTTGTTTTATGAGGTAAATAGTAACGGACTTACTGGATCATATGGTAATTCTATTTTTAATTTTTTGAGAAACCTCCATACTGTTTTCCACAATGGATGCACTGCCACCAACAGTGTGTGAGGATTCCTATTTTCCCATAGTCTCCCCAACACTTGTTATTTCTTCTCATTTTGATTCTAACCATTCTGGCAGGCATAAGGTGATATCACATGGTGGCTTTGATTTACATTTCCTGATGATTAGTGATGAGCATATTTTCATGATTCTGTTGGCCATCCATATGTCTTCTTTGGAGAAAAATTTATTCAGGTCTTCTGTCTATTTTTCAGTTGGATTTTTTTTTCCATTGCTTCTGAGTTGTATAACTTCTTTATATATTTTGGACATCAACCTTTTATTGCATAAACTAGTTGCACATATCTTCTTCCACTCAGTAGATTGCCATTTTGTTTTATTGATGGTTTCCTTCCCTGTGCAGAAGCTTTTTATCTGGTTTAGTTCCAATAGGTTTAATTAATAGGTTTTTTTCTTCTCCTTTACTAGAGGAGATATATCTGGAAAAATTTAAATCTATGGCTAATGTCAAAGAAATTACTGCCCATATTCTCTTCTAAGACTTTTATGGTTTCAGGTCTCACATTTATGTCTTTAATGCATTTGAGTTTATTTTTGTATATGGTATAGCAGTGTGGTTCAGCAAGTTTCAATGGAATGAACCCTGTACCATTCTTACCTATGTTTCCTATAGTTCCTTGGGCATATCAGTGAACAACTTTAAGCTTCAGTTTCCCAGTAAGAGCATAGAGCTGACATTGTTTTGCCTATCTGGAAAGCAAGGCAGGATAGAGTGATATGGAAGAGACGATGGTTTTGTACACAAACAATTATATCTTTTTCTTGTTTAATACTCAGTATGTTTATCTTTTACTTACTAAACTAAACAAAGTCAAATTAAAAAATTATTTTAAATATCAAAAAGTATTCCTCTAAATTAGACATAGGCAGGTAGGAGGCATGCACAATATATAAACGAATGGATATAATCATCTTCCATTATCACATTTCTAAGTGAAGCTAGAAAATAAAGAAGGGGAATTCCAGATCATATTGACCACCTGGAGACAATTTCATTTTTTTAAATATTTTATTTATTTATTTGACAGACAGGTGCCCCCAATTTCATGTTTTGTAAATTTGGGATCTTGTCAAGGCTTTGGGATCAGAGCTACTCAGGCAAGTGGTTTCTCTTTTTAATTAAAGGCATGAAGGCAGGGCACCTGGGTGGCTCTGTGGGTTGGGGCCTCTGTCTTTGGCTCAGGACATGATCCCAGGGTCCTGGGATCGAGCCCCACATCGGGCTCTCTGCTCAGCGGGGAGCCTGCTTCCCCCCTCTCTCTCTGCCTGCCTCTCTGTCTACTTGTGATCTCTGTCTGTCAAATAAATAAAATCTTAAAAAAAATTAAAAATAAATAAAAGGCATGAAGGCAATGCTATCTAGAGACATAATCCCATATTTACAGAGACTCTGTCTCAGATTGTGATTTTGGGGGAAAAGCACTTACCTAGCATCTACCACCCTTAGAACTCCTTCTGCCTGACACTCCTCCTGCTTTTGCTCTCGCATACTCTCTCTCTCTCTCTGTCTCTCTCTATCAAACAAACAAACAAACAAATAAAATCTTTGGGAAAAAATAAATCAGAGTTCTTTTTGTCTTACTGTCACAAACCTTCCATGCAATTGGATGCACAGAAGAAGGGAACATAGTCCTTGGTGTGTACTGAACACTCACTAAATTGTGTCATTGGACAGGATGTTCTAGAACATATTAGCTCAGTGAATCAAAAACCCTACTCAATAAGGACTATTACACTGGGTTTTGTTTGTTTTAAATAAGGAAAGTGAATTTAATTGGCATGTTCAAAGTCACACATCTAGTAAAACAGAGCTGGTTTTGGCAACCAGCTTTTTGACTCCTCATGTCATGATCTTTTCATGATATCATACTGCCAGGAAGGTCAAGATGGGGAACACAGAGTTTCTCTCCTTTTTTTTTTTTTTTTAATATTCAGGTGCTTTATTTATATTTATTTATGCTTCTATCACTTACTTTTTTAAAAGATTTTATTTATTTACTTGACAGAGAGAGACAGCACAAGTAGGCAGGCAGGCAGAGAGAAAGGGGGAAGCAGGCTCCCTGCCGAGCAGAGAGCCCAATGCGGGGCTCAATCCCAGGACCCTAAAATCATGACCTGAGCTGAAGGCAGAGGCCCAATGCACTGAGCCTCCCAGGCGCCCCTCTATCACTTACTTTTAACTGGATAATACTCTAACTTTCTTCCTATTTTTTGCATTTTTTAAAAAATTTTTTTCAGTGTTCCAAAAATTCATTGTTTATGCACCACACCCAGTGTTCCATGCAATACGTGCCCTCCATAATTCCCAACAGCAGGGATGGAGTTTCTCTTGATGAACCTCTGTTAGCTCAGTATATTGGGCATGACATTCTTTCCAGGTAAAAATGGAGATTCAAATAACTTTGGCAATTAGGGAAGAAAATTAAATAGAATTCTTTTCTTAATAAAGACTGTCATTCCTAGCCTAAGGGTCCCTTGGTGAGATGCAAGCCTAACTTCTTCCAGATTACCCATGGAATATATTCCAAATAAATATCCATAGTCTCTATCCATGGAGCTTTTACTTCAGAATGTCCAACTTGGGCCCTGAATATCCTTACTCCCCTTCCTCCTACCAGTCCTGGGTAATACTTACAAATGGCTAAGATTGGGAGTTACTGCTTTACCCCATATTCTTATTGTCAGATTAGGTCAGACTCCTGATATTCACAAAGAATATCAGACACAGAGGCGCCTGGGTGGCTCAGTGGGTTAAGCCGCTGCCTTCGGCTCAGGTCATGATCCCAGGGTCCTGGGATCGAGCCCCGTATCGGGCTGTCTGCACAGCGGGGAGCCTGCTTCCCTTCCTCTCTCTCTGCCTGCCTCTCTGCCTACTTGTGATCTCTCTGTCAAATAAATAAATAAAATCTTCAATTTCTAAAAAAAAAAAAAAAAGAATATCAGACACACTTGCAAAGCCCTTAAAATACCTCCTGTTGGGGTATCTGGGTGGCTCAGTTGTTAAAATTCCTACTTTTGGTTTTGGCTCAGGTCATGATCTCCCAGTCATGGGACCCACTCACGGTCTCACTCTCTCTCTTTCTCTCTCTAAAATAAATAAAAATGAAATATTAAAACACACACACACACACACACACACACACACCCCTCATGTTATCTCCTTGGAAAGCCACATTTTGGACATTTAAAGGGCTATGTGGTATGGTCATAAAGAACTTGGGTATTGAATTCAGAATATCTGGGTTCCAATCCTGAGTGCATCACCTATTTTTTTTTTTATTTGAGGATGTTATTTAAACTCTCTCCGAGGATGATAAAATATTCTATAATTACAGGAAGATCATATGAGAAAAGCTATAGTAAGCACTTGACAATCTATTACTATTAATATGGATGCTGCTGAGCACTAGTAATATAGCTTTTAGCTACAGTACAATGATATAACTCATGATCCCAAAACTCCGTGGCTTATGACAATCAACATTTGTTCTTATACTCCGGGAGTTATAGGTCAACTGTGATTTGGCTGATCCTGTCTGCATCTCAGCTGGGTGGATTTGCTTCAGCATGAAGATGCAGTTGAGCATGGCTTTAGGCTCTGGATTGGGTTCAGATCTGCTCCATGTGCTTTTGTTCTAAGGCCCAGAACTTAGCACCAGCAGATGCTTGTGACATACTTTTCTTATGGTGGGTCACTGATGTGCAAAAGCCAACTCACGCTATATAAACACATATGAGGCTTCTACTTGCAGCACTTTTGCCAATGCCTTTTTGGTCAAACTAGTCACACAATCAAGGCCACATCATTTTAGAGGGAAAGTAGACTATCTAAACTAGCAAAACCTATAACTATGATTCTCAATGAATAAAAATGATGTCTTTTAATATTTTTTGTGAGATTACAATTTACAATGTCCTGTGATAAACAAGTCATACAGATTTTTCTTTAAGGATCTGAGAGTGAGAAACCACCATCATTTGTTATCATTATCTGATGAGAGGACTCCTTTCAACTTTTCTTGCTCGAAAAACACATCTAAGGCATGGTAATTCTTTCACTGGAATAGCTCAGAATAATCTATATTAGAACAACTGATTTCTTCCAGGCACTCTGCTAAAATTTCTTGAAACATCAGAGATAGAGAACTATGTCAGAGGGGTGTATACTAGGAGCTGGGTAGTACCTGTGAGAGAATGTTGGGTGACTCTTGAGTAGAGGATGACCAGTGTGAGTTCATTCATTCAGCAAAGATTTCTTGCAAACCAGCGTTGTCCTGGGTTTATGACAGGTAGAATTTATAAATAAGTTTAGAAACGTCACATCATTAAGGATGTTAACAAAAGAGAAAGCTAAAACCTAATGTGAAATGAAATTAAGTGAAATGAAATAGTAAAATTAAAAAGTCAGATCACAGAAAGACTTAAATGGAAAATTAAAAACATGAGACTTTGGGGCATTTGGGTTGGTTCAGAGAGTTAAGCATCAGACTCTTGGTTTCAGCTCAGATTATGATCTCAAGGTCCTGGGATTGAACCCCATGTTTGAGGATTCTCTCTCTTTCCTTATCCCCTTCCCCCACTCATGTCTCTCTCTGAAATAAATAAATAAATTTTAAGGAAAAAAAAAGATGAGTCTTTATGGTATCAGAAGTAAGGAGGAGTTGATATTGGCTAGCACATATTAGTATATAAGATGTTCAACTCCCTGGTAGCACTATAAATATATAAAACATTGGTTGATTACTTGCTATAATTTCAAAGGATGAATAAAAAAACAAAATAAAAATAATCAGCATACCAATGAAAATAGAAAACATCATATAAAGAGTCTACACAGTGACAAGAACATATAAAAAATAAGCATTTGAGAGGTTGAACTTCAATAGTAATTGAAGAAATGCACAATATATCAACAGTTGTGTTGGTTGTATGTTTTTTGTTTGTTTTAAAGCTTATTTTAGTGTGGTAACCACACTTAACATGAAGCTTACCTTCCTAACATTTTTAAAAAATTTATAATTCATCATTATAGACTATAGGTACAATTGAAAAAATTTTAAAGGAAATGTTACTAAAAAGTAAATAAATGAGATGTTATTAATACCCAGCAGTGGAAACAGTATGAGGTATAACATAGTTTCATAAATTTGTAATAGAAATAAAAATTGACCCAGCATTTTTAGACCAAATCTTGTCCACATCTATAGATATTTTAAACATGCATTGTTTTTGTTCAGTGTTTATATTCATAGATATTTATCAAATAGGGAATAAAAATAGCAGCATTAATCAAAACAAAAGCAATAATCAACCCAAAATGTTGTCCACATAGAACAAAAAGCAATGGGGCATTTTATTAAAAACTTTCAATAGCAAAATTAGAACTGGACTAAATGCTCAGATTAGTAAAGAAATAGTTATATACAGCACTTTCCATTCATTACATGGAATTCTATGCAACACTTTTTTAATACTCAGCTAGGAGAAATGTCAGAGAAAACCTGACATCTTTCATAAATGAGGTAACATTGGTTATTGTTTTACTGTCAATATTTCAGAAGTATGTCAAGAGGTATGGGTTTTTTTTCCTCCAATCCTTTTCTTATTTTTTCCCTGTGAAATTAGTTTCAAATAATTTTGAGTTGGCTCATTTATTATACTCTGTGTACATACAGGATGATATAAAAACTGGACATACTTTTCCAAAGCCACAGGATATCATAAGGCATGTAAATTATTGGCTTGTATTCCAATGAAGAGGTAAAACTAAAGTCAAACCTCCTCTCTAGGTCTGTGTCAGGAAGAATCACAGGGGTCTTTCCAATTAATTATCACTGATAAAAAGTACTTTGAAGTTAAAAAGGAAAAGAGAATAGCTAAGTTAATACAAGCAATAGATAATACAAATATACTCATTAACATTGCTTTGGTATCATTTTGTGAAATGTACCTTTTTTCCCCTTTTTTTAATCACTAAAGACCTGGAGGAACAACTTAGACATTTATTTAATACATTTACTCAAATCTTAATCTTTAGATTGACTCAGATCTGAATCTGTAAAAAACTAGCTATAAAAATTAAAATGAGAACAGTAAAATGATAATTGATTAGTTCAATATTGATGAAGGGTATTGTGTGCTTCAGCAAGAGGGCTACCAGGAGAGTTCACCTCCCAAGTTTTTTGGGGATCTCAAAGGGAAATATTTAATCCACAAATAGGAAACTGAACAATGAAAATAAATAAATCTTCAGTTTCTACAAAGATATCTGCAATGGGTGATAACTAGAGATTGTTACTTTTTATACTTACTAATCACAAATATATTGATTATGAAAATAGCATACTTGTTTCAGGATGGTGAACTGAAGCCTTCCCAAATTATTTCCCTCCTACTTGTCCCATATTTATTAAATTGTTATTAGACTAAGAAATATGGAATTATATTCAAATTTATAAGTAAATAAACAGACCTAGAGCAATGACATATCCACTAACAGAGGAAGCCTATGGGAGAGGGAGGGCAGGGCGCAGTAACTAATAGAGACAAAACAAGGAAATTAAGGCTGTCTAGCATGCATGTGTGTGAGTGGAGTAGGGGTTACTATTACACGCACAACTTTGAAGGCATCATGTAGGGAAATTAAATATCTCTGGCCTCATCTTTATATCTGCCTATTTGTACTGCTTCCATCCACCTATCTACCCATCTAGCTAGCTAGCTATCTACCTGCCTCCATACTTACCAACCTATCCTCTTAAACTATAGATGCTACAGAGGCAGAGTGGTAGGGCACACAGGCATTGCAATTTCTTATTGCCTATCTACATGACGATCAAATTGGGTGTTTTTTCTTATTTTATGTTTTTCACAGTGAACTCTGAAATGAGGATGGAAGTTTTTTGTTGTTGTTGTTTTTCATTTGTTTGTGGTGAATTGTACATAAGAGATAGGAATAGCATCTATCATTTGAGCCACCTAATCTCTCTCATTCTTAGACTGTATATATGATACTCTAATTTGCTAAGCACATTGAGTTTTGCAAATGAAATGAACACTGAATAGTGAGTACTAAGACTTCATTTCCAACTGGAGTTAAAGGGAAAACAGGGAGTCAAGTTATATCTCAAAGTATCATTGGAACTAACAGTTCTTCCCAATATTTCCCCCTGGGTCTTATAGTGTCGGCTCTGACCCTTCTCAATGGAAGGATGAATCTACCCTTCATTCTACCCTCTCTTCTAAAATTGTTGACTCACAAAATGATGTTGTTACTATGTCTACTTAGGATCTCTGAAAATGTGCATAACAGAAGTAAAAATCTAATTCCTATCTGTTAAAACCCCTTGGTGTTGCTCAGAAGAATGGCATTGTTAACTAGGGACTCATATTCTTGTACTTAGCAATAATTGTTTATTACTTTTCCCTTTCATCCAAGTAATTGCAACTGTAACTAGGCTGAAATATTTTCTTCTTTGCTTCCTTTCCAAAAGAAAGTAATCACTGACAGAACTTCACAGTATTACCAATAATGGCAGGTTTCAATATCTTCATTTTATATACCAAATTGCATGAAAGACTTTACATGGCTTGTCCAAGGGCTGGAGTCTGAGTTGAACATAGCTTGGTGTGGTTCTAAATCATCACTCTGTCCTTTATTCCATACCTTCTCCATATTTATAAGACACTAGTATCTGGATCCGATGACATAATATTTATGAAAGTAGTTTGTGAGCTATAAATTTCTACTTAAATGGAAATAATGGTTATAGAACAAAGAGAAATATGTTTCTTTTAAGTTAGCAAAGTCAGACCCATTTTAACAACCTACATAAGCAGATTCCTATCCGATAATAATTCTAAATTATTAAATTATAAAGCTGTAGTTGAATGTATTTTAACAAACTTTCCATTGCATGTTTCCTTTGTATTCACACCACAATCTGGCATTTTAAACCATGTAAAGAGTATGATACAGCTGCTTCTCTCAAGGGTGTGATATTCTGAGGGGACAAACTTAGGCATATAATAATTCCTCTAAGTATAGTCATGATAATACAACTACACAATTGTAGTAATAGGAATCGTTAAAAGACAAAGAGACTAAATCCCAGAGGTGAGGCACATAGAGAATTTTAGGAATAGAATTCCTTAAGGTAAAATTTAGTTATTGCCTAAACCTTGAAGAAGTGGTATAATTTATACTTGATCCCAAAACATCCAGCTCCATCCTTGCAATTTAGTGGGGCTTAACAAACAGCTGATCATTTTTTTTCTGCTCCAAGAATTGTGCAAGACAGTGGATATGCAAAATGCATAGACACACTTGCCCCCAAGAGGAGACCCAGATACTTCAAAGATGACAGCAACCCAGATAGTGAAATGCTAAAGTAAGAGTGGGAACATGGTGCCATGTGAACACAGAGAAGGCAACACATTCTTCTTCCTTGAGAACGAGCAAAGAGTTAAAGAAGCATTTAAGTTGAGCCTTGAAAGAGGGGTTGTAGCTTTTTCTGGTGGAGAAAGGTGGGGACTGTTCCTAAGAGGAAGGGATCCTGTGAACAGGGATTGCACAGTTTTGGGAAAGCATGCATATTATCAGGGACAATACCTACCAGGGACTTGTCTTCTTATCTTCAAATAAATATTGAAAATCTCAAGGTTGTTACAGGCCACATGTAGTTCCAGCTACTCAGAAGGACTTAGGCCGGGAAGCACAGCGTACCAGCCAGTCAGTATGTCTTTGCAGAAGTTCAGGTACTTATTGGTAAGCTCCCGTATCTCCACCAGGTGAAAAACTCAGGTAATAAACAAACAAACAAACAAACAAACAAAAAACTCATGTCTTGCAGGTGTGTGATCCAGCCTAGTTTAGAAGCTTTATCACTGACATGAGCACTATATATTTACTATTCCAGAGGAGAGCTTTCAGGATCTCTCTGTGACACATGTCAATTCCAAGAGTCTTCTTATGACAAGAACAGATAAAAATGATTTTTAACCTTGGGTTAAAATGTTTTTTTTTTTTTTTTAAGATTTTATTTATTTATTTGTCAGAGAGAGAGGGAGAGTGAACACAAGTAGGAGGATCTGCAGAGGCAGAGGGAGAAGCAGGTTTCCTGCTGAGCAAGGAGCTTAATGAGGAACTTGATCCCAGGAGCTTCCCTAGGATCATGACGTGGGCTAAAGGCAGACAATCTACTGAGCCACCCAGTCTTCCCTGGTTAAAGTGGTTTTTTGAGTACTTCCTATAAGCCAAGAACAGGACAAAGTGTAGAACCAGGGATAAAAATAAAATTACTATTATCTTATTATTAAAATAAAATAATTTAACCAAAGGTAAACTGTCATTCAGAAAGGGAAAGAACTTTAATTCACATAGTATACTAGTTGTCACATTTTGGTTTGCAAACAGAGAATCCCCTTGTTAAACATTCATATTCTCAGTCCTAAACCTGACTTTATACATAAAATTTAAGAATAAAAGCCTTGCATATGTGAATATTAAGGCACTTTAAAGGCAATCTGAAGAACCCCCTGGTTTGAGAAACACTGGCAATTGTTACTTATAAAGGAAGAAGGGAAAGACACTTGGAGGTAATTGATACTTTCATCTAGTGCAAATTTAGTTTTTCTTTCTGCCAGAAGATGTAGGCGAGATTGTACAATGGCCCATGTTCTTGGGTAGAATTTGCAGTTTTCAGTAAAACCAATGAGTCAGCAAAATGATAGTTATCATATACATATTATTCTTGATAATAGAGCTTAGAGAATAAGGGAGAAGAAATGGTCTAGTGTCCCTGCCAAAATCACCTGAAGTTGAGGAATAAAATGAGTCTTGGGGAGTTTAATATGTTTCATGTCTCCAACCTCATCCCCTACCATAATCCCTTTGGCAGTTTGCTATCCAATCATGCTGATCCATCTTTCACTTAACTATGCCATATTTCCTCTAGTTAGATAACCTTTGCACAAGCTTACCTCTGTGCCTGGGGTAACATCATCGTCATCACCATCATCATCACATACACATGAGCATGGGTATTACACATTGCACATCCTTTAGTCAAGGAAATAGCCCCTGATCACCACTAGAATTCTCCCTTTCAAATGTCCTCTTCCTATCTTATAACTTTATTTCATAGATCTTAATGCATTTTTCCTTTCACGGTCATCTCTGTAATTATTTATATTTTCCTCTGGATAGTAAGCTTGATGGAGGTATGAGACTCCCCTGGTTCTTGACTCATAGGAAGTATTTGAAAAAATAATTTTGAATTCATTAATCAAAGAACACATGTATGAATAAATCAGTGATATCCTGGAAGAAAATTTTGGTGATGATTGGAGAAATTTAATCTCAGTTTGTACACAAATTCATAATAAGATGGCTAGCTAAATTTGAAAATGTTCAAATACTACTGAGAAGGTAATGAGACTAGAGAGTAGGGCCTGAGAGTATATCTAAAAAACTATAACAGACCAAAATGATCATGGTCATGGAGGTTCTGCATATCCAAATTGCAAAACATATAAATCACAAATGAGGCTTATCATGTGTTAAAGAAGGAATGATTCCCCAGGGAAGTGTTTATAAATAAGTGGGGGCTACCAATTGGCCTTTTTTTTTTTAAAGATTTTATTTATTTGACAGACAGAGATCACAAGCAGGCAGAGAGGCAGGCAGAGAGAGAGAGAGGAGGAAGCAGGCTCCCTGCAGAGCAGAGAGCCCGATGTGGGGCTCGATCCCAGGACCCTGGGATCATGACCTGAGCCAAAGGCAGAGGCTTTAACCCACTGAGCCACCCAGGCGCCCCCCAATTGGCCTTTTTAAAAAAAAAAAATTATTTCTTTTCAGCCTAACAGTATTCATTGTTTTTGCACCACACCCAGTGCTCCATGCAATCCGTGCCCTCCCTAATACCCACCAGCTGGTTCTCCCAACCTCCCACTCCCCGCCCCTTCAAAACCCTCAGGTTGTTTTTCAGAGTCCATAGTCTCTCATGGTTCATCTCCCCTTCCAATTTCCCTCAACTCCCTTCTCCTCTCCATCTCCCCTTGTCCTCCATGTTATTTGTTATGTTCCACAAATAAGTGAAACCATATGACAATTGACTCTCTCTGCTTGATTTATTTCACTCAGCATAATCTCTTCCAGTCCTGTCCATGTTGCTACAAAAGTTGGGTATTCATCCTTTCTGATGGAGACATAATACTCCTTAGTGTATATGGACCACATCTTCCTTATCCATTCGTCCATTGAAGGGCATCTTGTTTCTTTCCACAGTTTGGCAACCATGGCCATTGCTGCCATGAACATTGGGGTACAGATGGCCCTTCTTTTCACTACATCTGTATCTTTGGGGTAAAAACCCAGTAGTGCAATTGCAGGGTCATAGCGAAGCTCTATTTTTAATTTCTTGAGGAATCTCCACATTGTTCTCCAATTGACCTTTAAGTGATGGCCAGAATGAGAGCTCTCATTCTGATCTAAAAGACAGGAAGGAAAGGGAGCACCCAATGCCCAATCAGACCTTTTTCCCAGAAAGTACCACTTTCATAAACTCATTCAATCATCACAAAAGGACAATTGTGATCCCATTGTCATCTCTTTGGTTTTTTGGTTTTTTTTAAAGATTTTATTTATTTATTTGACAGACAGAGATCACAAGTAGGCACAGAGAGAGTAGGATGCAGGCTCCCTGCTAAGCGGAGAGCCCGATGTGGGGCTCGATCCCAGGACCCTGGGATCGTGACCTGAGCCGAAGGCAGAGGCTTTAACCCACTGAGCCACCCAGGCACCCCCATTGTCACCTCTTTGAGGAGGAATAAAATGACTTAGAGAAAGTTTACTGATTTGTCCAGTGTAGCACAATAGGTACATAAAAATGGCAGGTGTCCAAATAGTATTTGCTAGCTCTAACATCTATACTCTTCCAAATTATTAATTTTTAAAATTTCTCATATTTCACAATCTTTACAGATGCCCTTCACTTATTAGTTCATGAAGCCTTGTGTTTTCATGTTAAGGCTTCCTCAAGATCAGTATGGTTAACTCTTTTAGATTATATCCTTCTTATAAATGGAAACATCCCAGAGGCTATAGTTTTTGCTTGATGGTTTCTAAAAATGAATATACACCTGTCAGAGATCGAGACTATGGCCTTGCACAGATGACTCAGTGTCATTTCTTTGAGGGAAGGTGGAGTAATTTCTGTGCTTTTCCTGTCACCTGCTCTCTGCTCCAATTATTTCTGATTTGGAGACCTCTCTTCCCATTCATCCCTCTCAGTTGAATCTTCTACCCCTTGTGCAGGGTGAGGGATAACAGTTCCCATACACACCTGTCAGGATGTCAAATTACCAGTTAGCAATTAAAGAAGCCCATTCACAAACAAACATAATCATTCAATTATGTGAAAGTCAGGAGAATGATCTCTTTCTGTGATGCTGGCATCCTAAGCCACATCAAAGAGGCTAGTATTTATTTCAGATTATTATACCTTGATGACTTATCAATTTGACCATCTTCCTATTCTGTGGGACAAACAAAAGGAATCTTTGTCTGCATTTCATGGCCATTTATCACTCCTCTGGCTTTCAAATTGCAAGGCTGAGATCAAAGGCAAATGGAAGGAATGGTATTCAGCAGTCTAAGGCTGAGAGCAAAACATGATAATACCTTAGTGTTCTTTTTTATTAATTTTATTTTTTATAAACATATAATATATTTTTATCCCCAGGGGTACAGGTCTGTGAATCACCAGGTTTACACACTTCACAGCACTCACCATAGCACATACCCTCCCCAGTGTCCATAATCCCACCCCCCTCCCAACCCCCCTGCCCCCATCAATCCTCAGTTTGTTTTGTGAGATTAAGAGTCACTTATGGCTTGACTCCCTCCCAATTCCATCTTGCTTCATTTACTCTTATCCTACCCCCTTAACCGCCCATGTTACATCTCCTATCCCTCATATCAGGGAGATCATATGATAGTTGTCTTTCTCCGATTGACTTATTTTGCTAAGCATAATACCCTCTAGTTCCATCCACGTCGTCGCAAATGGCAAGATTTCATTTCTTTTGATGGCTGCATAGTATTCCATTGTGTATATATACCACATCTTCTTTATCCATTCGTCTGTAGATGGACATCTAGGTTCTTTCCATAGTTTGGCTATTGTAGACATTGCTGCTATAAACATTCGGGTGCACGTGCCCCTTCGGATCACTACGTTTGTATCTTTAGGGGAAATACCCAGCAGTGCAATTGCTGGATCATAGGGTAGTTCTATTTTCAACATTTTGAGGAACCTCCATGCTGTTTTCCAGAGTGGTTGCACCAGCTTGCATTCCCACCAACAGTGTAGGAGGGTTCCCCTTTCTCCGCATCCTCGCCAGCATCTGTCATTTCCTGACTTGTTAATTTTAGCCATTCTGACTGGTGTGAGGTGATATCTCATGGTGGTTTTGATTTGTATTTCCCTGATGCCGAGTGATGTGGAGCACTTTTTCATGTGTCTGTTGGCCATCTGGATGTCTTCTTTGCAGAAATGTCTGTTCATGTCCTCTGCCCATTTCTTGATTGGATTATTTGTTCTTTGGGTGTTGAGTTTGCTAAGTTCTTTATAGATTTTGGACACTAGCCCTTTATCTGATATGTCATTTGCAAATATCTTCTCCCATTCTGTCAGTTGTCTTTTGGTTTTGTTCACTGTTTCCTTTGCTGTGCAAAAGCTTTTGATCTTGATAAAATCCCAATAGTTCATTTTTGCCCTTGCTTCCCTTGCTTTTGGCGATGTTCCTAGGAAGATGTTGCTGCGGCTGAGGTCGAAGAGGTTTCTGCCTGTGTTCCAAGGATTTTGATGGATTCTTTTCTCACATTGAGATCCTTCATCCATTTTGAGTCTATTTTCGTGTGTGGTGTAAGGAAATGATCCAATTTCATTTTTCTGCATGTGGCTGTCCAATTTTCCCAACACCATTTATTGAAGAGGCTGTCTTTTTTCCATTGGACATTCTTTCCTGCTTTGTCGAAGATGAGTTGACCATAAAGTTGAGGGTCTATTTCTGGGCACTCTATTCTGTTCCATTAATCTATGTGTCTGTTTTTGTGCCAGTACCATGCTGTCTTGATGATGACAGCTTTGTAATAGAGCTTGAAGTCCGGAATTGTGATGCCACCAACTTTGGCTTTCTTTTTCAATATTCCTTTGGCTATTCGAGGTCTTTTCTGGTTCCATATAAATTTTAGGATTATTTGTTCCATTTCTTTGAAAAAATGGATGGTACTTTGATAGGAATAGCATTAAATGTGTAGATTGCTTTAGGTAGCATAGACATTTTCACAATATTTATTCTTCCAATCCAGGAGCATGGAACATTTTTTCCATTTCTTTGTGTCTTCCTCAATTTCTTTCATGAGTACTTTATAGTTTTCTGAGTATAGATTCTTAGTCTCTTTGGTTAGGTTTATTCCTAGGTATCTTATAGTTTTGGGTGCAATTGTAAATGGGATGGACTCCTTAATTTCTCTTTCTTCTGTCTTGTTGTTGGTGTAGAGAAATGCAACTGATTTCTGTGCATTGATTTTATATCCGGACACTTTACTGAATTCCTGGACAAGTTCTAGCAGTTTTGGAGTGGAGTCTTTTGGGTTTTCCACATAGAGTATCATATCATCTGCAAAGAGTGATAGTTTGACTTCTTCTTTGCCGATTTGGATGCCTTTAATTTCCTTTTGTTGTCTGATTGCTGAGGCTAGGACTTCTAGTACTATGTTGAATAGCAGTGGTGATAACGGACATCCCTGCCGTGTTCCTGACCTTAGCGGAAAAGCTTTCAGTTTTTCTCCATTGAGAATGATATTTGCGGTGGGTTTTTCATAGATGGCTTTGATAATATTGAGGTATGTGCCCTGCATCCCTACACTTTGAAGAGTTTTAATCAGGAGGGATGCTGTACTTTGTCAAATGCTTTTTCAGCATCTATGGAGAGTATCATATGGTTCTTGTTCTTTCTTTTATTAATGTGTTGTATCACATTGATTGATTTGCGGATGTTGAACCAGCCTTGCAGCCCTGGAATAAATCCCACTTGGTCGAGGTGAATAATCCTTTTAATGTACTGTTGAATCCTATTGGCTAGTATTTTGGCGAGAATTTTTACATCTGTGTTCATCAAGGATATTGGTCGGTAGTTCTCTTTTTTGATGGGATCCTTGTCTGGTTTTGGGATCAAGGTGATGCTGGCCTCATAAAATGAGTTTGGAAGTTTTCCTTCCATTCCTATTTTTTGGAACAGTTTCAGGAGAATAGGAATTAGTTCTTCTTTAAATGTTTGGTAGAATTCCCCCAGGAAGCCATCTGGCCCTGGGCTTTTGTTTTTTTGGAGATTTTTGATGACCGTTTCAATCTCCTTACTGGTTATGGGTCTGTTGAGGCTTTCTATTTCTTCCTGGTTCAGTTGTGGTAGTTTATATGTCTCTAGGAATGCATTCATTTCTTCCAGATTGTCAAATTTGTTGGTATAGAGTTGCTCATAGTATGTTCTTATAATTGTCTGTATTTCTTTGGTGTTCGTTGTGATCTCTCCTCTTTCATTCATGATTTTATTTATTTGGGTCCTCTCTCTTTTCTTTTTGATAAGTCTGGCCAGGGGTTTATCAATCTTATTAATTCTTTCAAAGAACCAGCTCCTAGTTTCGTTGATTTGTTCTATTGTTTTTTTGGTTTCTATGTCATTGATTTCTGCTCTGATCTTTATGATTTCTCTTCTCCTGCTGGGTTTAGGGTTTCTTTCTTGTTCTTTCTCCAGCTCCTTTAGGTGTAGGGTTAGGTTGTGTACCTGAGACCTTTCTTGTTTCTTGAGAAAGGCTTGTACCGCTATATATTTTCCTCTCAGGACTGCCTTTGTTGTGTCCCACAGATTCTGAACTGTTGTGTTTTCATTATCATTTGTTTCCATAAATTTTTTCAATTCTTCTTTGATTTCCTGGTTGACCCATTCATTCTTTAGAAGGATGCTGTTTAGTCTCCATGTATTTGGGTTCTTTCCAAATTTCCTCTTGTGATTGAGTTCTAGCTTCAGAGCATTGTGGTCTGAAAATATGCAGGGAATGATTCCAATCTTTTGATAACGGTTGAGACCTGATTTAGGACCAAGAATGTGATCTATTCTGGAGAATGTTCCATGTGCACTAGAGAAGAATGTGTATTCTGTTGCTTTGGGATGAAAAGTTCTGAATATATCTGTGATGTCCATCTGGTCCAGTGTATCATTTAAGGCCTTTATTTCCTTGTTGATCTTTTGCTTGGATGATCTGTCCATTTCAGTGAGGGGAGTGTTAAAGTCCCCTACTATTATTGTATTATTGTCGATGTGTTTCTTTGATTTTGTTATTAATTGGTTTATATAGTTGGCTGCTCCCACGTTAGGGGCATAGATATTTAAAATTGTTAGATCTTCTTGTTGGATAGTTCCTTTGAGTATGATATAGTGTACTTCCTCATCTCTTATTGTAGTCTTTGGCTTAAAATCTAATTGATCTGATATAAGGATTGCCACTCCTGCTTTCTTCTGATGTCCATTAGCATGGTAACTTCTTTTCCACCCCCTCACTTTAAATCTGGAGGTGTCTTCAGGTTTAAGATGAGTTTCTTGTAGGCAACATATAGATGGGTTTTGTTTTTTTATCCATTCTGATACCCTGTGTCTTTTGATTGGGGCATTTAGCCCATTAACATTCAGGGTAAGTATTGGGAGATATGAATTTAGTGCCATTGTATTGCCTGTAAGGTGACTGTTATTGTATATTGTCTCTGTTTCTTTCTGATCTACTTCTTTTAGGGTCTCTCTTTGCTTAGAGGACCCCTTTCAATATTTCCTGTAGAGCTGGTTTGGTATTTGCAAATTCTTTCAGTTTTTGTTTGTCCTGGAAGCTTTTAATCTCTCCGTCTATTTTCAATGATAGCCTAGCTGGATATAGTATTCTTGGCTGCATGTTTTTCTCGTTTAGTACTCTGAATATATCATGCCAGCTCTTTCTGGCCTGCCAGGTCTCTGTGGATAAGTCTGCTGCCAATCTAATATTTTTACCATTGTACATTACAGACTTCTTTTCCCGGGCTGCTTTCAGGATCTTCTCTTTGTCACTAAGACTTGTCAATTTTACTATTAGGTGACGGGGTGTGGACCTATTCTTATTGATCTTGAGGGGAGTTCTCTGAACCTCCTGGATTTTGATGCTTGTTCCCTTTGCCATATTGGGGAAATTCTCTCCAATAATTCTCTCCAATATACCTTCTGCTCCCCTCTCTGTTTCCTCTTCTTCTGGAATCCCAATTATTCTAATGTTGTTTCATCTTATGGTGTCACTTATCTCTCAAATTCTCCCCTCGTGATCCAGTAGCTGTTTGTCCCTCTTTTGCTCAGCTTCTTTATTCTCCATCTTTTGGTCTTCTATATCGCTAATTCTTTCTTCTGCCTCATTTATCCTAGCCGTCAGAGCTTCCATTTTTGTTTGCACTTCATTAATAGCTTTTTTGATTTCAACTTGGTTAGATTTTAGTTCTTTTATTTCTCCAGAAAGGTCTTTTATGTCTCCCGAGAGGGTTTCTCTAATATCTTCCATGCCTTTTTCGAGCCCGGCTAGAACCTTGAGAATCGTCATTCTGAACTCTGGATCTGACATATTACCAATGTCTGTATTGATTAGGTCCCTAGCCTTTGCTACTGCCTCTTGTTCTTTTTTTCGTGGTGAATTTTTCCGCCTTGTCATTTTGTCCAGATAAGAGTATATGAAGGAGCAAGTAAAATACTAAAAGGGTGGCAACAACCCCAGGAAAATATGCTTTAGCCAAATCAGAAGAGATCCCAAATCGTGGGGGGGGGGGAGAAAGGGGATAAAAAGAGGTTCAGAAAGAAAGAAAAAAATTAAAAAAAGAAAACCAATAAAGAAAAAGTATAAAAAGGAAAAAAAAATATATATATTAGATAAACTAGTTTAAAAATGTTAAAAAAGAAAAGGGTAAAAGTTAAAAAAATTTAGCAGAAGAAGAAAAAAAAAATTGAAAAAGAAAAGAAAAAAAAATTAATTTAACTGCAAGGCTAAAGAATCATGGGGAGAAAGCCATGAGTTCTGTGCTTTGCTTTCTCCTCCTCTGGAATTCCGCCGCTCTCCTTGGTATTGAAACAGCACTCCTCGGTAGGTGAACTTGTTCCTGGCTGGGTTTCCCGTTGATCTTCTGGGGGAGGGGCCTGTTGTAGTGATTCTCACGTGTCTTTGCCCCAGGCGGAGTTGCACCACCCTTACCTGGGGCCGGGCTGAGTAATCCGCTCCTATTTGCTTTCGGGAGCTTTTGTTCCCTGAGCGCTTTCCGTAGAGTTCCGGAGGGCGGGAATGAAGATGGCGGCCTCCCAGTCTCTGGCCTGGAGGAGCCGAGAGCCCGGGGCCCCACTCCTCAGTGCGCCCCCAGAGAACAGCGCCCAATGACTCCCGCCACCCTGGCCTCCGGCCGCGCTCCGAGCTGACCGAGCCTGCGACCGGTTCAAGGTAACCCCGAGCTGAGAGTCACTCCTCGGCTCTGTCTCTGTAGCCGGCTTCCCCGTTCTAATATCTGTGAGCTCTGCGACACTCAGGCACCCCCGATCCTTCTGTGACCCTGCGGGACCTGAGGACACGCTGACCCCGCGTGCGCTTCACCCCAGTTAAGTCTCTGGAGTGATGTCCCTCAGCGGAACAGACTTTTAAAAGTCCCGATTTTGTGCTCCGTTTCTCCGCCGCTCGCCGGGAGCCGGCCCCTCCCCCTGCGCTCTATCTTCCCGTCACTTTGTATTCACTTCTCCCCCAGTCCTACCTTGCAGAAAGTGGTTGATTTTCCATTTCTACTGTTGCTGTTCTTCTTCTCTTCGATCTCCCTTTGGATTTGTAGGTGTTTGCAATCTTTAGATTAGCTATCTAGCTGATCTCCCGCTACCCGAAGTAGTCTCAGCCTGCTACTTCTCAGCCATTGACTCCTCCCTCTATATATCCTTAGTGTTTTTTAATTGTTAAAAATCACCTCTGCCTAGTTTGTATTGTGGAATAACCATATCCTGGAGCCACTAAGATAACCAAGTCTCTTGATATATTGTACTGTGCATCACATTTATTTACTGTCTTTGATTTTAGAATCAAGAGAAGCCCCCAAATAATCAATCCAAATGTGGATTCTAAACCGTATATTTCCCTGACTCTGCCAGTAATTTGCTGTGTGATTTGGTCAGGTAGCATTCCTTATCTGTGCCTAATTTTTCACACATGTAAGATGAAGGAATGGGAACTTGATCATTTTTGACATTTCCATTAGCAAGTTAAAGACCCTGCTTTGATATTCAAGTGATACACCAAATTACTTTACTTGTTATCATAACTGTTTTTATTTCACAAACAAAATTCACAAATAAGAAGGCTGTGTTATGAATATGAACAGGGGATTTTTCTACAGAGTATATATACCTATAATATGATTTTATGCCCATGTACCATATCATGCCTACAAAATGTGAAATCTTGGAGTAAGGTATAACACTTTTATTTTTTTGTTTAATCATACACATCATAAATATGTAGCACATAATATGAAAACTTCACCTAATTCCCTAAAATCTCCAGTTTCCCTCCAGGAGAAACCACCTAAAACAACTTAGGATGCATCCCCTCACATCCCTTTTGTGCACATATATATGGATACTATGACATTTACCTTCTAAAAAAATTAGAAAAAAGACAAAAATGCTGGAAACTTATTTTTTCCAATTCCAACTATGCTTTTTCCATCTTTTTTTTTTTTTTTTTTTGCAAGAATAAAAGAGCTCCCTGGCACATGAGTAGTGACTCAATATATACCTGATGATTAATTCATAGAAAGATACTATTATATGTTACCTTAAGTATGAATTTATATTTATAGTGGTAGAAAGAAACTTCTCCAACACTGTTTGTCTTTAATTCTATTACTGGATGGATCCAGTATCAATGATGAACATGAGAAAGGGGAAATGATTGAAAGAATAAGAATATTATTATAATTTTTCACCCATGGAGCAGAAGGGTATCTGGTAGACCCTTCCTTCCAAATCTTCTATTGCTTAGTTTCTAGATGGCTAAAGGGATTACACATATAAAAGAACTCAAGTGGGGGTGAAAGACTATCAAGAGATTTCAATCCATTCATCTATTTATTCTTTGTTTTTGTTTTTAAAATTTATTCATTTAATCAATTATCTCTTCACATAGCAAATGTTTCTTAAGCATTTGATATATAGTGCACAGTCATTAAAATGTATTACCTGTTACCAAGGAGTCTGGTGGAAAAATTTAAAAAAGAATACTATTGAGCATTAGTGTGTTTTATTTACTTTACCATGTTAATCTATTTCTTGTAACAATAGTACAAGGTAGGGGCTTGGTTTCAATTATGTAGATATATAGAGTCACAGAAAGTGACTTCTCCCAGTATAGAGTGTGACATTTGCAATCAGAGAAAATGGATTCTGAATCCAAGCTAAGGCAATGACCAATAATACACCTTAAGTTTATATGTTTAGTTTTCTAATCAAGGAAATGGAAATAATACTAACAATATCCAGCTAGTTAAGTTGAGTTTAACACAAGACCATAAAATAAGTAATTGTGACTGTTTCATTTTTGTTTCCTGATCTAAGCTCTTTAAATGGTCAAGATGGGCCCAAAAGAATGGAAGTCACAATTGACCGATTAACCTTGCCTTGGGATCTAGACAAAAAGAGACAAAAGGAGAGGCTGATATTCTTCAGCTTAGCCTTTAGGAATAAGGAGTCAGCAACAAGGGCAAAAGTCCTGCTCAGGAAGAGGTGGAGAATGACTGTCCTATAGAAATCAAACTTTCGTGATGAGAAAAGTCTCAACCAAGTTCAAGGCCCAACATCACCATGCCCTCTACCACTACCTCCAGATTCAGAGTGTTCTGTTTCACTACCTTTCTTCACTTTATTAGCTGGTAGTTGATTCAGTCACTTTCCTTTTGTGTTTGGTGATAATCACTTGCCAAGGCAGGACATGTTCTCAGTGGGCAAGAGGTTCTGCTCTGCATTTCTTCAGCTCAAAGAGGGATTTGTAATCTTAGTCTGACTTTTTGGCCCTTGGAGTTCCTCATTTAGATCAGCCTTATTTAGATCAGTTCTTTTAGCTGTTTTCTTTTCTTCCTGCTTCAATTTCTTTCTAACATTCATAGAGAGATGCTTGGGGGTTAAGAAAAAAAAAAAAGAAATGCTTGACATCTGAGTGGAGATAGTATGGGTTTTAACCTGGTTTATATGAATACTAAGCAGTTGATTTGGTCATTTTATCACCTAACTGAATTAATGTTTTCATCTTTCTACTGCAGTAACAATACCTCATTCCCAAGGTTATTCCAAGCCATAAACAGGATGAGCAAGTGAGGCACTTGACACAAAATACATTTTCTTTTTTTTTAAATGTTTTATTTATTTATTTATTTGAGAGAGAAAGCACAAGCAAGCATGGGGAGGAATAGAGGGAGAGGGAGAGGCAGAGAATCTCAAGCTGATTTCATGCTGAGCCCTGAGCACAGAGCCCAAAGTGAGCCAAAACTGAGTTGGATGCTTAACTGACTGAGACCCCTGGGTACTCCTTTCTTTTTATCTTTATAGCAAATTAGTAAGACTGAATAAGCAGAAAACCCCTATAAAAATTCGAGTTTCCTTTTGCTTTTATTTATATAATCTCTAACTTGACGTTTCTGCAATATTCCTCTAGATGTATTGTAATCAAGATTTTAGTAGGTAATACTGCATAGACTAGAAGCTCCTCCAGCTTGTCTTTCTAAAAACCAAAGTTGAAAAATCACACTTCTAGGAAAGCATTCACGTATAGATGAGCACAGTAGTGATGTTGGACATTTTGACCCATTTTAACCTCTATTGGGGACAAACTTTAGTTCCTTTAAATAACTCTGCTACTCAGTGCTAGGATGACTTGTATTTTGAAACCTTGAGTAAGACTCTAGAAACACTGTGCCTTCATTCATAAGAGCAGACCATGTAATATAATGTCACACATTAGATGGAAATTGGGTTTAAATTCCAAGGAACTAAAAAAAATTTTTTTTTAAATAAAAAATAAAAATAAATAAATAAATTCCAAGGAACTGAGCTTTTGTAGTCACTGAATGCTATGATCTTACCAATTTTCACATGAAACACCCAATTGTATCTTGTGAATAAAACTGATGGTGGGAGGAACAAGCCCAAAGATCACAGGTTAAATAGTTTCCAATATAAGCCATTGTTTTCGTTATAGACCTAATATAAAATCTATGTGATTTTAAAACCAGCAATATTGAGATATAGTTGCTGTATTATTTAGACTATCTGACTAACTACAGAGTAGATTTTACAAATGAAGACACAGGGTTAAAAGAGGGTGGAGAGAAGTGAGGAGATTATGTAGAAATAGTTTAAAACACTGCAGGGTGTTCAATATACCTGAAAAATGTTGGAAGAAAAGAGAAAAGAGAGCAGTACTGAGGATTGCTCTCTCCCCCTGTCTTTACCTGGCTAAGTTCCAGTCTTCCTTTATGAGTCATTTCCTTTTAGAATCTACCCTTGTATTCCTCTTTGTCTTGTGTATATTGTCTTCCTCTATGCCCTTAGCAAAAACTTTCCCCATCAAAACACCTTCACAGTATGCTACATTGTGGCCATCTGTTTGCTCCTCTGTCTCGAGGACTATACTGTAAGCATCTCCAGAATGTGTTGTTTAGAACTACAGCTCTATTGTCTAACATACTTGTTATATTTATTGAAATGAGGTTAATGCAGGTCTTTATAATAAATAAAGATTTTAAT
The DNA here is from genome assembly GCF_902655055.1 of Lutra lutra. NCBI lineage: Eukaryota > Metazoa > Chordata > Mammalia > Carnivora > Mustelidae > Lutra > Lutra lutra. The sequence continues at coordinate 21,633,306 of NC_062294.1, forward strand.
GAGTTTATCAGAAGATAATACTTTACTGTTTTAAGGTTTAATCTCATCATGTGTTCAGTGATCATGTACTAAATACATCATAGGTCCTGGTCAAAGAGATTAAGTTAGGGAGAAGAGATCATATGTAGGCTCTCTAGTTTTATAGTTGGGCCAGTGTATGAATTTTCTATGAAGGACTCCTCTAAATGTCCTACTATGAGGATCCTGGAGCCAAGCATAATTGCTTTGAGTATTTACTTCTCAGCTAGATGTCTGCTTAATTAAGGGTAGAATTTAAATCATAGTTAAAGAGAGAAACCAGACCAAATGTGGAAAGTGGTACCAAGTCAGATCAGGTAGACAGAAGTTTAAGGAAATTAACTGAGTCTGGAGTCAGCTCTGACTTTGACAGTGCAAATGCATGGAAAGATGATGTTAGAGTTTGGCTTTCATGGATATCTCTGGATGTCACTACTGAAAATGGCTTGTCATGTATTAACATTCTAGTTGCATGATTAGTAGTTGGATGCTACAGGTTGGCTTAAATAAGCTATGCCGGTCAGGGAACTAGCAGGAGAGGTTGCCTTGAAAAAGAGACCCATTGTACGGTGGTTGCAAGTGCTATTATAAGAACATGAGATAAGCACTGAGGGACATGGTACAAACAAACAAACAGACAAAAAAACCCAAAACATAATCTACCTTGGTGCATTGTGGAAGCTTTCACCAAAAAGGCAACAGTTGAATGAGGTCATGAAGAATAAGTAAGAGATCAATATATCAAATTTTCAAAAGGGGAGAGGGTGGTGAGAAAGACGGTTATTCTATTTTAATGCTATACAATGTAGATTCATCTCTAAGATCTGGAAGTTTCTCTTTACGATCTTAACATAGTATCTATAGATGCTTCTCAAACGACTTAATAATTTCATGTTTCCTGTTTTGACAAATACAGGATTAGCACAAACAAGATATATCCTTAAAAATATGGGCTTAAAAATCTCAGTTACAACCCTTCATATATATACACAAACACACATATATATATAATATATATATAATATATATGTATTAATTTTTTTTCAGTTTAAAAAAAGTACAGGTCTATCAATTATCATTTCTGCTCCCCTACTCCCCACCCCAAAAAAGCCTTCTCAGAAAAGATAAGGCAAACAATTATCTCTGCTAGAGATGAAGAAACCAAAGATCAAAAAATATAGGTCTTATCTAATGTAATCATGTAAGCAGAATATCCTGTGATTCAAAGAAGAATTTTTCTACTTGAAACCTCTTTTCTTCCTTGTGCAACATGCTGTCTTTCCATGGATCTCTGGTGCACTTAAACAAAAAGAATCATTTAAATCCAAAAATTATGTCCTTCAGAAAAATTTAGTGTTTTCTCTCTCCCAAGAATGATAATGACTTGATAAGGAAGTCAATAAAATTTAAAAAATCAAAAGGATCTTATTTGGGGATGGCCTTTTATATATTTTATATACATATAAAATATGTTATACCTTCTAATACAAAAAGTATTTTTGTATTTCATGAAAGGTGGGTAATTATGCACATTTTTAACAAAAAAGTATATTCTACATAATTAAAAGTCCATTTTCTTTTTTTTTAATATTTTATTTATTTATTTATTTATTTATTTATTTATTTATTTGAGAGAGAGAGAGAGTGAGCACAGAGGAAGAGGGAGAGGCAGACTCCCTGCTGAGCAGAGATCCCAGTATAGGTCTTGATCCCAGGACACTGAAGTCATAACCTGAGCCCAAGGCAGACACTTAATCAACTGAGTCACATTGGTGCTCCTAAAGTTCAATTTCTTTCAAAAGTCACATAGGTATCTAAAGGAGATATTCTGTGTGAGGTTCTCTACTGAGACATAGCAAGAAAGAAGCACTATTCTCCAAACTAAAATTTCTCTAAACCAGTAAAATCTCCCTGAAGGGGAAGGAGGGTTTGATGCAATTAATCAAGAGGAGATTCTAGTTTAAAGTTTGGAGACGCTCTGGGGTAAAAATGTTGGGCTAGGAGTCACAAATATGGCTTATACTTCTAGGAGTTATCACTGAATGATTCTAGCTCAAATATCTTCACTAACTTTAAATAAAATAAAGTGTCTGATAACTTCCGTATTATGTTTCACAGTTTGTATTAGTTTCCTGTGGTTGCCATAACAAATAGCCACAAAATTTGTGGCTTAAAACAATAGAAACTTACTTTCCCAGTTTGGGAGCCTGGAAGTTAACATCAGTTTTGCTCAGATGAAATCAAGATGTCAGGTGTGGGCAATGCCATACTTCCTATGGAGACTCTAGCAGACTCCACCCCTCACCTCTTCTTTTCTTTTCATACCTTGCCTCTTCTAGCTTATGGCTGATGGCATTTCTTTGCCTGTGGCCCAATCGCTCCAATCTTCATGTCCATTTTCAGGTTTTCTTCTCTTCTTTTGTATGTATAATCCCTCTCTGCCACTCTCAAATGAAGTGACTTGTTACTGGATTTAGTAGCCTTCCAGATAATCAAGGATAATCTTCTGATCTCAGAACATTGACCGGTTCCAGGAATTAGGACCTGATATCTTTGTGCGGCCTTCAGACAGCCTACTATAATACTGAGAATACTGTTATTATACTTTTAAAATATATTATAATGGATAAGAGGACAGGATCTTGAGCCATATTCTTTGCAAATTACCATACAAAGTAGTAAACTTTTCTCATCTGTAAAATAGAAAAAGAAACTGAACTTATAGGATTGTTTTAAGGATTTAGAAGATAATACTTGTGAGTACTTAGAACAGGGCCTATCATGCAACAGGTGCCCAGTAAACCTTAACTTTTACTGTACGTTGTTACTATTTTCCACACATGAAAAGACTGAATATTTTGAAAGATCTTGTCTACCAAAGACACTACATGTATTCAGTAATATTTAATTTGATTCCTAATGTTTTATTAATCAAAGACATTTATCACTGCCTGTCAGGGCTGACTCAGCAGGGGATAACCAGGACATCCACAATCAGTTGACACAACTTCAACCAAAAGAACAGACATTAAACATTATAACCAGTGTATTCATAGTCTGAGCCAGTGTTCCAGCTCTGATAACACTTGTTGAAATAGTGAAAATATCTACTTTACCTCTAATAAGGAATTCAAACATTAGATTTTCCCTCTATAAATCTTTTAAAATCTTACTTAATTATTTATTCTTTCATTCTACACTTTCCACCTCTACCCAGAGAGCCCAAACCTTGCTGAAAGCTCTGCCCTTAGGCAATGTGGTACCTTAAAGGAGACCATCAGAGCTTCATCATCACACAAGGCATTCTTCATCAGCCACCTCTGGAGCATGTGTGGAAAGGAAGGAGCCGTGATGTGAAAGTTATAATATATAGCTTACTGCTGTCCTTTAAAATAGCCCTATCAGGAAGCCAGCTCTAGCAAGCTCAGCTATTAATCCCCTGGCAATTTACTGCCACAGGGACAGAGGAGAGACTGTGGCATGGTTAGCACCCCATGAAGTCTTTAAGAGAGCCAGAAATATGCTCCTTTTACATATTAGATGCTGGGATGATTTAATTGCCAAATTCATCAACGTCCATGTGCAGCGGCTATGATGAACTGTGACTGGCTCTGCAGCATGGTTTACAGCTCTGTATCAACTTCTATCCCTCTAAAGGCCTTGCAGAAAATGGGGTCCCTCCTATCCTTTCCTGATGCTCAGCATCAGGAAGGCAGTTCTATAAAAAGAAGAAAGTCAAGACAAAGAATCCCATTTCCCAAGAGATGTCACTAATTTATTTCTGTACACATTTATTGGGATAAAAATGGGAAAGTCATGTACAATGTGACTGTATATGTGCACTTACCTCCTCTCCTAGAAATTAACTTCTCTGCCTCTTTCATTCTCTAGGGCTACTGGCACCTTCAAGACACCAGAGTCTGGCATCCACAGATGGAGGCAGGTAGGACTTCAATCTAAGTGAAATAAAGACAAAGAATGAGATAAATTTGCAGATTTATTCCAAGAAATTCAGATAATATGTTTTGAATGCTTATCAAATATAAGTCACTGAAATTTACGTCTGATTGCTCCCAATGAATGTAAAGATGAGGGAACTGGAGCGGTAAACTGTAAATCCCTTCGTTAAAGCCAGATGAGGAGTTGAAGAGTTGAACTGAGATACTTTGAACTTCAAGTTTAGCCTCTTAAACTGTCTGCTGTAGCTCCTTCTGATGTCTGGAGCTGCCAGCATGTTTTCTTATTCTACTTTCCCACTTCCCATTCTCTGTGAATACTGGCAGTAACCTTCCATTGTCGTCTGACTTGCTCTTGGTAACTTCATTCTCTACCACTCCCTTAATTTCTTGCTTGACTCTAGGTACCTGTTTCCTAGCTCCCCAAAATACAGAACTATCGTTACCACAAATAGAAGAAAGTATGTGACCTGTGACTTTTATTGAAGTCTTGCCTGAGGATCCTCACCTCTGACAATCCCATAATGAAGAGTATGACACAAAATTGGAATTATAATTCTGCCTTCAGATGTGAAGTTTTATACAGCTGCATGTTTTGTGTGGCATTTTAGTGAGTTTTACTATACCCTTCTGTTCACTATTTTATTACATTTCACTGAATTGTAGAACAGATAAGAGAGGGTGTTAAGAGTCAGAAGAATGCATGTTTAAATCCCACATGTGATTCTTGTTTAGCCATATTACAATGACTTTGATATGTCATTAGTAAAATAGCAATGATAGTATGTATCTAAGAGTTCTTACATGAATCAGATAAGAACATTTATAAAAGAAGTACAGAAACAGGAACAGGGTAAGCTCTCGGTATTAAAAAAAAAAAATCATTTTGTCCGTGTTTACAAAGGTTTGTTTCTTAATAGGTCCTTAATGTTGCTCAACATTAAGGCACCCCATTTCCTTTTCATCTTCAAATCTTACTCTGAAACTTGGGCCCATTGTAGGTGCTCCATATGAGGTAAGGAAATTGAATTTCTGAGAGCTGCTTAGACATTAAATGAATCCGTGGAGATTCTTTCTAGTCTAAAATATCTTGTCCTTATCTAAGATTAATTCCTTGGAAATTGCAGAGGGAAGAAGGATAGGGGAAGGTGCAAGTAGAAAGGAAGAGAGAGGGGGACAAAAAAAAAAAAGATTATCTGTGAGATATTTATCTAAACAGTCTGGCAGTGAGAGTGGCAGGCTCTGGATGGTCTCCCGGTATGGGAGGAAAGATGAATGGTTTCCTGGGAACCCTGGTGCTGCTCCTTAAAAGGAGCATGCTGTGGCCAGAGTTGGCCTTCTTGACCCTGTTTTAATGTAGGAGGAAGGATGGGGAGAATCATAAAAGGAACACACACTCTCACACTTGCACAGAAGTTCCTCTGGAAATATTGGATCTGTTAACGCAGCCAGGATGTGAGTATGCGTGATGTGCTAAAAAGCACTTGAAATGCTACTTTCCTGCTGCAGCTCTGTGACCTTAGGCACGTTATTTAGCTCTTTCAGTTCTTTACTTGTTTGTAAAATGAGGAAAATAACACCCAGTCTAGGACTAGGAAAATAGCACTAGTCTTAGGACTAGTCAGGTGGTTAATGCAAACTGCATTAGAGCTATCAACAGAGTTTATAGATCGAATATGATAACAGTCATAAGCTGTTATGCATTACAGATATCTAGTTTAGGCTAAATGTGAAGAATATTTTTTCAGATGTTTGTCTGAAAAATTAATTTTATTGAAAATTAACCTTTATATAAAGTACTGGAATCAATGTGTTTACTATATTATCCTGTCCTTGAGAACCAGACATTGATACTTGATCTTAATTGAATGATGATATAGACTTTTCTTTCCTAGCACTTAGTTTTGGGATAAAGCTTTGTATATATACATATATGTGTGGGTATGGTGTATGGTGTGTGTGTATGTGTGTTGTGAAAGAGAGAGAGAAAAGAAAGAAGAAGAAAATGAATGAATGAATGAGTGAATGAATGAATGAATACCTGTTCCTCGGAACATATCCTTAATAAATACTTTCACATTTCCAGTCAGGCTTTTCTTCTAGAAAAGTCTTTCTCAATCAACTGACATGGAAATTACCTGCCAGAGATCAACTAGCTTTAAGGCAGATGCAGGTGTTCTTAAAATTGCTCTGCAAAGATCGTTAAGATTTTTTTTTAATTGAGTGATCTATAGAATCTGACAAAGTTGGGTATATATGTTATATCAGCTACTAACAGTTGGACCTTGGGAAAGTTACTTAACCTCACATTCTTCAGTTTCCTCATCTGTAATACTTATCTTACAGGACTATTTGGAGAAATGAAATAAATAGGGGTCTCTCCAGATAACTTGATATGGCATGTCAATTTAATAAAGAGTAGCCTTTATTGTTACTACTACTATCACTACAACTGTTGTTTCTCTGAATTATTCTAGCTCTGCTTGAAGTTGTTTTGGTTGTTTTTTGTTGTTGTTGTTGTTGTTTTTACCATTTATAAGTGTGTCCTCCTAACTTACAGTTAAGCCCGAGTTAGAGAGCATTTTCAAAGTCAGTGGTTAAAATGGAAACATTAGTGTAAACACAATTGGAAGAGACCAGTTGCCATGGTGATGCTTTTGCCAAAGTAATGGAGAGGTAAGTTAAATGGGAAGGGAGACTGTAAAAAGTTGCTTATATTTTTAACTGCATTGAGTGTGATGGATGGAAGAAAAATCCTAAACTGTATTTAGCAGGCATTTTTTTTCTGCCTTTAAAATCTTTATTGACTAAGGATGCTTTTTTTAATCCAGTGCTGCTGTTACCCACAGTAATATTTACCTATCACTGGCAGATGTTTCTGCAAAAGGAACAAGTTCCATGATAGTTCTAGAGTCAGACATCTTAGATTGGACACTAGTTGTGCAGTGATCTGTTTTCAAGATTTCGTTCACATTTACTAACCTAAAACTCATTTTTCTTATATGGAAGATATGAAGATGAATAATATCTGACTCATGTGCTTGTATTGCATGAGCTAGTTTATGTGAAATAATTAACAGACAGACTGCTATTTAGTGAATAATAAAATGTGTTATTATCATCATCGTTGTTGTCATTATTATCATTACTATTATCCTAATCATTTTAGAATAGTAGAGCTTGGGCAGTCCTGAGGGATCATTTAGTTAAATTCTATCATTTTATAAAGATCATTTGCCATATAGCACACAATGGGGTTGACAGTGGTGATTTATGTATGAAAAATGTGTAGCCTCTGGTCTTTGGAAACTCATGGATAAAATGTTCCTTTAGATCCACAAGGTTCATGGAGTTAAGAGATACATCTTTCATTCACCATTGAATATAAGCAGGGCAATGTACTTAGATGGTGTCTCGCACAAAGTAGATATTCACTAAATCCTGATCAAAAGAATAAATTAATTAATGGATAAACTGGTAACTGAATTCTTGAGTACATGAGTGGGAACACAGCTGTAGGGTTTTAGGCACTATACAAAATAACATGGGTGCTCTAACAGTCTAGGGTTGGTATCAAGGAGCATGTACCTTAGCCTGTAGGGTTTGTTCTCCATCCAGTGGGAGGCCACCATTTTCACCAGTCCCATCTGCCCTGGAAATGGCTGTTGTTGCTGTCTCAGGCCTGAGCAGATGTAACATGGTATCCTCTTTGCCCAGTATATACCATGTTATCATCAAAGTCTTATGTTTCTCTAGCTCACTTACCTACTCCAAGAGTAAATGACTTGGTCCCTGTTTTATGATCCCCTAACCCATGGCTTCTCATGCCTCCAACTGCCTTCCAGGAGCTATTAGTGAATATGCCTATTGGGTCACTATGAGATGTGACATAGAATAAGCTTACTTAGTCACAAATTAATACCCCCTTCACCTCCATTTCCTCTCTTAAAAGGGCATTGTTTTTCCAAAGCTCTGCCTTTTATAAGGGTTTCTAACCATGTCATCTGCTGTAAAACTTTGACAAAGTACTGAAGAGAGATAATTGACTTAAAGGAGAAGGGCTCCTGGGTGGCTCAGTCCATTAAGCATCTGCCTTTGGCTCAGGCGATGATCTCAGGGCCCTGGATGGAGCCCTGAGTCAGGCTCCCTGTCAGCTGGGAGTCAATTTCTCCCTCTCCCTCTGCCTCCTCCCCACTGCTCATGTTCTGTCTCTGTCTCCTTCTCTCTCTCTCAAATAAGTAAATAAAATCTTAAAAATATGATAAAATAAAAATAGAAGAGAAGTTTTCATTAAGAAAATTTATTCTATGATGTACTGATCTATTAAATTAAATAACTTCAATTTAATAGATTTCACCTAAATGTCCATATAGGTACACAACACTGGTGTGTGTGTGTGTGTGTTTAGTCTTGTGGTATGGGGATTAGAGGAATTTAAATGATCATGATGAAACCTTTTTATTAACTAAGTGCTCATGAAACACATGCATTATAACTACCTCTTTGTAGATATGACTAATGTGATCCCTTCCTCAGGTACCATTCAAGAAAATTAATATTGAGATTTATCAGGAATCCTTCTCTCATTTATTGTATACAGCTAAGCCCTGCTATACCTCACAGCCTCAGTGGGTCCCAGGAAAAGAAGTCTTTAGCCAAGAATGACTAGAATACCAGGTAACACGCTAAAGCTCATTACAAAAGTCTGTCCATAGTTTTCCTTTCCTTCTGAACTGACTTACCATTACATCTAGACACAGGCCATAGCAACACCTTGACTCTGACTACATGCCCTAAGATTATCTCTATTTACCCTATGGTTATCTCTCCATTACTTGCTATTGAGCACAATACATTAATCCCAGATCGAGAAACCATGGTTTATTTGCTCCCTAACTTATTCATGGTTAGATTTTAGATTATCTATTGTTTATTGTTCTCAGAAAGTAGTGAGTAATCTAAAATTTTATTAGTAAGTACTAGGTGCCTGGCATTATGGTATTTTCATAGCCATTATCTGAATATATCATCACAACTACAAGTTGGTTTTTTTTTTTTTAAGGTTTATTTATTTGACAAGGAGAGAGATCACAAGTAGGCAGAGAGGCAGGCAGAGAGAGAGGGGGAAACAGGCTCCCTGCTGAGCAGAGAGCCTGATGTGGGGCTTGATCCCAGGACCCTGAGAACATGACCTGAGCTGAAGGCAGAGGTTTAACCCGCTGAGCCATCCAGACGCACTACAAGACAAGGTTTTAATGCTTATTTTACCAATGAGAAAATGTTATTATGAAAATTAAACAATTTGCATAATGTAAATATGAGGATATGTTATCACTGGATGGATAGTCTATAAAACCATGCTTGATATGGATACAAGAGTTTCCCACTCTTACAGTATCATCCTACAACCTGACTTGAATTGATAATATTAAGGAACCAAGTTCACGGAATTGAAAAATGGTGAAATCAGGTTACAAACCCCAGGTTTTTTGTTTTGTTTTTGTTTTTGTTTTTTTAGTTCAATTCTGGAGTTGTCTTCATTATGCCCTATTATCACAAAGAATAAAGGGAGTAAGAAAAATGGCTACCTAATTAGGAGTTTCACCTCTGGTGTGAACTGAAGGGATTCAAATTCCAGCACTACCACATGTTAGCATTGTCAACTTGGGAAGTCAATGCTAAGACTATTATATAAATAGTACCTAATACTCAGTTTATTTTAGCACTTGGTTAGGCATGCAGGATGCTTAACATAGTGCCTAATATAATTTATGCTCAATAAATGATATTTATTGTTACTCATAATAATAGAATTTAGTTTTGATTCAGCTTCAAATAACTATGAATGTATACAGCACTAATATAGAAGGCATTTGATGGCTGCGATAAAAAGAAAACCTCTTTGCTAAAATGGCAGACAACATTCCATGTGTTTGCTTTGGAGGACTTTCCTGCTTTCCTAATGGAAGATTAATCCCTGTCAAGAATTTGGAAGCTGATTAAATGAGCTCATCATTTTACCTAAGGAAGTCATTTCCTTTGCCCAGACTTCCTGCTGAACTAGCACCTCTGAATGATACTCATGCAATATTTAACTGGTGTGGGCATTGGAATACATTTAGTTCAAAATGGCCTTCGCTTATAGCATACATAATCCAGCTAGAAATGTTTCTTTTCATATTCTGAGCCAGTGCAATTGCCAGATAATCACAATAGTGATTGACCTTTATCAAAAGGTTTATGCCATCTGAGTAATACCACATATTTATTTCATAGTTTTGAATATTCTTAGCAAATATTCAATTTTAACCCCCTCATATGCGTGTTAAAAGGGCAATATTGATTGGGATAGGCAGACATATACATGATAGGTCAATCTCATTATCATTAATTTTAAAAGACATCTCTGTACACTGAAAATTAACATACATGCACCTTCACACATTGATGCATACATATGAACACTCACACACATATGCATAAATGTACCTTTTTGATTACCAGAGCAATGTTTTTTTGTTTGGTAATGACCCAAACATACTTAAATTTATGAATAGTCTCATTTTTACCCTATGACTCTTAAGACCTTAAAGTCTTCAAATGATTTTATGATTAATACTGGTGTTAACACTTGTAAAAGAAAAATAGAAGCCCCACTGTATAAAGGCACTAACATTTAAATGCCTATAGAATTTTGGATGTGCTCGAAGTGAACCTTACTGAACCTTACTGAACCTTAAAAGAGAGCTCAGGCATTCAAATTTATAAGATAAAACAAGACAGATAATTCAATAATTGTATTGATGTCATGCTTGTATAATATTTTCTCTCCATGTCTTTAAAACAGTGCCAAGAAAGAGACAGCCTGGGTTTTTATTACCCTTAGCTTACAAATGAAGAAATCAAGGCTCAGATAATTTAAGTAAATTTACTTAATTCCCATATGGTGAGTTGAATAGGATATAAACCCCTCCCTTGCCTTCTTTAACTAAAAATGCAGTATACTTTTCAAACTACTTGATTTTCCCTCTGAATTATAAGAAAATACATGGGATATTGGAGACAAAGATCATTTATAAATTAGATATCAAATGATCAAATACACTCTTATTTGGATAGCCAAATACTTGCTAATTACATTTCTATTTTCTGACAGGCCCATGTCCATGATGCGAACACTGAGGACAGTTTCATATAGCTTTGTATAACCTTTGTACTCAAAACTAGTAAATGAAACTTAAATTCAGTCCATTGTCCCAGTATTAGACTATGATGGATCACATACTCAGGAACTGATCTTAGTTTTTACCATGAAATTTATCCTCAGACTCTTTATGTATTTTCTGTGTTCCTACTGCCTCAGCCTTACTTGAGTCCATAGCTGGTGGCAGTAGTCAAGGTGCTTAAATACGATGGAATTATAAGACACCACTATGGTCAATTTCCATTCCATAATTTTCTATCATGGAGGTGACAAATTTGGACTATGGAAATAATCACTACTGAATTAAGTTATATGAGTCCTTATTATTTACTAGAAAATGCCCTATCATGGTGCTGCTTTGCTGATATACATACTACTCTGAAATAATATAGAATACGGAACTCTCTAACTTTTTGAACTGTCTACTATTTCTGTTATATGTCAAAATGGGGATATGGGATCATATTAGCCACTCCTTCAAAAATGGAGTACAAAATGTACAGTACAAAAATGTAAGTACACACAAACACACACACACACACACACATACTACTCAGCACCAGGTGAATTCTGGTTCCTTGAGAATTTGAGACTATCTGTACAAGTGTTCAGTGAAGCTCACATTAGAAATGTATAGAATCTTGGTCAATTCATATTTTCATTCTCTTCTAGTTTCTCCTTCCTGTCTTAGACGTTTTTAGTTCTTGGAAATTTGCATCAAGATTCTCAGCTTGTGTTTCCTGAAGAACTGATACCACCAAGCGGGGTGACACATTCCTTAAAATTCAAACCACATTCAACTGTGATTGAATTTACGAAACCACCACTGCCATGAAGTTATTTTGCAGTTTAAAAAGAAAGGTCATCAAGGTTGTGATGACATTATCTCCTGACCTCCTTCCACACCATATATTCTAACTTAGTTTCATTCATATGTGGTCATCTCTTCCATAGCCTAAGAATTGAAGATTTTCAAATCATTAATCATTAAGCATTGAGATATTTTATCTCACAACTAAATCCTTCCTCACAGTCTCATAGAATAAATAATCAACATGTGTCCTTAGGTCTGTAATTATTATTGCCTGTTATTTGAAAGACACTACAAAGCTTGCTGTTCTTCCTCTCTTATGCCATAGCTCCAAATTATACAACTTATACCACGTAAGTGTTTTGAATCCTGCTCCTCATTTCTAACCTTGTGTCACTATCTTATTTTAAGACTTCATTATTTTGCCTTCAGACAAATCTAATGTTCTCTTAATCTGTATCAGTTTTATCAGTTTTATTGTTCATCCCCACCTCTAGGTCTGTTAATCCACTTTCCCTCCTTTGGTAAGAGCAAGCTGACAGAGAAACAACAAATGTCCAGACCATTTCCTTGCTATAACATCTCAGTTCTCCCACTACACAAGGAAACAAAAAGTCTGAGCTTTACATATGTAATGCAGAATCCCTCGGTCTGGGGGAAGTCCAGATCTCCATCTTTATCCTCTGCTGCCCCTGAAGCATGGAATAAATTAATGAATAAATGAGTGAGTGGAGACACAGCAGTTGGTGATTTGCTAAATCTTTGTCTTTACAAATTTATAAACACAGACAAAGCTACTTTATTTCTTGGATAAGTTTGGACTGGTTTGAAGTCATTAGAAATGGGGTAATATCCAACATTCAGCTCTTTTAGACCCTTTGCAGAGTCTTTAAACTGAACAATATTGGTTTATGGATGATATGTTCAATTCATTACAGTAAAATGTCATCCTCATATATTAGAAGAAATGGCTTAGAGAATAAGAACCCCTAAAATCATGATTCAAACGTTAGGATATTTACTTTACTATTCTCATTACATTAAGGATTTTCTTAATGAGAGAAAAAAAAAACAGCAACACATTGGCTTAAAAGTATTAATATAGCACCTGAAATATGTCTCTGTAAATAAGTGACCTTAAGATGAAAGTATTGTTGAGGGGCACCTGGGTAGCTCAGTGGGTTAAAGCCTCTGCCTTCGGCTCAGGTCTTGATCCCAATGTCCTGGGATTGAGCCCCGCATCGGGTTCTCTGCTCAGCAGGGAGCCTGCTTCCTCCTCTCTCTGCCTGCCTCTCTGCCTACTTGTGATCTCTGTCTGTAAATAAATAAATAAAATCTTAAAAAAAAAAAAAGATGAAAGTCTTGTTGAGGGAATCTATTTCTCCCTTTAAACTCTAGCCTCCATTTGATAAAACAGAGAAAATGAGGGCGAAAATGAAATCTTGATGAAGATAAGAAAATTGAATAAAATATTGCTAAAGGGATTTAACTTGAGATTAATTGGTCTACCTCCAAGAAAGTAATTTAGGTTCACAGAGTAAGGGATATATATCTGAACAGAAGGAGTGATGTAAAGGTACAGCTGCATATCACTTAGATCTACGGACATTAAGATGCTTTCTCAAAAACCCTAAGAATATTAACAGAAAGAAACAATATCAGGATCCTGTCTCATTAATTTCTAAATATTAGGGCTCTGATATCAGGACCAAGAGTATTACTAACAACAATCACACCTCAAGATAAATAAGGTCATCTAATCATGAAGCTTTGGCTTTTATATTACATAGCTACTCTTGACTTATTAATCTAATATGCCTGATAAATGTCCACTGGTGGTTAGGCACCATTCTAAGCAAGGCTCCTACTTATGACTGTAATCTCTTTAATAACCTGAACTCAATGTGTGGTCCTCCTAAAATAATCATGCATCCTAATGCATTATACCCTTTGTGTATACCTAGAATGTCTTCTTCCCACATCCTTTCTATCAACCAAGCCACCTCCTAACTGTCCTTAAGGCCACAGTTCATCTCACCTCCTTCAGGAAGCCTTGCCTCTATTTGAACTCATTGACGCTTTGTTTTATATAATGTTTTTCTAAATTAATTCAAAGTGTTGACACAATATTTTTATCTTAACAAGCTTGAGCTAATTACTTCTTTCATTTTACTGGTAAAGAAACTTCAATTTTCTGCGTTTATCTAAGTTGTCAAGTACCACAAAATAAAGCTAGTATTTAAATCCAGTCCTCAAAACTGTCCAGTAAATGTCTAGTCCTTCACCATACAATGAAGGATACGGTCTGATCAACTTTGATTCTTCATGCTCAGTGATGTTATTTTTGCCTTACTTAAAACTTACAAACATTAGGCTTTCTCTCTCCTTCCTTGTAATGGTTAATCACATATACACATACAACAAAAATGGATACTTACCTAAAATACTAAGATATCAGATTTTGTAATGTTTTCTTTTTAACTCGTTGTGAGCCTAACTTGGGTAATGCTTGCAGTGTGAAGCTAAAATCCACAATGCTGTTAAATCCATACACATAGCCATTTCTTGAGAAAAATTCTATCAGGAGCAGAGTAGCAAAGTTAAACTGGAAGGAGGATCAAGACCTAACATCTTATATAAAATGAATGACTTTGGAATAACTATACATTGCATTGATATTTAATATTTCACAGATGCATGTATTCTATTTGTATGTGCTATTACTTGAACATTAGCATTTGATGAAATTCCTCCCTCAAGGTCCACAGGGTTTTTTAAATTTTCATGTTACAGTGAATTTCTCAAGTCAAGTCGATGGTAGCAAGAAAAAAAAATGGCTATGATAAAATTTTTTCTAATCTTTTGTAGAGTCAGAATGGTTTCTATTTATCAGTTACTCTATGTCCTCATTAAGGTCATCCTGTTCCTGCAAAGCACTTTAGTGGTTTCTATATATGGAGATGAAGAGGGAAGAAGACAATTAGAGTTATAAACTCAGGTTGTCTGGATGCTTCAAAAGTCCTGTCTGTGAATTCACTGACAGCAAAAATTGCCATATTATTAATTAAATTAAATAAGTTTATTAAGCAATATGGATGGCTAGAGGGATATATAGATAAATGAACTGATGCAATAAATTTTTTTATCTTAGTCATAAAATATATGTGTGTCTACATGCATTTATATTTTACCCAAAAGCAAATGCCTGAAAATATTAAAGTATATTTATAACTGCAGATTATCTATCTGCCTATCTATTTATCTATCCAATCATCCATCTATCCATCCACCCATCTCTTAATAGTGGTTTTATTTGGGTAGTAGGTTTATGGCTTTTGATTTTTTTCCTATACTAATTATTTTATAATTGGCTTATATTAATTGTATAATTAACTATTTTTTAAATTATGGAGCACTGTGGGGTACTATGCATTTAGTGCTTACATAACATCATTTAATGTCTAGTAAGCATTTTAATTCCCTAGAGGTTCTTAGACACTATCAATTTAACCCTGGCTATTGCTTTGTGAGGTCAGTTAAGGAGTCTCCCTCTTATTAAATAATTCACAATTTGGCTAGATCCAAATGCCTGTTGAATAATTTTTATTATTGTATTTTTCTCACCCATGTAACCCAGTCCATAGGCAACTTGTTTCTTCGAACTTCAGAAAAACTATCAAAATGTGAATAAGACGGCCCTCATAACTTCCCACTACCTGAATTAAAGGCCCCATCATCTCTCATTTGAATTACTGTAATCAAATGCTCAGAGATCTTGCCCCCTTTCTTCTCATCTATGAGCTATTGCACACCAGCCTAAGGTAACAGCTATTCTTGAGGACAACAAAGTGACTTTTATTTCAAGACTATTGCTTTAGCTCTTTGTTCTACTTGATATATTCTTCCTCTGGACCACTGCATGACTTGATTCTATATTTTATCTGGGTTTTGTTTTTAGGGTACAATCATGACAAGCTTTATCAAAAATAACACATTCATGGGGAGATTTGGTGACTCAGTAGGTTGAATATCTGACTTTCCATTTTGGCTCAGGTCATGACCTCAGGGTCATGAAATCAAGCCCGTGTCAGGCTCTGTGCTCCATGTTCAGTGGGCAGTCGGCTTAAGATTCCTCTTCTCCCTTTCCTTCTGCCCCTCCCATACTCAATTACACTCTCTCTCTAAAATAAATAAATAAATAAATCTTTGAAAAATATCCCATTCACTTTTGTACATTTTTATTTCACTTGCCTTTATATTTCTCCATTATATTTTTGTTGAGTTAATTTCTGATTGTCTATTTTTTTCCTTTTTAAAAAAATATTTATTTGTCAGAGAGAGAGAAAGAGAGAGAGACTGAGTAAGCAGGGGGAGGGGCAGGCAGAGGGAGAAGCAGTCTCCCTGCTGAGCAAGGAGCCCAATGTGGGACTCTATCCCAGGACCCCAGCATCATGACCTGAGCCATCCAGGCATCCCCCCTTTTCTTTTTTTTTCCTATTTGAATGTAATATCATCATGGATAGGGAATTTTGTATCTTTAATATTACCACTAAATTTGGTCTGTACATGGTAAGAACCCCATAAATGTTTGTTGAATAAATTAATAAATAGAGAAAATAATATTATTTATTGTTTAAATTTCCAAAATAATATAATCTTTATAATTCCCTATGTGAAGTGAAATTTATTTCCACTTCATAAATAATGAAACTGAGAGATAAGAGTAAGAAACAACTTGTACTTGTTAGGTGAGTAGAAAAGCTAGGTCTAGAATCCATGGCCCATGGTTCTTGGCGTTTTCTGTCATCTTCTTTGAAGAGGTACCGTATTCCAGGCCTTTATGTCACTTCAGCTAGAGTTAAGGATGATGCTCCTTATTTCCTAAGCAAACTGTAGACCATCCCAGGGATTTTAAAACCATCAAATTCAGTTACCTCTGGAATAAGTCAAGAGTTTCTTTCAAGTAGCCAAGAGTAAACGTTTCCATCTTTACGTGAAAATTGAGGATCATGGAAAAAGCTCTTTAATTTCAGTCAGTCTCCCCTAGTGACTTTGCAGGGGCTGTAGAAACTTGTGTGGATCTCTCTGAATTGCCCAGTTAGAGTTAATTTACCAGTCTGAGTTTACTTTTATTTCATGGTACAACAAATGTTCCTCTTGGTAGTCACCTGAATTTGAATAGACTCACCTGTTTGCTTATTTTATACAGATTAGTAGGAAAAATAGCTTTGGAGTATGCTGGTATCTTCAGAAGTCCAAGTCCTGGATGGATTTGTTTTCATTATATTTCAGGCCCACCTGACACTCATAAACAAATAGACTCAAACTTTATTCTGCTCATCTGTATCATTAATTTGATTGATCAACTGATATCTCCTAAGTGGAACCCAAATTATACATGCATCCATGGTAATCTCTATCAAGAATTGATAGAAATATCACTTCTGGGACTCTTGTAATAAATGCACCTTTTTTCTTAATTCTATTCAAAGATAGCTTTGGGCTTTAGTGTTGCATTCTTTTTTTGGTTAGTGTTGCTCTATCCTTAACACAAGAAGGTTATTAGTTGTCCTACACTCTCTCCAGTATTCCACAATTTTTAAATTGAATCATATCCCCCAAATCCTCAGGACAGAAATATTCTAGTCATACTTGATTCCACATCTTTAATTACCTGCATTTAACCCATGAGGAAGGCTTATCAACATCATATTTATATCTATACTCATGTATATATTCATATCATACCTATATCTATATTCTGTATCTATATCCACATCAACATAGATATACATAGACATGCATATTTTAAACTGTTTACATATTAAAAATCTGTCCATCATACTGTTTCCAATTACCAAATTCACTTCACAAAGTGAAGATCTGATTTGGATCTCACTAGGGTACCTACACAACGTCCTTTACTGTCTACTCATTTTCTTGACTGTCACCCACCCTCAATAATTGCAGACACAGAAATCAAGATGACTTTTCTTAAAGAAAATGTCATGTCACATCCTCATTTAAAACATCACATGGCTTTTTACTGAAACAAGACCACTGTATAAATTATTATCCATACCCTAAAAAACCCCTTTCTGTTTTTCTAGCATAATTTCTTTCTCCATCCCCCACTTCTTAGTAGTTTGTTCCCTTTTATTTTTGAATCATGTTCAATAGTCTAAGAAATCACGATTCACTTAGCCATCTACCTACTGAATGATGTGAGTTATTTCTATTTTTTTTTTTTTTACTGTTATGATTAATGTCACTATGAAAATTCAGAAAAAAATGCTGTGGACAAATGTGCATTCACATCTCTTGGGCAATACCAAGTGTAGAAGAAGAGTCCAAGTTTTTCAAACTGTGTTGTATCGTTTTGCATTCCCACCAGCAATACATATTTATTCCAACTTCTCTACATATATTAGCTAACACTTGCTGTTGTCAGTTTAAAAAGTTCAATTTATTCAAGTGTATATAGGTAAATCTTATGATGTTAATTTTCTTTTATTTTTTTCTGATGGCTACAAATATTGAACGTCTTTTCATGTGTTTATTAGTCATTTCAGTATTTTCTTTTGTGAAGTTTCTAAATCTCAAGATGCTTGCTCATTTTTTATGTTATTTGTTTCCTTAATTTTGAATCAGTCCAATTTTTTTTCAAATTCATATTTTTTTTCATTTTAAGATGATTTTTATCTGGGCTAAAGCAAGGATTGAAGTTCAATTTTTTTTCAAAAGTTACATCCAGATATTCCAGCACAATTCATTGAAACTATTAATTGTGCCCTATTCATAAGCTTTGGCAACAATTTAACCTTCAATAATTAGACCATTTAACATTTAATGTAAGAAACTTATACCACTATAATTTTAATTTCCTCCTTTCAACCTTTGTACTATTTTTATCTATATTTTACTTGTTTTAATATAATTTTATGACACACAATTGTTACTTTAAGATTTCAAATATTTAAGGAATTTTTAACATGGAAATGTCTTTATATTCATCTATATGTTTACTGTTTGTTGTATGTTACTTTGTAAAGATTCAAACCTTGACCTTGAATTATTTTTTACTTATGCCTGAAGAATAGCTTTACTTAAATTTGCCAGAAAAATGACTATTGCTTCTAGTTGAAATCTGTTCTCCAAAAATTTCTGATTCTTAATAAATTTTATTTCAGCTTCATTTTTGATAGATATTTTATCTGTGTTAACTCTAGTTCCTTTTTTTTTCCTCTCAGAACTTAAAAAATGGTATCAATTATTCCCTTGCTTGTATAATTTCACAGAAGCAGCTAGTCCTTTTCTCTTTGACTCTGACAAGCCTTTTATTCTCTAATTTAATTTTTTTAATTACTACTTTTTGGTAGCCTGATTAGCATATACCTTTATGTGTTTAATTGTGTTTATTTTGCTTGGATTTTGTTTAGCTTACTGAATTTCTGGATATATAGCTCTCATCATATTTAGTAAACTTTATTCACTATTTCTTGATTTCTTAGTCTTATTCCGTGGATTATTAGAGCTGTTCTTTTTATTTTTTATTTTTACTTTTTTACTTATTTTAGGATTTTATTTATTTGAGGGATAGAAAGAGAGAGAGCAAGTGAGCTTGGAAGGGGCAGAGGAGGAGGGAGAAGGAGAGGAAGAAAGGATCTGAAGCAGACTCCCTTCTCAGCATGGAGCCCAACACAGGCTCCATCCCAGGGTCCTGGGATCCTAACCAGAGCCAAAGGCAGACACTTAATGGGCTGAGCAACCCAGGCACCCCTGTTGAGATTTGTTTTAAGCATGTTCTAAGAGTACCAGTTACTCTAGGAATTGTTTAGCCTTACCGTTAAGGTATGGGCCTTTTAGGGTTTCTATTGAATGCCCACGTCATAAATGAAAGATCTACACTGAACTGGGGCACCTGGGTGCCTCAGTGCATTGAGCATCTGACTCCCGATTTTAACTAAGTTTCCTGAGATCAAGCCTGCATGGGCTCTGTGCTCCCTGGGGAGTCTGGTTCTTTCCCTCTCCCTCTGCCCCTCCTCCCTTGCACTCTCTCCCTCTCTCTAAAAGAAATAAATAAATCTTTTCTTTTTTTAAAATCTATACTGATTTGACAGAATTAGAAGTTCTGCCTACATTTCGGAGAATTATTGTTTATAACGCACTAGGCCTTTGCAAAACCTCCTAGAATTTTACCCCGTGCACACATGACTTAGTTTGGCAAACAAAGAAATAAGAGTCCTCTTCGGGTTTCTGGTGCTCTTTCTCTGTATAGATACATTTCCTTCAAACTTCTGCCTTGTAACATACTTTAGACTCCCTAAACTCTGGTCTTTGTATCCTAAACCCACTTAGATCACTATGCTCTGCTTTGAGAATTTTCGTCTTGATTTGGAGACTGGCATGGGCCTCTGTGCAAAATACGAAGGCAATAGTACTGTTCATTACATTTGTTTCCTTTCTCTCAGAGATGATATTCCTGTGCTGCCTGAAATTCAGTGACCCAGAATAATTATCCCACATATTATGCTCTGTTTCTACTTGCAATGATGAGAAAATGTTAAGGGCTGAATTGTGTCCCTGCCCCCCACCCCCACCAAAAAATCACGTGTTACTGTTCTAACTCCCAGTACCTTAGAATGTGACTACATTTGGCGATAGGACCTTTACAAGGCAATTAAGGCAAAATGAGATCATAAGGGTGGGCCCTAATTCAATATGAATTGTATTCTTATAGGAAGAGGAGATTAGGACACAGAGGAATACAACCCAAGGGACAACTGTGTGAGGATATGTAAGACATGGGCCATCTCCAAATCAAGGAGAGGGCCCTCAGGAGTAATCAAACCTGCTGACACTTCATACTGAATTTCTAGTCCCCAGAACTGTGAGAAAATAAAGTTCTATTCTTTAAGCCACCCCCTCTACAGTATTTTGTGATGCCAATCCTATCAAACTCATGGAAAAGGTAAATGAAATTTTTGTTACTACATCCTTTCCAAAAGAAAAGGGCTTTAATAGTATTATAAACTGCCAAATATAATTGAAATTGTATTTTAAAACCAAGTATTCTACATATCACCTGATGCTATTTAGGAGACATATTTATGGAAACCTGAGTGTTTTAACTATTGGACTGTGTAATATAAATTGGATCTTGTTCAATCTTCTTTATTTGAATGAATCACAGTATCTTCTTTTTATTATACAATATAGGCTTGTTTCAGTAAATTAGTGAGATGAGCAAACGGCCTTTCTTCCTTCCTCTAGCACTAAACTCTTTAGGAAATATTGTGCATTCTGTAAGTGAAAAGTTTTTCTATGAAAAAGGAAAAGATGCAACTATTTCCATATATCTATTTAATACTAAGTAGCATACTAATTATGTTACGTTATTCACTTTTTAATACACATGACACAGTTATTTTCAGTGTCTGTTTACTACTTGAGGAAGCTGAGATCAGATAAGTTGCTTATTTTTCCCATGGTCACATGACTAGTAGTTGGAAGAGCTAAGATTCATACCAGTTACCTGCATGCTTCTGTGAACTCTTAGTTTTCCTCTCCACACTATAATCAGAATGAGATTATAATTTTTCGCAAGACTGTTTTTCCTCATGGGGACATGTCCAGTGGGGTATTCAGAAGTTTTTGTTTGTTTGTTTTGTACTAAGAGTAATCAAGACTTGATTAAACAAAAATTTTGTAAACCTTTTCAAAATTAAATAATGAATGCAAGATTTTGTTAAGAGAAGTTTCTATGTATTTTGAAATTTGTTTTGTTTTGTGTTTAGTAGGCCTGGGAAACCCTGGTAGATAGGCATTGTACAAATAACTTTGCAAATATAATATCCACTGTTACTTTTGAAATTCCTAAATATATTATGAGGCACAACCACATTACTGAAGTTGAATTGTAAATCTGTAAGACATTTTAAAAAATTAAGATTAGTTTTCTGTTCATAGTGCGACACTAATAATAAATGCTGCATTACCTGGATTGTTAGATTCGTTGGATGAGCGCTTTGCTCTGGTAATACACATGTTGTGTTCAAATTGAATCAAATTTCACTTTTCTTCAACAGATGGACAAGCTCTTTCATAATGTTAATCTTTCCTCAGAATTCTCACGGAGGGCTGTCATCTTCTTTTTTGATGCTCTGAAGAATACATGTGCCCAAACTTTGCATTTATCTGATTCTGCGAAGACTGAAGTAGATTGCAGGAGAATTTACCTAATGATCTTTTTATGGGAGAATATAAACTCACGATCAATGCACAAATTTTTCTGACTGCATAATCACCAGTCACAAAAATAACATCTTCACAAAGTCACTGCACAGAGAAGCCTAAATATAGTTCCCATAAATGAGGTCACTAGGGCAAGTCATGAATGCACCCAAATGACATAAACAGCACTCAGTTAATCTTGGTGCCACAGTGATTATAAAAAACTGAATAGAGCTGATAATGTATATATTAAGACATAAACTCCTGAAACTTTGGAATAGTCACTCTGTTAATTATAACAAGTTCCTTTATATCATGATAAAAAAATTTTTCTATGGACCCTAGAGTTCAATTTTAAGGCATGGATCTTGTAGTGACATTCCCCATGTCCAAAATACCATAATAGGTGCTCTGAAAATAGTTATTTAATGAATGAGTTCTCCCTTCCTTCAAGGAGAGGTAGATGGAAATGAAATCAATACAGGGTTGTGACAATTTGTGCTAATCCCAAATGTTCCAGTAACTAACTGAATGACCTTTGGCATAAAGCTGAATTTCATGTCGTGAGCTTATTTTTTTAATCTATAAAATACATTTTTTTATTCAAAATTCTAGCTTTCCAAGAATAATATTGTATGTTCAGTAAAATGAGCTGGAGAGACTCTTGTTAATGTATTGCCCATTCGGAGAATCACAGAAATCATGAATACATTAAAGGCCCTAAAAATTTAGGTGGTAAAGGCATATGTTACATGTTAAGTAAAATTTTTCAAAACTTACTTGACAAAGAGATCCATTTTTGTCTACCTTCTATAATACCTGTTAATCATCCATTAAATGCATTACCATCAAAGAAGACCAATTTTCCAGGCCTCTTTCCAAATAATATATTCTGAGATACTCTATGTCCTACATGATTCAGTATGTTAAAAGATTCCATTTGGATCTTCATAAATGAAAGAAATTATTTCCTCCTTTATCCCTATTATCTCTGAAGAGCATTTGGGGTTTTAGAATTTAGTTCCATCTTTGGAAAATCCAGGGAAAAAATAAATACAATTCTCAAAATGGATCATAGGATAAAATACAAATAAAAAATATCAAACTTCTAGAAGATAATTCAAGAGAAAATCCAGATGACATTGGTTTTGACAATGAGTTTTTAGATAAAACACCAAAAGCATGAAAGAGGTAATTGATAAGTTGGGCTTCATTAAAATTAAAAAAGTTATTAAAAAGACACTGTCAAAATTAGAAGATATACCAGAGACTAGGATAAAATATTTGTAGAAGACATTTTTTTTTAAGATTTTATTTATTTGTTTGACAGGCAGAGATCACAAGTAGGTAGAGAGGCAGGCAGAGAGAGAAAGGAAGGGAAGCAGGCTCTCTGCTGAGCAGAGAACCCTATGCGGGGCTCAATCCCCGGACCCTGAGATCATGACCTGAGCCAAAGGCAGAGGTTTTAACGCACTGAGCCACCTAGGGGCCCCTAAAAGACATTTTTGATAGAGGAATATTATCCAAAATATACAGAGAACTGTTAAAACCTATGGATATGCATTAATTAATTGTATGAATAAATCACTATTTGTCTGTTGTATAGTTTTCATAGACATGTTGTTTTCAGTTTGCTGCTATGAGTACTGTTGCTGTAAAATATTCTTATATATGTCTTTGTGGTACATATGTAGGCATTCTCTTAATCTGTGTAGGAGTGATATTGCCAAATCTTGTGATATGTTTGGTTTTAACAGATAATCTTTTTTTTTTTTTTTTTTTTTAATAGGCAGAGAGGCAGGCAGAGAGAGAGGAGGAAGCAGGCTCCCTGCTGAGCAGAGAGACCGATGCGGGGCTCGATCCCAGGACCCTGGGATCACGACCCGAGCCGAAGGCAGAGGCTTTAACCCACTGAGCCACCCAGGTGCCCCCTTAACAGATAATCTTAAACAAATTTGTGAAGAGGTTGTTCTAGTATGAGAGTTCAGATTTGCTACATCTTTTTGTACACTTAGAATTATATTAAGTTTGGGGCGCCTGGGTGGCTCAGTCAGTTAAGCGTCCAACTCTTGATTTTGGCTCAGGTTATGATCTCAGGGTGGTGAGATAGAGCCCCAAGTCAGGCTCCGTGCTCAGTGAGGAGTCTGCTTGAGATTCCCTCTCTCCTGGCCCCTCTGTCTCTTCTCCCCTAAAAAAAAAAGAAAGAAAGAAAGAAAGAAAGAAAGAAAGAAAGAAAGAAAGAAAGAAAGAAGAATTATACTAAATTTAGTCATGCAAATGACTTAGTGCAATTAATTGTGATTTTTATTTAAATGTCTCCGTTGATCAATGGTATTAAGCACTTTTTTACATATTTATTGAGCATTTGAAAATACAGTTTTTATAAAATGCCTATTCAAAGATCTGCGAATCCCCTTCCTCCTTCACTTACTTCTTTCCTCCTTTCTTCCTTTTTTTTTTTTTTTTTTTGTCTTTTTTCAGTTGGGTTGTATCCTTTTATTATTCATTTGTTAGAGTACTATATGTATTCTAGGTATGAGTCCTTTGCCAAATATGTGTTTTGCAAATGGTTTTTGTTATTTGGTGGTTTCCATTTTTATTCTTTAAAGATATCTTTGATACAAATTGAAAATTTTTTTTTAAGATTTTATTTATTTATTTGACAGAGAGAGATCACAAGCAGGTAGAGAGGCAGGCAGAGAGAGAGGGGGAAGCAGGATCCCCACTGAGCAGAGAGCCTGATGTGGGGCTTAATCCCAGGACCCTGAGATCATGACCTGAGCTGAAGGTAGTGGCCCAACCCACTGAAGCACCCAGGCACCCTGAAAATTTTATTTTTAATGTAGTTCATTTTATCAAATTTTTCTTTTGTGGTTAGCACTACTTGTGTTAGAACTTTTTTCCTGCCCCAAGTGGTAAATTAATTATACTATATATTGCATTCCAGAATATGTATTGTTCCAACTTTCACATTTAGATTTATAAACCACTTGGGACTGATTTTATTTATGGTATGTGGTAGGAGTATAAATTCACTTTCCACTATGGATATACAAGTGCATGTTTACTATTTATTCAAAAGACATGAATTTTTCCAATGCCCCAAGTGATTCATTCATCATAAATCACGCTACTTTACATGTGTTGGTCTGCTTCTGACCTCTCTATGCTATCCCATTGTTTTTAAAAAGACTTCACATTTATTTATTTATTTATTAAAGAACAGTTTTAAGTTTACATTCTGTTCTCTTTTTTATTTGCCTAACTTTGAGCCAATGTTAAACCACTGTCTTAATTAGTATAGCTTTATACAGTCTTGATATTTGCCAGTTTAAGTTACCCAGTTGTGTTATTTCTTCAGAAGATCTTGATTGTCATTTTCCATTTCATTCACATATTAAATGTAAAACAATAAGCAAACAAACAAAAAAAAAGAAAAACAAAACAAAATTAAAAAGAACAAACTTGTCTTTGAAAAATATTTTTAATAATAGATTAAATTTATTATATATTGATGTATTTATTTCCTCTTTGCTCTGCCCCTCTCTCTCTTCTCATTTACCAGGTAAGGGTTTTGTATACCTCACATTACATTTTTCCTTTGCATTTGATGTTATTTTGATACTATTGTAAATGTTACCTTTAATTTTAACATTTTCTTTTCTTTCTTTTTTTTTTAAGATATTATTTATTTATTTGACAGATAGAGATCACAAGTAGGCAGAGAGGCAGGCAGAGAGAGAGAAAGGAGGAAGCAGGCTCCCTGATGAGCAGAGAGCCCGATGTGGGGCTCGATCCCAGGACCCTGAGATCATGACCCGAGCCAAAGGCAGAGGCTTTACAGGCGCCCCCTAACATTTTATTTTCAAATAGTTTCTTTTAGTGTATGGAAATGCAATAGATAAATTGCATATATATTGCTATTCCTAAATCTGTGTATTAATATCGACACATGTTCTATGATTTTTAAAAAAGGTTTTCATATATGCAAATGTTATATATCTCTTTCTCATATATATATGTTCAAGAATATGGTATTATACTGGTTAGATCCTTGTCTTAGTCCTTTCAGGATGCTGTAACAAAATACCACAGACGGGGTGGCCTATAAACAACACCGAATTATTTCTCACATTTATAAAGGCTGAAAGTCTGAGATCAGGGGGCCAATGTGGTTTGGTGAGGGGCTTCCTCCAGGTCTCACACTCCTTGTTGTATCATCCCATTGGAGAAAAAACTAGGAAGATTTTAGAGTATCGTGTGTGTGTGTGTGTGTGTGTGTGTGTGTGTGTGTGTATGCGTTTTTATTAACATAAAATGTATTCTTTGCTTCAGGGGTAAAGGTCTGTGAATCGCCAGTCTTACATGATTCACAGCACTCACCATAGCCCATACACTCCCCAATGTCCATAACCCAGCCACCCTAACCCTCCACCCCCCACCCCTCAGCAACCCTCAGTTTATTTCCTGAGATTCAGATCCTCTTATGGTTTGTCTCCCTCTCCAGTCCCATTTTGTTTCATTTTAAAAGGACATTAATTCTATGCCTAAGAGCTCCCTCTTTGTGGCCTAATAAACTCCCAAAGACCCCATCTACTGGTAATACCACATTAGGTGTTAGAATTTCCACATGAAGTTTGGGGAAACACAATTATTTAAACCGAGCAACTTTCTAACATACTTTTCATTAAAAAGAAGTAGTAATAGTGAGATATTTTTTCTGATTCCTCATCTCTGTAAAGAGTTTTTAATAATTTACCATAAAGTACAATTTATCTGTATTTACAGAATCTCTTTATCAGATTAAGTGCCCACTTATTCCTAGTTCTAGAGAGTTTGTTTCATCAATGGGTGCTGGATTTTATAAAATGGTTTTTTTTCGTGTATTGAAATAATCCTATTCCTTTATACCTTAGTGCAGGAAATTGCATTGATTGAACTTCAAATTTTAAACCAACCTAACATTCAGGAACAGTTTCCACTTGGATGTGGTGTATCATCTTGTTTAAATAATGTAGTGTTCATTTTTAAATATTTTATTAAGATATTTTCATTTATGTGCATGCAAGAGATTGCCTTGTGAATTTTCATTCTTGAAATGTCTTTGGTCTTGAAGCAAGGCTATATATAATAAACTTATAGACAGAGTTGGGAAGTATTCCTTCATATTATATTCTACATATAAATTTTGTGTAAGGCTGGTGCTATTTATTCATTAAATTTGGGGATAATTTAAAAATAATGGCACCTGGGCTTGGAAATTTATTTGTTGGAAAAGTGTTACTTAAATATTTTGTCACTCTAATAGTTGTAGACTTAGATTTTCTACTTCTTGTATCCATTTAGTATTTATGTTTTCTAAAGAATTTGTCCATTTTAACTATATTTTCAAATGAGTTTTCAAAATACTGTTGATAAAACTTGTTATTTTTTTAAATGTTGGTAGGATCTTAGTGATGTTCCCATTCCTGATACTGGTAATTTGTGTCTTCTCTTGCTTTCACAATTTTGATCCAACTTTTGCCTTTGTAGATTTCCTCTTATGGATACAGGTTTCTCACTTCATTGTTTTTGCTCTTATTTTCATCATTTCTTGCAAGATATTTAGCAACCATTTCAATTCCATTGTGATTTCTTGTGTGTTCCATGGTTTCTTTAGAATTATACGGCATTATTTTCAACTATTTAGAGATTTCTTGGGTGTATTTTTATTGATATTTAAGTGTATTCCATTGTGTAAGGATATTAAACTATTCATGATTTTATTATTTTTTTATTCCTTTTTTTTTTTTTTTTAAGAAAAAGAGTGTGCAGGTGGGAAGGGGCAGAGAGAAAGAGAGGTTCCCAAGCAGGCTCCATGCCCAGCATGGAACCCAACACAGCATGGAACCCAACCCATCTCATGATCCTGAGATCATGACCTTAGCCAAAATCAAGAGTTAGAGGTTTAACCAACTGAACCACCCAGGTGCCCCTAACTATGCATAATTCTAATTCTTTAAAATTTGTTCATACTCAGTTTAAGGTATAGCATATGGCCAATTTTGACAGTTTTACTATATACACTTGAAAATATATGCATTTGCATTTATTCTTTGCTGTATAGTATGTGTGTATGTGTATACATCCATATCATGTGTCTGTGTATATATATATATATATATATGCACACATATATAAATATTCCATATAAATTATATAAATTGGTATTAATGATAATATGTTATTATGTTATATAAATATATTTTATATATTATATATTATAATTATATATATTATCTATATATCAAGCTAATTTTGTTAATTATTTTGCTGAACTATTGTATGTCTTTAAAATTTTTATCTGATTATTTTATAAAATTTTAATAGGGTATATTAATATATTTTTGAAGAGCGTGGATTTTTTCATTTCTCTTTATATTATTTAAATTCAAAATAGTTAACATATAGTGTAGTATTGGTTTCAGGAGTAGATTTTAGTGATTAAGCACTTAACATAAAACACCCAGTGCTTATTCTAATAAGTGTCCTCCTTAATGCCCATCATCCATTTAGCCCATACCTCCACCCACTTCCCCTCCAGCAGCTTTCAGCTTGTTCTGTTATGGTTTACCTCCTTCTCTGTTTTTATCTTATTTTATATTTTTCTTTCCTTCCCCTATGTTTATCTGTTTTGTTTATTAAATTCCATGTATACATGAAATCACATATTTGTCTTTCTCTTACTGATTTATTTCACTTGGCATAATACACTCTAGTTGCATGCACATTGTTGCAAGTGGCAGGATTTTTGAAAGCTGAGTAATAGTAATATTAATATGTTTCTGTGTGTGTGTGTGTGTGTACATACACACACACACCACATCTTCTTTATCCATTTTATCCATTCATCAGTTGATGGACATTTTGGGCTCTTTCCATACTTTTTTATTTTTGATAGTGTTGCTATAAACATTGGGGTGCACATGCACCTTCAAATCAACATTTTTGTATCCTTTGGATAAATCCCTAGTAGTACAATTGCTGGTTCATAGTGTAGTTGTATTTCTAACTTTTTGAGGAACTTCCATAAACTGTTTCAGTTTTGATAGTTTATGTTTCTAGGAATGTATCCATTTCTTCCAGATTGCCCAATTTATTGGCATGTAATTGCTCATAATATTCTCTTATAATTGTATTTCCAGGGTGTTGGTGATGATCTCTCTTCTTTCATTTGTGATTTTATTTATGGGGTCTTTCTCTTTTCTTTTTGACAATCTGGCTATGGGTTTATCAATTTTGTTAATCCTTTCAAAGAACTCATCCCTAGTTTCACTGATCTGTTCTACTGTTTTTTGTTTGTTTGTTTTCTATATCATTTTTTTCTGCTTGGATCTTAATTGTTTCCCTTCTTCTGCTAGCCTTAGTCTTTATTTGCTGATCTTTTTCCAGCTCCTTTAGCTATAAGTTTAGGTTATGTACTTGAGGTTTTCTTGGTTCCTTTTTTTTTTTTTTTTAAGATTTCATTTATTTGACAGAGAGAGACACAGCAAGAGAGGGAGCACAAACAGGGGGAGTGGGAGAGGGAGAAGTAGGCTTCCCACTGAGCAGAGAGTCTGATGTGGGGCTGGATCCCAGGACCTGGGATCATGGCCCAAGCCAAAGGCAGATGCTTAGCAACAGAGGCCACCAAGGCGTTCCCTTTTCTTGCTTCTTGAGTAAGGCCTGTATTGCTATTTATTTCCCTTTTAACACCTTTGCTGCACCCCCAAAGTGTTTGGACTAACATGTTTTCATTTTAATTTGATTCCATGTATTTTTTTCTTTTAATTTCTTCTTTAATATCCTGGTTAACCCATTCATTCTTTTGTAGGATGTTCTTAACCTCCATGTATTTGTAGTCTTTCCAAATTTTTTCTTGTGATTGACTTTAAGTTTCATAGTGTTGTGATCTGAAAATATGCTTAGTATGATCTCAATCACAGCCTAATTTGTGACCCAGTATGTAATCTATTTTGGAGAATGCTCCATGTGCATTCAGAAAGAATCTGTATTCTGCTGCCTTAGGATGAAATGCTCTGAATATGTCTGTTAAATACATTCAGTCCAGTGTGGCTTTCAAAGCCATTGCTTCCTCATTGATTTTCTGCATAGATGATCCATCCATTGCTGTGAATGGGGTGTTAAAGTCCCCTACTATTATTGTATTATTATCAATTATTTAAGTTTGTTATCAGTTGATTTATATATTTGACTTCTCCCAAGTTGGATGTATGAATATTTATAATTGTTAGATCTTCTTGTTGGATATTTATTTATATTTATAAAAATATTTTATGGTATATAAAATTATATCATTATTATGATATAATGTCCTTCTTCATCTCTTATTAGAGTCTTTGTTTTAAAATCTGGTTTTTCTGTTATAAGTATGGCTATTCTACTTTCTTTTGATGTCCATTAGCATGATAGATGGTTTCCCACCCCCTCACTTCCAATCTGGAGGTGTTTTGGGGTCTAAAATGAGTCTCTTATAAGCAGCAGCATATTGATGGGTCTTGTTGTTATTTTGTTTGTTTTTTGTTTGGTTTGGCTTTTCATTCTGATACCCTATGTATTTTGATTGGAGAATTTAGTCCATTTATATTCCAAATAATTACTGATAGATAAGAATTTAGTACCATTGTATTATCCATAAAGTCACTGTCCCTATAAGTTGTCTCTGTTTCATTCTAGTCTCTGTTACTTTTGGCTTCTCTTTCCCTCTAAAGGTTCCCCTTTAATATTTCTAATATTTAATAATAATATTTAATAATATTTCTAATATTATTAGAAATTATTAATAATATCATAATAAATAATATTTCTATTAATTAATAATAGATATTAATAATATTTCTAATAATCTAATACTTCTAACATTTAATATTTCCAGCAAGGCTGGTTTAGTGTTCATGAACTCCTTTAGTTTTTGCTTGTCTTAGAAACTCTATTTCTCCTTGTATTCTGAATGACAGCCTGGATGGATATAGTTTTCTTGACTGCATATTTTTCCCATTTACCGTGTTGAATATATCCTGCCACTCTCTTCTGTCCTGCTAAGTTTCTGTGTCTACCCTTGTAAGTTAAGGAAATTTTGTCTCTAGCTGCTTTAAAAATTCTTTATCTTTTTATTTTGTGATTTTCGCTATAATATGTCTTGGCATTGACCTATTTCATTGACTTTGAGGGGAGTTCCCTGTGCCTCTTTGACTTGAATGCCTGTTTCCTTCCCCAAATTAGGGAAGTTCTCAGCTATAATTTGTTCAAATAAACTGTTTGCCCCTTTTTCTCACTCTTCTTCTGAAACAATGGTACGATGATTGTGCTTTGTGGGATAGCTGAGTTCCCGAAGTCGATATTCATGATCTAACAGTTGTCTTTCCCTCTTCTTTTCAGCTTCACTACTTTCTATAATTTTATCTTCTGTGTTACCTATTCCTTCCTCTGCTTCTTTGATCCTCATTGTGATTCCATCTGCTTGGTTTTACATCTCAGTTAAATCATTTTTTATTTTGGCCTGACTAGTTTTTACCTCTTTTATCTCTATAGCCAGGGTTTCTCTGGTGTCTTCTATACTTCTTTCAACCCCACCTAGTATTCTTGGGATGGTTGTTCTAAATTATTTTTCAGATATATTGCTTATACCTTTTTTGAGCACATTTTGGGCTGCAATTTCTTCTTGATCTTTCTTTTAAGGAGAATTCCTCCAACTTGTCATTATGTCTTGGTTTCAGATTTTTGTATGTTATGAAAGCTTGTTATGTTCCTACTCCTGACAGTAATACTATGTTAAGAAAGGGTCACACTCTACAGGGCCTGGTCCTTCAGGTAGTATTTCTGGTATTTGCTGTGGGCACTCCACTGTTGTGTTTTGGCTTCTTTTTCCCCCAGAGTTCTGCAGAGTTGCTTGCTGTAGGGAGTGTTTGGATCTTTAACTGGGTGTGCTTTCCTTTGTTTGTTAAGGTAAGCCTGAAAACAAAACAAAACAGAAACAAAAATAACATACATGATCCAAGAAAAGAGAAAAGGAAAAGGAACAAAAAACCAAATAAATAAAACAAAACCACAAAACTATAAGGCTGATTCCAAAGATAGATAGATAGATAGACGGGTAAATAAATAAATAAATAAATAAAATTTTAAAATTAAAAATACATTTAAAAAAATAAATAAATAAAGGAAAGCCTGGTCCTATATCCACCAGAACTGAAGCTCACACTTTGTAGCACTCTTTGATTAGTAGACTTAGTATATGTGGGGGGCCCATGTTGGTTTTCTGAGGGAGAGGTTCACTATGCTGGCTCACAGTCAGACCTACCCTGGGCACAGCAGGGCAGGGTTTTCACTGGAGCACTTTGTTTCTATCTAAATTCTGACATTACTAGTGAGATGGTGATGGGAAGGGTGATAGAAGGGTGATAGAAGGGTGATAGAAGATGGCATCACCCTGCCCTCTCATCCCCTGTGGTGGGTCTCTCCCCACCACTGCTGTTCAGGAGGACCTCACAGAAAAGCAAACAATCTCCCCTCCTATGTCCCAGGCTTTCATCAGATTCCTACTCTCAACCTGTTTGTGCCCTGGTCATTGACAGTCTAGGCACCACAGTTCTCCTGGGTTTTATCTCTAGCTGGAGGCTGGGATTCAAAACTCCAAATCTTAGGGTACTTGGCAAAACATGGACCCACTCCCCTCCCCCAAAGAGAGCCTAACAGTGCTGTGCCCAGAATGGTTCTGTCCCAGAAAAGCATTTGCACTCTTGCACGGGTGTCCAGAGTCTATAATGAAGCACAGTAAAAAGCTTTGATGAGGTTATCTGCCCTCTGCATGCATCTCTGTCCCCTGCTGTTGAATGGCCACTCAGTGGCTCCCAGTGGGCTTTTTGTCCTTAAGAGGCAATATACCCAAGAAGAACGCAGTGTGACCCAGGGTATCCCCATACCACAGTGTCTTGTGCAAACACTACACACTGCTCTCTCTCTCTCTCACATCCTCTCCTTCTCTCTCTCTCCAGTTCATGTCTCTAAACATTACATCTACCACGTTATCTCCTTTCAATTGTGCAGACTGTTTTCTTAATCCTCAAATTGATTTCCTAGTTGTTCAAAATGATTTGATGTTGATCGAGCAGTGTTTGAGGGATAAGACAAGCCCAGGGTTCCTCTACTACTTCAACATTTTAACTCCTCATTTCTCCTTTTAGTTCAGCAGGCTTTTGTTTCATATATTTAAGTTATAGTATTAAATGCAATTTAGGATTAACATATTTGCCTAATAGATTGATCAATTTAATGTTATGAAGTGTTCTTCTATACATCCTATAATACTTCTTGTCTTAAAAGCTAATCTGTCCAATCCCAGTACAGCCATATAGGCTTTTGTTAGTGTCTGTATTGCGTATCTTTTTTCAATTACTTTCAGAATTTGTGCTTTTATATTTAAATTCTGTCTCATGTAAATAGCATATCACTGCGGTATGTTGTTTATGTATCCAGCCTGACAGCCATTGTCTTTTCATGGAAAACTTAATCTACATGTATTTAATGTAATGAATGAGATTTAGGTTAAATCTTCTTCATTAATATTTGTTTACTTATCCCACTTATTTTTGTTCATATTCATTTTTTCTTTTTTGTCTTCCTTTGGATTTTATTATATTATTTTATTTGCTCTCCCTCCCCCAGATTGTTAGTTATCAATTCTTTATATCCAATTTTTTAGTATTGTGGTAAAATAAACATAAACATAATAAACATAAAATTTACCATCTTAACCATTTTTAAGTGCATAGTTTGATGGTTTAAATACATTTATAAAGTTCCACTACTATCACTGTCATCCGTAACTCTTTTCATCAAGTAAAACTGAACCTCATACTCATTAAATAAGAACTCCCTTTCCCCTCCCTCCAGACCCTGGCAACCACCATTCTACTTTCTATCTGTGATTTTGATCACACCAAGTATGTCAAATAAGTGGAATCTATAGTATTTATCTTTTTGTGACTAGCTTATTCACTGAGCATAGTCCTCAAACAATAATTTTATGGTATATGTCAGAATATGCCTTCTTTTTAAGGTTGATAATGTTACATTGTATGTGTGTGTGTGTGTGTGTGTGTGTGTGTGTGTGTGTGTGTTTATCTCACATTTTGATCAGCCATTCCATCCATTGATAGTCCTGAGTTACTTTCATGTTTTAGCATTGTAAATACTGGTGGTATGCAACATGTGTGTACAAATATATCTTTAAGATCCTGCTTTCAGTTCTTTGGTTATATACTTATGTTCTAGGCTGACTGTTTTTTGTCTGTTCAAGAACCATATGTTGAAATTTTAATTCCCAATGTAATAGTATTCGGATGTGGGCCCTTTGGGAAGTGGTTAGGTTCTTCCATCTGATTAATATCCTTATAAAATAGGCCCCAAACAAATCTCATGCCTCTTCTACCACATCCACATGTCTCTTTATCACCACTGGGCTTATGATAAGAAAGGAACCATATTACTTTCATGTCGTTGTTCTGGTCTTTGGACAGCTGGTTGTGGCAAGTAATTGTTGCCAACTAGAAATTATCTCCAGTGGTGTGAGTGGGTTAAGTAGTTGACACAGGGAATGACTCTGTATTGTGTAATTTAAAAAAAAAAATTGTTTTACCATTATGATTGAACACTTTATGTCTTGATTCTTTGTTATTTCAAGCAATTGTGTTATAAGAGTGTGTATTACTTAATAACTTCTTTTTTTTTAAAGATTTTATTTATTTGATAGACAGAGATCACAAGTAGGCAGAGAGGCAGGCAGAGAGGGGGAAGCAGGCTCCCTGTTGAGCAGAGAGCCCGATGCGGGGCTTGATCCCAGGACCCTGAGATCAAGACCTGAGCTGAAGGCAGAGGCTTAACCCACTGAGCTACCCAGGTGCCCCTACTTACAACTTCTACCAGTGCAAATAGAAAATGCAAAATGGTTGCCACTGGTTGGAAAAGTTGACCTTATATGAGGCAAAGCACCACCTTTATTGAACCCTCCTTTAGGCCATGTCCTAAAGGCATTTTGGAGATGTAATCAAAATTGATTTTCAGAGCAACCCTATGAAAGTCATGTTGTTAATTTTACCTTCCATGTGAGGAAACCCCCAAATTGCCAGATCTGTTTCAACTGAAAGCCTACACACTTTCCACAGCAACTTCCTAACAGAAGTCCATTCATGTGAGACTTTCTCTGCCTTTCATCTATTCAACTCCTTCAGGCCAGGGAGGAATTCTAGGGGAATGAAGACATGACCACTTATCTCTTATGAAAAAAAGTAAGACTGTTTTGATAAAACGTGGTGTGTATGTTTAATGATCTGTTTCTAAAAAACCGTCATTCTCATTGGCTCATTTAATTCTCAGGACAACACTAGTCTGTGAGTAGTCTGGTTATATGACCTCATTTTATGAAAAAGTCCTAGATTTTGAATAATTTGAATGATTCTGTAGACAATATTTGGCTAACAAAACAATTTCTTTTTACCCTCCAAGTTTTCTAATCTTATCAAAAACCTACCTTTAAATAACAGCAATATTTTATTTTTGCCATAATTTAGATGTTTTTCTGATTATAAAAAAATACAGACTTACCATAGAAACTATGAATATACATAAAAATATGAAGAAAACACATATAGTACAATAGGACAGAGAAATATAGACAATTTTTACTTTTATTTGCATTTTTTAGTCATTTTATTTTTTTATGTAAAGTATGTGCATTTATACACTCAAAATCCTATTGTATTTTTGCCTTATTTTGATTCCTTGACTTTGTGTGATAGTTTTTGTATGTTTGCAAATTCTTTAAACACCTCGATTTAATGGCTGCATAATATTTTCTAACATGAATATATGATACTTCAGTTACTCCTCAGTTACCATGCTCTTAATGATTTCTATTTTTTTGTGAGTCTACAGAATGATGAAATAAATATCTTTCTATATAAATATTTTTCCTGATTTCAAAGTATTATTATATGCTGTTTTTAGTATGGTATTTCTGGGCCAAAGGGAAACGTTATGTTTATATTATATTTGTTCAGGAAAATTATGCATTCTATAAAATTATGCATGTAATTTTTAGTTTGGTAACTAAAAATTACTCTTTGACATGTTGGGGGTGGGGAAGATCAAAAATCAACAATCTGATAGAAAATGAGGTTCTCTCAGGCAAGGGTAAATGTAGGAGTGACATTGACCTTTTCCATAACCTTGAAATCTATAAACATAGGCAGTCATCTGTCCTGTATTGTGAAAGTGATGAGGCTGCCCAGGACAAAGCCTGGTACATACTAAAAGTAAAATCTATATGCTTTGATTTCCTTCCTCCCAGTCCCAACATCTTGTATCAGGCAGCAATATTTCCCTGGCCTTCTATTCTTAGTTTGGACCTCCCTTTCTCCTTCCAAAAGTGCATGCTGAGCCTCACTGTGTCTGTGAACAATCAACAACTGCCTTCTCTCCCTTTAGGGGAATTGCTTTGCTTTGCTTTGAAATTGCAGGAAAGCCTTCATTTAATGTTTGCATTTGGTTGAAAAGCCTGAGAAGACTCAGTAAGGACAAGCAAATGAATATAAAATAGAGGAGGAGTAAAGGGACAGAATAAGAAATAAGATTCAGTGGCACATTTTTTTTTTTCTTTTTCTAAATCAGAGAAACAGACATACCACCCACCTGTGCAGGTCACAAACTCAGAAATTCAAAATGATGATTCTGAATATCAAAGTAAAAGTTATCTGGAAAAACTCAGGGAGAATGCAGATGTTTCTCATTTATATGGGTGAGTTCTCTGACTTAGATAAATGTATGAAATGCTGACGCTCTCAATGACAGTTTTGTGTCTTCAGTTCTCTGTCCATAGACACAATTTAGAAGAGGAAGAAAAAAAAATGGAGACTATTTGTTGTCTCAATTTTCTGTGACTTTCACAAAAGATGACCCATTTAATCCTTATAAAATCCTGTAGGAATTACTATCCTCATTTTTAGGCAAGGAAATTGAGCTGGGTTAAATTAACTAAATTGCCCCAAATTCTCACTATTATCCTAAGTACTTTTAAAGATATTATCCATGTATTAGTATCCAGTAAAGATATTACTTCTAGGCATATGCTTAGAAAAACATGTACTGAAAGTTTGAATTACAGCATTGTATATATAGCAAAAATTGGAAATAACATAAAATATACATGTGTAGGATATATATTTAAAAAGCATGAAATATTCAGGGACTAGAATCTGGTGCTGAAATTAAAATGGGTGGACTGAAATTATGTGCACCAATATTCCAAAATAATAGTAATTACCAAAAAAGCAAGATATTGAATGATCCATTCTGTATAAGATTATATAAAGTTTAAGTACATGACAGATAGTTGCAGACATACCTCATAGTTCCATAAATGAATAAATAAAAATATAATAAACATTTGTTGGAATTGAAAAGAAAATATATATCAGAAGATTGGTTATTTTTGAGTAGGAAGATGGGAATGGAATCAGGGAAAATCTACAAAAGAATTCTCAATTTTATTTGAATAGCCATGGAACCAATGGTAAAACCATACTGTTTTATTTAGTTA
Source organism: Lutra lutra (assembly GCF_902655055.1). Classification (NCBI taxonomy): domain Eukaryota; kingdom Metazoa; phylum Chordata; class Mammalia; order Carnivora; family Mustelidae; genus Lutra; species Lutra lutra. Next base: position 21,671,162 of record NC_062294.1, read on the forward strand.
CATTTTAGCAATTAGATGCTTATTATATTATTATTCTAAAATAATTGTTTAGTGGACAAATGGTTGGAAAATAATACAAAGGAAGGAATGCATGTAGTATTTTTCAAATGGAAACAATTTGCATATAAATTACCTTGTTCCATATAAAAATGCATATCTATTGGTTCTACTTCAAATACAATAGATCAACATCAATGGGGATGAAACCTAGTAAAAAGAACTCTTGTTTGCATGAACACAATACACACAAATGAAACATCTCTGAGATGTGTCCTATGTGTGTGTGTTACAGATTAGGTTTTAAGAACCATTGGTTTGAAAAAAGAGTCATTGAACTCTCAAACCCAATAAAGAATAAATATTGCCCCAACAACATCTTGAGTTGTCTATTCAGTTTAACCTAATTAATAAAAACAAAATTATATGAGGAGAATAAATAAAAACTAACATTATGGTTTAAACATTAACCTTGCCTCTAACTGGCATTCCTGAGTAGATGTTTAATTTCTTTTTTTTTTTTTCCAACTTCCTCTGTATAAAAATGGAACAATGGGGTAAACCATTTCTATAACACTGTCTTTTAATAGTGTTCCAGCAAATCTGAATCATCTACATCCTTCTAATATTGAAGAGTGATTATATCAGTTCATTTGTTTTATGGAATATTTACTGGTTGCCTAACACATACCGAACAATATTTTAAAGCTCAACCCAACCATACTGTAGACCTGTCCTAGTGCCACAGTGGCATTGCATGGTGGTTTTCTTTCTTTCTTTCTTTCTTTCTTTCTTTCTTTCTTTCTTTCTTTCTTTCTTTCTTTTTTTTTAAAGATTTTATCTATTTATTTGACAGACAGAGATCACAAACAGGCAGAGAGAGAGGAAGGGAAGCAGGCTCCCCGCCGAGCAGAGAGTCCAATATGGGGCTCGATCCCAGGACCCTGGGATCATGACCGGAGCCGAAGGCAGAGGCTTTAACCCACTGAGCCACTCAGGTGCCCCGCATGTTGGTTATTTCTTTAGTAGTTCTCCATCTCAACTTCAAAGAATGAGTAGAGTATGTGAAAGATCCACACATTATATAAGACAAAATCTGAACAAATTGTTGTAATTAATTTGAATAATAAATATACATCTCTCTTTTTTTCCGTTGAGGAAACTGAGGTTCAGCTATATTAAATAATTGTTTACATTAAAAATCCATAATATGGCAGAGCCACTATTTGAATTACATCCTACAATGTATTGTGGCCAAATAAACAACATATCAACCCCTCGCACAAACTGTATATCTGGCCAAATCATACCCATTATTTAACCCATCTCTATGAACTGCCTGCAAATACTACCATCATCATTCTTAACCATGCTGATCTCACATCACTGTAATAGTTGTGTTATTAAATAATTTGTTTCAATGCCTCCATTCCTTTTAACTATGAACATTTTGAAAACTGAGGACACGGCTTATTTACTTTCATCACTCCATTACTAAGTATAATGCAAAAAGTAGATGCTAAATATATATTTGTTGAGGATTTCAAAGCAACCACCAAAATCTTCCCACTAATTAAAATCCAGTTAATGGAAAATCCACATTTACCTAGGCTTTTATATAGATAACTAATGCTTATAGTCTCAAAGAAACAAATTTAAAGGAATACTGTAATTATATATGAAAGAGTTAATGGTTTTGTTATCTAACATAGTATTATTTAAAAGAGTTTTAATAAAAAGTTTTTTTTTTAAATTTATTTGAGAGAGAGAGAGTGCACAAGTATTTGAGGTGGAGAGAGGGACAAGCAGACTCCCTGCTGAGCGGGGAGCTCAGTGTGGGACTGGATGCTGGGCTCAGTCTCAGGACCCTGAGATCATGACCTGAGCTGAAGTCTCATTTAACTAACTGAGCCACCCAGGCACCCCAACAAAGGTTTTGCAAATGTATTCCCTGACATTGACTGCATAATACAACAAAAACCTTGAAACCTTAAACTTAACCTGGATTCTGCCTTTAGTTCTTACAATGAGTCTCATAATTCTTCCAGTTAGGTTTTTGGAATGCATCTCACTAATTTTCCCCACTGATATTAACACTCCTTCTGTAATTCTAGCCAAGTCTGTGCTCAGTATTTTGGGTAGCAGAGATAGTGCAGAATAATTGGTGACCACTTACTGTAAATGGATGGTTTCCAAGTGTGGATATTTTTTAATGACAATCATTTCACTGGCACTCTGTACCTCTCAGAATAGTCACATGTTAGGGAAAAAAAAACTCTTTCTAATAGTAGTTACTAAGTAAACATATTAAGACTTTCCCAAAATATTTAGTACAATGAGGACATGAGAAATCATAGAAAATACAATATTACTATCTTCATAAAACCCCTTAATTGTGCCCAAAAAAGCACATAAATAATCTGATTCTCTCAGCATCACCCTTGCAATATGGGCATTATTATCATTGTTCTACATATGAAGAAGTTGAGATTTGGAGTCCGCTAAAGTGACATCCTAAGCTGGGTGACAAAAGGGAGAGAGCTATGAAAATTGTTTTGCTTCCTTACAGAGAGAGGGTCAGTACTTTTCATTTTTCATTTTAGGTCAAAGTACCTGAAAGAAGTCGCTCTCCTCACTTTAGGACAATGGCACTATAGTGGCCACAGTCCAAGAATGGTTGCTGGTGAATTGTTACAGACACCCTGAGACAGAGGAGGAATGAGTAATAGGGTTTATGCTGGGAAGCACTTCTGGTATTTGCTACAAGCTGGCACTCGTACTTTCTGGATGACCTTTGTTGGCTGTGCCAAGGGGTTTCCTTTTTTAATGGTGCTGCTAAATGCCATTAGTAAATAGGGCTGTGAATTTCTTTTTCCTGTCACTCCCACTAGCCTCAGGAGAGAAGTTTCCAAGGGACCTTTTCCAGGGAAGGTCACTGGCTCTTTCTGTCATCAAACTATTGGCTGTGATTAGAAAAGGCAGGTGGGAAGTCAATGGAATTGTAATCTGAAGATTTGGAGGAACACAGGAGAGTTAAAGTAGAATTAGGCTTCAACACCAGGCAATCAAAAACACTATTGAACAAAAGGACACTTAAGTAGAGAAGAGGGAGCATTATATTGTTCCCCTTTTCCATCAGAGAGACAAACTAAATTTTACAGTGTTGTACCAAATATTTTTAAATATTTATTTTTAATTCTATGCTTGACATTTAAAATGGCAAAAAAGATATATGGGTATTGGGATGGAGACTCTAAGCCCGGCATGTGGTAGGATGATCTTTTATCAACAAAAATTTGAAAGACTTTCATAAAGATAGGACACTACGTGGATATTAAAACTATTTCCTTTTTTTTTTCTTGGTCTTACATGGATTATCTCAAATGTTCTCACAAATCACAAGGTGTTATTGTGAGATCCTCACTGAGCCAGTGAGATTGCCCCGCTCAATGAAAGAAAAATTTATGCGCCTGGAACTGATGCTGTCAGAGCTCCCCCTACTGCTTCTCCTTAATTCTAAGACCACATAGACCTGTTCTGGGGAAAGCTGACTCAAGGGTGAAGTTATGGGATTTTCCTAATGTATTTAAAGTAAGAAAATATGTGGAAATAAACGATAAAATGAAAGGAAACTTTTTCATGGGCTACATGATATAGTGATTGGGGAAGGGGTTGAAGAAGGAAGTGCTAAGGTCTTATAAAGCTTAAAGACCTTTATTATTGAAATTATATTTCATTTAAAAAAAGACACTGTTAAATGTATTTGCTTTAAAAGTTGTACCAATTCAAACTACTATATCCTTGGTGTTTTAATCTCTTTGGGGGACTTCTAAAGCTGATAGACTTCCTTACATTTCTAATTTCAGAAAATTATGAGCAAAATTTCTAAAATGCAACCCCTCTCCCCACTCATCTAAAGGAGAAACTTGTTATCACTCACACACATCAGTTGAAGTATTATTATATCATGATCTGTACTATGTGGCAGTCTCCTTAAGGTTGGATTCAAATGCATTCCTGGTAAGCTTGTCTTCCTACCTTTCCTTCTCTCTAGTAAGACTTATTTTTCAATCTTGTCTATGTTTCTATTGCCCACTGTTTGTAATTTTATCCCACTGACTATAATCTCTTAAAGATCATTCTAGGAAGAGAGACCAGTATTTGTGGAATATAAGCCAAAGAAACCTACTTTGGGGAGGACGTTGACATTATCAGGAACTGTTGATTTTCCTGAAGACCAAAAGAATGACAATGAGAAGTGAGATGTTACTGAGGAAGTAAACCAAGGATAATTCATACTGGTCCAAAAGGTCTATACTAATCTTTAGTTGAAAAACACAGCATTGGGACGCCTGGGTGGCTCAGTTGGTTAAGCAGCTGCCTTCGGCTCAGGTCATGATTCCAGCGTCCTGGGATCGAGTCCCGCATCGGGCTCCTTGCTCAGCAGGAGCCTGCTTCTCCCTCTGCCTCTGCCTGCCATTCTGTCTGCCTGTGCTTGCTCTCTCTCCCTCTCTCTCTGACAAATAAATAAAATCTTAAAAAAAAAAAAGAAAAAGAAAAACACAGCATAAGACCAAGGCTAGATGTTTTGTTTTGTTTTTGTTTTCTTTATAAGACTCTATGGTGTTCGTGTTTTTCAACCTTTTTGGTTGTTTCAAAGGAAGAGGGCAGGGAAAAAAAATGGTGAGAGCTCTCAATAGTGTTTCCTGCCCTTGAGACACTTTCAGTCTGATAACTTAGAGGTAATATATAAGACGGAGTAGATTAAGTATTAGAATACAATTTTTAATTAAACATTTCATTTTGACATAGTTGTAGATTGGCATCCAGTTATAAGAAATAATACAGAAAGACACCATATCTTCTTTACACAGTTTTCCTATATGAGATCTTTTACAAAACCCTATATAATATCATAAGTGGCATGGTTTTAAGATTCTGAGCATTTTCCTTCCCACGAGAATCTCTTATATTGCCCTTTTAAAGTACGACTCACTTCCCCCCTGCCCCTGTACTTTCTTGAAGCCCTAACGTCTATTCTTCTCCATCTCTGCAATTTAAAAATTTTAAAGAAAGTTACATAAATGAAATAATACAGTATGTAGCCTGTTAGAATCAGTTTTCTCACAGAGCATAATTCTCTGGAGATTCATCTGGATTGTTGAAAGTATTAATAGTCTGATACCTATTTAATTGTTTACTGGTCTTCTATAGAATGGGTGTACAACAGTTCATTTCACCATTCAACCATTGAAGGATATCTAGGTTGTTTGCAACTTGGGGCTCTTACAAATAAGGCTGCTAAAAATATCCATGTACTCATTTTGGTGTGAACATGAGTTTTTGGAATATGTGCCCAAGAGTACAGTTGTTGGGTCATGTGGTAGTTGCATTTTTAATTATTTAAGAAACTTTTCTAGAATGGCTGTGCCATTTTAAATTCTCACAAAATGTGAATGAATCTGTTCCTCTACACCCTCACCAAGACTTGCTGCCACCAGTGTGTGTGTGTGTGTGTGTGTGTGTTTACATCTCTCTCTCTCTCTATATATATATATATACATATGTAGATATATATGTATATATGTACACAGCACATACACATTACATGCCTTTGTAATAGATGTTTAGTGATAACTCATGTGGTTTAAATCTGCATTTCCCTAATGGCTAATGCAATGCATTGATTTTTTTCATGGGATTTTCCTCTTTTGGTGAAATGTCCTTTATGCCTTTGAGCATTTTCTTTCTTTCTTTTCTTTTTTTTTAAAGATTGTATTTATTTACTTATTTAAGAGAGAGTGTATGTGCATGAGCATGAGCAAGGGGAGGAGCAGAGGGAGAGGGACAGGCAGACACGGACTGAACATGGAGCCCGATGTAGGGCTTGATTCCACAACCCCAAGATCATGAGCTGATCCAAAATCAAGAGTCAGACACTTAACTGACTGTGTTACCCAGGCATCCCTGATCATTTTCTATTTGGATTTTATTTTAACATTGAGTTTTGAAAGTTCTTTATATATTTTAGAAAATAGTCCTTGATGGTTGTACGGTTTGTAAATATTTTCTCCCAGTCTATAGCTTGTCTTTCCATCCTCTTCAAAGAGTATCTAATAGAGCAAAATGTATTAATTTTGATGAACTATGATTTGTCATTTTTAAATTTACAGATTATGATTTTGGTATCAGGAATGTTAACTCTAGACTTAGTCTTTGCCTAACCCTAGATCCGAAAGATATTCTTCACCTCTCCACCAACCTTTTTTTATTTTTTTTCCTAATTTTTTTTTCTTCTTTCCTTTTCTCTAAGGTTGTGATCCATTTTGATTTAATTTTCTATGAGATGTAGAACTTAGATCAAGGTTTATATTGCCTATGGAGGACCAATTAAATTAGCACTACTTATTGAAAGACTATCTTTACTCCATTCAGTTGCTTTTGGATTTTTGTGAAAAATCAGTTGGGCTTATTTTGTGTGGGTCTGTTTCATGATTCTTCATTCTGACCCCTTGATCTGTGTTTCCACCACTCCACCTGCACCTCACAGTCTTAACTTGCATAGCTATGTAAGAAGAGTTGAAACCAGGGAGACTTATTATTCTTTTTAAATTTTATTTTATTTTATTTTATTTTATTTATTTGACAGAGAGAGACACAGCAAAAGAGGGAACACAAGCAGGGTCAGTGGGAGAGAGAAAAGCAGGCTTCTCGCCAAGCAGGGAGCTGATGTGGGGCTTGATGCCAGGACCCTGGGATCATGACCCAAGCAGAAGGCAGACACTTAACAACTGAGCCACCCAGGCGCCCCTAGGCTTATTATTCTTATTTTTCAAAAATATTCTATTTTAGATTCTCTGCTTTCCATGCGTATTTTAGAATAATCTTGCCTGTGTCTCTAAAAAGCTTTGGCAAGATTTGTCTAACAGTTGAATAAAACCTTTGTATCACTTTGTGGAGAACTGATATGTTAGTAAATTGAGTTTCCTAATCCATGACTATCTTTGTCTCTTCATTTATTTAGATTTTCTTTGTTTTCTTTTGTCAATATCTTCTAGTTTTCTTCATACTACTCCTTACATTTTTTTTGTCAGATTTACACCTAAGTATGTTTTTTAAAGATTTTATTTATTTATTTGAAAGAGAGAAATCATGTGCTTGAGCTGGGTGAGGGGCAGAGGAAGAGGGAGAGGGAAAGCAGACTTCCCACTGAGCTCTTAGCCCACTGCTGGCTGGATCCAAGAACCCTGATATCATGACCAGAGCTGAAACTAACAATTGGCTGCTTAATTCATTTAGCCACCCTGGCACCCCATACGTATTTTGCTTTTGAGCAATTGTATACTATATTGTTTGTTTCAGTGTTGGTACCCACATTTTCATTGCAAAATCTGTGTAAATTCCATTGATTTATGTATGCTTATCTTGTACCCTACAAGCTATCTGAACTATTTTTTTTTTTGATAACTTTTTTCACAAAATAGATTTTTGGGATTGTCTATGCAAACAATCATGTCATATGCATTAAGAAGTTTTTATTTATGATCTTCATTTATTTATTTTCCTTTTCTTGCCTTACTGTACTTGGTTAGAATTTCTAGCTATGTTGAATAAGAATGATAAGAGCAGATATCTTTGCCCTTTTTCCTGATTGTAGTAGGAATGCTTTCAGTCTTTGATGCTGAGTTTTTATAAATGCTCTTTTCAAAGTTCAAATGCATTCATAATTCTTTGTTGAATCATTTTTATGGTGCCACTATAGAATCTTTGTCAGATAATTCTATCATATTTGTCATCTCAGCATCGACATCTGTTGATTCTGTTTTGATTCAATTTGTGGATTCTTGGTATTACAAGTCACATCACATCAAGGACGATGCCTGTCACACCACTTGGTGGTGGTGAAAGTCCTGAACCTCTACTAGGTCTCCTCTACACTAACTGGCTGGGAGGGAAAGGAGTGCCTTGTTACTGCTGGGTGACTGAGGACTGGAAGTCTAGGATGTTCACATCATCTCCTCCAAAACCGTGATGAGGAGTGGAGTTAAAGTTACCACCTGTCAGGGATAAAAGTCCTGGCTCTCTACTTGGCCTTCTCTGATACCGTTCTAATGGGAGTACTAGAAAATTTCATTACAGCCTGGAGAGTGCCCCAAATGAGCACCTTCTATGGAAATCTAGATTGATAACTCAGTTTTTCCTGGTGTGGATGGCAGTGGGGCCACAGTTTTGGCTGTGGTGCTTGGCTGTAGTACATTGATTATTGTCAAAAAGTTTTCTTTCTTTATTAGCTGCCCCTTTCCTGGTGTTTTGGCTTAAGAGTGCAGATGTTTCCTGGTGACTTTTAGCTATGGTCATCAGCGTTTCTGGGATGCTGGCTTTTTCAGCTCCAAGCCTAGGATACATAAGGCAAAGGAAGCCCAAGGAACTCACCAATGTGACAATCCTAGGGCCCTGAGTTCCCTATTTAGACGTTTTTCCTCCAACTTTTGGAATCTCCTTATGTTTGTTTTATACATAATATTCTAGGGTTTAGTTTAGCAGGAGGAAAGTACATCTATTTCATCTTCAAGGTGTGGATGTTCAAGTATATTTATTTCCATGAGATATAAATTCTTAAGGGAGTTCTTTGAGTAAATCAAGAAGGATGGTCAGTTTTAGAATATGAGAAAGTGAAGAAAAAGAGTATTTTGAAGGAATTGCAAGCACAGTAAACATTCTGAGGATCAATATTACAAGTTTACAAATGTGCTAAATTAATTGCAAGTGATGAATAGATATCTTTGGTAAGGCTTACCATAGCTTCATAAATTTCATAATGTGAGCATTGGCTTTGTTGGCTTATTTTTTTTTCTTAATCACTTCAGCCCTAATACAATATATTTTTCTAATTAAAGCATGCTGTTTTTTTGGTAAATACCTATAATTAAAACAAAAGGGAATATAGGACCATAGTCTTTTCAGAATTAATCTTAGAGAAAATGAGAAAGAACATAGTCAATAATAAAATTATATATAGGTATATAAGCTGTATTTTATCAACAATAATAAAATTATAATATATAATATAAATATATGTATCATCCCTTTAGAGAGAAATTTTTTGCTTATATGCTGAATGAACACCTTTTTAAAAAAGATTGTACTTATTTTGAGAGAGAGAGAGAGTGCATGAGAGAAGGGGATGGGGAGAGAGAAAGGGAGAAACAGATTCGCTGCAGGGAGGCTTAATCCTGTTTCAAGGGGCTTGATCCCAGGACCGCAGGATCATGGCCAGAGCTGAAGGCAGACACAACCGACTGGGCCACCCAGGTGCCCCAAAGGAACAATTTCTCTGGATGTTCTGTAATACACAATTACAGAAACTTAACTGTAGTTGTGGTTAAACATCAAATATTTTACTACAGTGTAATCATAATATATTGTAGAGGAAGAAGGAATATGCTTTTTTTTTTTTTTTTTAAATCCGTGCCTTGGGCATTTGGTGCAAATTTAGTTACCTTAAAAGGTTGAGTTGGAAACTCAATGTGACTGGTGCTGTGCTGGTTAATTTCAAGGCCAGTAAGAATTGTTAAAGTGACTCCCAAAGACCTAATCATTGTATTTAATGAAACCTGATTTACTTCTAGAAGGCTTGGACTCTATTTAATCTCTATAAACAAGTTGAAAGGAAAAAATAAATAAACAATTTAGAATACATGGAGGAAATCTGCTTTGGACCATGAATTTACTTGTAGTAGAGTATGTTCTCTAAAATGCCCACAGCTATATTTCAGTACCACATGCTCTTCCAGTATCTGGCCAAATGGGAGATTAATTTCTTCCTTTTTGTTATGACCTTAATAAACACTAGCAAAAGTGACATTGTATGGTATTCATGGCTAGGTCATGTAAGGCACAATATATTCCTTGTGGTTCTCTCACTCTTCTTATCTCTTTCTCTGTCCCCTTGCTCTGACCTTGTACTCAAGCTGTTGTAAGGAATCCTAGGCCGCATCAGAAATTGTGTTAGTATGGCAGTTGGCAGACCTGGTTAAATTCTAAGGAGACCTAAGGGATAGGTAGAATTAACAACCAGTCACACAAGTGAACAAGTTTACAGATGATTTCAACCTCCAGCTTGCTAGCCGCCAGAGGTGATGTCATGTGGTAAGCGTCGGCAAGTGTTATTGAAGTTAAAGCAGGCTTGTAATCTAGGCCAGATTATTTATTCTTGCTGAGCCTTGGCATTACCTTCTGCTAAAATAAGTGTAATATCTATTTTTCATTGTTGTTACACAAATGAAATAATTTGACTAGTTTAAAATGCCTATTAGAGACACTAAATAAAGCTGAAGAATTTTCGTTTGTGTATACTTAAACATAACTATGATGTTTGAAATTATTTATAATTTCTGATGGTAGAAAATGTGAACTTCATGAGAAATACATAATTCTGTTATGTAAAGAAGCTTTGGATCCAGGCTTTATGGAGGGCAACAGTGTTCTTTAACAAGTTTAAACATTACTAACAGAGAAAATAAAGGAAAAAGAGAAGACCTGAGTGGAAATGTTACAGCAAATCAGGAAAGAGACAGGAGAAAAAAAAAAGTTAAATACTTAAGGAAAGGAGAGAAGAGGACACAAAGTTGGAATAGATTCCTTTAAGTCTGGATTTGCAGGACACATGCTTCTGTCCCAGGATTAGCGCTTAGAGAAAAATGCATTGAAAAATGCATTTTAAAAATTGGGAGGTGGGGTTTGCAAAGGATGGATTAGCCAGTTAGTTCTAAATGCTGAAACCCTATCATCCAATGTATTTAAACAGCATCCTCAACCACTTAGATAACCTTTTCATTCTGGCTGTTATAATGGCTTATTTTCTGTTGGATTACTTTTTCTCTTCTGTGCACAGAAGCATATACCCCTTTTCTGGGAGGCACACACACATGACGTATTTATGTGTGAATTTAATTTCATTAAATTCTTTGTGATGTACTGGGACACCTGGGTGGCTCAGTCGGTTAAGCTTCTGCCTTTGGCTCAGGTCATGATCACAGAGTCCTGGGATTGAGTCCCAAGTCAGGCAGCAGGGACCCTGCTTCTCCCTCCGTTTGTCACTTCCCCTGCTTGTTCTCTTTCTCTCTCTCTGACAAATAAATTAAAAACATATATATTTAAAAAAATAAATTCTTTGTGATGTTCTAAATGAGTTACCATTACTATCTAGTCTATTCTTGTTTCAGGAAAATAAAAGGGAAAAGATTCTTTCAATGATTGCTTGTAGGAGTTACTTAGAAATCTCCTCACATCATATCCTTTCTTTGTCCATGCTCTGTTTACATCAAGCTAATTGGGTAACGTGAAAAGTATGTGGAATTTATGAAGTATTAACAACAGGAATCATAATTGTGACTTACAAAATGTGTTCAGTACAGATAGTATTTGTTATTTATAAAGTTAGTGCATCTCAGATTTTGTGACTTCAAAAATACAAACTGTGAACTGTTTCTGTGACTTATTCTCACAGTTTATAATTTCATAACAAAACTCTATTAACTGACCATTATTGAAAATTTAGAAATGAATTTCAGTGGACTATGAAGAATTGGGAGAATTTTTCATTCTAATATGTCTTCAAAGAGAGAAGTTTCCCTCTTTTACTAATGGAGAGTAATGGGGAAAAAATAACAGTGATTACACATGCATATATCTGGGATACTGCTTTCTTTGTGCTTTCTTCAAAAGTCATGTGATTATTTTGCATTGAAAGCAAGTAAGAGAGGTGCCTGGGTAGCTCAGTGAGTTAAAAGCCTCTGCCTTCAGCTCAGGTCATGATCCCAGAGTCCTGGGATTGAGCCCCGCATCGGACTCTCTGCTTGGCAGGGAGCCTGCTTCCCTCTCTCTCTGCCTGCCTCTCTGCCTACTTGTGATCTCTGTCTGTCAAATAAATAAATAAAATATTTTAAAAAAAATATGGTAGAAAGCAAGTAAGAAACCCCATTGCTCACTGACAGTCATTATTTGAGAAATGACCATTTGAAAAGCATTGTTGCCACACTTTAGGATTTCACAAACCCTGACAAACTGATTGGCTTAAATTGATCTTGTAGTTGTAACTATGAAATAATTATAAGAACATTTTTATTGACCCATTTTATCCCCACCAATGTAGTTCACAGGTAAGTTTTCCTCTACACATGAGAAAAGACAAGCAAGCCAAGACTGTATTCATACAAAATATAATAAAAACACTTTTATGGTGTTGCAAAAATGTAATTATCTAAAGTCTTTGCCTTAAGAGTAGATTTAAGATTTGTGAGGCACATCTGGCATCAAGCCCATTTTCTGCTACACTATATTATTTTTAAACATTTATTTCATTACTATAGCAATAATAATAAAAATGTATTTGAGTTGTTTTGTTTTTAAATGTCTAAAGAAACAAAATTATCTTCTTTGGCCATCCAAATGCCAGATTTTAGATAAACCGAAAATGAAAAATACATAACAAAACAAAAAACTGATGCAAAAAGCTAAGGGTTTTACTAAATACTGCTTACTGAGGCCCAGGATGTTTTAGTTTCATGGTTGAAAAAACCTGTTTTTATGTATTGGTAACAAAAACAGAATATAAGACTAACATATATATTTTAAGATACTATGGATTTATGTTATTGCTACCATTGAGGGGATATGAAATTACTCTGGAAAAAAATAATATGTTTTGGCTACAGATATCCCTTACTTAGACCTTAGACTTCTTCATTTATTAGCTGTATTATTTATTATTTGTAGACCTCAACTATCAGGCTTTGTGAGTATTAGACTAATATAATATCAGATACCTAACAAGAGGATAGACTCTCCATTGAGAAAATACAAACGAATTTTGTTTCTTGAAATATTGTTTAAAGAGTCTTTACAAAGTTCTGTTTAACATATTTGAGAAGAGGGGTGTTCATTCTCCTTTATGCTTTTCCATTTGGAATTGATAATGACCCAATGTTCTCTAGAAGGCACAGAATAATCTGTAAAGGGGAGAGATATTTTGTTTCCATGGTGATCAAATCTACTCTTGATATAGCTGGATTCTGAGCTACAGGGACTGTTTACACTGAAACTTAACATATCCTTTATTCATTTTCAAAAGAAATAGAAAGAAACTTGGCATTTATGAATCTATGATATATACATCTATAATTTATATATCTATATTTATATATCTACAATATATCTATAACCTTGTCTGTGAGGCCAGTCAACTTCAAAAATATTTAAAGTTAGCCAATGTATTAGAATCCTTCAGCATTACTTATTTAAAATTTTATTTATTTATTTATTTACAAATACATTTCATAAACATCTGGTGAATGCTGGGCTATATAAACATAAGCAGAGGGGTGGCTTGGTGGCTTAGTTAGTTAAACATCTGCCTTTGGCTCAGGTAATGAGCCTGGGGTCCTGGGATCAAGTCCTGTGTCTGGCTCACTGCTCAATAGGGAGACTGTTCTCTCTGCTGCTATCCCCGCTTGTTCTTTCTCTCTTTCCCTCTCTGTCAAAAAAATAACTAAAATCTTTCTGAAAAATTTTAAAAAATAGAAACATAAGTAAACATAAGCAGACATCACATATGAATAAAGAAAGATAACTATTTTGAGACAACTTCTAGGATGGCTATTTAAGAAACTCCATGGGGACACTTGGGTGTCTCAGTGGGTTAAGCCTCTTCCTTCAGCTCAGGTCATGATCTCAGAGTCCTAGGATTGAGCCCCACATCAGGCTTTCTTCTCAGCAGGGAGCCTGCTTCCCTCTCTCTCTGCCTGCCTCTCTGCCTACTTGTGATCTCTGTCTGTCAAATAAATAAATAAAATCTTAAAATAAGAAACTCCATGAATCTGATCTTCTGGGAAACAAATGAAATTGGGGAAAATTATCAAAAATAAACATATAAAGTATATTAATCTTGGGTTAGCATTATAACAAATGAAGAAACATTTATTCAAGAAAATCTGCTAAATCGAAATGAGAATAGTACGAGTTGGTGAAAGTTGAGCCATGATCCACTGCCTTACTCATCTTCTTCCCAACTCAAGATTATAGAAGCTAATCTGCAGGGGATGTTTCTAAAAGGGGAGGTCTCCTCACCCAGCTCCCAGAATTGCTGGAAAGAAGAGTCCACCAGAATTTTTTATCCCTCCCAGCTTCATATTTTGTAAGCTAAATTTCAGATGACTGCAGCCAGTAGGCTAGAGTCTCCTTCTTCACCTATCCATTATTCATATGATAAGGTTCTATTTAAGAAATGGCTGGCTGAGATTTCTTTAATAAAATGTAAAATTACAGCACATGCAATGGAAAATATCCTAAAGAGGGTTGAAAAATGGATCTTAACTGGCAAACTTAAATATAGATTGATAGAAATTATGTAATCCAAACAACAATAAGACAAAGACTAAGAGAAAACCTTAAAATCAGCAAGATATATGAATTCATTATGTATGATGAGAGTCTGATAAAATTAAGAGCTTGCTTTCCAGCAAACAACAGAGAAGCCACGAAGAAGTATTATGACATATTCAAAATACTTTAAGGAATGGGGGGGAAAAACACACAACTAAGACTCTTATACCCAGCAAAACTATCCTATGGAATGCAAATGAAAACATAGACAGTTCAGAATAAAGAAAAACTGAGAGAAGGTGTTGCCATCAGACTCAGTTTACAAGATATACCAAAGAAAGTTCTTTCAGATGAAAACAAATGTACCCAGACAGTAATTTAAATCCACAGGAGAAAAGAAACAAAATCAAACCATGCACTGGTAAAAATGATTATGTAATTGTAAAGGATCATTTTGTGAATTTCTTTTCTCCTTTCTTCTCTTAACTAATTTAAACATCAATTATAAAAAATCATATTTATAAAACAATATTCTAGGGTCTATGTCATCCATATAATTATGATATATTTCTCAAATCAGATGATTTTTGGACCAGATAAAAGAAATATCAGTATAAGAACACGACACCAAATGTCAACTACAGTAAGGAACAACAGTTGAGGAGAAACAGAAATATGAATAAAAAGATAAATTAAAAGCTCTATTAAAAACTATATCTATGGGACGCCTGGGTGGCTCAGTTGGTTAAGCAGCTGCCTTCGGCTCAGGTCATGATCCCAGCATCCTGGGATCGAGTCCCGCATCGGGCTCCTTGCTCAGCAGGAGCCTGCTTCTCCCTCTGCATCTGCCTGCCTTTCTGTCTGCCTGTGCTCGCTCTCTCTCCCTCTCTCTCTGACAAAAAAAAAAAAAAAAAAAATCTTAAAAAAAAAACTATATCTATAATTACCTCAAATATTAATGGAATAAACTATCCAGTCAAAGCGTTCGTAGACTTGATTAAAACAAACATGATTCTAATATATGCTATCTACTGGAAACATCCATTTGTTGTTGAAACATCTACAAGTAGAAACTAAAATGAAAGAAAAAGTTATATCATCCTGCTGACCACAGTAAGAAATTATGAGTGCCTATTCTAATATAAGACAAAATGGATAAGACAAAAATGTTACTAGAGAATCAGATGTACTTTTCTAATTATAAAAGTTTCAATTAATCAGTATTATATAACATAAGTATTATATAACAATTATGTAGAATTATGTAATATATAATATGCAACTAACTACATATATATGTATACGTGTACATACAGTATATATAAAATGTACAATGGTTTGATAGGAAAACTATTTTGTTTGCAAAATAATGAAATTAGTTCCATTATCTTACTTATATATATAAAAGCCAACTCAAAATATATTAGATTTATATGTAAGACCATAAAAAATATAAGACCATAAAGCTATTAGAAGAAAAACAAAGGAAACCTTGATACTGGTATGGGAAATGATTTCCTGGATGTGACCTAAATGTGTAGGCAACAAAAGTAAATATAGAGAAATGGGATTGCATCAAACTGAAAAGTTTCTGCATAGCAAAGGAGACTCAACAGAGTGAAGAGAGAGCCTAAAGAGAAATTATTTGAAATGTGAGAAATTATGGGAGAAATTATTTGTAAACCATACATCTGATATGGGGTACTTCACTGATCATCAGAGAAAATGCAAATCAAAACCATAACGTGAAATCACCTCTCAACTGCTATAATGGTTATTATCAAAAAGACAAAAAATAAAAAGTGTTGATGAGGATGTGGAAAAAAGGGAAATTTTATATGCCATCGGTGAGAATGTAAATTGGTGCAACCATTACGGAAAACATATAGAAGTATGAAGGTTTCACAAGAAATTGAAAATAGAACAACCATATGATCCAGCAAATCCACTTCTGGTTATATATGAAAAGTAGATAACAGAAGTATCTCAAAGAGATTATCTACATTCCCATGTTTATTGCAGCATTTTTTACAACAGCCAAAATGTGGACTGAATCAAGTGTCCATTAACAGAGAATGGAATATTATTCAGCCATGAGAAAGAAGGAAATCCTGCCATTTTTAACGACATGGGTGAACCTATAGGACATTTTGCTAAGCAAAATAAGCAAGACACAGGAAAACAAATACCGTATGATCTCAGTTTTATATGGAATTTTTTTTAAAAAGGTGAACTCAAAAAAGCAGAGTAGAACAATGCTTACTAGGAGTTTTGAGGTGATGGGTTGAGATTGGTCAAAGGGTACAAAGTTGTACTTACATAGTATCAGTGTCTAGAGATCTAATACACAGTCATGATAAATATAGTTGATAATACTGTATTGAATAATGGAAATACATTAAGAGAATAGATTTCAGTTGCTCTCACCACAAAAAAAAGAAAAAACCAAACTGTATGACATGATATGCTAATTAGCTTGACTGTACTAATCATTTCAATCAGTATATCAAATCATCATGTTATACATTTTAAATATATATATTTTTATTAAGGATATATGTAAATAAAAGACTACTTATATATCTGGATAGCCTACAGATACATTCTCACCCTACTTGTCAGCCTCCTAAATTCCGGTCATTCTAAAAATTAGATTGCTAGATTTTTATTACAGTACTTAGCATTACCTGAATTTTTATACATATTTGTATAATTTTCTGTTTTTCTCAGTTCACACCTCACTTATTATTATATGAGCATTATGATATAAACACCAAGAGAACAAGAAACATATCCCTCTCCTACCCTAGTGTCTACTATAGTGCTTGATGTAGTACACATATGCACTTAAGTTGCTTTATATGAATTTTAAAGTAAAAATTTAGGATCCGAGTTCAAAAATATGCATTACCTTTTGTTTCTCTCATCTGTAACACCCTCAGCTCTATCACACTTGGATATCCAAGTACATTTCCATTGCTTAATCCTCCCCAGAGCCCTGCTTGGATGTGGGTATATGAGTGGACAGACAGCTACTCCTCCTCTTCTGCTGTCACTTCCTCAAAGCTGCATAATTCAGGAAATTCTCTTTGGAGAAAAAATACCAATAATCTGATTTTGATGAACCTCCTGAGTAAATATATATTCAATACTTATGAAGTTAACACTATGGAGTAAGTGAATGATATATTCAAAACATACATTTATCCCTATTAAAAACAGATCTACTAGAAAAATAACATCAGAATTCTCTAGTAAATAGAATTTTGCAAAGAGAACTTTTGAGCTGTTGTTACAATTTCAAGATTGTGTATTTCTCTGCAACTAGACAACATAGATGTATTAATATATTAAGTGTTTGTTTTTTAAATTGGAATCATATTGCCTCATTTTAGTAAAGCAAACTTGTTTTGTGAAATAAAAGCATTAGCTAGCAATACTATTATACTGACAATAAATATAAAAATAAATTTTCTTTAATAAAATATAGTATAAAGATTTTTTTTAAGGGAGAAGGAGTGAAAAAAATAAATAAGTAAATGCTTATGACAAATAGGAAGCTAATGTTTGTTTAAGCCAGTTTTAAAAACATGGCTTAAAAGGCAGATTTACTTTATAGTATGTCTCAATTTAATGAAATTCAGTAGACAATCTTAACAAATCTTTGCAACATGTCTTTGTGAGGAAACCGTGTTGCTGAAGATTCAGTATGATTTCAAAAGGTTCTTATAAAAGACCATTCAATGTTAATCTGCAAGTTATAGTGCTTATAACACCTTGGGGTAATATTTGGATCTACGATGCTCTGTTTGCTTCTCTCAGCTAACATTAGACAATTCAATAGACAGAGAAAAAGCTAATTCTGCTTCTTGTTCATTAGCATGTCTGAATTTAAGGATATTTGATTTTATTCTGGCAATTAAAATATAAATCAGACCCGTTGTCACCATGAGTTTCTCCATGGGAGACATATTCTTTACTCCTTGCTCCATGACGAACCATTTTCTATACCATCTCCCTGAGCTAAAATTTCCTTTTGCATTTATTCAGGCATGACATGCATCAAGCTGTCTGACACATGGCAGTAAAGCATTTTGTCTGTTGTCAGTTCCAACCTGTTGAACAGTATTTCAGATGGAAGGAAGTGCTCTGAATAGAGGGTTAGTTCCTAAAGTAGAAAAATTGGTGCCCAAAGCCACCATATCTCATTTCCCCAATTTTTCCCAAAAGCCCCTGAGATTCGTACTCTAAGCTGCTCTCTTCTGAATATACTTTCTTGAACCTATCTGAGATTGCAAAGTGTTTATACTATCATAATGATCTAGCATTGTCTACTTTAGTTTACTTTTTAGTAGAGAGGACAGCTAGCTCAGCTCCTTGAGATCAGGCCTGTAGTGAGTCAGGGTTTTTGTCCTCAGAGAATATGGAAATTTCCATCTGTTATGGTCAGCCGAATTATTGCTATATTGGTCGCAGAAATACTCGGTAAGGCATAGAACAATTCATTGATTTCCATCTCCACATTTTTTATTCATCCATTCAACAATCTTTTACTGATTGCAGTGATATTAAAATTAGAACGCCAAATAAATTGTTCTTGTATTTAAAGAGATTCCATTTTTTATAGGGGAGATAAGTGGATCAATGATAAAATATTAAGTTAGATGTTTGAATAGGTACAACACTATTATGAAGAAAGGATTAAAAGCAGGGGAAATGTCCCATTTTAGTTAGGGTTTTCCTAAAAGGTGGCACTGTAATAAGGCCTTGATTACAGCTACTTCAGTTGGGAGTGATCAGAAATTACAAGCAAGGGAGTGAGTAAAATGAGAAAAGAAGGAAGGAGGGAGGGAGGGAAAAAAGCAGGGAAGGAGGAAGGAAGGAAGGAAGGAAGGGAAGAAAAGAAAAGAAGAGGAAAAAAAAGAAAAGGGAAAGGGAGGAAAGAGAAAGAAAGAAAGAAAGAAAGAAAGAAAGAAAGAAAGAAAGAAAGAAAGAAAGAAGGAAGAAAGGAAGGAAGGAAGGGAAGAAAAGAAAAGAAAAGAAGAGGAGAAAAAAGAAAAAGGAAAGGGAGGAAAGAGAAAGAAAGAAAGAAAGAAAGAAAGAAAAGAAAGGAAGGAAGGAAGGAAGAAAGGAAGGAAGGGAAGAAAAGAAAAGAAGAGGAAAAAAAGAAAAGGAAAGGGAGGAAAGAGAAAGAAAGAAAGGAAGGAAGAAAGAAAGAAAGAAAGAAAAGAAAGGAAGGAAGGAAGGAAGAAAGAAAGGAAGGAAGGAAGGAAGGAAGAAAAAAGAAAGGAAGGAAGGAAGGAAGAAAGGAAGGAAGGAAGGAAGGAAGAAAGAGAAGAAAGAAGGAAGGAAGGAAGAAAAAAGAAAGGAAGGAAGGAAGAAGAGAGAAAGGAAGGAAGAAGGAAGGAAGAAGAAAAAGAAAGGAAGGAAGGAAGAAAAAGAAAGGAAGGAAGAAGGAAGAAAGAAAGGAAGGAAGGAAGGAAGAAAAGAAAGGAAGGAAGGAAGGAAGGAAGAAAAGAAAGAAGGAAGGAAGAAAGAAAGGAAAGAAGGAAGAAAGAAAGGAAAAGAAGGAAGGAAGAAAGAAAGAAAGGAAGGAAGGAAGGAAGGAAGGAAGGAAGGAAGGAGAAAAAGGTAGTAGAAGATATGTTAGTTACTGCTGGGGGAACTGAAGCTCAAAGACATTGAGGGCCTGTTGCTAAATGGTGTGGCTAAGTGGTGTGGAACGGGCTCAGAACTATAGACTCAGAAGACTGGAGACTGGACAGTTTATACCAGCTCCCACTTTCTAATGGCAAAGGGTTGCCCCCCTGGGGGTGAATTTCACACATTTCAAAATAGAGATCTGCTTTCAGTTTAGTATAGCCCAGGAGTGTTGGAGAATGTTCTTGACAGAGAATTAGAGAGGTGCAGGCACTTGAGTTAGGAAGCTTGCCAGCATGTGGAAACACCCTATCACAGTTGCAGGTGAATGTAGCTTGGGCCAGGGGATGAGATAGAGCATCAATATCATTTTCACTGTCCCTTTCTTATCCTCTTAGTCATCTTAATTCCATGATATCAGTATTAATGTCCCCATTTTACAGAAGAGAAAAAGGTATTTTGTGTGTTTTCTTTTAGTGAATACACATAAACCTACTCCTATTTCTGGATCGTGATGTAAATTTGATTAATTGAAATACTGAAATTTTGAATTGCAGCCTCTTTAGAAGTTTACCACTGGTCTGTGAGTACCGCTGAAAGGAACTCCCTTTAATCACGTAACTTGTGTTGTTTGATACTAACTCATTTTGTTTCTCCTACATCCCTCCAATGCAGGTGATGAATTTAGAGGGGTGTTTTGTTTTGGTTTTGTTTGTTTTTGGTGCTTAGCTCATTTACCAAAAGACCAACATAGTACAAAGTTTGCAAACTGAGAGGTGTTTTGAATGCTGTGGTTAAATGCTTGGGACCATCACTAGACTCCTCAGCTCTGTTGTTCTTAGGGAGTTCTGTGTCCAGGCTACCTGTAGAAGTAAAGTAATACTCACTGATGCATGAGTCCTCCACCGCTTAGCCATGAATCGCATAGGGTACTTAGTCCTAGGTTGTAAAACATGCTCATCTACCTCTGACCTTAGGGCAGATTGGAAGATAACAGATTCTAACATGGTTTCAGCTAAGTAACTATGCTTTCTGTAAAAACCGCAATTCTATTGACTTCTCTTCTTGAGGCAAAATTCCTCAGAGCCTGAGGCTGTGCTTTACCCCTAGTTTTTCCATCTCCACTCCCTAAATGACCTAATGCCTGAGAAGAGAGTTGAAGTTTCTGCATCCTGGGATTGTCCCCTGCTGTGTGACCCAGATACCCAGGCTTTGGCATAGTACCTAAGAGGAAGTTTGAATGAAGGATCAGTGCCTTGTAGCGTTCTACCCAGATTACCCCCTATTTCTTGACATTGGAAAAACTAAGACTGGAGTTGTATATTCTTTCCTTTGCCCACTCTCATGATATAAAGTAAGGATGAAATATACAGGTACAGCCAAACCTAGTTTGTCCGGGTAAAATCAATTTTAAATGGATATTATCCTCCAAGACATGATAAGCAAATATGCAACTAGACTGGGATATTTGTGTAAAAGGAAATAGATATAGGTTAGGAAATGCAGAATGTGAAGTGCCTTCTCTGGCTAAGAAATAACGGGGAACTATTGATTTTAAACCATTAGGCTGAGACTTCAAATCAGCTGGTCTGCCGCTTTTTGTTGAAATGCGTGCAATGAATTTTGGCTTATCCTCTTTGTTAAAAACTATTTGAGATACTTATGTGATTAAGAAACCTGACTTTACTGTGAATCTAGGATTCTAAATATTTTCTTTTAGTCTAAATGATTCCCACTAGAAGCAGGAGATAGCTGTGTAATGCTTAGACAAATGTGGTTAATATAGCCTATCATTAATTTGTCAGGTCTAATTAATGGTATCAGTTACCAGATGCAGAGGGAGACCATTACACTTCCTAGTAGTATAAAAAAGGCAGTCAAGGATGCTGCTGAAACCTATACTCTCCTAGATCACTGGAAGTAATGGGGTGAAAAATAGTAGGCTTAACAGAGAGAATACTTAACACAATTCATAATATACACAGAGGTGACTGTTCAACTCTGTTCTAGGTGGGCCCAAACATCTAGGGCTAAAGTAAGAAAAAAGTAACCCAAGCAACAGACTTCTAGGTTGTACCAAGTGGAGGTTAACATCCACATAGACATTGTCTTGGGCTTTTCCCTGTCATCTAGGTCCATTGTCTAGTTCGTGGAACTGGAGGGATGCTAGGAAAAATACACACACACATATGTATAATATATGTATGTATATGCATTTAAAATATATGTTAAACCATATATACATAAACACACAGATATACTTAAACATTATATATATACACATACACACATACACACTTATATATGTATATTAACTTCGAGGTTCCGATCATAGTATTTCTTTCAAGGCTACATGTGCCATGTTTGTTTATTTGTCTGTTTGTTTTTCTTCAGACTTCTCCAACAAAACTTTTTGCAAGATGGAACTAACTAGAGAAGATGCGATCATATCTCTAATTAGTATATTACATATTTGCCTTAATTTTGTAATTATAGTATTTACACCATAAAACAGGAGCTCAGTTGACACAGCAATCAGATATAAGAAATATGTTCATTTAAAAGGCCACCTTTATCTCTACCTGGTCAGATTTTTGTATGCTTTTGGTTGTATTAACTCTTCAGTTTAATAAAGTGCAAACCATACTCAGCTCTGACTTTTCCAACTTTTTTGGTCCCTTACTCCAGTAATAATTTATATGCCTGGCTCTAGTCTCCTTAACTGAGCAAATTTTTTTTGTAAATTTGATAACTTAAATGTTGGTATTTGTACTACCTAACTTTGACAACTTTCTCTACTTTTATTTTATATATCCCTTCATCCATCCTATAAGTAATTGATATTTCCACTCATCATATACTACGTTGATGTGTGTGTGTTTGTGTGTGGGGGTGTGTGTGTGTGTGTGCGTGTGTATTCTTCCATTTCTTGCATTTATGTCCTTTCCTCCTTCTTTAAGCTGCCACTATCTTAACTCCAGATTCCATTATTTTTGTTCAAATTGTTGGCGTTTTCTCCTGACCCTGTTTCCTCTCTCAGTGCTTGTCCCTTAAAATCATTTGACATGCTGTGATTGTGTCACTCACCTATTAAAAACATAGAAACTCCTTGCCCAGCTGTCAAAATCCTTTACTCTGTGGAATGAACTTCACTTTGTTGGGTCCATCTGTCACAGGACCCTAACATCATTCTGTGTTCTATCCATATATAATTTCTAATACATTCTCTGAGATTTATTTGTTTACATATTTATTTGTTTTGAATTAGACTATCTTCCCTTTTTCACTGATGAGAATTATATCTTTTTTTTTAAGATTTGATTTATTTGACAGACAAATCACAAGTAGGCAGAGAGGCAGGCAGAGAGAGAGAGGGAAGCAGGCTCCCTGCTGAGCAGAGAGTCTGATGCGGGGCTTGATCCCAGGACCCTGGGATCATGACCTGAGCTGAAGGCAGAGGTTTAACCCACTGAGCCACCTGGGTGGCTCCTATATCTGTCTTTTTAGAATCATTTCGATTCTATCTTCTAAAACTCTTACATAGCTTCCCCCACCACCACCCCAAAATCTAATCACTTCAATTTTGTATTTCCAACACAAATTTACTTATAACTTTGGCTTTTGATTTTGCTTTCCTAATTTTCTGAGATTCTTAAGTATAACTCATGAATCTAAGACTTAGGTTCTTATTTTATATTTATCTTTTTGCATTTATTATTGAATATGTAATGGCATTTATACATAAATCCTTTGCACAATGGCATTACACAAGTCCAGACTGATGAAAAAGGGGCACCTATATTAGTGATTTTTTGAGTGCCTTCTATTAGGCAAACATACTGAAGGATTTATGCATATTTTCATATTATACCCTCTCAATAACCATAGAAATATACTGTGTGATTTATTATCCAAATATGGCTGCAATTTAGAATAAAAGGGAAGACTGTTAATATCTCCAGAAAAACAGAAGTAAGCTAGAACTTTCCTGAGTAAACCAACATGCCTAGACATCCTACCTATATGGGATATGACATTTTTCTCTTAGGAAGGTAGAATTTTTCCCAAGAGCCTGAATGTTAACCCAAGGTAGTCTAAGCCCACACATAGTTTTTGATCATTCAAGACGGGCTGCTTCTTTGCTAGATAAAGAGCCTTCATTTGTATTTCTTATTATGTAGGATTCTAAACTATCCCAGCAACACTCAGGCCCCAAGGGTATATATATGTTATCTCAGCTCTTCAATCGAACTCTAATCTAGGTGCTGCTGAGCAGGGCCTTTGTGACCTTAAGATAAAAGATTATGCTAGGTGAGGCTGACCTAACAGGTGAGCCCTTTGGCAACTTTCCTCCAGCTGGTCCTAGGTGAAGACCTCACAAGTAAATACTTAACCCTGACTTGGAAGAAAGCAGCGTTGCCTTGAACTGCTTTTAGAGGCTGCTTGGCAAGGAATCATGGGCAGCCTTAGAACTTGAGATTTGTCCCTATTTAAAAAAGCTAACAAGAAAATGCTACTTCACTATTACTACCAGGAGGAACTTAATTCTGCCAAAAACTTGAATGAGCCCCGAAGTAGGACACTGAGTCTCACATGAGCTGTGTTGTAGCAAAACTTTGACTATAATCTTTTGAAACCATGAGCAGAAACTCCAGCTATAATATGCCTGAACTTCTGACCTATGGAAACTATGAAGTAATAAAGTTATTGTGTTTTAAACTGCTAAGTTTATAGTAATTTGTTACACAGTGAGAGAGCCAACATGATTTTTGTTTGTTTTTGAGAGACAACATGATCTTTGAAAGGACTGAATAAAAACAAATTTCTGAATACCTGTCATGATGGATAAAAACTACATATTTTATTTGAAAGTATATATTAATTTTTAAGTTGGCATATCAGTCACTAAATTATCATTCCGAAGGCTAGTCTTCATATAGAGTATTTGTTCCGTAGGCATTTAGTATATGCCTACAAAAATGCACAAGATAGAGGAGCGAGTGAAAGCCATTTACTGGCTAATTCAAGGGCAAAGCACTTTAATATAGATTGGAAATAGAGGTTAAATATATCATTTTTGAGGGCCTGGGTCAAATGGCATATCTCTAAAATTGGCTTTATTCTGCAATCCCTCTTGAATTTGTAAGCAGTAAAATTAATGAAAGAAATCTCAGATAATGTCTATATACTGACCTTTCTTATTTTGAAGAGTTTAATTCATGTTCCTTCTAATATCTTACACATCAAATGTCACCGCACCCAAAATAGCAGGGTAAGAGTCACCTCATCCTACATAGAATATATAAGCCTCTATTACACATATTAACATTTTATTTCTAAAATAATTGTCAGCGTACTATGTTCCAACTCTTCTCTCCTTTTATGACCCTATTTTATACACATTTTTCTGAACTCTGGGGCCTTCTTTTTTGTCATTTAATTTTCAATTTCTATTCTAATTTTAATTATAATCAGCACCATTATTTCAAGGCAGCAAATGTCAAAATTGTATTTGAGTTTCTGCATAGCTTAAGAAAAAGTAGTTCTTTTCTTTAAAATTACCTAAAGCAAAAAGAGGCGTGACCTCTTACAGATGGAGATTCTAAGTATTTGCAATATGATCCCAAATAATAGATGTAAAACAGACAGAGTCAAATGGAAGATAGGCCTGTTTGAATCAGCGAGTATATTCTGGAGTATTCACTTTGTGATCTTTATGTGTTAGCTATTCACAAATAAAGATTCTAATCCATGAACATAACTAATATTAAATAACACATTCTGTTTTTAATACACACGCAGTACATAAGGATAAAACATTTAAATTACTGCAACAGATGCTTGTTTATATGTATTTAGTACCATTATAAAAAGAGCCTGGAGAATACACAACTGATGATTCTCATATATATGCCCAGTGCTGAGGGAAATGGATTTTATTTCTGGTAAATTAAGGCATCTAATCACTATCATTAAACAAATAAGGATTCATTACAGGAACAAGAGGAAATGTTGTGAACACCGTGCAACTTGGAAATAAATGTGATCTAGAACTTGAGTTTCTGTGCACATCTTATTGGAGCACAATTTATTTGGGAGGTTTATGACCTGTGACTATTTCTCAATTTAATACAACTAATTGCTGCAGTGGTAGGTGTCAGCCACCTGCATATTTGATAGGAGAAGGGGCTAGTGGCTGAGAGGAAGTGGCCCTGCATATTAAAATTACACACAGATGCACTTAAACTTGGAGGTACCAACTGCTTTAATAGACGAGATCATTCACAGACAAAATGTCCCAGTGGAATGAGATATTGAAAATCACCAGGAAGCCACTGTGACAACATAGCCATAACCAATATCAAATGTGTGAAGTAGAAAACAGCTAGGTAACGGATCTTAAGCTAATATCCAATGCTTCTTCAGTTGTGAATAGCTTTCTCCTGCTTTATTCTGGTAGAAGTAGTCAGGCTTTAGATTTAGACAAGTCAGAGGTAAATCTCAGCTCAATCATAAATGAACTTCCCGACCATGGGTACAGGTTGGTTGTTGAAGTCTCAGTTTACCCTTCAGTGAAAATAGTTTTTTGATTCTTTTACCTGAAATAACTTGTAAGGATTAATGTCTATGAAAGTTAAGGTAAATATAAATGTGTCTTTCTTCCTTTTATCCCTGAATTGAATGGTTGAGAATAACCTCATCTCAGTAAAGAAGACTTCAGCTGATACATTTAATAAGAGAAGAATGTGCAGCTTATCTCTGACAGGTATACAACAAAGCTAAGATTATTTAGAAGAAATGAAAATTAACTCTGGCAGCTCACTTGAATGGATCATCTAGAATTTTAGGAAATATATAAGTGTCCAAAGAGAAAGTTAATGGGAAAAATAAATGAGTTAAAAAAACAATGCCTAACAATAACAAATTAACATTTTGATCATGTTTCCTTTAGTTTTTTTTTTTGTTTTTTTGTTTTTTTGTTTTTTTTCTGTCATGGTGGAATATGTGGTCATATCATGGTTTAAAGACCTGGTAATACCTTCTTAGGGAAAAAATGCATGTAGGAACCAAATCAAGGCAATGGAATGATTTACTAATAGTTGACCTCTCTTAGGTATTCATGAATATTGAGAGAAAAAAATGAGTAGTGGATGGATGAACTGACAGATAAATGAATGACAGTTTTGGGCCTCACTCCCATTTTTAGAGTTTTAATGCATTAGAGTGGTAGTGGCTTGTAAGGGGGAACTACATTTTCCCACTATACTCCACACTAAAGAAAGGTTAAAGATGATTTCTTCATATGCTACTAAGTGTGCATACCTGATTCTTAGATTTTCCCATTTTTCTGTGCCTATCTAAAGATTTCCTTTGTATAGAGAGTTGTTTCCTCTCTCCCCCTGTCTATCTTCTGGAGCAACAGATGTATTCCAAAGAATGTGCCAAATTACTTAGCTGAAAAAAGGTTAAGTTCTCTGAAGTAACTATCTAAATAGAGAAAAGTTGAGATTAAACAAATCCTTTGACACACAAAAAAGGAAAAATGGATAATACATAGATTGTTGCTGCAATGGAATTGGAAGTGATTGAGGCAAAGGTCATCTGACTTCAAAAAGAATTTATGTAAGTTGAAAGGTGCAAGAAAGAGAGAGAGAGAGAAACAACAACAACAACAACAAATAGCGTCTTGGTAAAAAAATTTTTTCCTGGGCGCCTGGGTGGCTCAGTGGGTTAAGCCGCTGCCTTCGGCTCAGGTCATGATCTCAGGGTCCTGGGATCGAGTCCCGCATCGGGCTCTCTGCTCAGCAGGGAGCCTGCTTCCCTTCCTCTCTCTCTGCCTGCCTGTCTGCCTACTTGTGATCTCTGTCTGTCAAATAAATAAATAAAATCTTTTAAAAAAAAATTTTTTTTCCTGTGTCAGGGGAAAGATCTCAATTCTTGTAGAGCCAAAAAAAGATGCTGCCAGGTTTGTTTGTTTGTTTCATTTTTTTATTTTATTTTATTTCATTTCTTTTCAGTGTTCCAAAATTCATTGTTTCTGCACCATACCAAGTGCTCCATGCAATACGTGCCCTCCATAATATCCACCACCAGGCTCACCCCACCCCCCACCCCCTCCCCTCCAAAACTCTCAGTGTGTTTCTCAGAGTCCACAGTCTCTCATGGTTCGTCTCCCCCTCCGATTTTCCCCAACTCCCTTCTCCTCTCCATCTCCCCATGTCCTCCAGTTATTCCTTATGCTCCACAAGTAAGTGAAACCATATGATAATTGACTCTCTCTGCTTGACTTATTTCACTCATTGTTCAGT
The DNA here is from genome assembly GCF_902655055.1 of Lutra lutra. Taxonomy (NCBI): domain Eukaryota; kingdom Metazoa; phylum Chordata; class Mammalia; order Carnivora; family Mustelidae; genus Lutra; species Lutra lutra. The sequence goes on from NC_062294.1 coordinate 21,699,490, forward strand.
GAGATTCCAGGAGTAGAAAGAGGAGCTAGGAGATTTTCCTAGGTCTCATGTGACTTTAGCTTCTCCTTGCCATCAGTTTGGAGAGCCAGAACTTGAGCATTTTAGAAGCAAGAACTCAGGGGAAACAAAACAAAACAATGACAATGACAACAACAAAAACACCTAAGAAAGAAACATGTTGCCATTACATCAAGTGCTACAGCTGTTGTGTCAAAAGTATGTCAAAATGATTTTGAAACAGACAACCTGTTTTTGTGGCTTAACTCAGCCATGTCCAAGCTGAGTTACTTTGGACAAGCTACTTAGCCTCTTCGAAAACTTTCTCTGTGTTTTTATTTACTGCAAGTATATCAGGACTGATTTTCCTCCACAACTTGGGACATTTCTGAAAGGTCATCCAAGCAGCTCAAGTGAGTAGCCCCCCCTGTAGAATTTTTTTGTGCTTTATTTTTATTTTCTATAAAATAAGATTATATCAGTATATTCCTCTTAGAAAAAGTAAAAAACTATATGAATTACTACACTTCAAGTGCCTAAAAATTGTGCTAGGACACAGAAGGTGCTCAAGAAATGTTAGCCAAAAGTCAGATAATTTATATTATTTGGTGAATAGCTGAAGAGGCTTAACATTTTTATGATCACCTCAACTGTCATTAAAGTGATCTGGTCACCATTAATTTTGCTCTTATTTGATTAAAAAAAAAATAAATGTCAGTGTTGGCAAGGGCGCTATTCATCTGAAACCTCTCTTTTTCATTGATAGGGAATAACTTTAACCATAGCTTTTTGGTTGATTTTAGACCAACTTACAAGTCTATGTATGTTCTCCTGTTAGGTTCTTCAAAATTGTCTCAAAAGTTCTTTCAGGAGGAAGATAACATTTATAGATGTAATAATAGGCAATGGTCTTATTACCATCCAGGAGAAAAACTGCGCAATGTTCAGGGCAGTATTTGGGGAAATGCAGTGAGTCATCTGTCTCAGATTGAATTCTGGCCTTCTAGCAGGTCCAATGAACTTCAGTGAAAGTGAGATGAGATGCCATTAAAGACTGCCTTAGGGACACCTGGGAGGCTCTGTTGGTTGAGAATCTGACTCTTGGTCTCAGCTTAGGTCTTGAGTTTAAGCCTCATGTCAGGTTCCAGGCTGGGCATGGGAAAAAAGGAAAAATGAAACAAAGCAAAAAAAAAAAAAACAAAAAAAAAAAAAAAAAAACAAAAAAAAAAAACAAGCAAACAAAAAACCTGCCTCTGAGCCTCTCTACATATTCCATTATTGTATTTCCCCCCTTTTGAAACAAAATATTTATGAAGCTAAATTTTTCCCCCTGTTGTGGTGTGTTGAGGTTTCCAATTTTTTACTAAGTGTATGTAACTTCTATAGAACTTCCTTATGTTCTATTTCCTTCAATCCTGCCCTGTTGAATGGATACAAAGTAGTAGATATGAGAAAATCTTTTTCAAATGATTAGGAAGGAACATTTAATTTGATGTGTGGTTAGATCAGATATTTTATTTACAATGATGGGCTACATCAAGTTTGGGCATCATAAAAATGCAAATAGGATGAGAAATGCTTAGAGACGAGTGTATGATATGCATATAGGGACAACTAGCCTTGAATATACAGTTTTTACCATCCAGAAATCACCATTGCTCATCCATGAGAGTGTTCGTGGGTAATTACTGATCAATCAGGCCTATTTCACATTTTTTAACTAAATGGATTCCCTTTGAAAGGGACCATTTCAAAACCTCAGAGAGATTTTCTATTATTTGGGAAATAGAAAATGTTATTAGGGGAATAAAAAGAGTAATAGGGAAATTTTTTGTCCCCCAGCTTTATTGAGCTGCAGTTGACTTATAACATAGTGTAAGTTTAAAGCATATAACATGTTGAGTTTATATATTTATGTATTACGAATAGTTACTGCCATAGAAATAGGGGGATTTCCTGTGTACTTTCTGAAACTGGATACAATATATGCATAGTTGAAATACTCAAAAACTTAAAAAAAAAAAGAAATACTCAAAAACTTGGTTCAGTATTTAATTAATGAATAAATTAATTCCTCTTTGAACATAGTTGGCGTCTTGATAAATGAAACATATTCTGCCATTATTTCATCTTTATATTATTAATATATATTAATATTTTTATTATCATCCTCATCATTGTTGGTACACAGTTACAGAATATAATAGTGTTGTTTTGAGTACTAAATTAGATATACTTAGAGGTTCTGAAATTATGACAATTAAATACAAAAAGTATCCATAGACTGTGACCTATCTTGGAAAGTTGTGCACTATGACAACATAATGGTTAATACCACTGGCTTTTGAAAAAGAATTAACATGCAACTTAACACAGTTTAACTTTGGTGGGAAAAGAAAGTATAACATGTATAATTTAGTTGGTCTATTAGGAATCTGGACTTCCTGATATTCACAGCCCCACCAACTTCCCTCCAACTGTTAGTAATAGAGCAAGAGAGTAGGTTGCAATGAACAGTCTAGAAAAGTAATATTTGGTGTTTGGGGATGACTGTTCACGCTTTATGATATCTGTACCATAACCTTACTTCTTCCGAGATATTTGGGGAAGAATCATATGACCTCTTGGCAACATGGTAAAAACATCCGTAGATTAAAGTGGCATTCTCTGGATCCCATTTAATCTGAAGGGTCATATCTCTTGTGCATTTGCTCTTTTTCTCTTCTTGCAGGTCTCTAATTTTTGTTGGTGGCTGATTTAATTAATGATTTGATTCTGGATATGGTTATCCCTAGCTGAATCACCCTCACTTTGTCTCCTGTTAAGCTATCGAAACTTTCTTAATTCCTATCACCTTTGCTGTCTGTTAAACTAGTTCCAGGAGTCCTCTGTCTGGGCTTCACTGGATCCAAATGCAACAGCCACAGCAAAGGAGAATCCAGGGAACCTGCAGACTTTGTATACTTAACTTCTCTGAACTTCAGCTAAATCATCTACAAAATGGTTATAATATATTTTTCCTCCTACAGTAGAGGTAAATACTAAATAATAGTAAATGATAATATCTAAAAGTACTGTATATGGAACTGCTATACAATTAAAAGTCATTAAATATAGGGGTACCTGGGTGGCTCAGTCAGGTGAGCAACTGACTCCTGGTTTCTGCTCAGGTCATGACCTCCTAGTCCTGAGATCAAGCCCTACTCAGAGCCCTGTGCTAGGCTCTGTGCTCAGCAGGGTATCTGCTTGATTCTCTTCCTCTCTTCTCCCTTTGCCCCTCTCCCTACTTTCTCTCTCACTCTCAAATAAATAATTTTTTAAAAAGTCATGAAATGCAATTAAAATAAAACAAATAATACAATGCCAAGGAAGATGAAGAGGAGGCACTAATATTTATACTTTAATATTGTAAAAAGATACACATATGGATGAGAATGTGCATTGTGAGATCTGAGTATAACTTATCTCTTTCATTCCATGTGTTCTTTGACCATTTGTTTCCTTCCCTGGTATATCCCAATTTTCTTTAACATCGACTCCAGTAAATTTTCTCTGAAGGCCTGGATATCTATGTCAGTTAAGAAAGGTCAGGACAGGGGCGCCTGAGTGGCTCAGTGGGTTAAGCCGCTGACTTCGGCTCAGGTCATGATCCCAGGTCCTGGGTTCGAGCCCCGCATCGGGCTTTCTGCTCGGCGGGGAGCCTGCTTCCTCCTCTCTCTCTGCCTGCCTCTCTGCTTACTTGTGATTTCTCTCTGTCAAATAAATAAATAAAATCTTTAAAAAAAAAAAAAAAGAAAAGAAAGGTCAGGACAGGGGCTTCTGGGTGGCTCAGTGGGTTACAGCCTCTGCCTTCAGCTCAGGTCATGATCCCAGGTCCTGGGATCGAGCCCCGCATCGGACTCTCTGCTCAGCAGGGAGCCTGCTTCTCTCTCTCTCTCTGCCTGCCTCTCTGCCTACTTGTGATCTCCGTCTGTCAAATAAATAAATAAAATCTTAAAAAAAAAAAAAAGAAAGGTCAGGACAGGAAGATTTTCTGCCTTGAAAAATCTCAGCATCATCCTAATTGCCCAATAAAACAATAACAATGGTAATAAAACAATAACATAAACTCTCTCATTAAGAAGACACTTGTGCAGAATATGTTCAAGGTTTAAGATGTTAGACTATTCAGTCTTAGTTGTCCTCCAGTTCATGTTTATGGTTCTCTCTGTCCTAGAAGTCCTATCCATCATGGAGTGCCCAGTAAGGTATTCAAACTTCTAGTTTCTCACAAAGTGTGTCATGCCAAAGACCAGATGCCAAAACTATACCCACAAATATTTATGAGACACGGAAACAAATGTCACAGCCCTGACACTAACATGTTTTTAAGGTTTACCTTACTCATTTCTTCCCTGGTCTTCGGATCTATGTTGGACTAGAACCAAGCAATTTTGAAGGGTTTGCCAAGTTTCAAAATAGTAACTGTTTTAATAGCCCCAATTTCCACATTAAGAAAAGAAAACTCAGCTATATGAATTTTGGCACCTTACAAATCTTAATAAATGTGTTTGATGATAAATATATTGTGGACTCCAATTCAAATGAGAGCAGATTTTTCTACTCTGAGAACTAATAGACTGTGATGTACAACGGTGGATTCAGTATTGAATTCTGGCTAATTAGAACTAACAGCTGACTAAATAGGTACCAATTGTTGTATCTTCCATTGGCTAGAATTTCCACTAAGACATTACATCTCTGTGAATAAGTAAGGCTATTAGTTCCTTGCTAACTTGGATATGCTCGATAATGTGCTGGGCTTGGTGAGGATAAACAGATTTATACAATAGATTGGATACCTCTAGGAGGATTCAATAAAGCTTTCTGGTTAAGAATATTATCTCTGAATCTCACCTTCATCTCTTACTTGTTCTGTGACCTTGAACTAGGTATTTCACTTCTAAAACTTAGCTTTTCCATTTGTGACATAGAAAAGGATGTTAGTAGAATCTAATGAAATATTGTATTGCATGTTCTTTTAGTATCATGCATTGAGTCACACGTGATCAATCATGATGCATGCTGGTTATGACTATGATTATTAGTGATTTTCTGGCTTGAATTTGTATATTTGTTTAGAAATTGGGATGTTGTTACTCACACCATTGATTTTATTTGATTTTTAAAGTGGTACTCTGAGGGAGACTGATATGCCAATGTAAACATGATGAATCTAAAAAAATAGAGGCCATCATGATCATTTTTTTTTCATCATGATCATTAATGTAGGAAATGGCAAGATAAGCACTGGACTTCAGGTCAAAGACTCTTTTTTTTCTATTACACGTCATTTTCATATCATAATCGGGAGCATATGCTTCTCTACCATTTACGTATTTTTAAGATCATCAAAATTAATTATAATTTGTCTATAGCTGTCCTTGAAAAGTCTTCTATGGCTTTCTTATGCCAACATCTGTTCTACTTAGTCTTTTTTTTTCCTTGGGCACTTAGCAAAGAATCAGCAGTATCTCTATGAAACATCAAATGAGGGACAGAACAATGAGGTTCTAGAAACGGCCAAGGACACCGTACTGAGATGCTAGGGAGTGGCAAAGGTTAAAGGATGAGCTGTGGTATAAATAATAGACTCACAAAGTTATAACAGGGAAATCAACTGTCTCAGATTTTAAAATCTCTGGGGAAAAAAAACATCTCTGGGGAAATGAGGGTTATGAAAGAAGGTTTAGAACAGACTCTGCAAATGCTTGCGTACGGACATAAATTATTGTATTTCCTATGTCATTGTTTCTAAAAATGGGTTCTTGGCTATCACTTGATGTGTGTATACCCTTTGTGTGTGTCCATGTGTGTGTATGTATAAGTATAGTAACGGAAGGAGGATTCTGTTGTCAAATAAGTTTGAAAAATTTTCTTTAAAACGGAGTAAGCAAAGTGTCGTTATTGAGAATTTAACATATTCCCCTGAATTGTGAATTTCTAAGGAGAGGACATTTTGTTGCAGGAAGTGTACCAAAATATATTTGATCCAGGGACATAATTTGTGGAGGTGCTAGCATTGCTCAGAATATTTGAGGAACTGTACTCAGGTGAATAGGGAATGATTATAGTGTTTCCAATGAAATGCTTATGTCTATTAGTCAAGTGTGGATATAGTGGACAGAAATGGAAGATAATGTAAGCCGCCTTTTTACAGTCACTGTTTGCTTGTGATCTGATTGAAACAGAGATTCCTGTTAGACCCGTAACAAACTCATGAGTTAAAATCAGAAGTAACATACGTGAAAGTATCAGTGTTCTGACTCTTCAAGGGCTCGGGAGCTGCTTTAAGGAGCTTGTCACAGTATTTGTGTGCAAACTGGCTACTCTAGGACAATTATTTCTTGCATGTTCACTAAAGAAAAGCTGATTATTGACTTCAAACATGGAAGTGATTGATTAACAATGGCTGCTCGTGCCACTGTGTGTGTGTGTGTGTGTGTGTGTGTGTGTGTGTGTGTGTGTGTATGTATGCAAGGGAGAGAGATTGAAACAGAATAACTTCATTAGGGGCTTTAGCAATCTTATAATTCTTTATTAATTATTTTTCTTTTTAAGTTATTCTTTAATTATTAATTTTTGTTAATTATATGTATAAGCCATCCAGGACTCTCAGAATTATTTGCTCATATACACGAAATACACACTGCTTCTGCTGCTCCTGGGAACGTATAAGCAAACATACTCTCCAGTATGGTATGGGAGACACTCTGTCCTTCCATTTAACATACATCATGTCAAGGAGACACATTCTATTGTATAGCAAGGGCAAATGTCACAAGGAGCCATCTTTGGAAACCCTTCCCCCATTCCTTCTAGCGTTAGTGGATTTTTTGATGGGACAAAGCGAGAGGAACCAAAGTTTCTTTATTTCTCAAAATTTAATGTCTTTTCTGTTCTTAAAAATTCATGGTGAATCTGAGAATAGGTGTACGGAAGATGATGAAGGGAGAAAATATGTTTTCATGTTACTCCATGTTGTGGTTTCATCAAAAAGGGCAAGTATGAAAGGATAAGAGAGAAAAAAGGACTCCCAGGGTTCAGCTACATGAGAATAAACATAATCATGTATAGGTTATAAACGTGCTAAAGTGAGTGCTCAAGAATGCTAACTTAACCATACCAAGTGTTCAAGATAAAACTCCAAACTCCTACTCACAGCCCATGAAACCTTTCCTGACATTTCCTATATCTACTTGCACAGTCTTCTCTTGCCGTTCCCAGCTGATACCATGGGTGGGTATAGAGCTAATTTTCAAGGTGCTTTCATCTTTCCTTCTCAATCTGACTAGTCTTATTTTTCTATATTTTCTGGCCAGCCTAAACGATTTAGAATTAATTGCACCTTATGGTATACTAATACCCTCCTGTTATTCTTGCTTGGAAAACTCTTATTCATGTGCTAGGAGCATCCCAGGATGGAAATAATTTCTAGGACTGTGTCAGGTGTCCTTCCATGTGCTTCCATGGTTTACTCCCCTGTAATGCAGTTGACTCTTATTGTAAGCAGGGTTACGTTCTGAGAACATTTACAGAAGAGACTAATTTGTATTAGAATTTCTTGTATTCCACAAATATGGAACTCAGGAAATATTATGGAATTAATTAATCATTATCTGTTTATACAGTGGAGAGATTTGGCCAACCAGTGTCCCTATGATGTATCCAAAATATGTTCTCTTTTCCTATGTATAAATATATTAGTTTCCTGATAAAATTAGAATATCTGTTTTTTCTTTCATGAGGAACATTTCCTGTTATAAATATGAGTTAGAAGAAGCAATTCTGCAGACTTTTATTTAACCCAATAATATTAAAATGCCCACTAGGGAAAAGTTTTTGAAATCTAACTAATGCATAAATATTTTTACTACAGACCAGTTCATTTCTAATTTCCTGATTTGAACTCAAACCAAGTAGATCTTGATAATAAAGCTGTGAGAATTTAAGCTAGGATATGAACTAAATATAAAGACGTGAATCAGAGAAAATGCATAAAGTTTGGGATATGAAACAGGAATCAGGGTGGCTGTGCAGAAATTCCTTACAGATTACGTTCTGTCCTTTGTATTATATTCAGCAAGTCCATAAATCACTCTAAATGCTGACAATAATGCTGTTTCTGGCCAGTGGAAATGGCAGTCATTAAATAACTGTGTCATTCAGAAATGTGTTCTAACATGTATTTTTTATTATAATTATAAATGGGTCCCAAACCATCAAATTAAGCAGTCAGTAAATCCCTAAGAATGCTAGATGGAAAATTAGATTTACAATTATGGCCCCAACAGTGAACAATATTTTTCAAAGTTAAGTAAAAATTGCTTGAGGTTGAAAAATGCTTTCTCAGCAGGTAAAATTAGAGTTGGTGATAAAAATACAGTCTGTTATATATATTAATTATATATATATATATATACATATATATATATACACACATACATACACATATACTAAAAGTATAATAGTGTACATAGATATAATATTGCTGAAAGGGAAACAAACTTTCTTTTGTAAACAAGTAACAAATAACAGGTATATAATTTAAATATGCCATTAAATATGCTTTTAGGGGTGCCTGGGTGGCTCAGTGGTTTAAGCCTCTGCCTTCGGCTCAGGTCATGGTCCCGGGGTCCTGGGATCGAGCCCCGCGTCGGGCTCTCTGCTCAGCAGGGAGCCTGCTTCCCTCTCTCTCTGCCTGTTCTCTACCTACTTGTGTTCTCTCTCTGTCAAATAAATAAATAAAAATCTTAAAAAAATAAATATGCTTTTAATTTATTAGTAATGACAAGCTTTATTCTCTCTGATTAAGGGAGTAATTGAGAAAGCATATTTTATGCCAAGACTTATGTTTGGTGATTTTAGATAGGTGATATCCTTGAATCCTTTTGAAAACCTAGAAGTATAGATTTAACTTTCATTATTATAGATGAAGGATCCGAGATTCACAATGAACCAGAGGATTTGTCTAAACTCAAGTAATAAATGGGGATCCAAGTTGTCCTGGATTGGTTTCCCGTCCAGTTTTCCTACTCCAGCATCTCTCTCCATGTAATCATGATTTATGCTTCACCATCTACTCTACCAAATGTGCTTTAATTAAGTTAAAACTAAGTGTTTTAGAGAACATTTATAGGGAGATATTAATAGACCTGTTATTATTTCAGGTTGTAATAGCTTTCCTATGGTCAATGAAATTAGATTAGATAATGTATATACAATTACTTTCACACTGATAAAATGCAATATAATTATTCACTATTTAACACAAACCCAGTATTGTTGTGTACCTGTTATCTTCCAGATACTATTCCAAGCTTGAAGGTTAGAGAAACAGACTGTATTAGACACACTCTGTCATGGAGCTCCAACTCCCGATTAGAAAATCAGACAATAACCATAAATAAGTGAGAGAAGTGGTTGAGCCTGATGAATGGCTAGGAACAAATTAAATTTTGGTGACATAATAAAAGGAAACTGCAGGGACAAGGCTGGTGTCTTTAGCTTGAATGGTCACCAATGATCAAATGACAGCCAAGCACAGGATAGTCTCTGAGAAGAACATTACATACAGAAACACACACATGCACACACTTGCACAGGAATGCTCAAGTGCCCACATAATATGAACTGAATAGAGGACTCAAGTGCAAATATAACCTTAGGATATTCAAATCACAGAAAGAAAAAAAAAAAGGCTGCTGTGACAATATCCTGGCAAAGGTGGTGGAGGAGGGTAGAGGGAGAAGAAGTCAGTGGGAGCTAGAGATAGGAGGGGTCTTCAATGGTAAAGGCTTTGGGTGCCATCAAAGCAGTGCCTTCCAACCATTTGCGGAGGATAGGTTTTTTTTTCTGTTTTGTTTTGTAATTTTCAATTCAAGTTGGCTGATAATCCTATAAAAATCTGATGAAAGTTAAAATGAGACTAGATGGGAAAATATAAAATACACTAAATACTTATATTAAAAGATTATATTTATTGGAGAGAGAGAGAGAGAGAGAGCACACATGCACAAGTGGGGGGAGGGGCAGAAAGAGAAGGGGAGAAGCAGACTTCCTGCAAAGCAAGAAGTCTGACATGGGACATGGGCTCAATCCCCAGATCCTGAAATCATGACCTGAGCTTAAGGCAGATGCTTAACTGACTGAGCCAGCCAGGGGCCCCAAATGGGCTAAATACTAAACATTTGCCTTATTGTGGACCAATAAAATGTTTGGTTTGGAAGTAGCAATTTAGTTCTGATTGAAAAGGTTTGAAGTAGAATGGTAAAATAATCTGATATAATATAATACCATATGTCTAAGTGTATTTATAGAATCACCACTGAACCCTATAACCTGGAATTTATCATCAGTTCATGGTCAGGATTCATGACTTTTTCCCCAGGGAACTCAGAAAGAGGTAGTTCACATTAAAATCTGCTTGAGTTTTGCATCTGAGTAATAATAAGAAACAAAAACAAAACATAAAGGTAAGATCAGAAACAAGAGTACCCCTACAACTCGACAGAGCTAAATTTTCATAAACAGTAATGGATCTAAACACCAACTCCTCTATTTGTAAATTAGCTTGATTAAAATCTGCTCACAATGAATTGCTGATGATAATATTTGGGTCAAATCTTGCCCTGTTCTTGTCCCTCAAACTAAAGAAGAGATTCAAGGAAAATAATGATTTGTAAGTAGTTGACCCCAGACCTGGTGAATTTGTTATACTGGTTATAGCTATACTATGACTTTAGCAGCTCTGTTAGGTAAGTTAATGTTCTTCTAGAATTTTAGAGAGAAGCAGTCTAAAGTTCAGAAATGTAGATGTGTCCAAGAGCTTGCATATCATTGCAGAACTGAGATTTTGGAACTATATGATAATATATACATCTTAATACCCCTATAAAACAGTAAGCTCCGTGAAAGCATGAGGATTAAAACAAATCTAACACAGAAAACATTCTTCGGGCCACCTTGGGCCAAAAGTTTAAAAGACTTTTCTGGGGTGCCTAGTGGCTCATTGGGTTAAGTGTCTACTTTTGGCTCAGGTTATGATCCCAAGGTCCTGGGATTGAGCCCCACATCTGGCTCCCTGCTCAGTGGGAATCTGTTTCTCTCTCTGACCCTCCTCCCTCTTGTACTCTCTTTCTCAAATAAATAAATAAAATCTTAAAAAAATAAAATAGTTTTCCACTCTAGCATTTCCACATACGTATTGCATTGGATCTACTGATTTTTTTTTAGATTTTATTTATTTATTAGACAGAGATCACAAGCAGGCAGAAAGGCAGGCAGGGGCGAGGTGGTGGAGCAGGCTCCCCTAAGCATAGAGCCCGATGCGGGGCTCGATTCCAGGACCCTGAGATCATGACCCGAGCCGAAGGCAGAGACTTTAACCCACTGAGCCACCCAGGTGCCACAGATCTGCTGATTCCTACATTCTTTCCCCTCCCTCCCAGGGGAGGGATTGATATAAATTGATTGATATATAATTATTGATATATAATTGACATATAACCTTGTGTTAGTTTAAGGTATACAAAGTGGTGATTTGACACATGTATATATTGTGAAATGATTACCCCAATAAGATTAATTAGTATAACCATCACCTCATATAATTATCTGTATGTGTGTGTGTGTGTGTGTGTGTGTGTTGAGAGCCTTTAAGATCTGCTTCAGCAAATTTCAAGTACATAACAGCATTGTTAACTACAGTTGCAATGTGGTACATTAGATCTCGAGAACTTCTTCACCTTTTATTTTATGTTATTCTTTTTAAAGATGCATTATTTTAGAGAAAGAAAGCTCTGGGGGCTGGGGCAGAGGGAGAAGGAGACAAACTCAAGCAGACCCCACGCTGAGCATAGAGCCCAATGTGGGGTTCGATTTCACCACTGTGAGATCACCACTGTGAAATCACAACCGGAGCCGAAAACAAAACTCAGCTGCTTAACTAACTGTGCACCCAGGTACCCCAGGTTTTTCAAATTTTAGCTGAAAGTTTATACCCTTTGATCAACATCTCCTCTTTTCTCCCACCTGCCAGCCCCTCGTAACCACCATTCTAGTCTCTGTTTCTATGACTTTGACTCCTGTAGATTTCCCATTAGTTAGATTAAACAGTGCTGGTCTTCCCCTTCTGACTTATTTCACTTAGCATGTGCCCGCAAGGTCCATCCATGTCATAGCAAATGGCAGAATTTCCCTCTTTTTATGGCTGAATAATATTCCTACCTTTCTAATCTCTAAGAGTCACATCCCACCCCTCTACCCCTCAACTCTCTGGCACAAAGAACAGAGACCACTATTAATTTAAATTTTAATGTTACAGAGCTGTTTCTAAGATTGATAAATACATCTCTTAGTTTTTCAAAGAACAGCATTAAAAATGGTTGCATCGAGGATGATTTTACTCATTTTTATCCAAAAGTTTCCCTCCTACACACACTGAACTATGAGGTTGTTTGTTTTTTGTTTTTGTTTTTCTTTTGGCCACTTTTCCTCCCACATGCATCTCTGGTGTTACTCAGACAGTGGAGAAAATGAATAAGAGGTTTTACATTCAAGCCCAAATGTCATGCATTATCTATAGTTTCAATGTATTGTATCTATAATCATAACTTTTTACAATACCAGTTAAAAAAAGAAAAAAAAAAGAATGAAAATATAGGAGCACCTGGGTGGCTCAGTCCATTAAGTGTCTGCCTTGGGCTCAGATCGTGAGAGCAAGTTCCTGGGATTAGGCCCTGCCTCGGGCTCCTGCTCAGCCGGGAGCCTCCTCTCTCTTCCTCTGCCTGGCGCTTCCCTTGTTTGTGCTCTCTCTTTCTGTCTGTCAAATAAATAAATAAATAAAATCTTTTAAAAATATATAACACATTCATTTTGTGTAATTAAGAAATAATCAGTGATGGTGCAAGTATGAGTTATTTTAAAATATTCATAATACAATTTTATACAAAATGAAGGTTTGTGTATTCTCATTCTTCTGATTCTGGATGGTTTTCCTCATTTCTTTCCCTTTTTTTTTTTTTCCTGTGTATTTTTCCTAATGACATGTTTGGTTTTATATAAAAATCTGTTGGCTCTCATTTCATTGTTCAGAAAAACATGCTATTAAGAATTCAGCTTATTAAAACATGAAAAGATTCAGCTCACTGAAAGAGGAACTTATAGTGAATCAGATATCAGTGGTCATACTTACAGGTATTACGCTTTTTCCATTTCAAAAATGCAATATAAGAAAAAATGCAATCTATCTCTGTTTCCTTTAGGTGAGTATGGGGGAAAATTAAAATATTGTATATCACAATGTTAAAATTCTATTTCATTTTTTTATGCTAAAATTAAACTCAAGACATAGGTCTAATGACTTCTACTCAGTCATAATATATACCTTTTTACTCTTTTATATTCTCACACATAATACTTTAAACATGCTAGATATTAATTTGTCAAGTAATCATCATACATCTTGATGCTTATCATCCTTCAGTTTACACCAATGTGAAATTTTACAAGCTTATAAATTCCTGCTTTAAAAAAAGAGTTAAAATGTCACAATCAAGAAGCAACATGAAATAGTATATACACAAAAAAAGACCAAATCTTATTTAAAAAAAAAAAATCCCTGAAGCCCAAAGAGGTGACATATGCCCAAGTTCTCCCACATAGGAAGAGACAAAATTAAAAATGGAGGGTTTTGTTTTGTTTAATTGGTTTGGCTTTGCTAGTTATTTCTTTTTTTTTTTTTAAAGATTTTATTTATTTATTTGACAGAGAGAGAGATCACAAGTAGACAGAGAGGCAGGCAGAGAGAGAGAGAGGGAAGCAGGCTCCCCGCCGAGCAGAGAGCCCGATGCGGGGCTCGATCCCAGGACTCGGAGATCATGACCCGAGCCGAAGGCAGCGGCTTAACCCACTGAGCCACCCAGGCGCCCCTTGCTAGTTATTTCTATCCAAATTTCTTGTGATATTCACTTGGTACTAGGTTAAAAAAAGATGAGTTAACTTTTCCACATTTATATTTTACCTTCTATTACCTGAATTTGTAAATTTTCATGCTGCCAGCATATTGTAATGTACCAAACATATTTCAGTCAGATTTCTCAAAGAATCAAGTCATTTTCTAAGTGACATTAAAAACCACTTAACTTTAAGTGTAAATCTGGAGAAAAAAAGACACTTAAAATTATGGATTATACTTGAAATCCTTCTATTTGATAGACTCAATTTTGCTTTTAACATCAAATAGAACTATTGACATCTTAATAAAAGCTGATTTTGTAAATGAAATGCTTTAAAGACATTAGACAAGATGCATTGATTAAAAAATGTGTGCCGTGTTTCTCTTGCATTGGGTTTCCTCCTTGGAACAATGGCATAAATTACAAGGAAATGCAGCCAAATTATGAGAACACTTTTTTTTTTTTTTTTTTTTTTTAATTTTCTTTTATTTTTTTCAGCATAACAGTATTCATTATTTTTGCACCACACCCAGTGCTCCATGCAATCCATGCCCTCTACAATACCCACCACCTGGTGCCCCCAACCTCCCACCCCCCACCCCTTCAAAATTCTCAGATCGTTTTTCAGAGTCCATAGGCTCTCATGGTTCACCTCCCCTTCCAATTTCCCTCAACTACCTTCTCCTCTCCATCTCCCTTTGTCCTCCATGCTATTTGTTATGCTCCACAAATAAGTGAAACCATATGATAATTGACTCTCTCTGCTTGACTTATTTCACTCAGCATAATCTCTTCCAGTCCCGTCCATGTTGCTATAAAACTTGGGGATTCATCCTTTCTTTCTTTTTTTTTTTTTTTTTTTTTTTTTTTTGCAGCTTTATAAACATATTTTTATCCCCAGGGGTACAGGTCTGCGAATCGCCAGGTTTACACACTTCACAACACTCACCATAGCACATACCCTCCCCGATATCCATACCCCACCCCCTCTCCCAACCCCCTCCCCCCATCAACCCTCAGTTTGTTTTGTGAGATTAAGAGTCACTTATGGTTTGTCTCCCTCCCAATCCCATCTTGTTTCATTTACTCTTCTCCTACCCCTCGACCCCCCATGTTGCATCTCCTCTCCCTCATATCAGGGAGATCATATGATAGTTGTCTTTCTCCGATTGACTTATTTCGCTAAGCATGATACCCTCTAGTTCCATCCACGTCGTCGCAAATGGCAAGATTTCATTTCTTTTGATGGCTGCATAGTATTCCATTGTGTATATATACCACATCTTCTTTATCCATTCGTCTGTAGATGGACATCTAGGTTCTTTCCATAGTTTGGCTATTGTAGACATTGCTGCTATAAACATTCGGGTGCATGTGCCCCTTCGGATCACTATGTTTGTATCTTTAGGGTAAATACCCAGCAGTGCAATTGCAGGGTCATAGGGTAGTTCTATTTTCAACCTTTTGAGGAACCTCCATGCTGTTTTCCAGAGTGGTTGCACCAGCTTGCATTCCCACCAACAGTGTAGGAGGGTTCCCCTTTCTCCGCATCCTCGCCAGCATCTGTCATTTCCTGACTTGTTAATTTTAGCCATTCTGACTGGTGTGAGGTGATATCTCATGGTGGTTTTGATTTGTATTTCCCTGATGCCGAGTGATATGGAGCACTTTTTCATGTGTCTGTTGGCCATCTGGATGTCTTCTTTGCAGAAATGTCTGTTCATGTCCTCTGCCCATTTCTTGATTGGATTATTTGTTCTTTGGGTGTTGAGTTTGCTAAGTCTTTATAGATTTTGGACACTAGCCCTTTATCTGATATGTCATTTGCAAATATCTTCTCCCATTCTGTCAGTTGTCTTTTGGTTTTGTTCACTGTTTCCTTTGCTGTGCAAAAGCTTTTGATCTTGATAAAATCCCAAAAGTTCATTTTTGCCCTTGCTTCCCTTGCCTTTGGTGATGTTCCTAGGAAGATGTTGCTGCGGCTGACGTCGAAGAGGTTGCTGCCTGTGTTCTCCTCGAGGATTTTGATGGATTCCTTTCTCACATTGAGATCCTTCATCCATTTTGAGTCTATTTTCGTGTGTGGTGTAAGGAAATGATCCAATTTCATTTTTCTGCATGTGGCTGTCCAATTTTCCCAACACCATTTATTGAAGAGGCTGTCTTTGTTCCATTGGACATTCTTTCCTGCTTTGTCGAAGATGAGTTGACCATAGAGTTGAGGGTCCATTTCTGGGCTCTCTATTCTGTTCCATTGATCTATGTGTCTGTTTTTGTGCCAGTACCATGCTGTCTTGATGATGACAGCTTTGTAATAGAGCTTGAAGTCCGGAATTGTGATGCCACCAACTTTGGCTTTCTTTTTCAATATTCCTTTGGCTATTCGAGGTCTTTTCTGGTTCCATATAAATTTTAGGATTATTTGTTCCATTTCTTTGAAAAAAATGGATGGTACTTTGAGAGGAATTGCATTAAATGTGTAGATTGCTTTAGGTAGCATAGACATTTTCACAATATTATTCTTCCAATCCAGGAGCATGGAACATTTTTCCATTTCTTTGTGTCTTCCTCAATTTCTTTCATGAGTACTTTATAGTTTTCTGAGTATAGATTCTTAGTCTCTTTGGTTAGGTTTATTCCTAGGTATCTTATAGTTTTGGGTGCAATTGTAAATGGGATGGACTCCTTAATTTCTCTTTCTTCTGTCTTGTTGTTGGTGTAGAGAAATGCAACTGATTTCTGTGCATTGATTTTATATCCTGACACTTGACTGAATTCCTGTACAAGTTCTAGCAGTTTTGGAGTGGAGTCTTTTGGGTTTTCCACATAGAGTATCATCATCTGCGAAGAGTGATAGTTTGACTTCTTCTTTGGCGATTTGGATGCCTTTAATTTCCTTTTGTTGTCTGATTGCTGAGGCTAGGACTTCTAGTACTATGTTGAATAGCAGTGGTGATAACGGACATCCCTGCCGTGTTCCTGACCTTAGCGGAAAAGCTTTCAGTTTTTCTCCATTGAGAATGATATTTGCGGTGGGTTTTTCATAGATGGCTTTGATAATATTGAGGTATGTGCCGTCTATCCCTACACTTTGAAGAGTTTTGATCAGGAAGGGATGCTGTACTTTGTCAAATGCTTTTTCAGCATCTATGGAGAGTATCATATGGTTCTTGTTCTTTCTTTTATTAATGTGTTGTATCACATTGATTGATTTGCGGATGTTGAACCAGCCTTGCAGCCCTGGAATAAATCCCACTTGGTCGTGGTGAATAATCCTTTTAACGTACTGTTGAATCCTATTGGCTAGTATTTTGGCGAGAATTTTTGCATCTGTGTTCATCAAGGATATTGGTCTGTAGTTCTCTTTTTTGTTGGGATCCTTGTCTGGTTTTGGGATCAAGGTGATGCTTGCCTCATAGAATGAGTTTGGAAGTTTTCCTTCTATTGCTATTTTTTGGAACAGTTTCAGGAGAATAGGAATTATTCTTCTTTAAATGTTTGGTAGAATTCCCCCGGGAAGCCGTCTGGCCCTGGGCTTTTGTTTGTTTGGAGATTTTTGATGACTGTTTCAATCTCCTTACTGGTTATGGGTCTGTTCAGGCTTTCTATTTCTTCCTGGTTCAGTTGTGGTAGTTTATATGTCTCTAGGAATGCATCCATTTCTTCCAGATTGTCAAATTTGTTGGTGTAGAGTTGCTCATAGTATGTTCTTATAATTGTCTGTATTTCTTTGGGGTTCGTTGTGATCTCTCCTCTTTCATTCATGATTTTATTTATTTGGGTCCTCTCTCTTTTCTTTTTGATAAGTCTGGCCAGGGGTTTATCAATCTTATTAATCTTTCAAAGAACCAGCTCCTAGTTTCGTTGATTTGTTCTATTGTTTTTTTGGTTTCTATTTCATTGATTTCTGCTCTGATCTTTATGATTTCTCTTCTCCTGCTGGGTTTAGGGTTTCTTTCTTGTTCTTTCTCCACTCCTTTAGGTGTAGGGTTAGGTTGTGTACCTGAGACCTTTCT